>NC_060140.1:259729930-260366886 GCF_021461385.2 Schistocerca piceifrons | reverse complement strand
TTTTGTAAAAGGACATACTGACAACTGGTCAACAGAAATTTTTGAAACTGAATATGATATTCTTTCCAAATTGAAAGATTTCAATGGCGAACAATTGAAAGGAAATTTTTCTTTCGTACTTTTTAGAGGCGGATCGCTGCTAATGTGCTGCAAGCGGAATCCGCCAGGAGCACAAGAATCCTGCGGAGGCGAGTGGGCTGAGAAAGGGCGCGCTGGAGCGCTCTCCAGACCTCTCCAGCGCTGGCGCTGCTGGAGGCCACCCCACCATTGTTCTCGCTGGCGCTCCATGATTTATCGACATCACAGGTGCGAACTACTTGCGGCTCCGCTCACTTTCTCGCGGTCGCTGTCATAATCCTTCGATCGCTCGAAAGTCATGTCGAGCGGCACATTCTGCGCGAGCCACCATCCTCTGTTCAACCTAAGTTTCACAAAGGAGACAACAGTGCGCTTAGCATCTTCCGCGTTTTTTATTGCTTCACCTACTTCTGTTTTAACGTACATTACTCGTTATCGAGTAGTGTCGTACCGTTGGTTACAGCTATCTGGCTATGATGCTCCAGCCAAACGGTTCGCCTTACAACCCTTCCACACAGTATGAGATGGTATGTAGTCGCTACTGACAAGGATAGGACTTCGGAGACCCTCCAAATGGTTCAGCTCATATTTGGTAGTTTTCTTCCGTACAACTAAAATGAAAGACGAAAGACTAAGATCTTTTGGCTCAATTATCCTCTGTCTCCCCCCCCCCCCCCCCCCGGCCAGATCACCACCCCTAAACATCATGACATGCAAGCGACTCAAAATTTTCGGGTTGATGGACAGCTGAAAACTGGACATCTTTCTTCATATATTCCGAAAATGTGTATTATGCCAGAAAATGTTATGACTGCCTCTTATGTACCCATAAGGTAAACGAGAGTCTCTGGCGAAGAACCAGGGCATCTGGTTGGGAGCAGACAACCTGTGTTCGCATCCGAAATGCGTTCTACAGTTTCCTTTCCTTTTGTATTTTTTTCCGCATCGAAGTGGTGCGAACAGAAGGCTTAATAAGGTAAGTGGTTCAATAAGGAATAACAACGATGACGACTTGGAGCAGCAAAGAATTAAAATTTTAAGCCATATTGTATGAAAACAATTCCGAGTAACTCTTGCTACGAATTTGTCAGGAGGGACCACAAATAGTCGACCCTGTAGCGCTTGTTTACGGTCAGGTGCGGAACAAAATGACGTAGGGACAGTCATGTTATCCTCAGTGTCATTTGAAATGAAAAACTGCAAAATGCATTTGAGAAGCGAACGCAGGTTATCTGCTTCCCAGTCAGATGCCTAGGCCGCTATGCCAGTGGCACCTCCGTTGAGCGCCGCATAAGTGAGAGTCGTAATAGTTTCTTTCTCCGATTTATAGGAAAATATACAGTTGCGAAATGAGAAGTGCTCAGTTTTCAAATATCTACCGACGCCATAGATTAAGAGTCGATTGCATGTCATGATGGATTCCTAAAAAAACTGGGGGCATTCAGCCAAAATAAACTGACGGCAGAAAAATCACAACACGAAGAAGGAGTTGTGCGAAAGTTGGTAGCATATTTCTACATCTGAAAGATGGTACCTACTCTAGTTTCACGCCAGTTCCATAAGAGTGCACAGTTTAGGTCGTAACACGACGTCCTGTGGCTACACGAAAAGCGTTATTCAACATGGTGGTGTTGCTGTCAGGGTTCCTCCGAGCCAAAATCCGTAGGTAGCGGTCATCCACTGCAGTAGTAGCCTGAGCGAGGCATGTCATCGACTGCTCCTGTCTCTCCGTATCTCCTCCACGTCCCAACAACATGGCTTTGGTTCACTGCGAGACGTCTGGACACTTTCCCTTGTTGAGGGCACTTTCTGGCACAAAATAACAATGTGGGCGCGATCGAACCGCGGTATTGACCGTCCTAGGCATGGTTGAACTACAGGCAACACGAGCCGTGTACCTCCTTCCTGGTCGAATGACTGCAACTGATCGGCTGGTCGGAGCCCCTCCGTCTATTAGGCGCTGTTCATACATGGTTGTGTCTCTGAACAGTCAAAGGGACTGTGTCTGTGATACAATATCCACAGTCAACGTCTATCTTCAGGAGTTCTGGGAACCGGGGTGATGCAAAACTTTTTTTGGTGTGTGTAGTTTAACCGTCCCAATACTGGCTAACCAAATGAAACAGGAACGGAACTCTATCCTACAAACTGACATGCAAACACATGCACAATGTGATGCACACATATTTGCATGCTTGCATTGGACACTCTGACGGCTACACCGGTTATTGACGTACCGACATTTCACATTTTCAATGGCATATCTCGCAACTACATTAACCTGTGATCTTGTAATGTTAATCGCTTAACAATGTTAGCTAGACAAATGTATCCTCGAAATTTCATTACTCTGCATTCATTATATTGGGTGTTGCAATTTTTTTCCGTCAGTGTATCTTACAGTCTGTCATTTTAGCGACTTTCCAGAGACGAGCCGATTCGATTGGTCCGTGTCTGAGACCTTCCCCTAGTGAGTTACGGAAGTATCGTTACGTTACTGCTTGAAAGGTGTCGTTATACGCATGTTTTCCTCCCCGCACGAAGTTCCTGAAGACTCTGTCTGAATCGGCAGCTTTCTTATTTCTCCAGTTCGTCGTTAGACTCAGCGGATTCGGAGTGACGAAAACGTTTCGTTACTCGCGTGTCTTCTTCCCCACATACAATTCGTGTCAACTGGGTATCGTTAGAATTCCCCCATTTTCTTTTTCTTAGCAGGCCAAGTCGGTAGCGACACGGAATACAGAATTCATTTTGCTTGGCGGCATGCTTGCTTTCCTGCTAGCAGTTCGTGTACAGCTCGGCCCGAATCGGCAGTATTCGCGTGACTCCAGTTCTTTAGTCTGTCACGTTTCTCTGGTCTTGTGAATTAAAAGCCTTACACGAGTAAGAGAAGGCGTGAGAGAACTTGTGCGGGGAATGTACGTTTCCGGCATCAATTAGTTCGACCTACCCACTTTTCTTGCGAAGAGCTCAGTTCGAATGTAAAATTAAATTGTGATCTGAGCTGAATGGGGAGACTGGTACCCTTTCAACGACTCGTAATTCCTTTCATTTAAGACTACTGACGTAACGATAATTTAGTACATTTAGTCACTGTGTAGTGCAGTCATCAAGTAGCGGAACAGAAGGAACCGATGTGATTTTTTGCAGTGAAGAGCCAGAAAATAATGTTGCGATGACAACATACTGGGAGCGTATTAAAAAGAAATAGACATTTAACATTTACGCTTAATGACATTCAGTGACGAATGTAAAGAGTGTGTGTACATTGTAGTGGGTATCTGTCTCGACAAAAGCGAATAAATATGGTGCAAGATTAGTCGTTATTTGTAAACCTGTATGCCGCGAGCCGTTTCCGGCCGCCGGCCTTCGTGTCATAGAGGCCAAGTCTCGCTCTCTGCAGGTCATCTGTTACGTATTTTTTGAAAATAATATTGGAGAAGTCAGCAATCATAATATAATCTTTAAAATAAACTATAACAGTCTAGCTCGCAAGGCACGTTTCTTGATAACTTCGGCTGTTATGAGGTAGCTGCACTGCCACGTGTTGTATGTAGTTATTGATCTACCCTGTTACAGAAGAAAGTAAGCAGATGCGGTTGCTGCAAGTGTTATCATTATGAAGACACAAAATACAGATGGGAAAGACTTGGTGGCACTCAATAAGTTGTTCTCTGTTACATTTGTAATCTTTCCATTACCTTCGCGAGATCCTTCGAGCAGGTCCTGAGAAGATTTTCAAGTTCTACCGCATGTCAGTGAAGTCTTCTGCACAGTACTGACAAAATTCTTTCAGTTTATGTACACGAAGGTGATGATACTTGTAACTGTCAAAGGGTGGGGAGGGGGGGAGGATGCGCTGGGACGCTGAAATCTATACATACTACTAAATTAAAGTCCCCCTCCGCGATTTTCTACCTGTACGTGAAGGATAATCTCAGGAATTATTGTAGGGATTTTGATATAGTTTTCATTCAGGGACAGACTGATTTACGAGGGAGATCTGTGTGTATAATTTATTTCTGCTACGCCAGACAAGTCGTCTCCCGAAGATAAATAGTGATACACGAGGAAACGGGGGAAGGTCGCTAGTGAGTACTAAATAAATCTGTTTGTTGCAAAAGATACAAGATACTACTAAAATTGAAATAAATTATTTGTTACACACACACACACACACACACACACACACACACAGTGATAAGCCAAAACAATATGACCACTGCCCACCTCGGCGTTGGATGTCGCTTGGTGGCGTTCCGGCCACGTGATCCATCAAGATAAATAACTTTGAAAAAGGGCAGATAATTATTACACACAACCTGTGAACGAGTATCTCGAAAACGGCGAAGCTGGTAGAATGTTCACGGGCTACTGTTATGAGCATATACGGAAAGCGGTAGAGGACAGTGAAACTACCACACGGCGCTAAATAGTTTGTTTCACAGCAGACGACTCCTGTGTGTTCACATGCTGACGCAGCGACATCGTCAGTTGCGACTGTAGTGGACACAGAACAATCGAGATTCGACCGTCGATCAATGGAAATGTGTCGGCTCTTCTGGTGAACCACATTTGTGCTACACTAGGTCGATGGTCGTTCCCACAAACGTAGTCATCGGGGTGAACGACGGCGGGGATAAGAAACACATACCTATTATAGGGGCTGGGGTTGGGGTGAAAACGTAGTGTAGCCCATGACGCGCGAATTCGCAAATTTTATTCGTCCAGTATTTGAGAATGAGAGCACTTAGTGACTTATCACTAACTATCCACATACTTTCAAACCTTTACGAAACTTTTTCTCGCTGGTAAGTCCCACAATATATGAAAGGAGGAAAGTTTATACATATTGTTTTATACACTTTCACTGTTCGTGCAGTAAAGCTGCCGCATCAGGCAAGACGTATTAATTTATTAGTTCGAATGGTTGAAATGGCTCTGAGCACAATACGACTTAACATCTGAGGTCATCAGACTTAGAACTACTTAAACCTAACTAACCTAAGGACGTGACACACATCCATGCCCGAGGCAGGATTCGAACCTGCGACCGTAGCGGTCGCGTGGTTCCAGACTTAAGCGCCTAGAACCGCTCGGCCACAGCGGCCGGCAGTTTATTAGTCATTTACTACTAATTGTTCAAAATGTTCAAACGTATGTGAAATCTGATGGGACTTAACTCCTAAGGTCATCAGTCCCTAAGCTTACACACTACTTAACCTCAATTCACAAACACACACACCCATGCCCGAAGGAGGATTCGAACCTCTGTCAGGACCAGCCGCACAGTCTATGACTGCAGCGCCCTGGACCGCTCGGCTAATCCCGCACGGCCTACTAATTGTATTGACAACACATATACCATTAAATGTGCCTGCAAAATTATATCATTCCAGGACACGTAGTTCAGAAATTATGATGCCATAAACACTGAGAAGTGTTAAAAACTGCCGCATCGTGCATGACGTTTAAATTTATTGCTTCTCTGTCACTAACTTTATTCGAAACACATTTCGTAGATATCCACATTTGCAGCTGAATGTACCTACAAAAAAATAACACTGTACGGTACATAGTACAGGAGATATGACATCAGACACTGAGATGCGTGAAAAATTCTCTTCATAATTGACGTTTTAGCTTATTACTTCTTTCTACTAATTCTACTCACAACACATTTCGCAGCAGTAGCTACATATGTCAGTCGATGTACCTGCAACATTATATCGTTAAAGAACACATAGTTCAGGAGATACGAAGTCATGAACATTGAGCTGCGTGAAAACGAAATTACAGGGTGTAATTCGCTAGAGATACATATGAAATATTGTATAAATACATGTATGTTAGATATATGCGAAATATATTTGATCATCATGTACGCGGGCAAAGCCACGTGTAAAAGGCTCATCGTAAACACCTGCATCGATTCCAACGAAATTAGTAAAAATATTTGATATGACCTGGAAAGAAGTATTGTGGGGGTAGAACTACCAGCCTTCTTATTGGAGTGAGGGTGATAACGTGGAGTGAGAAGGAGGGAGGCTGAGATGAACAGAGAGAGAGAAGAGGAGAGGAGAGGAGAGGAGCAGATGACCAGAGGAAGGGGAAGGAGGAAATGGATGGCTGGATGGATAGATAGATAGATAGATAGATATATATATAGAGAGAGAGAAGTGGTGAGAGGGGGATTTAGGAGAAGATTGACTAAGATAGGGGAAAGGAGCAGAGGGAGTACGAAGAGATGGGGTTAGGGGAGAGAGCAGGAGATGGACAGTGTAGGAGGGAGCAGATATGTGGAGGCGGGAGGAGCAAATATGGAGAAAGTGGGGTTGTAGGAGGTAGACAGAGAGAGGAGAAGCAGGAGATGGACTACCAGAAGATTGGAATAAATACATACCAAGGCAATGCCACGTACTCATCTAGTTCTATATATTTTGACTTACGTTCCGATCTTTTTTAATTTATCTCAAGGACCTGATTTGGAAGATTCCCACAGGACTCGCCTCCTGTATAATTCTGTGGTTAAAGTGCAAAACTCCGAACACAATCCTAACTGTCTCCATTGTCAGACATGCACAGAAGACGATTGCTATACTGTATTCAGGTAATCCTACTAATGATCAACAGAGAGAAGGAACAATCTGCAGAGTGATGACTTGACAATGTATACAGAGATTGCACGTGGAGGGTGATAAACAGTGGCATGCAAGAGTGATGGCAAGCGACGCCCGCCGTGAGGCTCCCACCGTACTCCGTGTAAAGCGAGTACCGGCGATTCAATGGACAAGCCACAACACGGCTACAGTGAGTGTGTCGAAGGTAAAACTCTGCGCCACTTGCGTGAAAAGAGGCACGAGGTTGAATATAAAGCGGTTCGCTTCAGATCACTGCATGTGGATGCGCGGCCACCCGTGTGAAAGACCCCTCAGTGGGGTGCGTTTAGCCAGCTCTCTCTCAGCGGGTTAACTGCGCTGGTATTCGCGCCAGGTGCGGACGAAGCAGCAGCCGCCGCATGAAACTATTCTAACAGCTGAACAAGAACGCCAAATTCTATTTATATGTGGTTCATAAATACGATGAGTAGAGGTCAAACGAAAAAACTTAAAATGCACGCATAGTACATCTTTAAAATAACGAATTGATATACGATGAAACTCTGGTAATAAGCTTTACCGTGGGCAGACACAAAGCATAAATTAGACGGGGAAATGAGAAAAAAATTGTAGCAACACAGGATTTCGTCCACGAGACCCTACAAGCATATATTATGATGGCCAGGATGATGCAGTAGACGTTCGAACTCATCTGCGCGGTCGCCTAATGATCAAAATACGAGGCGTACTGAATAACATACCAGCTTTTTCACTGAACTGAAGAGTTCTTAGTAAACAGAATGCAGCATATCTTTCTTGACGGTGATAAATTTTTCAGTCATAATACTAACTTCGGACCTCGTAATGGGAGTGTTGTAGGGTCATTACGGTTGAGTTCGAATATCAACTAGTCACTGGAGGTCACCTAAGTACCAAATTCACTTCAACTCTTCTAAAACTTTCCGTATCGATAGTTGGGATAAGATCGAATTATTCATAAGCCACGCACTTATGTACACAAAGCTAAGCGGGATATGTTCCGTTCTAGGGAGTCATTCACAAAAGAAGGCAAGTAGTCACAACCACACGTATTTATTAATAAACACAATTCCAACATTCTGGAGTGATGAAGCACGCTATGGCCTGTGACAATGCAATGGAAGATTTGGGTCTGGATAATGTCTGGAGAACGTTACCTACATCATGTGTGTACCAATAGTGAAGTACGGAGGAGGTGTTGTGATGATATGGGGATTCTTTCGTGGTTAGGATGTGGTCCCCTTATAGCGCATAAGGAAATATGCGGAAGGATATAAACACATTTTAGAACAAAAAGAAATGGTTCAAATGGCTCTGAGCACTATGGGACTTAACTTCTGAGGTCATCAGTCCCATAGAACTTATAAATACTTAAACCTAACTAACCTAAGGACATCACACACATCCATGCCCGAGGCAGGTTTCGAACCTGCGACTGTAGCGGTCGCGCGGTTCCGGACTGTAGCGCCTAGAACCGCTCGGCCGGCATTTTAGAACATACGTGCTGCAGACAGTACGGGTATATTTCGCACATGATGAACCTATCAACGTGACAATGCACCCTTTCATAAATCAGCATCTGTGAGACAACGATATGCGGACAACAACGTTCCGGAAATGGACTGGCCTGCCCAGAGTGCCGACGTCAACACCTTGCAACACCTTCTGGATGAGTTAGAACGTCGACTTCGCACCAGATTCCTGTTTCCAATATTACTACCTTCTGTGATTTCAGTCTTGGGGAAGAATGTGCTGCCACTCCTCCATAGACATTCAGGAACTTCTTTGAAAGTGTCTTCAGGAGAGACAAGCCCGTCATAAATGCGAAGCGTATACACGCTTCATTCTGATTTCCGATAGTCGCTGTGCAAATTCTTTTTATCAGATAGTGTAAATGACGTATCTGACTAAGGCAGAAGATTCATAAGGCTGTTCGCGAATAATGATTTTATAAAGGGGAAATTAAAATTCTCTCACTCGGGAGTCAAAGCACAATTATTTGCACACTTAAGTGGAAAATGCCTCGAAGAAAATTTCGTCCCATGTATATTTTCGGTACAAAATTAACGTCAAAGAAAGGCTTATTGGTAACTCTGTAATCGGATGTATTTAGTGTAGCGAATAGAGTTTTGCGTTCCAATGGAGTTCAAGAGGTTGATTACGCATCTAGGTATATTTTTAATTTTCTAATTTTAGCGTATGTGGTACGTAATCTGGTTTCTTAGCCGTTGCTCAGTAATTATAGCAAGACTTACACAAAACATATGCATTTATTTAATACTACTGCGGAAATTAGAGCAAAATCTATTTTATTATTGCACTGTCAAAGACATAATTTGCCTTTAAACGTTTACAGTGATCTCTTCCACGCACTAACTCCCCTTCATGGTTTCGGGTCCACTGTCAGCCCTGCATCGCTTTCCTTCAGTTACACTCCTTCACCAAATTAAAAAGAAACCCATTCAACTCTCCTGCTTCTTGTCTATACTTGTTTCTTTTATCCTAGTTAGTTTCAATGCAATCACGCATATCGGACAACCACACTGAGTGTGTATATGCTTACTATTTAGACAGGTAATTTCTTTTCAACTGATCATTACTCTTCACGAATAAACAGGCTGACCCACCTAATTATTCCACCTCATACATTTCCGAAATGAACCAAAGCTGAAAAATGCCATTGGACACGGACGCACCTCTGCCAGGGGCTCATAAAATTGGCAGGAATGCACAATCCATGAATGTAAACAAATATCAACTGCAATAACTTTTTTAATTGCATATGTATGTTTTTTTGCCGATATGAACTCTATAGGTGCAATTAGTGATGGCAGACTCGGTTTAACAGCTCTGGCCTTTATACCTTCTGGAACACTTAGACTTTAAATAATGGGAACGGTGCCACAGTTCCTGGAGTAATGCTGTAATGTAGTAATGCTGGTTGCCTGCACTGTCCTGAAGCTTGGCGTAGGCAACCCTTTGCTCTGCGCATTGCGGCATAAACTGTGGCACAGTTGTGTCCTTTAAAGCCTACTTTTCTTAAGAAGGTAAGAGGTTTAGAACAGTGAACAGAAGTCTGCCATCATTATCTGTACTTCTAGTTTTGATTTACATACAAAAACTCATACATTTGCCATTATAAAAAAAGTTAACTTTGTGTTGAAAGTGATGTTTGTTTCCATTTTTTGACTGATCATTCCTACCCATTCTGTGAGTCCCTGACAGGTGCATCCCTGGCCAATTGCATTCTTCACATTTTGTTTCGTTTCGGAAATATATGAAGTGCCAGATTTGGGTGGGACGTTCTGTATATGACATTCTGACCAATAATTGCTACACTTCTGTCTAAGAAGTTCTGAGACTGATTTTATTTCTGGCACACTACCGACGTTACCGCAATAACTACGGTGGCAGTTTGAACTAGCAACTGTAGACAACTCACGTGTATTCGACCAGTGTTGTATGAGCAGGCAAGTAGTGGACGTGCGGCCGTAGCGTCTCAGTGTGGGTGTGTCACAAATCGCAGTGGAGTAACATCTCTAAATAAAACGTTCAAGACATACTCCAGAGTATTTTTAAGAAAAAAAAGTGTGCAAAGTTTGTCCTGCATACCTTGACTCCCGAAGAACAACGACAACAACAAAGACCAGTGGATCCCTACCACGACTTGACTGATATGCAAAATGCGGAAATTATTTTCTAGAAAATTCATCACGGGTGACGAGACTTTGTATTATCAATTCTAACCTACCACCAAACGACAAAGTGCAGAGTGGATCACTGATCGTTCGCTAAAGACGAAGAAGATTTCAGTGCGACATGCAAGTTGAACAACAGAGCAAAGGAGGGCTTTTCTGACATTTACACATAGTTGTATGAACGTTCTGTGCGTTCTTCTCAAGTAGGGTGAGACTATGTAGAAGACCTGAAGCATTAAAACCACCATCTTAACTTTTATCTGTTTCTGTTGATCCAGTTTCGAATTTTTTTGGACTGACGGGATACGTTCAAAGTTAAGAAAAACTGTGGCTGAATGATTTGTATCTTTTTATTAGGCACGACAAAATTAAAACATATAAAACATTAGACACAGACCCGAAACCTACCTCTCGAGTGCTACTGTTCTAACGCAGAGCTCTACCCAGTTCGCTAATTGGGTAGCACTTCTACGCACTACTGAATGAAGGGCACGTGTAATCACAGTGTTGCCTAATTATCTTTCTTTTATATTCATCTTCTACCGAAAATGTGATCGAGACGAAATTTTTCTGCAGATGTTTTGTACTGTAAGCAGGTAAGGAATCGCGCTGTGGCGTCCTACTGCGCTAATTTTGGTTCACATCTATATACTGATAAGTTGCAACATCAGCGAATTGTAGTGAAAGCCGGGAAGCCCAGCAAAGGGACGGCGATTAGTGCAGTTGACAATTAGCACCAAAAAATGTATCGCATTGCATATAAATGGAATGAAACACCCATTATTGGAGATATTCATATCGGGTCTCTTGCCGAAACATAATGTCATTTTGACACAATATTTCGGCAGTTCACATGGCCGCCATCTTCAGGTGAGTAAGCCGTCGCACTAACTCGCTGGGAAAGTTTACAAAGCCATCCGTTATTGAATGATTACAAAATTGCCGGACAATTGTTGGAAGCAGTCACATCCGTTAAAAATCTGGGCGTATGCCTACGGAGCGATTTGGAGTGATAGAGAGTGATACTAACACAACACCAATCGTAGGAAAAGAGGATGGCAGAATTAGTCATCGAACGAATCCTCGGGAAGTGTAGTCCACTCACGTAGGAATTAGCTTACAAAACTCTCGTTCGACCATACTTGAGTATTACTCGCCATACTTGGGCCCTTGCCAAACAGAACTGGTAAAGGAAACAGAGGATACAAAAAGAGTAGCCAGTTTCGTCACATGTTCGTTTAGTAATCGCGAAAGCTTCACGGAGATACTCTTAAAACTCCAGTGGCAGACAATACAAGAGAGGTGTTGTGCATCACTGTGTGGGTTACTGCTAAAATTCCGAGAGCGTACGTTCCTACAACGGTCATCTAGTATATTGATTTCTCTTATGTATATCTCGTATGAAATTCGAATTTTATCATAAAGTTAAAATTAAAGAGATCACAAGCAGGCTCACCAGTTGTCGGACGCTATTTTATCTGCCAAAGCATACTTACTATCAAGCATGCACAGATTATTTGTGTTCTGTATCTTTTTATTTTTCTCCGTGAACGTTATACAGGGTGATTCAAAAAGAATACCACAACTTTAGGAATTCAAGACTCTGCAACGACAAAAGGCAGAGCTAAGCACTTTCTGTCGGAGAATTAAGGGAGCTATAAAATTTCATTTAGTTGTACATTTGTTCGCTTGAGGCGCTGTTGACTAGGCGTCAGCGTCAGTTGATGCTAAGATGGCGACCGCTCAACAGAAAGCTTTTTGTGTTATTGAGTACGGCAGAAGTGAATCGACGAGCGTTGTTCAGCGTGCATTTCGAACGAAGTATGGTGTTAAACCTCCTGATAGGTGGTGTATTAAACGTTGGTATAAACAGTTTACAGAGAATGGGTGTTTGTGCAAAGGGAAAAGTTCTGGACGGCCGAGAACGGGTGATGAAAATGTAGCACGCATCCAGCAAGCATTTGTTCGCAGCCCAGGAAAATCGACTCGCAGAGCTAGCAGAGAGCTGCAAATTCCACAATCAACTGTATGGAGAGTCCTACGAAAAAGGTTAGTTATGAAACCTGAACGTCAACTACCCGAGGCGATGGATCGGCCGCCAGGCAGCCCGTGACAGAGCACTTCATCACTGGCCTCCAAGAAGCCCTGATCTTACCCCCTGCGATTTTTTCTTATGGGGGTATGTTAAGGATATGGTGTTTCGGCCACCTCTCCCAGCCACCATTGATGATTTGAAACGAGAAATAACAGCAGCTATCCAAACTGTTACGCCTGATATGCTACAGAGAGTATGGAACGAGTTGGAGTATCGGGTTGATATTGCTCGAGTGTCTGGAGGGGGCCATATTGAACATCTCTGAACTTCTTTTTGAGTGAAAAAAAACTTTTTTAAATACTCTTTGTAATGATGTATAACAGAAGGTTATATTATGTTTCTTTCATTAAATACACATTTTTAAAGTTGTGGTATTCTTTTTGAATCACCCTGTATAACTGACACAGAACGCCCAGTAAACTGAAATGTTGTTCTGCAATCTATAGAGTCGTTTGGTTTTACCAGCAGGGTACCATGCAGAAACAATTTCAAAGATTTAAATTTCTTACTATTTCGGGAGTTTTTATGTACATACACTGATCAGCTAAAACATTATGACCACCTACCTAATAGCGGGTATGTCTACCTTTGTCACGGATAAAGGCGGCGACGGGTCGTTGCATTGAAGCAATGAAATGGGAAGGAGTTGGTACCACATCTGCACACCAAGTCACTTAATTCCGGTAAATTCCGGGCAGAGGTCGATGAACTCTGACCGTGTGTCCAATCACGTCCTAGATGTTTTTGATGCGACTTCAGATCTGGCGAGATGGGGGGGAGGGGGGGGGGGGGGGCAGCACATCAATTGCAACTCGCCACTGTGTTCCTCGAACCACTTCATCACACTCCTGGCCTTGTCACGTGGCGCATTATTTTGATGAAAAATAACTCTGATGCTCGGAAACATGATCGGCATGAAGGAGTGTACGCGGTCTGTAACCATATTACGATACCCGTTGGCCGTCGTGGAGCCTTGCACGAACTCCACTGGCGACCCACAGATACCCACGTCAATGTTACCCAGAGCGTAAAGGAGCCGCCTCCAACTTGTCTCCGTCACGCTGTTCAGATATCAAGGAGCTGTTGCCCTTGAAAACGACGGAATCGCGCCCTCCCATAAGTGTCACGAAGAAACTAGCGGAATTATTAATCAGACCATATAACACTGCCATTCCGCCAGCATCTAGCGCCGATGGCCACGTCCCCATTTCGTTCGTATTGCCTATGTTGTGGTATTAACATTGGCACATGCATGGGTCGTCGCCTGTTGGGAATGTTTGGTGCACTGTGTGTTCACACACACCTCTACTCTGCCCAGCATTTAAGTCTGATGTTAGTTCCGTCACAGTTCGCCATCTGTCCTGTTGTACCAGTCTGCCCAGCCTACGACGTCTGACACCTGTAACGGGGGGTGGCATCCCAACCCCACATCTGGCGTGGTTCCACCTTGGTTTTCCCACGTGTTGAAAACGTTCACCACAGCACTCCTCGAACACCCGAAAACTCGTGCAGTTGCCGAAATGCTCGTTCTGAGCCTCTGGTCCATCACAATCTGCCCTCGGTCAGACTCAGACAGATAGCGCACCTTCCCCATTCTACACACGGGCGGCATGCTGATACTACATGCACAGTAAGTCTATATGACTACCAGTCATCCCTTGCCAGAAGGCGTTGCTGTATCGATGAAGGTCGGTGGTCATAACGTTCTGGCTGGTCAGAGTGTGTGTGTGTGTGTGTGTGTGTGTGTGTGTGTGTGTTTTGTTAAAAACCTCATATCGAATTTTCAGCATTGAACGACTATGTTCACAGTTTTGAAAGTGGAAGTAGGTATGATTTTTTTTTTTTTGGGTACATAAAATGTCTTTTATCAGTATGCCATCTCAATATGAAACCATCCTCATTGTACTGCATCTTAAATAAAGAATTTTAAAATTTCGAGTATATTTAAGAAGCTAGATATATATGCTAATAGCAAATAATTTCTATAGCATTTAAAAACAAATTAAATTCGGCGCATTTATTTAATATCAGTTCCGCTTATATCCCTGACTTGAAAGAAGGTACTTCCACGCATTACGCTTCAGTGAGCACGAAATTCCAGCAGTATATTATCCAGTATGCTACCTATGGAATAAACGATTTCCATAACAGATCCTATTGCACTATATTTTAGAACAACGCCGTCATGTATTGAGAAGTACTGGGAAATATCTATCTGCGAGGATGCTATAGATTGTGTGTCTGGCTATATCCATGCCAATTCCAGAATGGCGGCTATGTTACTGTCTTCTCAATGGGCATTGGTCAATATTTGTATGTTGCGCGCAGTCACCACAGTAAGACAATAACATTATACAAACCAGTAGAAAACCGAAACATTTAACAAACGTTCGAGTAAGAATGATTTTTTGAATCTTGAATTACGATGTGATAAGATAATCCATTACGAAAACTGCGTTGACTGTGATCCCATATGAATTGGAAGAAATGGAAGACAACATTTTCATTTACGTTCAGCTGGATTGAGTTTGAGTTTTTGACTCTGCATTCTTCCAGGACAGCAGGAGCTTAATTGTGGATCCAATTATGAGAGCTGTGTGCACAGAGAGAATAAAAATTATGTGATGGGTTGACTGATGGAAAGTTACTATGTTGCTGAGCCAAAAAATTATGGCAACTGCCCACTGCAAGACAGAATGCTACCTGGTGGCGGTACATGATGAGGAAAGTATAACGAGTGTTCAATGAAACGGTATAAAACGTTGTAACTACAAAACCGTTAGAAATTTGAATATGTCGCTTTGGGATAACGGAGTGAGACATCATGCAATGAAAAATGTGTCGTCACCTTTCCCTAAAAAATTCAAAGCAGCAGGCAAGGCGATGCTCACAGTCTTTTCCTGCATACCAGGTCCGACAGTCATCAAATTCCTCATGCACGGGAAGGCCATTAATAGAGATGTGCACTGTGAGACACTCGGTATCCTACGAAAGTCCATTAATCGCAGACGGTCTGGGCTGCTCACGGAGGGATGTTGTTCTGCTACATGATGATGCACGTCTACACTACGCAAGACTACGCTGGATCTGCATTATGTTTTGGAATGCAACAGGCGACTATGAGTTACCGCCCTAGTAAACCTTCCACTTGACTACCTGCCCCATGCATCTGCTAAAGTGACGTTTCCCTTTGACTTTGTGTGTTGCTGATAGCCTACATTAGAGGTTATCACATTAATCAGAATCTGAATGAACCTAAATTCTAGAATAATATCAATGAAATGATGGGGCTACGATTATTTTAGTCGATTGTTGATGGATGATTAATATATCAACAAAGTATTGATGTTTAATAAAAGTAATGGCACAAGGTTATTGATGATAAAATAGGACAAAAAGATACATGTTAAGTGTGATGGCAAAGTAAAATATGACCTTATGGCAGCACAAATATACAAAACAACAGTGGTAGCAGGTTGGCAAAGCCTAAGGTTTGTCTGTTTGAGCTATTTACTCTGGTTCAAAATATGGATAACACAATCTGAAAATATCTAACAGTGAATAAGCTTTGATGGATTTATTCTGCCCAAAAGTTATACTACGTTGGTACAGCTGGGAACAAGTGGCAACACTGTGATTCTGTTTGCCCTAACAAGCCGGAGCAGCAATACTATGCCCCTTTCTCGATGTGATGCACTGTCTCAGGTGATGGTCATGGTTCATGCGTCTGCAGCTTAGTACGACGCCGGTAATTCCCTATTGTGAGCACGAAATACTCAAAGTTGCGGCTGGCGATCTATTAGACGGATCGCAATTACTCTCTAATGAAGCCCTGAAATCTCGGAAGATTCCAGCATGTGACACTCCAGTCCGCCGGTTATAGTATGAGCCAATTTGTCTCACTTATATGGCAGTGTGCACAAGGAGATCAAACGTCAAGGCAACAGACCTGTGAATAAGATTGTCCTCGGCACAGCAGGTTGACTGACATGTCTAAGATCTAAGCTGTTGGTAAGTCCTCATCATAGGCTCCCCAGTCAAGATCAGTGCTAGTGCAAACTCACGCTCTGGACAAGCAACCCACTCATAACAAGAAAGAAGGTTAGAATCCACTCCAGACCAGATACTTAAACAAAAGACTCACTCCAGTGGGGAGCCTGTATCAAAAGACCCAGTTTATCCTCTCATCACTTTCCATCAATCCTCAGTGAACTCCACAAAAGCACTCTCACAACCTCCTCCACAAGCACTTCGTGCCAATCACAAGATTCCACAAGCTTCAAGTCTCGCCTCTACTCATTGGCCAATACTAATCAAAGTTAACATTATTCTTGTCTTTTCTGGAGAAGTAGGCAATCCGTGACTCTCAAAATCCTGTGCAGAGAGGAGGATACGTTATACTCCCGACTTGTTTTTTTCCCACTGCTACTTCAGGCAGCGTGTACTGAGTTTACTTAAAGTTCAAAAGTGAATAAGTCATTTATGGTGGAGATCATTATCTAGATGGCCCGAATGTTACCGTGTGTCTGACCAGGGCCCCAGCTGAACTAAGAGAAGTGCTTTTGTGCCCCAACAGATGTCGTTTCAGAGTCACCATAAATGTTGCACTCCTTCTTAAATTGCTTTGAAGGCCTGAAGATTCCCAAAAACTCTGCAGGCAGATGGACGACATCACTTGACATATCCCTTGATAGCGTCCACAGTGAACATGGAAACACGCGAATTTTTACGGCCGCCATTTTTACGCCGCATTTATAACACTGTCGTAACATGTTTTCTGGGCGACGTAGATTTCTCTGGCGCCCCTGACCCTGTTGTGGCAAGAGGTGCCTAACGGGTCCAGGTAGGCTCTTCGACCGAACACATTCCTTGCACACTGGTGCGAGAAATTCTTGAGCCCAGCATTCTGTCCCTGGTAAGTGCTTCGAGATGTTCCGTTCCCTAGTACCTGCACGTGGCTTTCAAATGTCCACAGCAAGGTTTACTGTTAAATGACCAAACTGAATGCTTGTTCTCAAATCTGGAAAATGCTATTAGAAAGAGGATCACCATAAAGAACCTCCATGTATTAACAGCTTATAAAATCCCATCAATGCTTGCTGATGCTGGAAACTTCCCGTCCTCTCGCAAAAACGGTGTCTTGGGTGTGAAATAAACATTAAATTGTACCCTTTAATAAGGAGAATAGCGAGTGACTCGTCCTCTCCCAAGTTCTCCAAGGTCACAGAAATGTAATGGTCAACTTCAAGTGGGAGCAGCCTGAGCATCGGCCCTACAACCAGGACTTGTCACCCTGCGACTTCCATGTGTTTGGTCCACTAAATAAGCATCTCAAATGGAAGCGCCTCACTATGGAAGATGGATGAGGACACAGTGCAGGACTCGCTCCCGTCACAGCCTCAGGAATTCTGGGAACAGGAAATCCTTTGACTCGTGGGACAGCTGTGCGCAGGTGTATGGTCAAAAAACGGTTCAAATGGCTCTGAGCACTATGGGACTTAACATCTGATGTCATCAGTCCCCTAGAACTTAGAACTACTTAAAACTAACTAACTTAACGATATCACACACATCAGTGCCCGAGGCAGGATTCGAACCTGCGACCTTAGCGATCGCGCGGTTCCAGACTGAACCGCCTAGAACCGCTCGGCCACACCGGCCGGGGTCTGGTCATTACTTTTGAATAAACACTTCAATTGTATTCGAAGTGGTGTTTCGCAACTTTTCTTTTGAACACCCCTCATATATACATGAAGCGGAGATGGGCCTCAAATGGGGAAAACCACTGACATGACTCTCTTATGGCCCAGCGCTTAAGAACCAGCATGTCGGTAACTGTCGCCTGATGGCGTGCAACTGTCATGAGTGTCTGCAAAAAGTGTCTTAAGAACGAAAGACGATGAAACTGCGCGCAGAAGATAAATTGTTGGACGTCTACACCCCATCACCGTATTTAGGGGTTGGACGCTCTCAGCTGTGTAAAGCAACGTAAGCGTCGATATGTGGCAGTTCTGACGACAGAATACAGTGCTGTTGCAGGCACAAGTGTTTCAGAGCACATTGTTCAGCTTACATGTTGAACACGAGAGTCCACAGCAGACCTCTATGTATTCCCTTTTTGACACAATGACGTCGTTAATTACGAATGCACTGGGCACGGGATCATCGAAGTTGTACCGTGTCTCATTAAAAATCTGCAGTCTGGGCGGATGGCGGATGAATCACGTTTCTTGTTGCACCAGATCGATAGTCGTGTCCTGAAATGCCATAACCGAGGGGAACAGCTGCTGAATGTATGGACTGTGCTACATACGCAGGCCGCTGGGGCACTATGTTGCTATCAGGTTCGATAACCCGAACTTCAATGGGACCTGTGTTAGCAGGCGACAGCACCAGCTTTGGACTAACTGAACATTACTGCGGACCATCTGCATCACTTTATTCCTGATGACGGCAATGGCAACTCCAAGGATAATTGACTATGTAACCAGGTTAGAATCGTGCTACAGTGATTCGATGAGCTTATAGTGAAACCAAGTTGATGTCTAGGTCTGCAAATTCACCTGATCTGAGCCCGACGCAACACATCTGGAGTGATGCTGGGCACCAGCTCAAATTTAAGGGAAATCCGTGGCCTGCGCGTAGGCATCTGCTGCTACATGTTTCTGGAAATCTCTCAAAGACCTATCCAATCCATGCCGCGCACTGCTATATTGGGTTTCAGCATTGGAGCAACAAGAAATTGAGCAGGTGGTCCTCTCGTGTGCAGACCAGGAAATGAGACACTATGAAGAGGCGTGCACAGGAGCCTGGAAAGTTGTACGAGACCAGTCTTCGGACTGAAGGCCACAGCAACAACCCGAAGACATCATATTAATAATTGTCTTATACATCGGAGATGTAACAGGTTGAGTACACGATTGTGTTGGTGATGTAAAACATTCTGCAACAAGATAACGGAAGTATGACAGTGAAGAGGAGACTGAAGAGAATTGTCGAATTATTAAAGAGGCTTTTGTTGGTAACCTGGGCAATGCAAGGGGCGATTAAAAAGTTTCAGTTTGAGGACGTTGCAGCAGCGTGTATTCAACAAAGCGTGACTCCAATGCGGCTACCTGTATATAATGATCGACAAGTAGGCAAGGGATTAGTGTTGCATTCGTGTGTTTCCGAAACGCATGCAGCAAATGCGAAATCGTGAACTATGATGACATTATTACCAAATGCGTCCAACCAGGATCAACATGCTGTTATTCTTTTCTTGATAGCCGAAGGGTAAACACCTGTAGGCATCCATCGGAGACTGAATGATGTATATGGGGCAGCATGTCTGACGGAAACCACCGTTGTGAAATGTTGCGTCAACTTCATGACAGCACACGTCCCCATATCAGAAATGTTGTAAAGCAGACTTCACTCCAACTCAAATGGAAGACGCTCAAGCACTTGCCCTGTAGTACAGATCTCTCCCCATGCGATTATCACGCCGTCGGCCCCTTAAAACAGCTTTGACGGGTCGGAGATTTCTGTCGGTCGATGACGTGCAGCAGGCAGTTATGGACTTCTTCAAGCAGCAGGAGACGGTATTTCAACCTGCTGCATCGGTCAGATGATTGCCTCAACGTTCATGGCAACTTTTCCTGATTGGTAAAGCTATTCTGGACAGTACGCCTTCGAACGGAAACTTTTTGACCGCCCCGTAAAGTATTGAAGGTTAACCATATTGTTAGGAGGGAGTTACGTAGAGTTAGCGAAAATAGTGCATGAAAGCAATAGTATTAGTGTGGACTGCCAACCCGTTCCCTGACAAATTCACGCAGAGACAAAGGTTTTTCAGCCGCAGTCGTGCTGCCTGTTCGACTGCGATAAAGCGTGAACACCGCGTCCACCGTCTGTACAGCAAACCGCTGACCGAATTTATGCCGTTATTGTTCTTATCGCGCTTTCATGCGGCAGTGCTTTACAATGAACACATTGAGCGCAGCAGAATGAACGACCCGTGCAACAGCCAGCTAAGCTGCGCATTGTGTGAGCTGCAGATACGAGCTTACTGCTTGCTACATAGAGCCTTTTCTTCTAGTCCAACTTAATCACACGGTCTCACCGGTTGCATTTAAACGTGTTCTTACATTTAAGAAGTATATACTCAGCTGTACAGCATATGATATTACTTTCACAAGCTTCGGCATTGTCGCGAATAAAACAGATACCCGCATACACAATAAATTTCCTTTAATTTACGTCTATGGTCACAACGTTTTGTTTAATTACTGCACGCCTCTGATACATACAGTTTGTTGATGGTTTCACCTAGTACTGAGTGGCGTCACATATTTACTTCGTTTTCGTACATTTTAAGTATGACTCTAGTATTTTCTTGTGCCTTCTCTGTTCATTTCATAGACTGCATTAACTAGATAATGTGGGTCATGCTCTGTTACGGAATTTTACCATTCTTTTCTTGCAACGAAGTGCCGCAGGGTACGAGGGGCCCTCTGCCGGTCACGTTCCTCCAACCACTTCCCGCCTATGCGGAATTCTGGCGTTAGCGATAACAGAGGGCGCTGATTACGTGCAGCTCAATGTTTTCTTTCACTGTGGCTTCTTTAGCGTTTTTGTTTTACGGTTTTTAATATTATCCTTTGCACTATCAAAGGTGTTTATTACTTATGTCATTATCTAGAACATTGGCACTAGAGCATGTGTCAACTATTGTCTCTTAACTCTTCCTCTTTTTAACAATCTTACTTTTGTCGTTATCTATTTCATTGCTTTTTATTACTGTAATGCCTTTTATACGTTATAAGCTCATTGCAGACTTCATCTATTGTATCCCCCTTTATTTTCACTGTTCAATTAATTATTGAAAACTAGCGTATGCCGACATAAGCGACATCTGGTCAACTTACAACACAAACATCTTGCGGCTACTGTACGGCAACTTGTTTTGAACAGTAGTGCTACTGACAACATGACTCGAGCATATGATGTTATTTGTATATATTTGTCGATGCTGGTGCTGATTCTGCATTTATCATTTGACGATGCTACTATGGCTACAGTACATTAGGATATTGTTTTTACAAAACAGATATGCCGCTTCATACATAAAGCGCACAAATGCATACATTTGTCAGTAGTACTTTTCATTATGGTCTATTTATTGTTTTTAAGCTGTAGACAATCTGCGAGTGTATTTATGATTTTTCCCATTTTTTGCTGCAGATCTGATGATGGTCATTATAGACCGAAACCGGTAATCTATTAACAAAACGTTTGTGATCATAGACGTAAATTAAAGGAAACTTAATGTGGCATTACTATTTAAAATTGTATCTTTTTATACCTTCAGAATATTAAGAATACAAGGGCGACGTAAATATAAGCAATGGCTTTTAGGAAACTAATAATGAAGTCTTCGTATTCGAAATGTGAAACTAATAACATGCAAGCTGGCGCAACTCTCGTAACCCAGAATGTACTATTCTGTTTGCATGTATTCGTTACGTGCACTGTTGGCATAAGCACCGTTAAATTTAGGATCGAAAATTCACGTGATGTAAATGGTTTATTCTATTGTTTAACTGAAATTTCCAAAAGTCAGGATGATTTGAAGAGGAAATAGATAGTTCAGTTGAACCCTATAAAGTCCGCCGTGATTGTGTTTCGTCTCAATTGTCTTCGAACACAGGACTATTTCTTTTCATATATAAACAAAAAAATTTGGATGCGATATGCAGAGTGACCCATTTACATTGGGCACACCAAAAACAAAATAAAAAAATGCTGTGGAAATAAATGTTGTTTAGCTACCAGGGAGATATCAACCGGCATAATTGCCGTTTTGTAACTTCATTGCAAAGATGTAAACAGCTGTACGTCTTTTCTTAAACAGTCTGACTGCCAGCAGACCAACTGTTTCCATAGAAAATGACCACCTCCCATTGCTCCGTTTGTCTCAGTACCATAGGTAACTAACACTAATTAAAGTGGCCCTGAAATTATTGTTTATAGAATGGAAATATTATTGTTATTTACAAATACGTGTTTGTCACGGAAAAATGTTTCGTGTAAACACTTCAAAATAATCTATTATTGAATTTTGTGAAAAATTACCTTAATTATATTCATAGGCCATAAATAGATGACTACTGTATAAATAAAGGTAAGGCATTCATCATCGCCATATAAACCAACAAAATCTTAATTATTTTCCAGCACCCCCATAGAGGGCAACCTATACACAACGAATGTGATGTTTTCTTTTTAAAGTTGTTAGTATATTTATTTGACAGCAGCTACTGTATATTAACAAGCTGTTTCTTCTTTATTATAAAATTATTCTACGTACTTTTGACGTTCTATTTACAAATAAGTTTAGTTTTCTGTACATAATTCTCTCGGCTTATATCTGATTGGCTGACGCTGACATGCTGTCACCTGTAGGTGGAGCCTCCAGTATCTAAGAAATAGCTGTACTGTTCTCTCGAGCAGTTCAAGTCGTCATTCAGCGGTTCCTGCTCCAAATACAGCCATTGTCCATCAATATGAGTGAATTTATGTTTTCTTTTAATTTTAGAGCTGATTTTAAGTTCTTTTAACGTATACCTGTAATTTATACGCTTTATTATATTACAGCTATAGATCTGAAGATAATCATGTGATGATCGAAACCGTCATATTTTAATAAACGTGCCTTGTGATCTAGACTGCTATAATTTATTCCAAAGATAATATTGGATCACTGGTTTCTCCGATAATGTTTTCAAAAATAATTAAAATATGTCTTCAGTATTTTCATTCTGCGTTCATCGTGCTATTCTTAATGAATGAACATGTATGCGCGTTTCCTGTCACCATTAGTGACCAATACACTTCTTCCCTTAGGTACATTGTTTGATACCAAAGTGGAATGGAGTTGTATGGGAAGTGCCCAATTATCGTGAACCGTTTTTAAATTTACCAGTAAATTAGCAGTCTTTAACTTTGGCAAAATGTTCTGCACAATTGCAAGGGTGTATCTAGGCCTACTACTTCAGCAAAAAATCTTTCGAATATTTTCTCATTATCTAATAAAAGGAAAAAGAATTAAAACTTATCATTTTACCTCCGGTAAATATGATTCCTAATATCGGATTTTAGATTTTCGTAATTACTTATTGTAAATAAACACTAAAATTTAATCAATTAGTAACGTGGTCTTCATTCGCACCAAACGTTTGTTTCAGAATTAAAGAGTGCTGCATAATTGTCGGTTACTCCACAGACGTTTTGGCCATAACAAGAAAAATCTTGAGTCTTTGTCCTTTTTGATACAGACGTCACATTTAAGATCGTCGACACCTGCATGAAGCTCACAAAACCAGCATAATAAATCGATACTCTTAACCCAGATCTCTTTAGAAGTGTCAGTTGGTCGCAGCAAGTGTATTCCTAATCCTCCTCATATTCAGGTGATGAGTGTTTGAACATGGTATCATCAATGCTTGAATCGGGGTCTTCCTTATCATGGTCCTGCTGCTTCGTGACACTCTGGTTCTTTCTTACGAACAGCTTTCTTTGGTAGCCCCTGATGTTGAAGAACTGTCAACCCATCACGTGAAACTCCTGGAGTAGGTTCTGTTGAAGGTGGTGTCTTCCCTTTAGGCAGTAACTGCCCCAAAACCCTTTAGAAAGGAGATGACGCCAACACTGTTGCTTTAGCTACTCATGGTTTCGGGTTTGATGGTGGCGGCTGACTAGGTGAGCTGATTTCAAAAGTAGAAACAGATGTTTCTTCCATTCCAGTATCTGCATCCGGAAATCTCCTTGCTGTAGCTTCTGAGATCTTATCCGTATATGCTGCAGACTGCTGAGGAAGAAAAGTCATAGATGATAAAACCAGGGGGTCACAAGGATAGATTCCACATTTTTCGAAATAAGAAAATTGCAGCCGTTCTATTGTTGCGGTTTTGCAATAAGCCGAACCCATCAATGTTCCAACGTCTTTATCTCGCAGACTCAGGAATGGTGGCATATGGAATAAAATTCAGAACACGTGTCCGTATGAAATCACCCCAAATATCGCGCACCAGAATTAGTGTAACCTTGTACTACCCCATATTAGGGGCCATCCGTTACTTCTATTTGGGCACTGCCTAACCTTTAAGTGAGTGGTAGATGACACTTTTGTCAATTAGATAAGAAAGAGCATGCTTCGGGCTACTGTATATGAAATAATTTGAAACTAAGTCTTACGTGACTTGAAGAAGGACTTCTAACTGAACTCTGCAGAAAATGCTTATTTTAACCACAATGCAAAAATAGCTATGGAGAACGAAACATTAACAACAAAGACACCAAACTCACATCATAATGACCTCCTCTGCTGGTTGTCGGAGCTAGCTACGGAGTGCAGCACCAAGCAAAGGAGACATTCAGATCCCCGGAGTTAGGCACCCATCCAAAACACGGGAACTTTACCCTACTGTCTGGTAACATATTGATTTCTTGTATTCTAAGCCTTTCCTGTATATATACGCCAAATGTCTGTGTAATCATGTCTTACATTTCTTTCTCTGAAGTATCAAAACATTCTTAAAAATAAAAATAGTACTTTGAAATTCTGGCATAATATTATCTTAATTTTAGAACACATATTTGTCAACATAATATACCGGTTAAGGATGGGGTGCAAACCTTCAGATCACGAGAAGATTACGAATCTTCGGGAGAATAAACTGAAGAAGTAGATTTTCCTACTAAAAGATATTATAAGAAGATACTGTGCTGCTACATAGTACATTTGCAAAATACAACTAAATAATAAATATTTGATCAACGGCTTTGGAAAACGCAGCGTAACAGAAATAAAGATAAAAAAAATGTAGCCTCTACTCGTCAAATAACTACAAATACTTGTGTCAAAGATACCGTTTCAGGTTGAATCCGTATGATTAAACAAGTTTTTGTAAATAGAAATAAACAGAGCATTGCGATAAATAAATGTTCCTAATAATACAGACAAAACGTGAACAAATCTCAGAACAGAGGAGGAGGCAAATGAGGCTTTTGAAATGTGGTGCTAAAAATAATGCTGACAATTAGATGAACAGATCATGCAGCAAAAGAAAAGATATGTCGTAACTAGACTAAAGGTAGTGAAAGGTTGACATAACACATGCTGGAGCATCGGCGAATGGATTAATTTGGTAATGCAAGCAGGTATGGAGCGGAGTAAAAGTGTAGAAGATACCAACGCTTGAACACAACTAGATTCAAATTAATGTAGAGTGCTGTAGATGTTCAGAAGTGAACTCATTTGGCCAATACAAGCTAACGTGAAAAGCTGCATCAGAGCACTATAACAGCAACAACACATATCTCGTGTCACGTAATAGTGTTCTAGATGATGTCTTGTACTATGAAAGCCATA
Organism: Schistocerca piceifrons; assembly: GCF_021461385.2. NCBI lineage: Eukaryota > Metazoa > Arthropoda > Insecta > Orthoptera > Acrididae > Schistocerca > Schistocerca piceifrons. The sequence goes on along the minus strand of NC_060140.1, from coordinate 260,340,963 downwards.
TGTTAGAGACGTCTTTCATGTTGTGTACCGATATGCAAATTGCGAATCATTCACGTAGCTCAAAGACTATCTAACCACTGCTCTCCTCTGCTGGGGAAGTTATCTTTTTTTTCATGGCTCTGAGCACTATGGGACTTAACTTCTAAGGTCATCAGTCCCCTAGAACTTAGAACTACTTAAACCTAACTAACCTACGGACATCACACACATCCATGCCCGAGGCAGGATTCGAACCTGCGACCGTAGCGGTCGCGCGGTTCCAGACTGTAGCGCCTTTAACCGCTTGGCCACCACGGCCGGCTTTTCTTTCATGCTAAAGCATATCTGCGAGTTATACGTTGACTGCAGAGCAATGCCGATCAATCAGGCGGGTAGGCAGTTAGATTCAGTTCGAATACGGCCACGTCGTGAGCAAGCTTGCTTTGATTCTTCCTACGGTTACCGCTTGTAACAGCTGACATCGTTCTACGTGTTATGTCCAAATGATATTATCTTGTAGATTGGTGAGACGGGAATTTCTAAGTAGCAGTGTTCAGGATTTGTGGTGATAGATTTGCTTGCTAGCGTCGTGTTGGCATAGTTATATATTACGCGATTCTTTTTGAACTTTTCGGATGCATTTTCGTTGTAAGCAACTTTGGGACTTTGTCTGGTGCGCGTCATTGTCTCATACAGTGAGGATTAGTACCTACTTTTGTTCGAGACATCGGCAGATATCCTTCGCTTTCCGTTTTACTTTCTCTCTCACCAAATAGTATTACGGGAACTTGAAGGCATGTGGAGTAAATTTTCTGTTCTTGAGAATATATGGTATAGTATTTCAGTGGTCCCTTGGACGACAAGTGTACCTGCCGTTCGTGAATCCTCATACTTACTGAATAATAACTGAAATTTATTTCAGGTTTCATCTTAATTATTTTCCTCCTGAAAAATTACCTCAATTTTACGAGTGTTATGTCCAGTATAGATGTGCTCGTTTATCCTTTATTAACGTCAGTTGCTGAAACGAGCACTGCATTTGGAAACAACCTGCCATTAGCAGAATTTGTAATATTATAAACCATTTTCAGCAGTTTTAATGTTTTCTTCCTGGCACGCAATTTTCAGTTAGTTTACGATAGATCTGAGCTGCAGAGAACTTCGAGACACTTGTTGCAGACCTGAATACATCGCAATTGGTTATTTTGTGATTCATACTTTTTGTTATTAGATGTTAGGCAATAAATGATGCAGGACATAACAAATACAGGATATAGTTTGCATCAACACTGCACGCACTTTCTTTGCAAGAGCGCAGCTATACTTAAAGTCTGTGTTAGAATGGTTGAACTTCTTAGTTATAATTCTTCATTAGTTTAAGACATATTAATGATCCCTTCATACACTCTGTTAAGCTACGAAGCGCGCTTACTACTTGACATACCATTGAGAGTAGCCACATTGCGTTTTTGTTCATTTATGGGTCAAAAATTTGTAAAAGAAGGCGGAATATTTTCAGTTAAGTAGCACGAGAGTTGTAACTGCTATGCACTCGGGTTAAAATCTGGCAGGAAGCTCTAGTTTTCAACTAAAAAGACAAGATGTTCGATAAATTCAGAAGAAAAATCAGTTTCTGAAGTAACAGTGAAATAAGTTGGACACTTTCCGTTTTGATGTAATGTCTGGCACTACTAACGGCCATGTGTCACTAGCTCTAGTGTAATCATAATCGCTCGTGACAGGTAACTATTTATCGTCACTTCATGTACAATCCAACCATTTCTGTGGATTAGAGATAGGATGTTATGGTCGATCGTGAATTGAGTAACAGGCGTAAAAACAGAAGCAGAATGTATTGCAACAGTCATTCACTTGCAGCTGAACAGTACGATGGAGCCAGTTTATCTTTTTCTTCGTAATTGGCTCAAATGGCTCTGAGCACTATGGGACTTAACATCTGAGGTCATCAGTCCCTTAGAACTTAGAACTACTTAAACCTAAGTAACCTAACGACATCACACAAATCCATGTCCGAGGCAGGATTCGAACATGCGACCGTAGTAGCCGGCCGCGGTGGTCTCGCGGTTCTAGGCGCTCAGTCCGGAGCCGCGCGACCGCTACGGGCGCAGGTTCGAATCCTGCCTCGGGCATGGATGTGTGTGATGTCCTTAGGTTAGTTATGTTTAAGTAGTTCTAAGTTCTAGGGGACTGATGGCCAAAGATGTTAAGTCCCATAGTGCTCAGAGCCATTCGAACCATTTTGCGACCGTCGTGGTCGCGCGGTTCCAGACTGAAGCGCCTAGAACCGCTCGGCCACGACGGCCGCTTCTTCGTAATTGATTACTTTATTTCTACTGTCTTGCTCAGGCTAATAACAGCTACATAGGTGCCTTATATTTATGTAGTGGTAGTTGTTGTTGTTGTTGTTGTTGTGGTCTTCAGTCCTGAGACTGATTTGGTGCAGTTCTCCTTGCTACTCTATCCTGTGCAAGCCTCTTCATCTCCCAGTACCTACTGCAACCTACATCCTTCTGAATCTGCTTAATGTATTCATCTCTTGGTTTCCCTCTACGATTTTTACCCTCCACGCTGCCCTACATTGCTAAATTTGTGATCCCCTTGATGCCTCAGAACACGTCCTACCAACTGGTCCCTTCTTCTTGTCAAGTTGTGCCACAAACTCATCTTCTCCCCAATTCTATTCAATACCTCCTCATTAGTTTTGTGATCTACTCATCTAATCTTCAGCATTCTTCTGTAGCATTACATTTCGAAAGCTTCTATTCTCTTCTTGTCCAAACTATTTATCGTCCATGTTTCACTTCCATACATGGCTACACTCCATACAAATACTTTCAGAAACGACTTCCTGACACTTAAATCTATACTCGATGTTAACAAATTTCTCTTCTTCAGAAACGCTTTCCTTCTCATTGCCAGTCTACGTTTTATATCCTCTCTACTTCGACCACCATCAGTTATTTTGCTCCCCAAATAGCAAAACTCCTTTACTACTTTAGGTGTCTCATTCCTAATCTATTTCCCTCAGCATCACCCGACTTAATTCGACTACATTCCATTATCCTCGTTTTACTTTTGTTGACGTTCATCTTATATCCTCCTTTCAAGACACTGTCCATTCCATTCAACTGCTCTTCCAAGTCCTTTGCTGTCTCTGACAGAATTACAATGTCATCGGCGAACCTCAAAGTTTTTATTCCTTCTCCATGGATTTTGATACCTACTCCGAATTTTTCTTTTGTTTCCTATACTGCTTGCTCAATGTAAAGATTGAATAACATCGGGGAGAGGCTACAACCCTGTCTTACTCCCTTCCCAACCACTGCTTCCCTTTCATGACCCTCGACTCTTATAACTGCCATCTGGTTTCTGTACAAATTGTAAATAACCTTTCGCTCCCTGTATTTTACCCCTGCCACCTTTAGAATTTGAAAGAGAGTATTCCAGACAACATTGTCAAAAGCTTTCTCTAAGTCTACAAATGCTAGAAACGTAGGTTTGCCTTTCCTTAATCTTTCTTCTAAGATAAGTCGTAAGGTCAGTATTGCCTCACGTGTTCCAGTGTTTCTACGGAATCCAAACTGATCTTCCCCGAGGTCGGCATCTACTAGTTTTTCCATTCGTCTGTAAAGAATTCGTGTTAGTATTTTGCAGCTGTGGCTTATTAAACTGATTTTTCGGTAATTTTTACATCTGTCAACACCTGTTTTCTTTGGGATTGGAATTATTATATTCTTCTTGAAGTCTGAGGGTATTTCGCCTGTTTCATACATCTTGCTCACCAGATGGTAGAGTTTTGTCAGGACTGGCTCTCCCAAGGCCGTCAGTAGTTCCAATGGAATGTTGTCTACTCCGGGGGCCTTGTTTCGACTCAGGTCTTTCAGTGCTCTGTCAAACTCTTCACGCAGTATCGTATCTCCCATTTCATCTTCATATACATCCTCTTCCATTTCCATAATATTGTCTTCAAGAACATCGCCCTTGTATAGATCCTCTGTATACTCCTTCCACCTTTCTGCTTTCTTTTCTTTGCTTAGAACTTTGTTTCCATCTGAGCTCTTGATATTCATACAAGTGGCTCTCTTTTCTCCAAAGGTCGTAGTGGTAGTAGCTAATGGAATATGAAGAGCGCAACAGTACGTACACATAAATGGGGATTTACTTCTACATGTCGATGCAGTCATGAAGCAGCTGATGAGGTCGTTATAACAATATGTGGTGGTGGTGCTGGTGGTGGTATTGTCGGCGGCGCTTTTGCTGGTCTAGTTGGTGCTATTTATGTCAGGGATCTTTCTAACAATGCATGGCCAACTGCCTGTCGTTGTACAGGGGTCGAACATGGACAATGGTGGTAGGGAGATTAATCATGAAGTGGCGATTATCACCTCGAAAAAATGAAATTAAGTGAGCAATTTTACGATTGTTTGCAGTTAAAAGTACGCAGTTCTGCTATTCATTGAAAATCCTGCGCTGCGCTACTCTACTGTAGCACACCGCTACAGTACAAAACGGCGCAGCCCATTGATAAAGTGGCGTTCTAAGCTTTTATTCGTTTCTGCCATCAGTGAAAACGTTGCAGCTAGACCATTTCTTTTATTTTTTTATTTTTCGCTTTGTGCAGCAAACACCATACAGTCAAAAGTAGGTACAAAAGTGGCATATTAACATAATTGCAATTTCTGCAGTGCAACAATAAAAAGAGCGGATGCAAACATAAGTTCTTGATGTAAAATAAAAACAGGAAAAGACGAACGGCATACATCCAGCAATAGTTACGACAGTACCAACTAAACACTAGCGCAAATTTCACAGCAGAACAATGATACGAGAACGATTTAGAAAGGTAAGTTCGTTATATAAATTGAAAAATATACCTACAAATATCCACAGGGTTTGAACCGAGCTGGCTCCACAGAAGAATGACATCAACAACAACTTATAATTGAAAGTTGAACAACAGCGTCGTTCACAAAGATTAGTTCTCAGTGCAAAGTAAAAACCACAAACAGATGTCCCTGTTTTTCGAACGGGACTGGTTACGTGGGAGGACAACATCCACACAACCTATGGGTCAAAGTTGGATTTTGGCGTCTTCTAAGCAGTTCGCGAGAAAATAATACCTATATGTATGTGTAACCAACTGGTGAAGTAAAGCAGTCATGCTTGTAATCGATACGGTGGACGCTCACGACCAGTTCCTTGAACAACACGGCCGAGCACTTGGTACACGCCAATACGACTTGGTTCAAATCTGCCACCACCGTTGTGTCCTGTCCACAGTTTCCAGAAGCGATGATTTTCAACTGGTATAGGTAGGCGGGATAACACTATGTCCCAGCCTCATGCGGGTGTGAGAGGCTACATGCTAAGCTTCACCGAGTGAACCATGACTGAGAAGAGACGTTCGGTTGTATGGACGCCAGGTGGTCGCCCTTTAGTGCTCCGACACGTGCCATTCACAATTCCAGTCGTGATAAGCAGCTTTCCTGACCGTCGAGGTGAAATTCCTGCAAGGTTTTGTTGATAGCGGAACTGTACTTCAGTAATGCTCCTCTTAGAAAGGCGGTTAACAGTTTCACTATGAAGAACACCTTGTATTGTATTGTACGTTAACCGGGGGCCTAGAAACGACGGAGAGGCTCCGTCCCGCCGCAGCTGCAGTGGTCCACAACCCCACGACGACTACCGCAGTCCACTCCACCCCTCCGCCGCCTCACACCGAACCACTCTTTCAGGCTTATTGTGCGGTTCGGCCCCCAGCGGACCCCCCTAGAGAACGTCTCGCACCAGACGAGTGTAATCCCAATGTTTGCGTGGTAGAGTAATGGTGGTGTACAGATACGTGGAGAACTTGTTTGCGCAGCAATAACCGACATAGTGTAGCCGAGGCGGAATAACGGGAACCAGCCCGCATTCGCTGAGGCAGATGGAAAATAGCCTAAAAACCATCCACAGACTGGCCGGCTCACCGGACCTCGACACAAGTCCGACGGGCGAATTCGTGCCGGGTACCAGGTGCTCCTTCCCAATCCAGAAAGCCGTACGTTAGACCGCACAGCTAACCGGGCGGGCTGAGAATACCTTGATGCCCTTTTTCCAAAGTAAGCGGACATCAGTACCCACTGTCCGCACGTCTATTATGGCCTCCAAGATCTCCTGTGAGTCTGTTTATCAAAAGCCGGATTGCGTAGTTTTGGGAGTCCGTGAGGATAAACACGAGCCGGAAAGTCTAAGTGCCGTAAATTGACACACTGGCAGCCAGTAACTGCGCCGTGTAGATAGACGATTGAGGCGCAGTGCAAACATTTGGCATGTGTCGCTGGAAGGGCAGAAGTAAGTGTATCCCACAGCCGCGTGAGTTTTACAGCCATTTACGCAAGCATACTGTGGCCAGTGTTGGATAAGGAAGTGCTCCAGACAGCGATTAATATTCACCCTTCCTGAACTCGGATGGCAAGTGTAGCACCGGGGTTGGGGTGAAGAGACTACCAAACAGAGAGCGAAAGCAAGGGAGTTTCGAGTCTCGTAGGACTAGCAGTAAATGATGTCATGATTTCCCGTGGTTGCGAGTTACATTGACGGAAAAAATCGCAACACCAAAAAATAATTGATGTAGAGTAATGGAATTCGGAAATATGTTTGTCTAGGTAACATATTTAAGTGATTAGCATTGCAACGTAACAGGTTAATGTAAGAGCGGGATAAACCATTGCAAATGTGAAATTCTGGTACATTAAAACAGGTGTAAACGCCAGAATGTTGCATTCTAACATGCAAACGTGTATGTATTGTGTTGCACAGGTGCCGCATGTCAGATTGTCGGATGGAGTTCCATAACTGTTATATTTGGTCGGTCAGTAAAAGGGACGGTTAATGCTGTTTGTGGATGACGCTTGAGTTGTCGTCCGATGATGTCCCATATGTGCTCGATTGGAGAAAGATATGGTGATCGATCGGAGCAAGGTAACATGTCCACACTTTTAGTGCATGTTGGGTTACAGCAGCGGTATGTGGGCGAGCGTCATCTTATTATGTTGTTGATGAATGTCAGCACAACAGGTCGAGTCACCAGAGTGATGTACAAATTAGCAGTCACGGTGCGTGGAATAAAACACGTGAGTGTTCCTGCTGTCATTAGAAATCGTATCCCAGAGCATAAATTCAGGTGCAGATTCAGTGCGTCAGAGCCATAAGCCGAACACGGCGGCTTTCTCTCTCTGTAGTGCCAAGTAGCTGTCTGGAGCCCGGTCTTCTTGCGACTGTAAATTTTCGTGTCCACCGCTACTAGCTATCATTTACAGTGGCTACATTCCTGCCAAGTCTTTCTGCAATGTTGCAGAAGGAACTCGTGGCCCTATTACACGATCACGTTCAAACTTAGTGGGGTGTTGATAATGGCGTCTTCGTCACCTGAAATGAATTCTTTACTAACATCAACTTACCACGTCCAACCTCAAAGGTCACTAACTCTCATGAGCGTTATAGCGTTTATTTAAAGTAAACCTGGTTTTCACCCTCAAAGTGGCGCTTCTGGAGCCTCTCTTGTCGACTGGGGTTAAACCTGAACAGTTATCATCCTTCAGATGCAAAAACACGCCTACCAACTTTCATTTATGTCGCACAACTCCTCCTTGGTGTTTCGATTGTTTTCCTTCGATGTAATAAGGGAGTTCGGTTCATTCTTCGTCTGCGAGGTGCCTGCGTGAGCCCTCAGAATTGAACCACCACCTTGAGGGGCCACAATCAAGTGTGGAAGACTGACTAAAGAGAATATTGTAAGTAGGCTGTTTAGGTTTTTATGTTGGTAACACAACGTAGTGCTTTGTATGAAAATCATTGACTGTACTGTGTGCTGTGGCTGGTTGGCATTGTTGAAATATTCGCTATTGTTGCGTTACGCAGTTGGATGTGAACAGCGCGTAGCGCTGCGCAGTTTGAGGTGAGCCGCCAACAGTGGTGGATGTGAGGAGTGAGATGGCGGAGTTTTGAGAGCGGATGATCTGGACGTGTGTCCATCAGAGACAATAAATTTGTAAGACTGGATGTCATGAACTGATTATATATATATATATATAATGACTTTTGAACGCTATTAAGGTAAATACATTGTTTGTTCTCTATCAAAATCTTTCATTTGCTAACTGTGCCTATCAGTAGTGCAAATGGCTCTCAGCACTATGGGACTTAACTTCTGAGGTCATCAGTCCCCTAGAACTTAGAACTACTTAAACCTACCTAACCTAAGGACATCACACACATCCATGACCGAGGCAGGATTCGAACCTGCGACCGTAGCGGCCGCGCGGTTCCAGACTGAAGCGCCTAGAACCGCTCGGCCGTTTATCAGTAGTTAGTGACTTCAGTAGTTAGAATCCTTTATTTAGCTGGCAGTATTGGCGCTCGCTGTATTGCAGTAGTTCAAGTAACGAAGATTTTTGTGAAGTAAGTGATTCATGAAAGGCATAGGTTATTGTTAGTCAGGGCCATTCTTTTGTAGAGATTATTGAAAGTCAGATTGCGTTGCGCTAAAAATATTGTGTGTCAGTATAGTGTTGATCAGGATAAGTAAAGAGAGTAATGTCTGAGTACGTTCAGTTTTGCTCAGCTGTTTGAAAATCAAATAACGTAGTGGTTTTCCAGCACTGTTATTTATAAAAAATTTCTAAGGGGATGTTTCAATATTATCGGACAACGTATGGTGAGCAGCGTTGCAGATGCTTCCACTAACACTGTGTATGTGGGTGTTGATTTCATGGGTACAAGAGAAAGACGAAGCACCCTGTAATGGAAGACAATTTACGCAAAGTCGATTTCGTCATGTTGCCTTAGAAGATGGTTCCATATGCCATTTTGTTTTGAAGCATCAAGTGATTTGGTACGGTATTGTGGCGCCGAGATTTTCCTATTTAACAAAATTGCTAACATGTACCTACAAACACACCAAAAATTCAATAAGGAATTTTATTTTTGCGAAAATTGTAACTATTGCTTGTATATATCAGGTGTAGGTGGACGATGATGCGTATTTATTGTTGAGTGGATAGTGTTATGGAGTCTTAGAGGTAGCTATTACGAAAGGTGGTAAGTGAGCGAGCACACGTTGGAAAACGATATTAACGATGAGTCTCATCTTGGACAAGGGTGGCTGCTGCTGTCATGCCAGCAAGCGGTAATTTACTACGTGGGATGCGGTACAGGTATTACTCTAACGAGTCTATGAAGTTCAACATGGAGTGAGATTGATTTTGGAAATTAGCAGACCGACATACAGATTCTATGGGGCATGTGTTGTTTGATGTGGGTGGTGGGATCCTTCAGAGAGACGAATATGCTGTGGGACAGCGGGCGCATCGTGGATATTCTGCGTGCAGAGCAGGACGGAAGGAGTCGTTGCAATTGGTAGACGTCTGAAGGAGGAGGCATTTATCGAAATCTCTAGTATTATCCGAATTTGGGACAAAAAAGGAAACAGTACTTTGACTCTGTGTCGCTTTTGGTTATTGATGTCTGCGTTTGTGCTTATACTGGTAAACCAAACCGTTATGACCACTGCCCACCGTGACGTTGGACGTCGCCTGATATCGCTGTGGTCACGTGACGCAGTAACAGATGTATATAAACGGAGCAGACACGGACGGGGGAGCCGGCCAGGGTGGCCGAGCGGTTCTAGGCGCTACAGTCTGGAACCGCGAGACCGCTACGGTCGCAGGTTCGAATCTTGCCTCGGGCATCGATGTGTGTAATGTCCTTAGGTTAGTTAGGGGACTGATGACCTCAGAAGTTAAGTCCCATAGTGCTCAGAGCCATTTGAACAATTTTTTGAACGGATGGGGCATCACCCTAGCGAAGATATGGGCTGCAAAGGAGAAAATCCATTGAGATAAGAGACTTTGATAAAGGGTAGATTATTATTAAGCAGTGCCTGTGAACGAGTATACCGAAAATTACGAAGCTGGTCGAACGTTCACGTGCTACTGTCGTGAGCATCTACAGAAAGAGGTGGGAGGACCGGAAACTAATACTAGGCGCTAAATGGTTGGACGCCCACAATTCTTCACAGAACGTGAGGTTCGGGGGCTTGTCTGCTCTGTAAAGTAGGATAGATGGTGACCTGGGGCATCTCTGGTGAAAGAGCGCAATGCTGGTGCACACACAAGAGTTTGGGAGCACACCGTTCATCGTATATTGTTGAACAAGTAGCTCCGCAGCAGACCGCCCGTACGTGTTCACATGTTGACCCAACGACATCGTCAGTTAAGATTTCAGTGGGCTCGGGACCATCGGGATTCGATCGTAGATCAATGGAAACGTATCGGCGCTTCGGGTGAATCACATTTTTGCTACACACTATCGATGGTCGTCTCCACAAACGCCGTCATCGATGTGAACGGCGACTCGAAACGTGCAGCGGGCCACGGACGCGGTCTGGTGGGAGCAGTACTGTGCTATGGGAGACATTCTCTTGCGCTTTCATGGGACCAGTGGTCATAATCGAAGACACGCTGACAGCTGCGAACCACCTGTCATGTTATTAATGTTAAACAGTTATTTCAGCTTGAAACACCTATGACTTCTGGAAATCAGAAATGAAAGGGTGCAGCGCCAGTCTTTAATAATAATCTGGATCTGATTATTATTGAGGGGATAAATTCTGTTTCCCACCCTATTGCGTACTTTATTTGAATCAGCAAATTTGAAAATAACAGTATTGTCGATGCTATTGCTTGGACAATAAAATATTTAACTGATTATTCATTTATCATTATACAGGGTGATTCAAAAAGAATACCACAACTTTAGGAATTTAAAACTCTGCAACGACAAAAGGCAGAGCTAAGCACTATCTGTCGGCGAATTAAGGGAGCTTAAAAGTTTCATTTAGTTGTACATTTGTTCGCTTGAAGCGCTGTTGACTAGGTGTCAGCGTCAGTTGATGCTAAGATGGCGACCGCTCAACAAAAAGCTTTTTGTGTTATTGAGTACGGCAGAAGCCCTGATCTTACCCCCTGCGATTTTTTCTTATGGGGGTATGTTAAGGATATGGTGTTTCGGCCACCTATCCCAGCCACCATTGATGATTTGAAACGAGAAATAACAGCAGCTATCCAAACTGTTACGCCTGATATGCTACAGAGAGTGTGGAACGAGTTGGAGTATCAGGTTGATATTGCTCGAGTGTCTGGAGGGGGCCATATTGAACATCTCTGAACTTGTTTTTGAGTGAAAAAAAAAACCTTTTTAAATACTCTTTGTAATGATGTATAACAGAAGGCTATATTATGTTTCTTTCATTAAATACACATTTTTAAAGTTGTGGTATTCCTTTTGAATCACCCTGTATTTTTATTTCTTGTGTGTTCCCCGACGACGGTGACATCTTTCATCAGTGTAACCGTCCGTGTCTCGGAGTCAGAACTGTGATACAATGGTTTGAAGAGCATCATACTGAACTCACGTCATGCCTCGGTGACCAAACTCACTTGATGTAAATCCTACGGAAATCGTCTGGGTCGCTATCGAGCGCAAATCAGCGGCCCGTTATTTACGCGAATTACGTGACCGGTACATAGACATCTAATGCCACATACCTCCACAAACCTTCTAACAAACTGTCGGATCCTGATTCACAGAATCAGTGATATATCTCTTTCCAAAGACGGAGAAACAAGCTATTACGTAGGGGGCTGTAATGTTTTGGTTCGTCAGTGTATATTGTATTCGTGTAGGTAGCTCTCCTAGAGGAATAGCAACTTCAGCACATTTTCATTGAGATTAATGTCCGCCCCCGGTAGCTGAGTGGTCAGCGCGACAGACTGTCAATCCTAAGAGCCCGGGTTCGATTCCCGGCTGGGTCGGAGATTTTCTCCGCTCAGGGACTGGGTGTTGTGTTGTCCTAATCATCATCATTTCATCCTCATCGACGCGCAAGTCGCCGAAGTGGCGTCAAATCGAAAGACTTGCACCAGGCGAACGGTCTACCCGACGGGAGGCCCTCGTCACACGACATTATTATTAATGAGATTAATCGCGTGTAAGGCACGTTGACACGGGATCCTCCGTAGTGCGCTCATGATTCCATTACTACTAAACCGTTTCCAAACTGGGGCACTGGACAGAAACCAGCAGCGCTTAGGTACGGACGTGATCCCCAGCAGTATTCCTGCTTAATATAATTGCCCTGAATAACAGTCGGATGCGAGTTGCACTTGACGGAGTCCTATGCAATCAAAATGTAAATAGCCGCCAACTAACTAGGATTCAGCTCAGCGTCGCATTCCAGCTGCCGTTAATCCGAAGCCCTACTGACTAAATTATACGCGAGCCCCTTACTCTCCGCTTAAGCTGAGCTCTTGGCGTCTCCATAATGGCAACGCCTCCTGCTAGGGAACCGTGTATTAAAATCGTATAGCTCACATCGTCTAACTTCGTTTGCGAGGATAATGTTTATTCAAAGGCAAAACGCAACTTATTTTACGACACCTCCGGTAATAGCTGACTCAAAAGTTCATGGTGCCATTGTGTACTTAGGCACAACTACCCGGAATTTTCTTCACACTGGCTGTCACTAGTGGATGATGAACATCTCTTGCAGTCCTCAAGCATTCCATTATTTTTCTAGTTAATTTATTAAAAAAATCGTTTGAACCACATACTGGGTCAAAACTTTTGCTATTCGATGTTGTGGCCAAGTATACACTGTAGTAGTCTGTTGTTTGTAGTATCTTACTGAGTTAGTGCACTAGATGGACTTCGTCAAAAAGCAGAACTCTAGAAATTCACTGAATTTCAGAAGTGACATTTTATAAGACTTGTGGATGGGCGTGCGCCTCTGATGAAAAATTATAAGATGCGCTGAGCTTGCATACCAGTTGTGTATCAGTCATAATGACAGTGGTCACAGGAATAGGCTCATGCTCCTAGTCCTCGCCATTCAGAGCACCAGCACAGAGAGTGACGTCTGCATCGCCGTATCAGACGGGCAGCCACTGGCAGTCGTACGACGACGGCCAATTTTATGCCCAGAGTGTCAGCTAGCACTATTTTCTGGGTACTTCGCTACAATTAAGGGTCCACTCACGAGTATTCCTCTAACATATTATAACTGCGACGGTGTAACGAGAGATGCGGCTGGAGAGATGAAAGGTGTAAGGCTGGGTTAAATGATTCTGTGTAACTGTGAACGATGGTGGTTTGTGACTACGATCCGACCTGAAGTAGTTTACCAGGCAGAGAAATACAGAAGCAAGACTGGACAATATGGTGCGGCGCGCCGCAATCTGCAGTGACGGAACACATCTGGTTTCTACTGAGGGAGTATCAAATCATGCAGTATACATCCGGACTAGAACATTCCTACTCTGAAATGATAATTAAATCAAGACCCTACGCTGCCGACAGGCGTTAATATACATCAAGGGGGCAGTTGAAAATGTGTGCCCCGACCGGGACGCGAACCCGGGATCTCCTGCTTACATGGCAGACGCTCTATTCATCTGAGCCACCGAGGGCACAGAGGATAGTGCGACTGCAGGGACTTATCCCTTGCACGCTCCCCGTGAGACCCACATTCCCAACTTAATGTCCACACACTACGTTCTTAGTGCCCCTGCCCATTACACTCATTACTCACAGCCGACAATCTTGAGTCCCATAAGAGTTCGGGCAATACGAGTGCATCCGCACAGAAGAAGGTCAATGGCCTGTTAGCTTTAACTATACACGAAGATGGTGTCTGTTCTTTCGGACATGTCCGAAAGAACAGATACCATATTCATATATTCCTACTCTGTTTCGTCACCTCAGAGAGAGGTTCTCTTCCAGAAGAAGAAAGCCGCTGCTCGTACATCTCTCGATGCTCAATGTGGGTTCCAATACGTTTATCTCCTTTATTTGCCACATTGTCTCACTGAGCGTATGTGGGTGATTATTGGACAGTATCTATTATGGGGTGTATAATCGGTAACATCCCTTGATCAGAGATGAAAACAGGTGGAACGATAGATAGAGATATGGTTTTGTAATCAACATCTTGTGAATAATAAAAATTTGTGCCAGACCTGGAACGAATCCCAGAATTTTTTTTTCCCAGCTGTTGCCTACCATGGGTATACCTGAGCACCTCACAAACCTGACTCGCAGTTCATTGACACTGATATGCTATTCCTGCATACACCACTGAAGAACCTCTGGTGATGTGGTTTTGATATCATAGCTGAAAACATCAATGTAAGTAAAAGTTTGAGTCAGACGTAGAGGTGTAGGTACAGACTGATTCATCCTTGAGACAGAGTCGCAATCCCTGTAGGACAAACTTTCTTCCAGTAACAGAAGTCTAACGGTACAGCCTCCACTCCCAGGCAAATCGAGTGTGCTGTCAAGTTGTACAGGCCGGCTGCAGAGGTCGCTGTGAGAGCGGAACTACGTTTCACGTCAGAAATCACGTGGGACAAATAGTGCGGAGCTTAATATCACTGCGCACAAGGATATATGTCATCCTCCGAGGCGTAACTGGAAAGTGTCTTCGAGAGTGTGTTCCAAAATCCAGCGAGGTTTTGCTCCAGAGTTCCTGCGAAGTTGTCACACAGAGCAAGCTCCAGTTCCAGTCGTAATCGCAGCCACCCCCACAACTTCAGTCGTGCTCACGTATCCGAAGAAAATACTCCGTTCAGCGACAACTCCTATGGTGGATGGAGCTAGAATACTGTACAAATATCTCCTAAAGTTGAGTATTTGTGTGTCATTTAATAAATGAGTGTTTTTGGAAACAGGACTGCAACTATTTCAGCTGTTACGCATATAGGTATACATGACGTATGGTTGTGTGTAGCGGCCCTGTTTAAACTGACATCAACGGCACATCATAGGTTGGCAACGAAGTGTAACTACTGCTTTCCGTGCGGTCTAACGCACGGCTTTCCGGATTGGGAATGAGCGGATTTGTGTCGAGGTCTGGTGAGCCGGGCAGTCTGTGGATGGTTTTTAGGCGGTTTTCCATCTGCCTCGGCAAATGCGGGCTGGTTCCCCTTATCCCGCCTCAGCTACACTATGTCGGCGATTGCTGCGCAAACAAGCTCTCCACGTACGCTACACCACCATTACTCTACCATGCACACATAGGGGTTACACTCGTCTGGTGCGAGACATTCTCGGGGGGGGGGGGGGGGGGAGGGGGGGTGTTCACATGGGGCCGAACTGCACAAGCCTGAAAGAGTGGTTCGGTGTGGGGCGGCGGTGGGATGAAGTGGACTACAGTAGTCGTCGTGGAGTTGTGGACCACTACGGCTGCGGCGGGGCGGAGCTTCTCCGTCGTTTCTAGGCCCCCGGATAACATACAATACAAAACAATACAATACAACTACTGCTTTGGATAGCAGGACATCTTCTCGTTGACGTAATTTCATGTTTTTGCAAGTTCATTGGTTTCATACTAGTCATCAATTTTTTTCCATTTAAGTAAATTTAATTCAGCTTATGTAGAAAGAAGGCTATCTTCAGTAGTGCCTCAGGAAAGTGTGATAGAACTGCTCTTATTCTTTACGTACACGAATGAGCTGACGGACAGGGTGAGCAGCAATTTACGGCTGTTTGCTGATGACGCTGTGGTGTACAGGAAGATGTCGTCGAGTGACAGGATGGGGATGACTTGGAAAGTTGGCTGCTAGTTGGCATCTTGCACTAAATGTGGAAAAATTCAAGTTAATGCGGATGAGTATGAAGAACCATTTTGTAACGTTCGAATACAGCATTAGCAGTGTGCTGCTTAACACACTCACATCAGTGAAATATCTAGACGTAGCGCTGCAGAGCGATATGAAGGAACGAGTACGTGTAGCTCGTAGCGGGGAAAGCTAATGGTCGATTTCAGTTTATTTGAAGAATTTTCGGAAAATGTAGCTCATCTTCAAAGCATAAGGCATGAGGAATACTAGTGGGACCCGCTGTTGAATAGAGCTTGAGTATTTGGGATGCCCATCAGATCGGATGTTAAGACGACATCGAAGCAATTCAGAGGCGTGCCGCTAGATGCCACCGGTGGGTTCGATCAGCACGCAAGTATTCCGGAGATCTTGGTGAACTCAAATGGCATACCTGGATTGAAGACGGGGATCTTTCCGCGAAGCTCTATGGAGGGAACTTGGAGCATCGGCGTTTGAGACCGACTGCAGAATGATTCTACCGCCACCAACGTGCAGTTCGCATATGGACCAAGAATAAAAGAGGAGCGAAATTAGGGCTCTTACAGAGGCATACAGACCGTCATTTATCCTCGCTCTGTTTGTGAGTGGCCAGGAAAGGAAATGGCTAGTAGTGGTACAGGGCGCTCTGCGCCGTACACCGTACGAAGGCTTGGGGAGTACGTATGTGTGTAGATGAAACTTTATGTTGGTTTGTCCCCGGACGGAAATGGAAATCAAAACCTTGCCCGAATGCTACGAAAGTAATATTCTGGTTCCGGTATCTCGATGCCTCTGGGATGCATCGATTACATTTCCACACTTAAGCGAACGTATTTTCAGTTAAGGAAAAAGCCAACCTACAGATGAATGTGGTATGATTATATAACTGTTATTGTGTGTGCGTGTCTAACGTTGACGAAACTTTTCAGGTTGGAAACGGTAACACAGTATACCTATTGGAAGTGCACGTGCAGCTTATTGCCGTCTTTCGGACTTCCAGAAATGGCTAATCATTGGTATGAGGGACATGAAGATCGTAGGAATGTTCGATTCACTTTGACGAATAGACTGATGACAACAGCTAAAATCTTGGCTGAGGTTACAGGCAGACTGTCACTACGGAGCGTTGGAAACAGATTACAGGTGGCTCGTTGGCATCTTCAGTTGCCATGCGTCGTTTACCTCCGACACCATGCCACAGACAACAGAGACACGAACCATAAAGAGCGGGAGTCAACGCAGATATTGAGTAGCATTCTGTAGTGTTCAGTGATGTGTTTTTCTTCTGCTTGTGACAGACAGATCAACGCTAACGTGTCCGTAAACAAGCTCGTGGAAGATAACAGGAATGAGCGATTCCAGAGACCAACAACTCTACAAATCCTGAAATGATAGTGACGGGAGATATTGACCACAATACGACAAGAGAAATGATTTCGTAACTGTTGAAGAGAGGGTTGTATTATCATAAATATGTGCTAAAAATCGTATACCTGTCGTCATAATCTTCATGAACGTGGTACCAAATGCCGTGTTCGAACACCTCACAATGCAGATCACAACACAAACGCACTGAGGAATGTTAGGATAGTTGAGTAGCCATCCCGGTTCCGTGATTTCATGTCCTAGGAGCATGGGAAGACGTGTATTCCTAATCCAGCTATCAGCTAGCAATGTTCAGGAGCTGACACAATATGTACCACCACCAACGAATACGGGCGTGTATTGGTGCCCGTGGAGCCCACACCTCATTACTGATGCTGATAGTCATCACTTTCGAATAGAATGGAATAAAAAAACATTTAATACCACTGAAAGGATGAACAGACTTTGATAAATATCGAACTGCTGCTTCCTGGTCCGACACTTATCATTTGCGTCAGTATATTTACGATTATATGATTGCAGTTTTGCTAGAGATGGCTGCACAAGATACTGAAACCGCAGTCCAAGATAGTTCGTCCATTGCTGTACGCCGGCCGGGGTGGCCGAGCGGTTCTATGCGCTGCAGTCTGGAACCGCGCGACCGCTTCGGTCGCAGTTCCGAATCCTGCCTCGGGCATGGATGTGTGTGATATCATTTGGTTAGTTAGGTTTAAGTAGTTCTAAGTTCTAGGGGACTGATGACCTCAGAAGTTAAGGCCCATAGTGCTCAGAGCCATTTGAACCATTGCTGTACGGTCTTTCAGCCGCTGTTACACAAGTACACAGCATGCAAACAGTATGGTATGTGAATGAATTAAATTTTAAGTGACATCAGAGCTTCAGGTTTTCCAATAATTTTTATTTCATTAGCAGGTTGATGGACGGTGCAGAAGAAGAAGTCACCAGAGGTGTGTGTGTGTGTGTGTGTGTGTGTGTGTGTGTGTGAGGGGGAGGGGGACGGGGGGGAAGGGGGGGGGAGAGAAAGAGAGAGAGAGAGAGAGAGAGAGAGAGAGACAGAGAGAGAGAGGGGGGGGGGGGAGAGGAGGGGAGAGGGATGGAGGGGGAGAGAGAGAGAGAGAGAGAGAGAGAGAGAGAGAGGAGAGGGAGTGGAGTGTTCTAGCGCTGAATTAAAACTGTAGATCGAGTGCGCGTGGTGTGTAGTATTTCCAGGGGCAATAACGTCGTTGCTGGTTCTGTCGCTGTGTGTGTGTGTGTGTGTGTGTGTGTGTGTGTGTGTGTGTGTAATGGAGTCGCAAGTATTTCATTAGGGCACGCCGCCACACGCCGGCGCCCCTCGGTATGGGGCGCGTCGCATTCCACGGTTCCATCGGCGCCGCCCGACCCGCCCCAGAGACGCCTCCCGGCGCCACGTCGCTCCAGCCGACGGCTAGCTGGCTGGCGCCGCTGCCAGCACATCCGCACTGTCGACATTCGATCGCACAGATTGTCAGTTTAACTGATACTCACTGAAGATAACTTCCCGCTGGATACCAACGATGAACGACAGCAGGGACCAATTACACCGCTGACCATAAAAATGCAGCCGTAGGAAGGCTAGGAAATACCGAAATTTTATGCACTACTGGCCATTAAAATTGCTACACCAAGAAGAAAGATAAACGGGTATTCATTGGACAAATATATTATACTAGAATTGACATGTGATTACATTTCCACGCAATTTGGGTGCATAGATGCTGAGAAATCAGTATCCAGAACCACCACCACCTCTGGCCGTAATAACGGCCTTCGTACGCCTGGGCATTGAGTCAAATAGAGCTTGGATGGCGTCTACAGGTGCAGCTGCCCATGCAGCTTCAACGCGATACCACAGTTCATCAAGAGTAGTGACCGGCGTATTGTGACGAGCCAATTGCTCGGCTACCATTGACCAGACGTTTTCAATTGGTGAGAGATCTGGAGAATGTGCTGGCCAGGGCAGCAGTCGAACATTTTCTGTATCCAGAAAGGCCCGTACAGGACCTGCAACACGCGGTCGTGCATTATCCTGCTGAAATATACGGTTTCGCAGGGATCGAATGAAGGGTAGAGCGACGGGTTGTAACACATCTGAAATGTAACCTCCACTGTTCAAAGCGCCGTCAATGCGAACTGAGACGTGTAACCAATGGCACCCCATACCATCACGCCGGGTGATACGCCAGTATGGCGATGACGAATACACGCTTCCAATGTGCGTTCACTGCAATGTCGCCAAACACGGATGCGACCATCATGATGGATTCATCCGAAAAAATGACGTTTTGACATTTGTGCACCCAGGTTCGTAGTTGAGTACACCATCGCAGGCGCTCCTGTCTGTCATGCAGCGACGAGGGTAACCGCAGACATGGTCTCCGAGCTGATAGTCCATGCTGCTGCAAACGTAGTCGAATTGTTTGTGTAGATGGTTGTTGTCTTGCTAACGTCCCCATCTGTTGACTCAGGGATCGAGACGTGGCTCCACGATCCGTTACAGCCATGCGGATGAGATGCCTGTCATCTCGACTGCTAGTGATACGAGGCCGTTGGGATCCAGCAAGGAGTTCCGTATTACCCTCCTGAACCCACCGATTCCATATTCTGTTAACAGTCATTGGATATCGACCAACGAGAGCAGCAATGTCGCGATACGATAAACCGCAATCGCGATAGGCTACAATCCGACCTTTATCAAAGTCGGAAACGTGATGGTACGCATTTCTCCTCCTTACACGAGGCATCACAACAACGTTTCACCACGCAACGCCGGTAAACTGCTGTTTGTGTATGAGAACTCGGTTGGAAACTTTCCTCATGTCAGCACATTTTTGGTGTCGCCACCGGCGCCAACCTTGTGTGAATGCTCTGAAAAGCTAATCATCTGCATCTTCTTCCTGTCGGTTAAATTTCGGGTCTGTAGCACGTCATCTTCGTGGTGTAGCGATTTTAATGGCCAGTTGTGTACAACTGGGTATATATGCCTACGGTATACAATATATGGTAAAAAGCATCCGGACACATATTAGTGGGCTTTAATTTGGCGTGTGTCCACCATTCATATTTATGATTGGTTGAACTCTAAAAACTCCGCCCGAACAGGCCATGAACGTCCAATGGTATCGATCGGCCGCCGTCACTGGGTGCGGATACGGAGGAGCATGTCGTCAGCACACCGCTCTCCCAGCCGTACGTCAGTTTATGAGACCTCTCATTCAAGTAGCTCCTCAGTTTGCCTCACAAGGAGTGGGTGCACCCCGATTGCCGACAGCGGTCGGCAGACCGAAAGGTCTCCCATCTGAGTGCCAGCCCATCAGGACAGCGCTTTACTTCGGTGATGTGACGGGAACCGATGTTAACACTGCAGCAAGGCCGTTGGCTGGTTGAACTCTGCTGGGGACGTTTTCAAAGAGGTGGCTTAAATAAATTCTGTGGAAGAATGGCAACACGTTCTTGCTCAAGAGACTATACTGAAAAAGGCAGTAATGTGGGACGATGCGATTTGGAGCGAATTCGACGTTTTAAGTCACCCCAAAGATGTTCCAGTGGTTTCAGGTCGGGATTCTGAGTAGGCAAGTCCATTTCAGGAATGTTACAGTCCACAAACCACTGCCTCAGAGATGCTGCTTCATGGTCGGGGTGCATTGTTCTGTTGATACAAACAACCACAATTTGCGAACCAGGGGTATGAAGTGGATATACACCACAGTGGTTAGACCTAGAATTTCCTATGGGGCCATAGTGTGGTGGAAGAAGGTAGAACAGTGGGTTGCTGCTAAAGAGCTTGCTATGGTGCAGAGATTGGTCTGCTTAGCCATCACGGTGGAATTAGCAGCGCATCAACCACTGCAATGGACGCCATGCTGGACATGCCTCCACTTCACCTTTGGGTTAAGATGGAGGCAGCAGCTGCGGAATACAGACTTAAAACTGGGTCTCATTTGGATATCCAGAATCACACACTAACATAGTGAGTGAGGTAAATATAGGTATGACTGAGGAAATGCCCGCTGACTATACAGGGTGTCCCAGCTATCTCGTCCACCCAAAATATCTCTGGAACAATAACAGCTATTGGAAAACGACTTTCACTGGTATCAATGTAGGACTGGGGCCCATGAATGTACATATTTGGAAACATTCTAAAACGAAAGCATATGTGTTTTTTAACACAAACTTATGTTTTTTTAAATGGACCTCCTATATTTTTTTCTTCTGCAATCCATAGCATGACAAAGCACATACACAATGGCGTTGATTGCATCGCAATATTCCCATTACATCCCGAGATATTAAGACGCGAAGTTGACGCTTGAAACACCCGACATGCGCTGCTAGCGCACGTCCTGAGGCTCAGGCGTGAACCCCATGCTGCCCGTAATCGCGATGTGATTAACATGCGTAATCACACTTCCATACTTATCAAGAGGTCCGAAATGAATAATATGGTCTGCTGCCATCCTGCATTAACGCCGTACATACCAGCAGGTATTTATCCCATAGGCTAGGGGTGATACGGTTCTGTAACATATCTGTGTACCGCAACGTTAGTCACAAAGTTAACATCGCTTATCGTTAATCCGTTACTAAAAAGGTAATGCCGTTCAACGTTAAAACTTCACTTTACAGTAGATCTAGCGCAAGTGACAGTCAATCATTCACTCGTAATAGTAAAATTCATGTAGATGGTTTTAGTGAAACGAGCAAGTGGACTAAAAGTTTTACCGTTGTTTAGGTGAAAATGTTTTGAGTTGGGAAGTTCAGGTAGGACATAGAAGATGAATGTAAACATGTTTAACCAATTAGTTTTATTATCACAAAATTATCAATGTTATGTTTATCTAATGCGTTAAATGACAAATTGTTGCAAACAAATGTTTCTTAACATCACTGGGTAAAATAGCCCTTTGTAGAAACTTCCACTGTGATACCAGCACTACATACTAAACATAGCGTTCACATCTCATGCTCAAGATGATGCCCATTGGCTTGCATACATTGGGTCACTCTGCGGATGAAGGATGCCCTACTTCGTGCTACTTTTTCCTCTTTGATGGCTGTACAAGCATCAATAATGCGTTGCTTCATGTCCTCTGGTGTTGTTGGTTCATATTGGTAAACAGCATCCTTCACTGCTCCCCAAAGAAAATAATCCAGCGGTGTAAGGTCCGGAGTTCGGGCAGGCCACCTCGTCCAATCCATCTACCAGGGAACTTACGGTTCAGAAGTCGTCATGCTCGTAAGGCGTTATGTGCAGGGCATCCGTCATGCTGATACCATATGACCATTCTCCGGTTCAGCTTTACGGTGTCCAAGAGAACAGGAAGATTGTGTCGTATAAATCTGGACTATTGTCTGCCATTTTGGATGCCATTTATAAAGAAAGGTCCGATAATGGTATCACCAATAATCCCACACCAAACATTAACTTTCCACGGACGTTGATGCTCTACCTGACGCTGTCATTTTGGATTGCCTGCGGACCAATAATGCATATTCCTCATATTACAATTCCTTTGTTGGAGAATGATGCCTCGTCGGTAAAGAGAACATCTGCAAAAAATTTGGATTAGTCAGAAGTTTTTGCTGACCCCACCGACAAAATGTTACCCTATTGCGGAAGTCATTTCCATGAAGATCCTGGTGTAAATGAACATGGTAAGGATGAAATTTATGACGTTTAAGAATACGCTGTGCACTTTATTTCGACACACCAACTTCAAGTTCACTTTGGCGTGTTCTGATTTGAGGATTCACAGCTATGGTAGCGACCACAGCAACTTCAGCACGTTCATCTGTGCGTGTTCTAGGACGATGCTGAGGTCTTGGATTTAAGCTTCCCGTTTCACATAGACGAGATGTGAGACGACCAAACATCCGGCGCGAAGGCGATGGCTTGTCAGGGAATCGCCTTCTGTACAGTCGTTCTGCCTGAACAGCATTTCGTCCACCTATAGGGTACAGTACAGGTATGTAGAATAGGGTAGAAAACAGACATATTAACTTAATAACCATAATGTTCGGTAACAGTACTATCAACAAACAAGCCATCTCATAACGTATTTCCCGTCAACGTACATTCTCCATAGATCAGCAGCATTTCTACCATATCTTCATGTCTGTAAATTATACTGTACAGTTTAAGTTCCACAACACAACGTTTATTCACAATGTGTACTACCTCCGTGCCGTCACTAGATTACTCTGATGCACGACTGCACTGGCAAGCGGTGTACTGCACGCCAAAGCAACAACAAATGGGATGCTCGGAGGGTGGTGGAGTACTGGAGTTTGCATGGGTCGCAAATCATAAACAAGGCGAAGTGGTAACTGTGGCAGTAGTGGGAACTACGTTGGACACTTGACTAGGTAGAGCCAGGCCCTGCGCGACAGGCACAACGGGTCATATAACGCATTAGATAAACCTTATTTTGGATGTGCAGGATAAATAAGACAACCTGACGGGTGTACACCGATCGGTACTGGTTCATATTGTGCACGTAGATACGTAAAACGTGCAAGAGGGAAACCATTATGTGCTTATGAGAGTTGATGGCAGCAGACCGTGTTATTCGTTTCGGACCTCTTGATAAGTATGGAAGTGTGATTACGCATGTCAATCACATTGCGATTACGGGCAGCATGGGGTTCACGCCTGAGCCTCAGGACGTGCGCTAGCAGCGCATGTCGGGTGTTTCAAGCATCAACTTCGCGTCTCAATATCTCTGGATGTAATGGGAATATTGCGATGCAATCATCGCCATTGTGTATGTGCTTTGTCATGCTATGGATTGCTGAAGAAAAAATACAGGAGGTCCATTTAAAAAACATAAGTTTGTGTTAAAAACACATATGCTTTCGTTTTAGAATGTTTCCAAATATGTACATTCATGGGCCCCAGTCCTACATTGATATCAGTGAAAGTCGTTTTCCAATAGCTGTTATTGTTCCAGAGATATTTTGGGTGGACACGATAGCTGGGACACCCTGTATAATAACCCCTAGCTGCTTCGACAAGCCTTACAACATAATAATTGGAAGCAGGGAGCAGTGGGAGAAAACAGTTCGACACCGTACAGGGGACATCGTTTGGTTCACCGATGTGTCGAAAACAGATCAATGGGTTGGGGTAGTTTGTATGGGGTTCAGCCAAGACTGGAGAGCACCATCTCTCTAGGGAAACTGGCTTCTGTATTCCAATCCGAAATTACTGCAATCAGGGCATGTGTGGAGGAGAATATGAGTAGGTGCTACAATGATCGTAGCACTTACATCTATTCAGACAGCCAGACAGCCCTGAAATCATTGGCAGCTCCTGCAACAAGATCTAAGATTGTTGGAGATTGCCACAGGGCTCTGGTGGAGCTAGGGGGAAGCAATAGGGTGTACCTAGTGTGGGTCCCTGGTCACTCAGGGATCTATGGCAATGAACAAGCCGATAGATTGGCTAGGATGGGGGCAGCAACTCCATTTATTGGACCGGGACCAGTCTTGACAATCACCAAGGCTATGATCAAATTATAAGTACGAAACTGGCTTAGGAAACAGCATGTAGGATATTGGACCAAGGTCCATAAACAAAAACATGGCAAGGGAATGATGCACAAGCCATGTTATAAAAGAAGCTCTGTGATCCTGGGATTGAACAGGAAAGAGATAAAACTCATGACTGGACTGATGACCGGCCATGGGAACTTCAAAAAACACCTACACACAATGGGTATTATCGAAGAGGACCCCTAAATGTAGGATCTGTGATGAGGGTGAAGAAACTGCATCATACCTAATCTTTGAATGCATGGCATTGGAGAGCAAAAGATACAGAATCTTCGGGACAACTAGTCCTGAAGAAATTGTGTCTAACAAAAATCTGGTAGAGGGACTCCTTGCACTATTCAAGGGCACTGGTTAGCTTTACTAGACATACAGGGAGGCAATGTAGGCAGTACATGTTGCTGTAAAATTTGTTCATATCCTTTTGTACTTAGCGTTTCCTTAAGATCAATAAGGGGACCGTTCCCGCACCCTAACCACCGCCTCTGTCGTTCACTTTTGGCACTGCGCATGATGACAGCTAACGTTCTCGAGGCATTCGCCAAGCCCAAATCCTTTCATCGGATTTCCACAGGGTACAGCGTTTCCAGTCACCCACTGTCCAGTGGCGTTGCTCTTCACGTTGAAGTGACAGGAGTCATGGGATGCCTGCTAATATTGGCTCGGACCACCTGTTTCCCCGTGTAAAGCAACAACTCGACCTAGCATGGACTCAACAAGTCGTTGTAAGTCCCCTGCAGAAATATAGAGCCGTACTGCCTCTAGAGCCGTCCATAATTGAGAACGTGTTGCCAGTGCAGGAAGTGGTGCAAGTACTGACCTCCCGATTATGACCCATTGGGATTCATGATGGGCGAACTGGGTGGCTAGATCATTAGATCGAACTGTCGAAAATATACTTCAAATGTCACAGTGGCAAGGCGCAGTGTCATCCATAAAAATTAAGTCCATGAATGGCTGCAAATAGTCTCCGAGTAACCGAGCATAACCATTCACAGTCAATGATCGGTTCAGCTGGACCGGACGACGCAGTCCATTCCATGTAAACACAGCCCACTCCATTATGGAGCCGCCATCAGCTTGCACAGTGCCTTGTTCATAACTTCGATCCATGGCTTCGTGGGGTCTGCGGCACACTCGAACCATACTATCTGCTCTTACCAAATCATATCGAGACACATCTGACCAGGACACGGTTTTCCAGTAGTCTAGGGTCCAACTGATATGGTCACTGCAGGCGACGTCGTGCTATTAACAAAGGTTCTCGCGTCAGTCGTCTGCTACCACAGCCCATTAATGACAAATTTCGCCGTACTGTCCAAACCGATATGTTCGCCGTACGTTCAACATTGATTTATGCAATTATTTCAGGCAGTGTCGTTTGTCTGTTATCACTGACAACTCTGCGCAAACACCGCTGTTATCGGTCAAGTGTAGGCCGCCGGTCACTGCGTTGTCCGTGATTAGACGAAATGCCAGAAATTTTGCAATTTTGCATTTTCACCACCTTCTGACATTGTGTATCTCGGAATATTAAATTGCATAAAGATTTAAGGAGTAGAACGTACCATGCGTCTACCTCCAACTGTCATTCCGCGTTCAAAGTCTGTTAATTCCCGTCGTGCGACCATAATAACGCTGGAAACTTTTTCACATGTGTCACCCGGGTACAAATGACAGCTCCGCCAGCGCACTGCACTTTGTACCTAGCATACGCCATCTGTATACACTGATGAACCAAAGCCTTACGGTCGTGCGGTAGCGTTCTCGCTTCCCACGCCCGGGTTCCCGGGTTCGATTCCCGGCGGGGTCAGGGATTTTCTCTGCCTCGTGATGGCTGGGTGTTGTGTGCTGTCCTTAGGTTAGTTAGGTTTAAGTAGCTCTAAGTTCTAGGGGACTGATGACCATAGATGTTAAGTCCCATAGTGCTCAGAGCCATTTGAACCATTTGAACCATTTGAACCAAAGCCTTACGACTACTGCCCACCGCGACGTTGGATGCTGCCTGGTGGCGTTGCGGGCACGTGACGCAGTAACGAAAGTATGTAAGCGGAGCAGACAAGGACGGGGGATCACGCCAGCGAAGGTATGGGCTGCAAATGAGGTAATCTATTGAGATAACCGACTCTGGAAAAGGGCAGGTAACTACTGCCCAGAACCAGTGAACGGGGATCTAGAAAACGGCGAAGCTGGTCGAATGTTCACGTGCTACTGTCGTGAGCATCAACGGAAAGGGGTAGACGGACAGTGAAACTACCACTAGGCGCTACGAGGTGGGGCGTCCACGACTCTTTACAGAACGTAGGGTTCAGAGTCTTTTCTACTCTTTAAAATAGGACAAATGGTGATCTATAGCATCTCTGCCGAAACAGTATTATGTTGGTGCACGCACAAGTGTTTTGGAGCACATTGTTGAACATGGAGCTCCGGGGCAGACTCAACGACATCGTCAGTTACGACAGCAATGGGCACGTGCCCATCGGGATTCGACCATCGATCAACGGAAACGCATCGGCTCTTCAGGTGAATCACATCGTTACTACAGTAAATCGCTGGTCGTCTCCAGAAACGCCATCATAGAGGTAAACGGTGGCTCGAAACGTGCAGCGCGCCACGGACACGGGCTGGTGGGGACAGTATTATGGTATGGGAGACATTCTCCTGCGCTTGCATGAGACCCGTGGTAGTAATCGAAGACACGCTGACTGCAGTGAGCCACCTTCATCCTTTCGTACTAGATGTCTTCTCGGACGACGAGTCATCTTTCAGCAGTATAGCTGTCCGTGCTAGAGTGGTTTGAAGAGCATTATACTGAAGTCACGTTGATATCTCTGCGACCAAATTCGCCTAATGTGAATTTTATGGAGCCCCTTCAGACTTTTGCAACTGCAAGTTTTACAGGCTTTTTCTGCTCGTCACCTGAATACTTATTATTGCGTTGTACCTAGCCTTCCTTACGACACTCTACTTTGACACTGTTATGACGTATCTCTCGCATTCCATGATGTCATTATGTTTCGCTGGTAGACTTGGCACTCGGTCGTTCCCCCGTGCTGTGGTAGCTTCCGTGTTTGCCGTAACTTGCTCAGCATTTCCATCTAGCCGACTGGATGTTGACACATGCGGTTCGGCTTAAAACTTTCCCAATTTTTTGTGTCTGCCGGGGTTGATATCCTGGGGTGTAACAGCATTTATATGAAACACTCAAGAAAATACAAATCCTATGGTCCTGTGTAAGCAAACGATAATGAAGTAATGATCATTACACCTCAGGAATGACTTGTGGACTAAGTGAATGCAACATGGATGTGAAATTACAAAGATTTGAAAGCAAAGTTCACCACTTTACATTAAAAAGTGAATCATCAAACTCAGCTCGTCTCTACAGCGAAAAGATTCATGAAATTTAACTGGACACACCAAACGCGAAATCAATCGCAGACAATCAATGACCAAATGTGTTTCCATTTGAATTTACATGCCGGCCGGAGTGGCCATGCGGTTCTAGGCGCTACACTCTGGAGCCGAGTGACCGCTATGGTCGCAGGTTCGAATCCTCTGGCATGGTGTATGTGATGTCCTTAGGTTAATTAGGTTTAATTAGTTCTAAGTTCTAGGAGACTGATGACCTCAGAAGTTAAGTCGCATAGTGCTCAGAGCCATTTGAACCATTTTTGAATTTACGTTAACGATACTGATATCATCACTTGTAAAAATTCTGCACTGCTCCTAACTATGGCGTTTAATCGTCATCGAGAATTCTAACTCCAAATTGAATTTAGTCCCATCAAAAGGTCACTTTTCATGAGGATACTGAAAGAGCACGTCATACTTACTTGACTACGGAGAAGCAACTGATTTCTGCGCCACAGTAAGTTCTGTTTAAAATCTAAACTGCCTCGCCTCTGAGTACAGGTAGCGAGCGAACTTTGTGGAGGCGCACCGACAATCACCAAGATGATATTGCCAGTAAGAGCAGGCGTCTCCTTCTGTCAGAAGACAGGAGAGGAATGGGTGATTCTTTCGGCAATAAAATTTTCGACTGCAATCAATGACAGAAATTTTGAAGACCGCGTTCCAACGCTTGGATTCGAAAGGGCCAACCGTGTGGCCGCACGTATGGCTATGTCCAGCCACATGTGTCGGATGGTTGCCATCAGAGCTGGCTTCGAAAATAGAATGCAGCTGCCAAATCAGGTTGCTACTTTAAAGCCAAGTATGTCCTGTACTTCCTCGATTCACCGCCATTTGGCCCAATTGAAGGAAGGTAATCTTGACTTCGGTGCCCATGTTGACATGCGACTCGTTGCTCTACAGTACTAGCATCAAGCACATCAGTACGTAGCAACAACAGGTTAGTGTTCATCACGAACGTGGTTTTGCAGTCAGTGCAATGTTTACAAATGCGGAGTTGGCAGATGCCCATTTGATGTATGGATTATCACGGGGCAATAGCCGTGGCGCGGTACGTTTGTATCGAGACAGATTTCCAGAACGAAGGTGTCCCGACAGGAAGACGTTCGAAGCAATTGATCGCCGACTTAGGGAGAACGGAACATACCAGCCTATGACTCGCGACTGGGGAAGACCTAGAACAACGAGGACACCTGCAATGGACGACGCAATTCTTCGTGCAGTTGAAGACAACCCTAATGTCAGCGTCAGAGAAGTTGCTGCTGTACAAGGTAACGTTGACCACGTCACTGTATGGAGAATGCTACCGGAGAACCAGCTGTTTACGTACCATGTACAGCGTGTGCAGACACTATAAGCAACTGATTGGCCTCCACGGGTACACTTCTGCGAATGGTTGATCCAACAATTTGTCAATCCTCATTTCAGTACAAAAGTTCTCTTTACGGACGAGGCTTCATTCCCAACATGTGTGGGCTGACGAGAATCCGCACGTAATTGTGCAATCACGTCATCAACACAGATTTTCTGTGAACGTTTGGGCAGGCATTGTTGGTGATGTCTCGATTGGGCCCCATGTTCTTCCACCTACGCTCAATGGAGCACGTTATCATGATTTCATACGGGATACTCTACCTGTGCTGCTAGAACATGTGCCTTTACAAGTATGACACAACATCTGGCTCATGCATGATGGAGCTCCTGCACATTTCAGTCCAAGTGTTCGTACGCTTCTCAACAACAGATTCGGTGACCGATGGATTGGTAGAGGGGGACCAATTCCATGGCCTCCAAGCTCTCCTAACCTCAACCCTCTTGACTTTCATTTAGGGTGTCATTTGAAAGCTCTTGTCTACGCAACCCCGGTACCAAATGTAGAGACTCTTCCTGCTCGTATTGTGGACGGCTGTGATACAATACGCCATTCTCCAGGGCTGCATCAGCGCATCAGGGATTCCATGCGACGGAGGGTGGATACATGAATCCTCGCTAACGGAGGACATTTTGAACATTTCCTGTAAGAAAGCGATTGAAGTCACGCTGGTACGTTGTGCTGCTGTGTGTTTCCATTCCATGATTAATGTGATTTGAAGAGAAGTAATAAAATGAGCTCTAACGTGGAAAGTAAACGTTTCCGGACACATGTCCACATAACATATTTTCTTTCTTTGTGTGTGAGGAATGTTTCCTGGAAGTTTGGCCGTACCTTTTTGTAACAGCCTGTATACAGAATGTAGATGCCTTTATTCCCTACCTTCTTTATATGGTACCGATGAGATGCTGATCAAATGCATATGCAAACGAATGGTATACTTTATTCCAGTTTGACATTTGTGGGATGGCGTCTTCATGGTGTTACAATTTCAACGGCCAGGAGTGTACTTTTTCCCGTGTCGGCTCTTTTTAGTGATGACGAAAGAACGGAAATTTAGCGTCAGATCGACGGCAGCGTCAAATATAGAGAGACCGAAAGCTCTTAGTAGGGAATGCTGGGGAAGAAAATCACTACAGATCTTTTCGAAGATGCTATTCTATCAGTCACCGTAATAGGTGACGGAAACCAGCGACATCCAAAATCTGTTTCAGCACATTAGTTTTTCATACCCGCGCCTTTAAGGAGGTGCGAGTACAGTGACTTAAACACTGTGCTAGGTTGATTTGGTTACTTTCGATTATTTTTTTAAATTGTGGGTGTCACTGTGATGTCTGCGTTATTCAAACGACTCATACTGCGTCAGTGGGTTAGCACAATGTATCCTTCCTGATGTTTTCCCAAACGAAGTGTGTCGTATACGCAGGAGCACTTGTAGTACTGTCTGGAAAACGCTGCACAGATATTCAGTCCGCTCTCGATAAAACTTCAAAGTGAGGTAAATTTTGGGAACTTCGTTTAAATATAGAGAAAAGTAAAACATTGCACTTCACGAAACCAAAAAAAGTAAAAAAAAGTATATCCTTGACAATATCACTGAATCACGAATGGAATCTGTCAAATCACATAAATACACTCCTGGAAATTGAAATAAGAACACCGTGAATTCATTGTCCCAGGAAGGGGAAACTTTATTGACACATTCCTGGGGTCAGATACATCACATGATCACACTGACAGAACCACAGGCACATAGACACAGGCAACAGAGCATGCACAATGTCGGCACTAGTACAGTGTATATCCACCTTTCGCAGCAATGCAGGCTGCTATTCTCCCATGGAGACGATCGTAGAGATGCTGGATGTAGTCCTGTGGAACGGCTTGCCATGCCATTTCCACCTGGCGCCTCAGTTGGACCAGAGTTCGTGCTGGACGTGCAGACCGCGAGAGACGACGCTTCATCCAGTCCCAAACATGCTCAATGGGGGACAGATCCGGAGATCTTGCTGGCCAGGGTAGTTGACTTACACCTTCTAGAGCACGTTGGGTGGCACGGGATACATGCGGACGTGCATTGTCCTGTTGGAACAGCAAGTTCCCTTGCCGGTCTAGGAATGGTAGAACGATGGGTTCGATGACGGTTTGGATGTACCGTGCACTATTCAGTGTCCCCTCGACGATCACCAGTGGTGTACGGCCAGTGTAGGAGATCGCTCCCCACACCATGATGCCGGGTGTTGGCCCTGTGTGCCTCGGTCGTATGCAGTCCTGATTGTGGCGCTCACCTGCACGGCGCCAAACACGCATACGACCATCATTGGCACCAAGGCAGAAGCGACTCTCATCGCTGAAGACGACACGTCTCCATTCGTCCCTCCATTCACGCCTGTCGCGACACCACTGGAGGCGGGCTGCACGATGTTGGGGCGTGAGCGGAAGACGGCCTAACGGTGTGCGGGACCGTAGCCCAGCTTCATGGAGACGGTTGCGAATGGTCCTCGCCGATACCCCAGGAGCAACAGTGTCCCTAATTTGCTGGGAAGTGGCGGTGCGGTCCCCTACGGCACTGCGTAGGATCCTACGGTCTTGGCGTGCATCCGTGCGTCGCTGCGGTCCGGTCCCAGGTCGACGGGCACGTGCACCTTCCGCCGACCACTGGCGACAACATCGATGTACTGTGGAGACCTCACGCCCCACGTGTTGAGCAATTCGGCGGTACGTCCACCCGGCCTCCCGCATACCCACTATACGCCCTCGCTCAAAGTCCGTCAACTGCACATACGGTTCACGTCCACGCTGTCGCGGCATGCTACCAGTGTTAAAGACTGCGATGGAGCTCCGTATGCCACGGCAAACTGGCTGACACTGACGGCGGTGGTGCACAAATGCTGCGCAGCTAGCGCCATTCGACGGCCAACACCGCGGTTCCTGGTGCGTCCGCTGTGCCGTGCGTGTGATCATTGCTTGTACAGCCCTCTCGCAGTGTCCGGAGCAAGTATGGTGGGTCTGACACACCGGTGTCAATGTGTTCTTTTTTCCATTTCCAGGAGTGTATATGGATACCAAATGCAATGATCGCATAGGCTATGTGATAAGTACAATTGGTGTAACATTTCAGTTTATTGGAAGAATACGCGGAGGATGCACTCTAAAAACGAGACAGCTTGCAAAACATCGATTTTAGAATATTGCTCAAATGCGTAGAACAAAATTGAAATTGGGCTAACGGAGATACTGATCATCTACATCTACTTCGACATGTATACTCCTCTAGCCACCAAGCGGTGTGTGGCGGAGGGCACAATTCGCGCCAAAATCATATTTCCCTGCCCCTGTTCCACTCGCAGATCCCGCGAAGGAAAAACGACTGTCTGAACGCCTCAGTACCAGCTCTTATTCCCCCTATCTTTGAATGATGATCATTGAAAGTTGGTGGTAATAATATATGCTCTATATCCTCGTTAAAGATCGGATTTCGGAATTTAGTGAGCAGCCCCTTCTGTTTAGAGCGCCGTCTATATGTAAGTGTGTCCCACTTCAAACTTTCTATGAGATTTGTAACGCTCTCGCGATGGTTAACTGTAGCAGTCACGAATCTTACCGCTCTTCTTTGGACCTTCTCAATCTCTTGAATCAGATCAAACTGGTAAGGGTCCCATACAGACGAACAATACTCCAAGACTGGACGAACTAACGTATTGTAAGCTATTTCCCTTGGTAAAGGACTGCATCGCTTCAGGATTCTACCAAAAAACCGCAATCTAGAGTTCGCCTTACCCGTACTTGTGTAATCTGATCATTCCATTTGAGATCATTTCGAATAGTCACACCCAGATACTTGACGGAAGTTACCGCTTCCAAAGACTGGCCATTTATTTTGTACTCGTACATTAATGGGGATTTTCGCCTTGTTATACGGAGTGGGTTACACTTACTAATATTGAGAGATAACTGCCAGTCATTACACCACTCATTTATTCTCTGTAAATCCTCATTGAGTTCTTCACTACTTTCGTTTGATACTACTTTCCTGTAGACTACAGCATCATAGATATACAATGAAGAGCAGCACGAATAGCCACACGTTACCTTCACCGACAGAAGAGCATCCGTCATATGCTCAAAACGCTTTATTGATAAATGCTTGAATATAGACACCACATATCGCGTGAATGCCTCGTTTAAAAGTATCAAAAATCAGTATTAAGTGAGGAATCTACGCTCATACTGAAGCCCCATTCAAATTGTAGGGATCATGAAGTTAAGGATATGCTAATTACAACACGCAATGGGGCATTGAATAAAACATTTTTCCAGCGCTGAAAATGCGAATGGGACGGGAAGAAACCTTAATTCGTGGTGCAATGGAAAATAACTTGGGCCGTGCAATACACAGTTCTTCCCAGCGTGGAGATGTAGAGTTCCAAAGTCTACAGGGGAGTACCAGTTAAAATAACTACAAGATCCAGTCTGTTTAATAAGAACACCACCTATGCTCGACGTCAACTTGCAAAAGTCACTCACAGAAAGGAGGTACCAACACTGGCAGTGGAGAGTATACAGGGTGTTACAAAAAGGTACGGCCAAACTTTCAGGAAACATTCCTCACTCACAAAGAAAGAAAATATGTTATGTGGACTTGTGTCCGGAAACGATTACTTTCCATGTTAGAGCTCATTTTATCACTTCTCTTCAAATCACATTAATCATGGAATGGAAACACACAGCAACAGAACGTACCAGCGTGACTTCAAACACATTGTTACAGGAAATGTTCAAAATGTCCTCCGTTAGCGAGGATACATGCATCCACCCACCGTCGCATGGAATCCCTGATGCGCTGATGCAGCCCTGGAGAATGGCGTATTGTATCACAGCCGTCCACAATACGAGCACGAAGAGTCTCTACATTTGGTACCGGGGTTGCGTAGACAAGAGCTTTCAAATGCCCCCCTAAATGAAAGTCAAGAGGGTTAAGGTTAGGAGAGCGTGGATGCCATGGAATTGGTCCGCCTCTATCAATCCATCGGTCACCGAATCTGTTGTTGAGAAGCGTACGAACACTTGGACTGAAATGTTCGGGAGCTCCATCGTGCATGAACCACATGTTGTGTCGTACTTGTAAAGGTACATGTTCTAGCAGCACAGGTAGAGTATCCCGTATGAAATCATGATAACGTGCTCCATTGAGCGTAGGTGGAAGAACATGGGGCCCAATCGAGACATCACCAACAATGCCTGCCCAAACGTTCACAGAAAATCTGTGTTGATGACGTGACTGCACAATTGCGTGCGGATTCTCGTCAGCCCACACATGTTGATTGTGAAAATTTACAATTTGATCACGTTGGAATGAAGCCTCATCCGTAAAGAGAACATTTGCAGTGAAATGAGGATTGACACATTGTTGGATGAACCATTCGCAGAAGTGTACCCGTGGAGGCCAATCAGCTGCTTATAGTGCCTGCACACGCTGTACATGGTACGGAAACAACTGGTTCTCCGGTAGCACCCTCCACACAGTGACCTGGTCAACGTTACCTTGTACAGCAGCAACTTCTCTGACGCTGACGTTAGGGTTATCGTCAACTGCACGAAGAATTGCCTCGTCCATTGCAGATGTCCTCGTCGTTCTAGGTCTTCCCCAGTCGCGAGTCATAGGCTGGAATGTTCCGTGCTCCCTAAGACGGCGATCAATTGCTTCGAACGTCTTCCTGTCGGGACACCTTCGTTCTGGAAATCTGTCTCGATACAAACGTATCGCGCCACGGCTATTGCCCCGTGCTAATCTATACATCAAATGGGCATCTGCCAACTCCGCATTTGTAAACATTGCACTGACCGCAAATCCACGTTCGTGATGAACATTAACCTGTTGATGCTACGTTCTGATGTGCTTGATGCTAGTACTGTAGAGCAACAAGTCGCATGTCAACACAGGCACCGAAGTCAACATTACCTTCCTTCAATTGGGCCAAATGGTGGTGAATCGAGGAAGTACAGTACATACTGACGAAACTAAAATGAGCTCTAACACGGAAAGTAAGCGTTTCCGGACACATGTCCACATAACATCTTTTCTTTATTTGTGCGTGAGGAATGTTTCCTGAAAGTTTGGCCGTACCTTTTTGTAACACCCTGTATAAAGCATGTCGCGGAGATGCGAAAACAGCGCAGTCGTTGTCGCAATGCGGAAACGGATCTCTGTTCGAAAGGGCATTTTATTCTATACGTTCAGGCCAAGGGAGGAAATGCTTACAACGCGGCTACGTTTATAAGCTTTTCGTGTGCAGCCTTGGTTGAAGTACGAGTATACCGTGTGTGGCAAAATGGCGCTATCCAAAATCGGCGCCCCGGTAGCTGTGGTACACCACGGGCCATAGATGACAGAGGTGAACAACAACTGTGGAGATGTGTATTGGCGAACAGACGTGGTACCAGTAAGCAACTAGCTGTCTTGATTAACCAAGGGGCTGCCAACAGTGTCTCCTCAAAGACCATTCAGCGAATGTTGCTGCGCCTCTACAGCAGGCGCCTGGTTCAGGCACCCATGCCGACTGTTGTTCATCAGTGACGAAGGCTGGAAGTTGCACGCCAGTACCATAACTGGCGCGTCCACTGAGTGGCGAGAGGTCCGACGCCACGTTTTATGCTCAATTGGACAAATGGCCGTGGGTGTATATGGCGTAGAACGTATGAAAGCAAATTCCCTGCAAACAGAGGAAGCATTATGGTCTGGGGAATGTTTTCGTCGCATTAATTGGGTGATTTTGTCATTCTAGAAGGAGCAATGCATCAACGCAAGTGTACACTGTCCTTGGGGACCATGTCCATCCCTACATGCAGTTCGTTTTCTTTCGGCACGACGGCACCTACCAGCAGGACAGTGCAACCTGTCAAACAGCTCGCAGTTACGCTCGTGGCTCAAAGAGCTCCCTGGCCACCAAACTCCCCGAATTTAACCTAGTCGAGAATCTGTCGGACCATCCGGAATGAGCTGAAAGCTCCATGAATCCTTTACCGAGAAACCTAGCGCAGCTAGCCACAACACTAGAGTTGGCATGGATCGACATCCTTATCGGTACCTTCTAGAACCTCATAGACACTCTTCCTGCACGCCTGGCAGCGGTGTGCCTTGCAAAAGGTGGTTATTAAGGTTCCAATGGCTCTGAGCACTATGGGACTAAACATCTGAGGTCATCAGTCCCCTAGAACTTAGAACTACTTAAACCCAACTAACCTAACGACATCACACACATCCATGCCCAAGGCAGGATTCGAACCTGCGACCGTAGCGGTCGCGCGGTTCCAGACTGGAGCGCCTAGAACCGCTCGTCCACACCGGCCGGCGGTTATTAAGGTTTTTGACAAATTATCACATTAGTGTGACTGGACAATGTGTATTTTGTGGTCTTTTTACGAATCGTAGACAGAGGATCAGTACCCGCCAGGGTAGCCGAGAGCGCTAACGCGCTGCTTCCTGGACTCGGGTAGGTGCGCCGGCCCCGGATCGAATCCGCCCGGCAGATTAACGACGAGGACCGATATGCCGGCCAGCCTGGATGTGGATTTTAGGCGGTTTTCCACGTCCCGCTAGGTGAATACCGGGTTGGTCCCCATGCTCCGCCTCAGTTACACGACTCCCAGACATCTAAAACCTTTCGCACTATTCCATGGATTACACCTGACGCAGGCAGTTGAGGTACACTAATTCCGTCGCAGGGGGTACAGGGTGACGGCAGGAAGGGCATCCTGCCACCCCTTAAACATTAACATGCCAAATCCAATTAACGATGGCTGACCCTGCGTAACTGCGGGACAAGGCTCAAATGATAGATGGAGGACCAGTCAAAGTGTGTAATCTAATTTCCACCTTACTTTTTAACTGTGCAGCCAGTTAGAGCTCTGTCGATAAGTCTCCTCTGAAAACACACACACACACACTTACACACACACACACACACACACACACACACACACACACACACACACAAAATCACTATTGACGTTGAACAGCTACTGCGCTGTGACGCGATCGTAGGACGGGGGGTCAGTGCGTGGTAACGTGGTTGTTTTCGGCGAGGTATCAGCATGAGGTGGCGTTCTCTTCTCCGGCCCAGGACGGTTCTGCTGAATAATTGAGAGCGCTTGTGGAAAGTGGAGAAGTCTAGCGCCGCTACACGGCGTACAGCGCTCATTTTACTTGCTAATTTCAGGGAGGGCTCGCGCGGGCCTCTACGTCATACGCGCTCTGTCCCACTTGCTCTGCGAAAATTGTGGCTCTAAATCTGAACAAAATTTTATAACCTGACCTAAATCCATAGATCCTATGCTTCATCGATTGGGCAACACATCAGGTTCTGCAGCGACATTAATAAGACTTTATCGCAGTGGCCCTTTTCTTTTCGTTCAAATGTGACAATGCGCAGCATCAAGTGCGGCAGAACTCCGTACGAACCAGGCAGTTCTCTCAATGAAATGCCGAAGGCAAAATATTATAAGTAGCTAACTTCAGTGAACGAAATCTACCAACCGCCACTCCCTCCCCATATGATAAAGGACGATCAAAGTCAGAAATTCTGAAGAAAAATCTGGAGAATGATCCGATTCATTCCAAGTCTCGAAATGAGGTTCCATGTTCCATACTTAAGTCGAGAGAGTGAGTTTCTACCAAGCAGCTGAAGAAATCGGATTATCAATTACTACTACCTGAGAATGGAACTGTGGAGAAACGACATCCCGGAGGGCGCATCCAAAACCGAAAATAAGAGCCTGCTGCTGGATACCAACCACCTCACCAGGCATATATCTTGAATATGTTGCTAACTGTAGCGATTCGTTGCAAACAGATTCTGAAGTTACAGGAATAAGTCACTGAAGATTGAATACGAATGGGGACAACTTGAAGTTGAAGAACACCTCTTGATCTGCCAGAAACTACCTGAAACCTGCACGCTATATGATCTACTTTCAACACATGTCCGAGGAATTAGGGCCTCCAGACCTCAAAAATATCGTACGCGTAGAAATCTTCCTTTTATCCTGTAAATCAACTTCTAGCTAAATTATAAGTAACAGTACTGCTCTGTTTATGTCTATGGTTCCCAACCTTTCTTTGACCATTACCCCTGGGTTCTGTCAGACATTAGCTAGTACCCCCGCTCTACCCCCCTCCCCATAGTATCACCAACTTTAGCGCCTAACTAAACTATAGAATGAAACACTTTTGTTGGAACATTTTTATTTTTAAAATGATGGAAGATGAACGAGATTTAGTTTGTGAGTGCGGTGAGGCGTAGCGCCGTATACCGATCCTGCCCTTGAGGCGATTAAGTGGGAGATGTGTCTCAGAGCTGGATAGTGACAGATGGTGATGCGAGACTGGACGCGCACGTAGTTTATCTATCAGTCGATAGAGGACAATATTGGATAGGGGGACTGTGATTTTAGTTTCGATTGTGCCCACTAGAGTGCACTAAAGTAATAGAGTGTTTTTCATAAACTGTCCTAATATTTTCATAAAGTGTTACTATTTCTTTTTGTGTATGTAAAATGTTATTAATGTGTTTTAGCAGTATGAATGATGTGTGAGTGTGGTTTAAGGTTAATATGAAGATAATTGTTTAACGAGTTATGTAGCAGGATTTAGTGTGGGAACATTTCGAAGAAGTATGGATATGGACAAAGGGGATTTTTGTATAATAGTTTTGTAAAGTAAGTTTATAGTAAAGGGAAAGTTAATTTTGGTATAAATAACAATAGTAAATAACTTTATGCATAAGCAAAACTTCAGCATATTAGATAATTACGTCGATAAAAAGTGAAGTCGTTAGATTTACTATTTTGCGATTGGTCATTGATGAAAAGCGCTGATTGATGCACGAGAATGTTGTTTTGCTATTGGCTGTTGAGTAAACTGTCCAACGGTAGAGCAATATTCTTCGCGCGCCTTTCTCTGCTTGTAGAGAAGACTTCAGAGTATTCTAGAGAGGAGTCGGAGCCTAGCCATGAAACAGTTCGGACGTGTGTAATAGTAGTTCCGATGGAAATGATAAGTTGCCGGATCTAGCAGTGTTTCTTACATCAAAAGTGTTGTAAAGTGATGGCATAATAATTCCGATTGGCGTGTAGAAATTTCGGAAATTTTAAGCGAATTTTGTGACGAAAAAAGACATATATTCCGCGTGGCGTATTGAGCAGATCAGTGGCTAAAAACTGTGACTGCATTTGGTACCGACAGGCTTAATATTTGGTGAGCATTATCAATCAAAAACAATCAGTATTTTTGTAGCTATTACGTTTTCGCGAAATGCAACACCATAAACTGCTAACATGAGTGAAAGGGATTATGAGTGACTGTGTTAAGACTGGAACGGGCTTGGCAGTGATACTTGTTCACCTAAGTTTCAGAATATATTGAGGACAAAATTTCCAACCTTTCATTTGTGTGAAAACTTTCTCCCGAAACGTAGATTAGTGACTTAAATTGCAGCCTGGTTCACGTCGAAGTACAGAAGGTTTCACTCGGCTTTCCTACTGATGATCTGCTGAGACAATGTTCACAGGTAGATGCAGGTCCGTCGTAAAGGGACGGAAAGAACCGCGCCGCTGCAGTGGGAGGGTGGGGGGCGGGTGAGAGGCAAGGAGGGGGGGGGGGGGGAGGAGGATGTTAGAAAGAATGACGAGAGAATCCGTGGTGTATCGATAGTGCTTACCATAATTCCGTCGCATATAAGAAAGCAAGCTATCTGCAGTGAGGGTAGGCACTTTTTACAAAACATACTTCCCCTGCATCATTCCTCACCGTTGCGGCATTGGCTTAACCTGCACATTGCAACCACATTAAAAATCAAACGAGTTCAGGTGTGTGCACTATAGAAAGAGAGAGTCACTAACTACTGCCACCTAGAATAACTCAGATAGTATGATAGTTGCTGAAAAGTTTGTGGGACAAATGTTGCACGGGACAAAGTGGGCCATAATATGACGTTGGTGTTTTGTTGCTGGGTGGGATCACGTCAGAGATATGAAGGTCAACTTTGTTTTACTAAATGGGATGCTATAGTTTGGTACTTATTTTCTGATAGCGGCTATCAAGACGAATCAAATGGTTCAAATGGTTCTTGGCACTATGGGACTTGACTTCTAAGGTCAACAGTCCCCTAGAACTTAGAACTACTTAAACCTAACTAACTTAAGGACATCTCACACATCCATGCCCGAGGCAGGATTCGAACCTGCGACAGTAGCGGTCGCGCGGTTCCAGACTGTAGCGCCTAGAACCGCTCGGGCACCCCGGCCGGCAAGACGAATCCAGTGACATGGAACAGTAAGGTCTATGAGGGTCAACGAAGGTTAAAAAGGTGGCATGAAAGTCCATTCAGAGAAGGTTTTCGAAGTGATGACCATTGGAATCAATGCAGTGCTGCAATATTCTTATCATGGACTGAGTGGTATTCCTTATAACTTATCGAAGGACATGCTCTGACAGTTCTCTCTTGCATCTCTTCAGGTGTAGTTCGAACGTCTTTATAAACAATGTCTTTTACGAATCCCCAAAAGAAAAAATCCAAAGGCGTCAAGTCTGGTGAACGAGCCGGCCATGACACATCTCATCCGTGTCCAATCAAACGATCTAGGAATTGTCTCTGCAACTCATTTCTAGCCATCAGTGAAAAATGTGCTGGACACCCATCATGTTGATATCACATTCTACTCTATTGCTCACTACGAGCCAGTCTCGCCGCCTTAGTGATTTGTTAGTCACACGTATTCGGCTTTGTGATGCTTATATCCTACTTACGTCTAGTGCAACCATATAGCGAGAAGCTTGATGCTGGACAGAAGTACTGGGGACCATTGGGTGGGTATACAACCGATGTCGTTCTATGCAACCCGCAATGTTATACCTGGCCTTCAAAAACCACGTGCGATTTTTTCATTTCTCTCTCTCGCTAAGCGCAAACTATTAAAACTACAGAAAAAATGAAGACCTTTTTTTAGGAGATTTTGTGTAGTCAAATTTTGTCTTGGGATACGTTCTCGGTGGAGGCCGTAGTTTTTCGAGATATTCAAGAAAGAAGTACAAGACCTTCAAATCTCCCTCCACCCCCACACCCATCCCTGACCAGTCACAATTTCTAGTACGTTGTTCGTGGCACTCCCTCCTACCACTGTACACAGATTTTCCGCTACACGAACTATTCCAGTTATTCGGCGTTTTTTGATCTCTATTGATTGGGCTTTAACTCCACCAGCATAGTCGGCTATTTCGTTAAAATCATTAATTTAAACCCGCCCGGGAGGGTAATGAATGAAAAAACAATTTCTGTAAACGTTACGCTGACATTAATTACGTTCACAACTCCATCCAAACTTAGCCCTTATAAGCAGTGTAGTTTCGTAGTCAGATCGCCTGACGAATGCAACATGTAATTGTTTATTTCAATGCTCTTAAAATTCAAAAAGCTATTACGTAACATTTACACCAATGTCAGTTTCATAATTTGTAAGTGCTCGACATAGCCCCCAAATTTTTTTACAGTGATATCGAAATAGCCCCCCAAATCTTTTACAGTGAGAGGAGAGAGTGCCACAAACAAGAAATCCTGACCGGAGAAGAGGTGAGTGTGGAAGTGGAGGAGCGTTTGAACATGAAATGGTTCAAATGGTTCTGAGCACTATGCGACTTAACTTCTGAGGTCATCAGTCGCCTAGAACTTAGAACTACTTAAAACTAACTAACCTAAGGACATCACACACATCCATGCCCGAGGCAGGATTCGAACCTGAGACCGTAGCGGTCGCTCTGTTCCAGACTGTAGCGCCTAGAACCGCACGGACACTCCGGCCGGCTGTTTGAAGATGAGTTTCTCATGTTGTTCTTGAG
Source organism: Schistocerca piceifrons (assembly GCF_021461385.2). Lineage (NCBI taxonomy): Eukaryota > Metazoa > Arthropoda > Insecta > Orthoptera > Acrididae > Schistocerca > Schistocerca piceifrons. The sequence goes on along the minus strand of NC_060140.1, from coordinate 260,298,650 downwards.
TAATTCCAAAATTACGGCACCTAGCGAAAACATATCCCGTTGCAAAATTTAACTGCATTAAATTTCCTACAAAAAGGTCCTGTTCATTTTTCTTCTGTAGGACTAATAGTTTGCGCGTAGCGAGCTCGAGAAAATGAAAATCTCGCTCGTGGTTTACGAAGGCCAAATGTAAGATTGTGGGTTGCACAAAGACGTGGGTAGGTGCAGCTGAGTAATCCTGTATAGAAGGCTGTGAGCGATCAAGTGGGACAGCGTGTTTTTATAGCAGGTACAGTGAGTCTGTTTTCCGAAAATCAGATATCATCATTATCTTCTCCTTTCTACTAGTGTCTAAAGTAACAATTGTGTTTTCTTATACAGCATAGACATTATTTAGAAACATTACTATACTCGTCAGTAACTCTGCTGGTTTGTACATAATATGAATTTATTGAGACATACAGTAATAAGCCAAAACATTATGGCCACTGCCCACCGCGAGGATAGGGAATCATTCTAGTGACGACACGGGCGGCAAATGTGGAAATCTACTGACATAAGCGACTTTGACAAAGGTGTTATTATTATTACCCACAGCCTGTGAATGAGTATCTCGAAAACAGCGCAGCTGGTCGAATGTTCACTTGCCACTGTAGCGAGCGTCTATGGAAAGTGGTAGAATGACAATGAAACTACCAATGGCGATAAGTGGTTGGACATCCATGACTCTTCACGGATCGTGGAATTTGGTGGCTTTCCTGCTCTGTAAAGCAGGAATAAGTCGTGATCTATAGCATCTCTGCCGAAGGAGCACATGCTGATGCACGGATAAGTGTTTTAGAGCACACCTAATTCCCATAAATTCCAGGGAGGGGGCCATGAGCTCTGACGCCACGTTCAATCACATCCCAGATGTGTTCGATCGGGTTCAGATATAGGGAGTCCGGGGACAGCACATCAACTGGAACTTGCCACTGTGTTCCTCTAACCACTCAATCACACTTCTGGCCGTGTGACATAGCGCATTATCTTGCTAGAAAGTGCCACTGCCGTCGGGAAACATAACGTCATGAAGTGGTGCACGTGGTTTAAAACGATACTCCTTGGCCGTCATGGTGCCGTTCACTAGCATCACTGGACTCACGTACGCCCAATGAATATTCCCCAGAGCGTAATGGAGCAGCTACAGCTTTCCTCCGTCCTGCAGTACAGGTGTCAATGAGTTGTTCCCTGGAAGATGACAGATTCGCGCCCGCCCACTGGAATGATGAACTAGGTATCGAGATTCATCAGACCATGTAACGCTCTGCGCCAACGTCCAGTGCCGATGGTCACGTGCCCATCTCAGTCGTCCTGTTGACATTGGCACATGCATGGGACGTCGGTTGTGGAGGCCCATCGTTAGGAGTGTTTGGTGTACTGTGTGTTCAGACACACTTGTACTCTGCCCAGCACTGAAGTCTGAGTTTAGTTCCGCCACAGTTCACCGCCCATCCTGTTTTACCAGTCTGCCCAGACCACGACGTCCGACATCTGTAACGAGGGGTGGGCGCCCAACCCCACGACGTCTGTACGTGGTTTCACCTTGGTTTTGCGAAGTGTTGAAGACATTCACCACAGCACTCGTCGAGCAACCGACAGGTCTCCCAAATTCCGAAATGCTCGAGCCTAAGCTCCGGGCCATCATAATTTGCCCTCGGTCAAACTCAGATAGATCGCACTACTCCCCGTTTCATACACGGACAACAAGCTTACTGATACTACATGCATCGTGCATGTATTTCACCAGCAGTCATTCCTTACCAGGTGGCGCAGCTACCGCCTGTACGGGTTTATGTCGATGGTAGGTCGGTGGTCAGAGTGTTCTGGCTGATCAGTGTTTGTCCCCAAGTTGTGTTATTTTAACAAACTGTAATCAGAAGACCAAGAAAAAAAGAACAAATTTTCTCACACTTGCTTCTTTTTCGGTGTGAGGAAGACAGAACTCTAAAAAAGTTATTAAACGCTTCCCTGACAATGCACAGAAAGCTAATACAGTGATCAGGTTCTGAGTGTAACGCTTCCCTTGATAGGTTTTCATGCGTATGTTTCTCTCTCATTTTAAACAATTCCCTGGCCAAGCGTCTTGTATTGTCTTGTTCTTCTTTAAACCAAGCGAAGGTGTCAGTGTTAGAAATGCTTTATCTGAGTGTGTAGCCATTCCCACTAGTGCCAAAATACATCATACACCAAAACCGTCTGCTTCAAAAGTAAGGTCAAATTGAAAATTTATCTTGGTACGTGCACCGGTTGTTTGATCCATCCGTAGCGAATATGACGGAGCAGTTTGCTCTTTTACGATGGCCTTAACAAATCTGTGAACGTTTCATTGTCCCTTCGAAGAAAGTTGTGAAAATCGGGTTCTTAGAGCAATATTTCCTTTATTAGATTTTCATGGCCAAAACTGTCATTTTAAATCATTCCTTGGACCAGTGTCTTATCTTCTTATCTTTAAACACAGTGCCGGTGTCAATGCCAGGACTACTTTGTCTGCACTTTGGCCATTCTCACTACCGTCAAAATACGAACACAAACAGCGTCTGCTTCAAAGTGAGGTTAAATTAAGAAAGTTTGTTTGAGCGTGTACGGGCTTGTTTGTCAAATCCGCGGCTAGACAAGCGCACATTTTACGAAAAAGTTTGCTGATTACAGGACCCTACATAACGTGTGCGATCCGAGCCAGCCGCTAGTGCAAGTACTTACGGCTGTGACCGAAAAGTGTCAGCATCTTACGGACTATGAAGAAAAACATACTTAAAATATATATTTTTTGAACACAAAATTGTGTCTCTTGTGACTATTCTGACTTTCATTAATTACTGTTAATTAATTTGATTAAGTATCAGTGTGAATGGAAAGTAATATAAGAAATTAATATACGTTAGCGTGAAACTGTGTTTGTACAGAAATGGAGCGAATCATGCTCAGGGAAAATTTGTAAATTGCAGCTAGCCAGTTTATGGGACTAAGGAAATAAGAAACATTTTACGATAATTATGTTATTTAAAGAGGGAATTATTTTGATAATAGTGGATTTTCTAAATTTGTTCATTTAATAAAGTGTTCACAGAAGCTATTAAGTTGGAAATGGTAAATGCAAAAGACACGGAATTGCGCTGTTTAATACTAATATCGAATTGGCTGTGGTATATATCAGCCAATCAGAAGACAGTACGTTCGCACGTATTTTGTGAGCTAAGAGGATTGCTTTGTGAAGGCTAGAGGGAGTTATGAGCTCAGCCATCATTAAGTTCAGACGCGCAAGTTAGGTACTCTGAACAGTTGTAATAATTTTGCAGGATAAATAGTAAAACTTGACCACTGAGTGCCACAAAGCGAACGCGAATGTGTGAGCAAGACGAACGTGCGGAATTCCGACTTGTGTGTGTAAACTGGGACTTTTGAATAACTAAAATCCACGTGGCATATTGTGCAAGACGGGACTGAGAACTGAGCGTTCAAAGACTTCGAGTTGTGAGCATTCGGACATAAATAATCCGTTTTGTAATCCTTTTTGGTTTTAGGTTTGGTTCGATACCATAGGCTAGCAATTTGTGTGTGACTGTAATTGCGTGTGAGCCTCGAAACAGTACCTTAGGTTTATCACGAGCTTGGTGGTATTTTGTATCAAAAAAGTGACAATACGTCGAGGTATTCACTTGTGAACTATCTACACTTTAACGACTCAGTTAACCTAATACTAGGAAAACTTGTTGCACATTTTAGACTGGTTCTACCACGGCTTATCCAGTTCGTATCTAACAGGGTAGGCGTGTGGACTGGACTCCAGAAGAAGAAATTCGCCGCAGGGTGAGTGGACACATCTGTAAGAATCACCAGTAAACCGTGCCGTTGCACCTTATCCGCCTATCACTTTATTAACGTGTTCGGCGAAGGCAATGGAAAGGATTAAGTGACGCTTAGAATAGTGTTGTCAAAACAAGAAAATGATACTGAAAAAACAACTTGGATTTCGAAATGGAAAAGGCACAACTGAATTTTTTTTAAGTTAGTTGCTGATAAACAGCTAAATTTCTCTCGGAGTAACTATATGATAGTTGCGTCCATGGAACTGCCTAAAGCATAGGACAACGTCGTGTTATCAATCTCACGGAAAAATTGGAAAAACTCTAAATTACAAAACGACTCGTCCGTAGCATTGTAAGCTTTCTAAGTAACACGAAGACAATCCTTTTGTAGCACGGAACAACAATGGGACCCAGAGAAACCAGCAGAGGACTCCCGCAGGGATCAACCTTGGCTCCCTCATTATTCTGTGTCTGTACTGCACACCTTCATGACTTTGTCAACGAGATTCAAATATTACGATACCCAAACGATGTATGCATATATTACGAAGACGGTACTTTTCAGTCGTATCATCTGAAAATGCACACTGCTCTCTGCGTGACTGGTATACAGAAGGCAACTTCGAAATCTCTGAAATCAAGTCTACTCTTATCGTCTTTACTCGCTAGAAGAGTCCACTTTCCCAAACAATGCAATTGGGACAACATACTTTTCCAGTTGTGAAAAAAACTCAATGTCTTGGGATGAATACCGATGATAAACTCACATGCTCTTCTCACATCCAACATTTCATTGCCAGATGCGAATAATCCTAGAGTCTTTTCTATCTACACCTGGGAATGATGGGGCTCTGATTGGCATACAGCGCTGACTTTATACCGGTCCTTACTAAGGACACAATTTGATTACTGACGCCGGCCGGTGTGGCCGAGTGGCTCTAGGCGCTTCAGTCTGGAGCCGCGCAACCGGTACGGTCGCAGGTTCGAATCCTGCCTCGGGCATGGATATGTGTGATGTCCTTAGGTTAGTTGGGTTTAAGTCGTTCTAAGTTCTAGGGGACTGATGACCTCAGATGTTAGGTCCCATAGTGCTCAGAGCCATTTGAACCATTTGATTACTGATACCTATGCTACGGATCAGCATCCGACAACACGCTTCAAAGACTCGACACTATGAAATACAAAGCTTTGTGTATAGATACTGGAGCGTTCATGTCAACCCCAACCAACACATCACTGACTGAAACGAATGAACCACCGTTAAAGCTGCGACGAATATTCCTCTGCAAGAAATTCCTCCTGTGAGTCTATTTTGACGAATATGAGTCCCCTGACGAAAAAATCCTGGAATTTACATCCTACAATGTGTACTGAAGATACTGAGAAGCAACTTTCACCCGTGGCTACTGCAGATATGAATATGCGAGCATTAAGGCACCAGGCGTGAAAAAATCCTCTTCTACCGCACTACAACAGGCTATCGCAAACGTCGACTTTGCATATTAATGCCAGGACCAGTTTAACGTTTCAAAACAAGGACCCATTTGACACAAAGACAATGGAATTTCTGTCTCACTATCGTGATGCATCCGTGGTGAATACGGGTAGATTCAAAGTCTAGTGAAGACTACGGCAGTGCTCATCGGGTGCCCCGAAGCAAACAAGACCTCTAAAAGATGTAACCACACTCCACTATTGTGACAGCTGAACTCTTTGCCCTTTTGGATGCCCTACTATTCGCACAGACGACCACAGCAGACACAATAGTGATTATCCTTAATAACATATCAGCCCTCCAACTGATTGGAAAGCATCAAAATAGTTGTACCTCTCCCACAGTTGCAGCTGCAGTTTTCGACTTTGCGTTTCGGGTGCAGAAGAACTGTCGCAACTTAGTGACGGTATGGATGAGAGACAACTGTGGGATGCCTGCAAATGAACATATAGGTATCCTAGCAAAGCGTGGAGCTATTACATACGATGACCTCCCTCTCACAGATATGACACCCACCCTCAGAAAGCGGTTGTCCTTGGACTGGCAAGAGGAATGGGAGCAGACATCTGAAATCAAAGGCAGACAAATGGCTCTGAGTGCTGTGGGACTTAACATCTGAGGTCATCAGTCCCCTAGAACTTAGAACTACTTAAACCTAACTAACCTAAGGACATCACACACGTCCATGCCCGAGGCAGGATTCGAACTTGCGACCGTAGCTGTCGCGCGGTTCCACACTGTAGCGCCTAGAACCGCTCGGCCGCTCCGGCCGGCTCAAAGGCAGACTGTAAGCACCAATTTACGCCACGATTTCAAGAGTACCATGGTATAATAAGACACAAATAACAAGGAGCTTCAGGACTATAATTGTAGTACGACTGAAATTTAATCACCGGAAGTTCAACAAACACCTCGATCAGCTCAAGTTAAGCGCCACCCCTCTACGTGTTCGCGGAGAGGAAGAAGATCCAAATCATATACACTAAAGTGCCAAAGAAACTGATACAGTCATGCCTATTCAGCTAAAGACATATGTAAACAGACAGAATACGACATTGAAGTCGGCACTGCCTATGTAAGACAGCAAGTATCTGGCGCAGTTGTTAGATCAGTTACTGCTGCTATAATCGTAGGTTATCAAGATTTACATGAGTTTGAATGTGGTGTTATAGTCGGTGCACGAGCGATGGGACAGAGTACCCCCCAGGCAGCGATGAAGTGGGGATTTTCCCGTACGACCATTTCACGAGTGTACCGTGAATATCAGGAATCCGCTAAAACGTCAAATCTCCGACATCGCTGCGGCCGGAAAAAGATCCTGCAAGAACGGACCAACGACGACTGAAGAGAATAGTTGCACGTGACAGAAATGCAACCCTTCCGCAAATTGCTGCAAATTTCACTGCTGGGCCATCAACAAGTGTCAGCGTGCGAACCATTCAACAAAACATCATCGGTATAGGCTTTCGGAGCCTACGGCCCACTCGTGTACCCTTGATGACTACACGACACAAAGCTTTACGCCTCGCCTGGGCCCGTAACACCGACATTGGACTGTTGATGACTGGAAATATGTTGCCTTGTCGGACGAGTCTCGTATCGAGTGGATCGATGTATACGAGCATGGAGACAATCTCATGAATCCATGGACCCTGCCTGTCAGCAGGGGCTGTTGAAGTTAGTGGAGGCTCTGTTATGGTGTGGAACGTGTGCAGTTGGAGACATATGTGACCCCTGATGGGTCTAGATACGACTCTGACAGCTGACATGTACGTAAGCATCCTGTCTGATCACCTGCATCCATTCATGTCCATTGTGTATTCCGATGGACTTGGATAATTTTAGCAGGACAATGCGGTACTCCACATGTCCCGAATTGCTACAGAGTGGCTCCAGGAATACTCTTATGATATGAAACACTTCCCCTGGCCACCATACTCCCCAGACATGAACATTATAGGGCATGTCTGGGATGCCTTGCTATGTGCTGCTCAGAAGAGGTGTCCACTTCATCGTGCTCTTTTGGATTTATGGGCAGCCCTGCGGCAGTCATGATGTCAATTCCCTTCAGCAGTACTTCAGACATTAGTCAAGTCCACGCCACGTCGTGCTGCGGCACTTCAGCGTGTTCGCGGGGGCCCTACACGATATTAGGTAGGTGTACTAGTTTCTTTGGCTCTTCACTGTATTTCTACAATGTCCTTTAAACACGTATCACATATACATACTTGGAAGAAATTTCAGGCTCTTGGTCAGCTGTTTCCAAGCAGCTTTCAAAACTTTCAGTATCAAATGATATAGGAACGTGTAAACTACTGTGCTGTACAACACATCAAGATATAGCTCCCTTTGTTGCTAATCTAATGTTCCTGGTACACAGAATGTCAGAGGAACACCAAGCTCAATTAACTAACTATATGTTCATGTGCTACTCAGCAGAATATGGACCTCTCAGGCTCTAAATGTACACATCGCTATGTACCTCCTATATGTATGTGTCTGAATACTGGTGTAACTATACATATGGCTGCATAACCCAAATCTGGTTTCTTAAATTGTTCTCCTGTTCTGCCTAGATGGTACTTACAGACCTGCACAGATATTGTGATAGCTCCGGCCGTGGCCACTATCACCAACTGGCAGCGCCACGGCCGGGGAAGAGGAGGGAGCCGGACAGCCTGCGGCGAGTGAATGAGAGGCGGACACTCTAGCCATACTATAAGCACACAGGGGAGAAGCCGGGCGGACGCCCCAGCCTCGCTCAAGGAGGGACACGTCGCGAAAGGCCTGATTGGCAATGAGAAGCGTGCGGAGAACAGATGGATACTTGCAGCCATTAGGACGGAACGTCAAGAATGTACGCGTCAAAGCATGTGAGTTGTTCTGGCCTGGCAGCAGCCATTTTGCCTGCCTTAGAAAGCAGGAATGTGCCGACAATTCCAGCGCCCCACGGGCACAGGGAGGTGCATACACAAAGCGCGAAGAATTCACGCAGGGAGGCGTTTGAAAGAAGCCAGAATTCTTAAGAAGATTTTTTGTCTCGACAGTTACGACTTTCCTTAAAAATCACGAACGCCAGCAAACTCTGTGACAAAGCCCAAACTTGAGTTCAAAAGTTTCAGATGGCTCTGAGCACTGTGGGACTTAACATCAGAGGTCATCAGTCCCCTAGAACTTAGAACTACGTAAACCTAACTAACCTAAGGACATCACACACATCCATGCCCGAGGCAGGATTCGAACCTGCGACCGTAGCGGTCGCGCGGTTCCAGACTGAAGCGCCTAGAACCGCTCGGCCACTCCGGCCAGCTCAGCAAACTTGAGTCTGTTCAGGCCTCACGCAGAGACAGCGGTTACAAAGAAGTACTGTGTAGCTGCTCTCACAACGGCTTCGGAATGCAGGAAAATATCGAAAGAATGCGAAATCGACAGAAAGATGTCGATTACGAGGCACACACTATCCCACGCCTGACTGGAAATTACCACTGTGCACGGAGAGGCATGGCTATGAAACGACGATCTGTCATTTGGCTGCAGTGAAAATTTTGTGAGCCAATAAAAACACCGAAAGGAAGAAAATTTCGAAGGGGAGTTGAGCTGAGACATGGATGAGGAGCGAAACAGGGCAGTCGGTGAGACGATGCGGAAACGAGAAGACATGAGGTGTCTTCCATGAATCTCCAACATCCGTCTTCCGACACCGTGATATCACAGCGTCGGCCACGCAACTGACAGTAGGCGGACAACGCAGAGATCTTATGTGGGCCTCGCCGCAAAGCCGCAATTGCTGATTAGGGCAGCCAACTCACTCCGCACAGCTCCGAAGCGACGCGGCGTTCCGACGCAGCGCCTGCCGCCGACGGCACTACATGGTGAATCGTCATAAATAATGGTGAGACGAATCGTCCCTCTCTCCTTCCCCTTACTAACTGAGTCGTGTCCACGCCCGATCAAATCGGCCCCGAGATTTGTCATTTTGTTTTGGTTTGTGTCAATAGCACTGAAATAAATACAATTACGTTATGTGTTATTCATCTAAGGAGTCCTTTTACCTTGACATACCAACACTTAATTTCTTACTCTGTGTGTGTGATTTCATTTAATTATTGATATCAAGTAATTGTTAGCTCCTAATGTGGGGCAATCTCATTAGTCATCTACTCGTCATTGCATGTCTGACAGCAGAGAAGAATTCTCATTCACCACAATACTCAGGTCTCTAGCTGTAACTTTAGAATCAGTTGTTGCTGGAGATAGAGAACAAAATTTTACTACTGATTTACTTCTATAGTCATGAATGTGAATAGAATTGAGAGTGGCGATTTATCATTTCTTTTTGTGTTACCAGTGGGATTCTTATAGAACCTCTGTGTATCCTGTGTTACTTTTCCATGGTGTTTACTCGTTTCAGTATTGTGTGGTTGTAGAACTTGTTTGTGTCGGAATCAGTGCTTTGTTAAGCCCATGTGACTTCGTATCATGATATGACTTAAACTAATGTCTACTTTGAACTGTCAAAACAAACCACAGTATAACATGTCCATTGTAGAGACGGCTGTGCACGCACGTTTAGACAGCCAATGGAAATGGAAATGAGCGTTTGGCGTCATTGGCCGGGAAGCCCCTTGCGGGGCAGGTCCGGCCGCCTTGGTGCAGGTCTTATTACATTCGACGCCACAATGGGCGACCTGCGCGTCGGATGGGGATGAAATGATGGGGACAACACAACACCCAGTCCCTTAGCGGAGAAAATGTCCGAATGAGACGGGAATCGAACCAGGGCCCTTTGGACGGCAATCCGTAACGCTGGCCACTCAGCTATCGGAGCGAACAGAAAGCCAATAATACCAATTATAATAATAAACATCACTGATACTGAATGTTATATTCATGTTACTGGTATATTAAATATTTTCTAGCCGGCCAGTGTGGCCGAGCGTTTCTAGGCGCTTCAGTCTGGAACTGAGCGACCGCTACGGTCGCATGTTCGAATCCTTCCTCGGGCAAGGATGTGTGTGCTGTCCTTCGGTTAGTTAGGTTTAAGTAGTTCTAAGTTCTAGGGGACTGATGACGTCAGATGTTAAGTCCCATAGTGCTCAGAGCCATTTGAGCTAAATATTTTCTACACAGACGCGAGGGAATCTGTAGCTCATCTACCTATCGCATCCGTCAAGTGAGTTAAGGATACAATATTAGGTTATTTGTTTTGGGATAACGCCAGAGTGGCAGTATTACAGAACAATGAGTGTAAACTTCTGTTTCCATTTGGTCTACTGATGGTATCATTCGGATACCCGTTTACGTAATGAAGTCTGGAGGATCGATACACTTTATAATTGTTGTATTATTCATCACTGTGTAGTGTTATAACCAATAATAGTTTCGTTTTGAGGGCATGGGGAGGCGTATGAGGGAGGGGCGTGGAAGTGGGGCGGGGAGGGGGAATAATTTTGTCGCTAATGTGCGTACAGCCGGTCCTGTTCGCGTAGAACGGGCGTTTCCGTCATGCTGTTACGTAGCCACTCTCATTTGTCCATATGCAATTAGTGTTTGCCAATTGCATTGCCCTCCATTACGCTAATGCAGGCGCGGAAGCAACTGCAGCGTTTGAGTAATTTAATCCTATTAGGCGCTGTGAAGACGCGATGGCCTTTTCTGGCCTCGCTGGGGCACGCACAGCTGCGGGAGTTGTCGGAACGGAGTAAATAACGAACAATGGGGACGGCGCTATCAGCAGTAGCAACAGCAGCTGCGGCAGTATACAGTGTGTTTGCCTCATTATGGTGGACCGCTGCGCTTGTGGACACACGCGGTGCGCCTGACGGGCACACAAAGGCCTGCGCAGAAGCACAAGTCCGCAGACCCAGCCGCTGTCTGCTTGCTCCTAACGTCCAGCCGAGCGCTGGTAAACAACAAACACTCGGCGTGAGGGTGCGCACTTCTGTGGAAGAGGAAAGGGGTGCGGGAGAAAAAACGCTAACTCGGGAAAACATTCAGCAAGATATGTTGTTACTGCATTTATACTGCACGAAGCTTCAAGATGCAAATCAGTGTTGTAATCCCCTTGCTTCATTTTAGGTATGTGGTAATTTCATATATGAAAATTAAGGATCATGTAGCTGTGATGCGTGTGTGTGTGTGTGTGTGTGTGTGTGTGTGTGTGTGTGTGTAAGAGAGAAAAAATGTTAGATAATACGAGGGTCACTCCAAAAGAAATGCACACTATGTTTGTAAAAATACAGTTTTCATTCTGCATGTGTGAAAGTTTTACAGTGTGTAGATATATCCTTCCCGCTTGTTTACAAACTTATTTCAACCTGTTCCCGTGAGTGGCGCCGTCACAGCATGTCTTCAAGATGGCTGATACACTTGACGTTCGTCAGAATCAACGTGCTGTCGTATAATTCCCGTGCTGTGAAAACGAGACAGTGGGAAACATCCACAAGAGGTTGAAAAAGGTGTATGGAGTTGCTGCTGTAGATCGCAGTACAGTTAGGCGGTGGGCAATCAGGTTACGAGATGAAAGCGGCAGTATTGAGGATTCTCCTCGCAGCGGCAGGCCTCGTACTGCACACACTCCAGACAATGTGCAGAGAGTTGACGAATTGGTGACTGCTGGCAGAGGCATCATAGTGAACGAACTGTCGAGCTACGTTGGGATAGGGGAAGGAAGTGTTTGCAGAATACTGAAAGTGTTGGCGTTAAAAAAGGTTTTTGCCAGGTGGGTTCCCAGGATGTTGACAGTGGCTCACAAAGAAACAAGAAAAACGGTATGCAGCGAACTTTTGGAACAGTACGAGAATGGTGGAGATGAATTTCTTGAAAGAATTGTGACAGGTGACGAAACATGGCTGCATCATTTTTCGCCAGAGACGAAGAGGCAATCAATGGAGTGGCATCATGCAAATTCATCCAATAAAAAAAAATTCAAAACCACACCTTCTGCTGGAAAAGTTATGGCTACAGTGTTTTTCGATTTCGAAGGACTCTTGCTTGTGGACATCATGCCAAGTGGAACCACTATAAATTCTGATGCATATGCGAGGACACTGAAGAAACTTTAAGCTTGACTGAGTCGTGTTCGACCACATCGGCAAAAGCAGGATGTTTTGCTGTTGCACGACAATGTATGGCCACATGTCAGTCAAAAAACCATGGAAGCGATCACAAAACTCTGATGGACAACACTGAAACACCCGACTTACAGTCCTGACCTGGCTCCATGTCACTATCATCTCTTTGAGAAACTGAAAGTCTCTCTTTGTGGAACAAGGTTTGAAGATGACTCCCTTGTGCACACTGCCAAACAGTGGCTCCAACAGGTTGGTCCACAATTTAAGCGTGAGGGGACACAGGCGCTGGTTCCAAGATGGCGTAAGGCAGTTGAGAGGGATGGAAATTATGTAGAGAACTGAAAATATTGTTCCTAAAGGATGTATCTACGCATTGTAAAACTTTCAAACATGTAGAATAAAAGATGGATTAAAAAAAAGTGTGCATTTATTTTGGAGTTACCCTTGTAGTTTAATATCACATCCCATCCTCTCTCCTCTCTGACCTTTTTTTTTTTAAACACTGTAATTTGTTTCTCAACAAAATGCATGAGGGACATTACAAAATTAAAGAGATAATCTGATGCACGAATGAAGCAGTTTGTAGGAGGAGTTTTGTACTCTCATGACTTTAGGTTGGCATCACAGTGATGAATTGAGAACAGCTGATGGATGAAAACTGTTTTGTTGATAACCTCAATATTCCAGAATGAGATTTTCACTCTGCAGCGGAGTGTGCGCTGATATGAAACTTCCTGCCAGATTAAAACTGTGTGCCCGACCGAGACTCGAACTCGGGACCTTTGCCTTTCGCAGGAAAGCGCTCATCCCCCAGGCTGTGGCTAAGCCATGTCTCCGCAGTATCCTTTCTTTCAGGAGTGCTAGTTCTGCTAAGTTCGCAGGAGAGCTTCTATAAAGTTTGGGAGGTAGGAGACGAGATACTGGCAGAAGTAAAGCTGTGAGGACCGGGAGTGAGTCGTGCTTCGGTAGCTCAGATGGTAGAGCGCTTGCCCGCGAAAGGCAAAGGTCCCGAGTTCGAGTCTCGGTCGGGCACATAGCTTTAATCTGCCAGGAAGTTTCAACCTCAATATTGCATTTGACGACTGCTTGTCCGCTTTAAGACTCCACATTACTTGAACAATACACAGGGTGATTTTTTCCATCACGCACCAACTTTAGGAACTGACCGATGAGAGGACCCAAAACAGAAAAGGTCTAATGAACTTATGTCCGGAAAGGCATGGTTTCCAAGCTAGATACCATTTATCGAATAATACTTTGTTACAGAACTGTCGTCTAATATGCTCTGTACCACACAGCCACAGTTACAGTATGCATGCTTTCATCCTAGAGGGTGGTACTGTTCCTCATAAGTCATGCTCTAGCACCCTCATCAGCCACAGTAAGTGGTAATGCTGTGCCCGATACACTTCTCTTGCTGACTCACCTTGTAGTGGGTGCGATACAGCGTTGTGCACAATTGTTCCGTGTTAGAATCGAGAGGTCACCGACATGGTGTTTACTTATGGAAAGGCAAATGGCAATGGGCGGCGGGTAGCAAGGTTGTATCAGGAGACCTAGCCAACCGACAGCAACTACAGCATTCAATGTTTGCAAGTTTTTCGCTGTTTGTCTGACATAGGGTCGTTTCAGAAAGCAGGAAATCATGAAGGACATACCCGAAATATGCGGACACCAGACCTGGATGACAACGTGATTAACATTGTGGAAGGTGACTGCCGTGTCTGTACCAGGCAGTTGGCTTGCCAGGAGGGGTAAGTCAGATGACCATGTGGAACATTCTCCATGACAGCTGTTAGTACCCTTATCAGTTACAGCGTGTGCAGAGATGTCTAGCGATAGACTTTCCATATTGGAAGCAGTTTTGTCACTGGTTTCTTCAACTGGCAACCACGATTCCGGGATTTGTGTCATCCATCCTATTCACATATAAGGCCACCTTTACACGGAGTGCCATCTTCAACTTTCATAACAGTCATCTGTGTAATAGTATGCAGAACTCCCGTGATATGGCGACAGCGAATCATTAGCATCGGTGCATATGGAATGTGGGCCGTGATAATTGGCGGCCGTATTTTGGGACCAGTCTTCCTTCCACATCGCCTAACAGGCCGGAACTATTGGTGTTTCTCGCGGGTGTTTTGCCTCCCCTGCTGGAAGAAGTGCCACTGATGAACCGAAGGGCTATGTGGCTGCTACATGATGGTGTTCCACCCCGCTTCGCCTTGGGTCTTAGTTGAACAACGTTTAATGATCCGTTTTGTCCAAGGTGAAACACCGGTTAAAATCTTTTCTCGAGTGAATTTACTCTATTGTATCATTCGAAGAAATTTTTATAAGTGGGTAGAATAGCTCAAAAACCGTCGACGTCAGTGTATGACAAGCAACATCTTGGCCGGCCATCAGAAGCGTCAACTCCTTCGCCTGAAACTCACGCTGGTGACGTTATTTGGACGATCAGCGTACAGTAAGCAATGCCTACTACTCAGACATGCCGACGAACATAGTGAAGCCAGCAACGAGGGAGAAACGTTGTAGATCTCAAAGAAATGGCATGATATTGCCACGCAACAGTGCTCCGCCCCGCACCACCCAACTGGGTCACGGAACCATCGTATAAGTGGGTTTGGGATACTACCTCATCTTCTCTACAGTAAACATTTGGCTCCCTCGGATTTTCATTTGTTTGTTTCACCCAAGACGGTATTACATGGAAGAAAGTTCAGCAACAACAAGGAGGCCAATAAATTTGTTGTAAAGTGGCTCAAATAAGAATAAAAAGACTTATTTGCATCAGATAAAAAAAAACTGCTTCATCTTTGGAACAAGTGTGTCAATATTGGTGGGAATTACGTTGGGAAGTAGTAAAAGCCTTTTATTGTAAAAATACAACATTTTTTATACATTAATTACTGGAAGTCCCTCTACATAGCGTAGACCTCCAAGGGGGTTCTAGTTTGTTGCAGTCTCAAAACGTAAAGTGACTATCAGCTGTATGTATACTCGATTATAGAGTAGATAAGTTTCTCATTCAACGATTTTTCCAACTCAGATTACTTTCTGATGTTATGAAACACAACACGGACGTAATGCATACTGCACCAAAGAGTCGTTTCCTTAAGAGACTGGAGGAGCTTGAAATTTTCGCGTTTCACTTTAAGGAGCCAGACAAACTGTTCAATATACAAAACTACTTTCAGATGCATAGCTTTTTTGTCACAGACCTCTTGTCACAGATCTTTCAAAGCTTTGTCAAATTCTCCTTCCCGTACCACATTTTCATCTCATCTTTGTCTACGTCATCTTCCCCCGTTTTTACTGCTTTCAAGATAATTTTACTTGCAGAGCCCTTCTGTGTATTGCTTCCACCTTCCAGCTTTTCATTCTTTGCTTGGTACTGACATAACCATCTGATCCCTTGATATTTATACACCTGCTTCTCTTTTCTCCAACGGCGAAACAGTGCGAGATATTCGTTTTCGACAGCAGTGGAATCGTTGCAACTGAATCAGGCCAATCCGAACGAGTTCTTTAACCGTCTATGAAAGTAATAATAGTGTCGAATCCACCGTTTTCGTTGCTAACATCGTTGTTGAAATACCCTTTGACATGTAAATCCATGTTTAATGGAACAGAATAAATAAATATCAATATAAAAGCGGCCCCTTTCTATAGGTGTCATTCTTTTGTTGTTTCACGTTCGCCTGACCTTTCAATGGCGTGAAGTTCGTGGTTAACTGTCTCACATTTCAGTTGTTGTTTGAAAGTGCTGCGAGTATCGTTTCGTCGTGCTCCTAGTCATTTAAGTAAAGTGTGCCATATTCTCTGAATGAAAGTCTGTGTGTGTAGTCCATGCTTACATTAGAATTTAATATACTCGTCAAATTCTGCTCCTACGTAAAATTACTATGCGGGTCGAATCCTCCTGTCCAGTTACTAGTTGAACAGTATTGTGTGGCAACTGACGAAAGCGAAAAGAAGGCTGAAGTATTAAATTTCACAGGAGGGTCGTCAGACCTACCGTCGTTCGATCGTCGCACACACTCCCGTATGGGGAACATGATAATAGGCACCCCTGGCGTAGAGAAGCAACTGAAAGTGTGGAAACCATGTCCAAATGTAATCCCAGTTTGGTTTTACAGAGAGTACTCTACGACATTGTCCCCTGAGTTAGCAGTTTTCTGTCTCAAACTATTCATTTGTAGATGCTGCTTACTATGGTGTTGCTGGGTGATAACAAAATAATAAAACGAGTGGTTGTGAGATTGATCATATTGTCTGTCGCTGATTCCCAAGTAGCTGGAACACTTGGTCTCACATTCTATTCTGTTGTCTCGTCCATGCTGGGACTGGACTCCTTTTCGTCTTGCAGAGGTTTCTGGTAAATAAATGGAACTTTTTGTATGACACAGCTGTGAAATTCTACAACAAGAGACGGAGCTGAAAATAGTCCGAAAATATTGATCATAAACATAAGGAAGGCGACGTAATCTCTTACTATCTAATAACGGTTACTACACACATATTATGAAACAGCTGCCTGATACAAAAAGTTTCTTGCTACTACAGGTCAAGACAAATTAACAGAATCAGCGTTATACATGCTAGATGGTTTGAATAACTCATCTACCCCCTGATTAGAGAAAGAGTGCAAGCCAAAACATCGGCGTTGACCGAGGCCCAGGCAGGGGCTGCACTAATTTACCTTTGGCGCAACAACTAATAGTTTCATCATTCCAATCGATCGAACGCCTAGGGGAAGCATCGTTATGAAATCATGACCGAATTAAGCACGAACTGTACCACTGAACAAAGTATTACAAGGTCTGCTCAGAAAGTAATGAACCGCATTTTTTTCCGACAGTTCTTTATTGAACATCATGTGAATTGCACACACGGAAGAATGGTGTTTTATCTACACACCCTATTTTTCTACGTAATCTCCATCCCGTTCTATAGCCTTCCTCCTGCGCGAAACAAGGGCGTGTATGCCCTGTCGGTACCAATCCTTGTCCTGGTGGCAGAGACAGTTCTTCACTGTGTGAACTTCCTTTGCTGATTGGCGTGTGCAATGCCAATTGTTGAGCCGTAATGCGTCTGTCCTGGCGAATGACAACACCAGTTCCATGCAACATGTTAGATGTAACATCCGTGGATGGTACAAGTCGTGGAGCACCGCCGAACCGCCTTTGATGACGTTATCCACCGTGTCCAGGGACTAACTACTTCTGTCGACAGCAGATGCTCCATAGACTTAGCACAAGCGTTTGTGAATATTCCCCACAGTTTCGTTCTCTGCAGTGAGAAATTCAATGCCGGAACGTTGCCGATGTTGTGACATGTTTTCACAAATGACTTGGATTCTGAACAGGTGATGAATGACATATTGTGCGCGTAAAATGTAAGAACTGGGCCGGCCGGGGTGGCCGAGCGGTTCTAGGCGCTACAGTCTGAGGCCGCGCGACCGTTACGGTCGCAAGTTCGAATCCTGCCTCGGGTATGGATGTGTGTGATGTCTTTAGGTTAGTTAGGTTTAAGTAGTTCTAAGCTCTAGGGGACTGATGACCTCAGAAGTCCCATACCGCTCAGAGTCATTTTTGTAAGAACTGAACATATTTGCAGTCAGAAAGAATATTATCTTTCTGCTGTAACTGTGAGTCAGAGCGTAGAAAGCATTATATACATTGATAGAATCAGTCTAACACTTGTGCTGAAATAGACTGTCGTTGATAATATTGTATTGTATTGTATGTTAACCGGGGGCCTAGAAACGACGGAGAGGCTCCATCACGGCCGCAGCCGCAGTGGTCCACAACCCCACGACTACTACCGCGGTACACTTCACCCCTCCGCCGCCCCACACCGAACCACTCTTTCAGGGTTATCAGGGTTATTGTCCCCTCCCCTCCCCCAGGGAACGTCTAACGTCTCCCGCCAGACGAGTGTAGCCCCTACGTTTGCGTGGTAGAGTAATGGTGGTGTGAACCTGTTTGAACAGCAATCGCCGACATATTATAGCTGAGGCGGAATAAGGGGAACCAGCCCACATTCACCGAGGCAGATGGAAAACCGCAGGCAGATGGAAAACCGCCTAAAAACCATCCACAGACTGACCGGCTCAGCGGACCTCGATACAAGTCTGCCGGGCGGATTCGTGCCGGGAACCAGATGGACCTACCCAGTCCGGAAAGCCGTGCGTTAGACCGCACGGCAAACGGGTCGGGCTGTTGGTAATATTACTCGAAGCACTGTTCAATAGACACTCTCTCTCTTAACACTGTTTGTTCAATACAAAATTCACAAATATACGCAAAGACCTGCTTACCAACTTGAAGAGTCTAACTTCTTGTCTTTAACTGTGTTGTCGCCGCGCACAGTAAACTTCTTGCTGTTTGCTGTGGACTAGGCGTTGACTGGAACGTAGCCTGGTGTAGAACTCAATTCGTGTCCGTGTGTCGTCTGTTTCAGGACTGACCGCCGACGGTGGCGCGGAAAACCTCTGTGCGCGTGTCCTGATACTTCCGTCTCATTAGCGTGGCCAGCAATGGGCGTCTCTTTGGTGTCACAGAAGGCACCACCACTAGGCCCACAGACTATGCCAGAGTGGGCATCCAGAGCTGTAGAACTTCATCATAACGAAAAAGATCTCTTCAGCTGTATGATACATATTTGTGAACCAACTAGTTTCCTGGCGTCAGAGCCACTTCTTCAGCGATAAATCTTTGTTACACAACTTAGTTCAACTGATAACCAACAGACTGCCTAATATTATCTGTCGAAATGTAAAAAAAAAAATGTTCAACCATCGGGAGGTCGTCAGTCATGTTAAAATGGGGTAAAATGCAGGGAACATTATTCCAATAAAGGGAACCACTGGTGTAACTTCGCCGTGACGATTTGAGGCACACAGCGACCGCCAGGACAGCAACCGAGCTGAAGCGGGCCCGGAGCAGATACGGAAACCAGGCGCTTGCGTGTAAGAACGTATGCGTATACCCGATTTAGCAACACCGCCTTAAGAGCTAATATAGAAAGTATCTTCTTTTTTTCCTTTTTGCAAAGTTTCGCACGCTGCTCTTGTATTCGTGTAGAAATTAATAAAGAGGAAAGCTTCTCTTGGAGCCTAAAATATAAAGCTAGCTATGCTTTCGTTGCTTTCAGAGCTGTTATGCATATAACCGTTAGTGAAAATTCTGAACTTTAAGGGAACGAATGAAATTAATGTCGTAAATTTTCAGTGGCGGTAAAAGGAAACGATAAGATCTGCAGAACTCTAGAACTATGGTAGATGCCCGAAAGAAATATTTGCGGAAGCAGCAACACGCTGCTATAACATTCCCATACCTTTCAGTACGGTGTAAAAATAAGTTCTGTGTGTGCCACTAAAACGATGGCATTAATTCAGGCAGGTTTTGTCGCGGTCGTAAAGCCAGACGTCTTGGTTTTGTGGGAAAGGCCGCGACGTCTCGTGAACAGCTCCTGGTATGGCGGTAAAACACAGTTGCATTAAAATTCGACCTAGTGATAGGAATGAGACGCGCGAAATATCCTCAGACTTCAAGAAGAACGTAAGAATTCCAGTTCCAAAAAGGAACGGTATGAATATTACGAAACCATCAGTTTAATAAGTTGTGAATGGAAAATACTGACAATTATTTACAGAAGAATGAAAAGACTAGCAAACGCCGATCTTGGATAAGAGGAGTTTTGGTTCCGGATAAATGTAGAAACACACGAGGCAACAGTGGCTCTACAACATACCTTAAAAAATTGGTTGAAGGAAGCCAAACCTACTTTTATAGCATTTGTAGACTTAAAGAAAGCTTCTGACGGTATTGATTGGAATACATTCTTTGAAATTTTGAAGGTAGCAGGGATAAAACACTGGGAACGAAAGGTTAGATACAACTTGCACAGAAACCAACACGCGGTTGGAAGAGTTGAGCTACACGAAAGGTTAAGAAGGGAATGGGACAGGGTTGTGGCCTATCGCCGATGTTACAGAATCTGTACTTTGAGCAACTTGTGAAGAAAACCAAGGGGAAAATTGGAATCGGGTTTAAAGTTCAGGGAGAAATTTTAGGAGTTTTGAGGTTTGCCGATGACAAAGTAATTCTGTCAGAGACGGCAAAGGACTTGGAAGAGCAGTTGAATGGAATGAAATTTCTTTAAAAGAAATAAGGTAACTTCGATAAAAGCAAAGCAAGGGTAATGGAATGTAGCCGAATTAGATCTCGAAAAGTTGTAGATTTTTGCTATTTGGACAGTAAAATAACTTATGATGACTGAAACAGTGAGGATATAAAATGTATACGATTGCAGAAAGAAATGTTTTATGAAAAAAAGGAACTTGAAACATCCAATATAAATTTAAATCTTAGGAAATCTTCTCTGAAGCTATCTGTCCGGAGCGCAGCCTTGTACAGAAGTGAAACATGGACAGTAAGCAGTTTGATGTGTCCTAACACAGGAAAGAGGGAAGACAGGGGGGTTGCAGGTCAATCTGCTATTTCCGAGCGGTTCGGAGTAAATGAAGAAGAGAAAGTTCCAGTGCAGGCAGGCTGATCGTTTGTAGTAGCGCCAAGGCGCCTACAAGAGGTGATGATTTTAAGAGCCGATAGGATGCTCGCTGCAGGAGACTCAAGGATACTCGGGAGTCTGATTAACATTATTAATTTGGACTGAGTCTAACTACTACACTCAAGGCTAATCCTAAACATTAGAAAAAGCAAAGGGTGCAAAGGGTGTAATTGGTTGCACTGTGCAAGTCACTGTCTGAGCTAGTGTAGTGTAGGCTAACAGAAGCAGCGAATACTGGTAGCATTTTAAGTGCAACTTTGAAACCAGAACTCCATGTGAGAGAAACAGACTTTTCGGAGGTTACCGAGGCTAGCAGCGAGTGACATGGAGTTGGCGTCCCAACAGCCTGACTGAGAACTCTGTCCGAATACAAAACACATGAGTTTTTAAAGGATTGTGGCGGCGCACTATTTCTCCCTTCTTATAGACGACCCACCAATCCACCGCCACTTTACAGGCTTCACGCGATCTGACGAGTGACTCTTCACCTCCAAGGTGCCTCTGGCCAACCACATTCAGATTCTTCCCCCTCTTCTACTCTGTAGAAAGAGATGTATCTGGTCTTTGCATTAACAAACTCCAGGTTTGGTATAAACAGCGTTCAGCTGACAGCTAAACGTCCCTGCCCGTCCTCTTATGGGCAGCAATAATAGTATTTTAGGTCACATGGTCCCGCCCGGAGGCCTTTCGTGAGTGAGGACCGCTGTTGTACCACTCTAACCATTCTAAATCCACTGACGTTTTGGCTCTCAGGGGCGACTATGAAGCTTGATGTATCTGCTAAGACGTCCCTTTCTGTAACCATCGTCTACTGTGACGCATTACAACAGCGTCTAGGTGACGTATGGAGTTACCAGTTAATTCTCTGAACTGAAACTTCTCTCCTGGGATAGCTGCTGAGAGCCTCTGCAATTCGCAGTGTTCTAACGTTGCTGTAGACCTCCAGCAACCTAAACGCTACCACTTTTGTCTACTCTCTGCATTGTGTCTCTGGTTTCACAAGGGGGTTCGATGCATGCTAGGTATGGGGACATGTACCTGCCAAAAAACAAGAAATTAAATACATAACTTAGATCTGGAGAGGATAATTTAAATTTTATGACTAGTCCTCCTGTATATAAAACTCAATAATGGCTGCAGAGATTACGGAATGCAGAAATAAAGTCGAGGTCAAAGTAAGTTTCTCAGCAGAGCAATGTTGTCTTCTCTACCCTGGTGATGCGACATACCGATTGAAGTTAATTAAACCGCAACAGGCAATTCCGTCGCAGAAGTTTGGCCGGCTTCTCCGAGCCCGTCGTCCCGGATTCCCGTCATTTGCCAAGTCGCTATCTAGAGATGCGCAAACTTCGGCGCCAGTTGCCGAAACGGCTTATTGTGCAGAACAGTTTCTCTCTATTGTACCTGAGGACAATAGATATTGTACTGCTGTCTCCTTTACGAAGCTATGACTGATAGTGAAAATATTCTATTTTGATTAGGAAGTACAATTATTAAGCTATCTAATTTAACTGTAGAGACCGAGACAAATTCTTTCCTGCTCGGTGAATTGGAGGTACTACATCGTAAATATTATACGAGTACCGACATCGAGAAACAAAAATGTAAAGGAAATGTGTATGAACAAAGAGGAATTCCGAGAAAATAAATGAATTTTTTAATGTGTGTGCCAAAGAGTAAGAGTTATTGTTGTTGCTATTGTTGTTGCTGCGGTCTTCAGTCCGAAGACTGACTTGATACAGCTCTCCATGCAACTCCATTCTGTGCAAGCCTCTTCCTCTCTGAATAACTACTGCAACCTAAATCTTTCTGAATTTGCTTACTGCATTCATCTCTTCGTCTCTCTCTACGACCTTTACGCCCCCCCCCCTTCCCACCACCGAATATTAAAGGTGATTCCTTGACGCCTCAGAATGTGTCCTACCATCTGATCCCTTCTTCTACTCAGGTTGTGCCACAAATTTCTTTTCTCCCCAACTCTACAGTATACAGTACCCCATTAGTTACCTGATGTACATATCCTATCTTCAGCGTTTTTCTATAACACCACATCTCAAAAGCTTATGTTCTCTTCTTGTCTATCATTCATGTTCTGTTTATGGTTCATGTACCCCTTCCATATATGGCTACACTGCGTACAAATACCGCCAGGAAAGACTTTCTAACACTTACATCTGTATTTGATGTTAACAAATTTCTCTTCTTCAGAGACGCTTTTCTTTCCATTTCCAGTCTACATTGTATATATCTCTACCACGGCCATTATCAGTTATTTTTCTGCCCAAATAACAAAACTCATCTACTACTTTAAGTTTCTTGCTTCGTAATCAATTCCCTCAGCATCACTTCATTTAATTCAACTACATTCCATTATCTCTTTTTTGCTTTTGTTGATGTCTATTCCCATCAGTTGCTCTTCCATGTCGTTTGCTGCATCTCAAAGAATTAGAATGTCATCGGCAAACCTCAAAGCTTTTATTTCTTCTCCCCAAACATTAATTCATACTCCAAATCTTTTTAGTTTCTTTTGCTGTTTGCTCAATGTACAGATTGTATAACATTGGGAATAGGCTACAACCCTGTCTCATTTCCTTCTCAACCACTGCTTCCCTTTCATGCCCCTCGACTCCTGAGCTGCCTTCTGGTTTCTGTACAAGTTATAAATAGCCTTTCGTTCTCTGTATTTTACCCCTGCTAGAATTTCAAACAGTGTACTCCATCAACACTGTCAAAAGCTTTCTCTAAGTCTACAAACGGTATAAACGTAGTTTCCCTACCTCTTTCATTTCTTTCCTCCATTCCATATTCACCTGCTATAGTTCCTTCACTTCCTTTTTCCACAGTCGATATCCAGTCCACCTTTACAATTAAGTTTTTGTCTCCCATAACTATCTGAATAATTTCTTTTATCTCATTGTCGATTTCTTTAATCTCTTTATCATTTGCGGAGGCAGCTGGTATATAAGCGTGTACTACTGTGGTCGGTGTGGGCTTTGTGTCTATATTGTCTAAAATAATGAGTTCACTATGCTGTTCATAGCAGCTTTGTAGCTTAACCGCATTGCTGTTTTCTTACTCATTATTAAACGTATTCCTGCATTATACCTATTTGATTTTGTATTTATAGCCCTTTGTTCACCTGACCAGAAGTCCTGTTCCTCCTGCCACCGAACTTTTCTAGTTCCGACTATATCTAACTTCAACACATCCATTTCCCTCTTAAAATTTTCTAACCTATCTACCGATCGAGGGCTCCAACATACCGTGCTCGCATCCGTAGAACGTCAGTTTGTTTCTCCTGATGACAACATCCGACTGAGTAGCTCCGCCCGAAAATTTGTATGGCGAACTATTCAACGTCCATAATATATTACCCAGTAGGACGCCGTCGTCATTTAACCATACTGTAGAGCTGCGTGCCCCGGGAAGAATTACGGCTGTAGTTTCACTTTGTTTTCAGCTGTTAGCAGTACCAGGACAGCAAGCCCGTTCTGGCTGATGTTACAGGGACAGTTCAGTCAATCATCCAGACTCTTATCTACCAAAAAGGCTGCTGCTTCTCTTAAGGAACCAGACGTTTGTCTAGCATCTCTAAAGATACCCCTCTGTTACGGCTGCACATACGGTACGGCTGTCTGCGTCGTTGAGGACCGCAAGCCGCCCCACCAACGGGAATATCCATTGTTCATGGGTTGGGAGGATGGGGGAGTGTAAGAGTTATGTAAACTGAGTTCAGTGTTACTTGGAGGCAGTGTTTGGAAATAAAGAAAAGAAATCTTTAGTACTAGCATTCACTAAATCATTCGAAGGATTCGGCCTA
The DNA here is from genome assembly GCF_021461385.2 of Schistocerca piceifrons. Lineage (NCBI taxonomy): Eukaryota > Metazoa > Arthropoda > Insecta > Orthoptera > Acrididae > Schistocerca > Schistocerca piceifrons. The sequence continues at coordinate 260,273,855 of NC_060140.1, read as the reverse complement.
AGTTTTAAATAAACCAAATGATGATCAACAGAGAAGAAATGGTTCAAATGGTTCTGAGCACTATGGGACTTAACATCTTAGGTCATCAGTCCCCTAGAACTTAGAACTACTTAAACCTAACTAACCTAAGAACATCACACACATCCATGCCCGAGGCAGGGTTCGAACCTGCGACCGTAGCGGTCGCGCGGTTCCAGACTGAAGCGCCTAGAACCGCTCGGCCACTCCGGCCGGCAGAGAAGAAATAAACCCTACGATATTATTAGAACGAGGAGCAGCCAGTTTCAACGGAAAGTGACTGTAGGGCAACAGTTTGATTTACTATCTTTCCCGGCTGTAAATTAGTAGTTGAATGGAGATAAATAACACATTTTGTGGACAAAGGAGTTTCCCACGCCCCCCAGACATGCATGAATGCACATTAACCTTTAATAAATCCTAATGGATGAAGGAAGATATGTTAGAGTGGACAGTACAGATGACGCATTATAATAGTATGAGAAGCACGCTGGCCTACTGGAGGCCTCATCGAAGTAACCTACATACATCTATAGTATTGTACAAGGTGGTCAGGGGGCGTGATGAGCTTTTAAGGGTGTTGTAGGGTAGGCTGTGCTGAGAAACAGTTGTTCAAGATAAAATTCGAGACGTTACACCGCTTTCGAGTTAATCAGCAATCAAGTCATCCCGAGAACAATCAATCTACATCTACATCTACATGATTACTCTGCAATTCATCGAACCACTATCATACAATCTCTCTACCATTCCACTCCCGAACAGCGCGCGGGAAAAACGAACACCTAAACCTTTCTGTTCGAGCTCTGATTTCTCTTATTTTATTTTGATGATCATTCCTACCTATGTAGGTTGGGCTCAACAAAATATTTTCGCATTTGGAAGAGAAAGTTGGTGACTGAAATTTCGTGAATAGATCTCGCCGCGTCGAAAAAGTCTTTGCTTTAATGACTTCCATCCCAACTCGCGTATCATATCTGCCACACTCTCCCCCTATTACGTGATAATACAAAACGAGCTGTCTTTTTTGCACGCTTTCGATGTCCTCCGTCAATCCCACCTGGTAAGGATCCCACACCGCGCAGCAATATTCTAACAGAGGACGAACGAGTGCAGTGTAAGCTGTCTCTTTAGTGGACTTGTTGCATCTTCTAAGTGTCCTGCCAATGAAACGCAACCTTTGGCTCGCCTTCCCCACAATATTATCTATGTGGTCTTTCCAACTGAAGTTGTTCGTGATTTTAACACCCAGATACTTAGTTGAATTGACAGCCTTGAGAATCGTACTATATATCGAGTAATCGAATTCCAACGGATTTCTTTTGGAACTCATGTGGATCACCTCACACTTTTCGTTATCTAGCGTCAACTGCCACCTGCCATACCATACAGCAATCTTTTCTAAATCGCTTTGCAACTGATACTGGTCTTCGGATGACCTTACTAGACGGTAAATTACAGCATCATCTGCAAACAACCTAAGAGAACTGCTCAGATTGTCACCCAGGTCATTTATATAGATCAGGAAGAGCAGAGGTCCCAGGACGCTTCCCTGGGGAACACTTGATATCACTTCAGTTTTACTCGATGATTTGCCGTCTATTACTACGAACTGCGACTTCCTGACAGGAAATCACGAATCCAGTCGCACAACTGAGACGATACCCCGTAGGCCCGCAGCTTGATTAGAAGTCGCTTGTGAGGAACGGCCCGCCAGATATAATTACTATCAGCTGTTCTCATAGCGTAGATGACAGCGCACGAGACCGCAGATTCTTTGGCTCGGATTCGACCCTTACTACCATCCCATGTCCAGTTTCTGTTTCGGTCTCTTGTTCGGTTTGGCGCTTGCAATTTTCTCGAAATGGCCTGACTGGCTAACTTGAATGCTAAGTAACTCGGAAATAGTGCAATGTATCGAATGTTTTTCTTAACAATTATTTCTCAGTATTACCTGCCCTGCAACACCCTTAAAGCTTTTCAGAATGCTTCTCACCATCCTGTATAAAGTACTTGGACATCTATTACTGGAAATTAATAAGGTGTTCAAGCCTTTATGACGGCTTGAATTCCGCTGGGGATATTTTCAGTGAGGTGACTGAATGACTGAAGGAATGGCAATCCATTGTTCCTGAAAAGCCGAAACCAGAGAAGGTAGCGATCTGCACATTGTGGCTATTTCTGTTGCTTAGGGACATTATTTGAATTCACCTAGATACATGAATAAGGTGGGTTGAGATGCAATATTTAGATAGTACTTACACAATACACTACACTATTCTATGGAGGACAGTTTCTCAGCGAGAAATGAGTGTGTTCTCCAGACCATTCTCATGAATCGTTTATGCATGTGTCGTATGTTTACGTACTTAGTCCTTACAACACTGAGGACGTTGCTTTCGATTTTACTTGTCCTCTGCTGCCACAAGTAATGTATTTGATTCTGTTATCCAAAAACGGTTCGAATCAATTATCTGTCTGAAAGCATCTTATCTTTGTCATCGATCGTCAGTATGCGCCAACGCCTACTGCAAATGTAGAGAGACGGAATGCATCTCTCCACGTATGTCCCTATTCTCAAGATATCGTATTCGCCAAGAGCGAGCTATGTATCACACGGCCTGTAGTGCTTACTGAACGCGCAGACATGCTGTGAAAGAAACTTCCTTCACTTCTCTAGTGTCATGACGTTCCTTATTCTGATAATCTCCTGGGTTCTGCTATAAATAGTAGTTAGTGATGTTGCTTTGCAATTCCGTGAGTATGTTCATTCCCCTAAGTCAGTACAAGGAAACAAAGGAATACCAAAATCGTGATTACCGAAGAAACAAGTTTGATTTCACTGCATCAGTCTGCGAGTCCAGTTCGAAGAACACTGCACCATCTTGTTCAGTAATAAAGCTCTGTCTACTTTGTTACTGGTATTTATACGGTATGTCGTCTTCTAACAACGTTGTAAACACGGTTCTCCACTCACCTGTACTCCCCTCCACCCCCGTCCCCCCCCCTCCCTCCCACCCCTCTCTCCCTCTCTCTCTCTCTCTCTCTCTCTCTCTCTCTCTCTCTCTCTCTCTGTGTGTGTGTGTGTGTGTGTGTGTGTGTGTGTGTGTGTGTGTTTGCATCACTTCTGTCTCATGTGTCGGGTTATAAACTTCATTTCGTCTTCTCCAGAGTAGCAACATCTTCTGCTAGGAAGGCTCCGTATGGAGCTCTGTAACTTATTTTCTTTCTTACATGTTGATGTTCTCTTTTTCAGTTCCGAGTTCACCATTTTGTGCTCGCAGCTATTTTGAATTACTTGTCAATATCCACACAGAAATATAACTATGCTTATATTGTAAGAAGTGCTATACAGCTACTACGTGGCGAGTTTTTGCCGAATCTCAAGTTTCTTGATATTGTAAACTGTTGGTTCGTAAACTGGTGCAATGTCTCTTTGCTGACTATCGCACTGCATATGTAATCCCTAAAAAGTGTAGATGTCTTCCTGCTTTTAATAATAACCTCTGTTCATTTTACTGAGCTTAGCACGTGGGGGATGTCAACTTAATTTCCCCAACAGACAAATAGCAAACGGATACGGCTGGATAGCACGCGCGTTAGCTCTCCGCTTCCGGGGTTAATGATGAGGGCCTGTACCAGCCAATCGGTATGTGGTTTTTAGGCGGTTTCCCACTAGGCGAATACCGGGCTGGTATCCACGCCCTGTCTCAGATCCACGATTCGGAAACATTTCGAATGCTTTCACTCAGATTCAAATAGGATAACACAAGAGCACACAGATGATGAATAAAAATTCAGTTCTGGGGTTAGTGTTTGGGAGGGAATGGGCTGCACCTCAGAGGGCATCCGGCCGTGCTCTATACACTCCTGGAAATGGAAAAAAGAACACACTGACACCGGTGTGTCAGACCCACCATACTTGCTCCGGACACTGCGAGAGGGCTGTACAAGCAATGATCACACGCACGGCACAGCGGACACACCAGGAACCGCGGTGTTGGCCGTCGAATGGCGCTAGCTGTGCAGCATTTGTGCACCGCCGCCGTCAGTGTCAGCCAGTTTGCCGTGGCATACGGAGCTCCATCGCAGTCTTTAACACTGGTAGCATGCCGCGACAGCGTGGACGTGAACCGTATGTGCAGTTGACGGACTGTTGGGCGAGGGCGTATAGTGGGCATGCGGGAGGCCGGGTGGACGTACCGCCGAATTGCTCAACACGTGGGGCGTGAGGTCTCCACAGTACATCGATGTTGTCGCCAGTGGTCGGCGGAAGGTGCACGTGTCCGTCGACCTGGGACCGGACCGCAGCGACGCACGGATGCACGCCAAGACCGTAGGATCCTACGCAGTGCCGTAGGGGACCGCACCGCCACTTCCCAGCAAATTAGGGACACTGTTGCTCCTGGGGTATCGGCGAGGACCATTCGCAACCGTCTCCATGAAGCTGGGCTGCGGTCCCGCACACCGTTAGGCCGTCTTCCGCTCACGCCCCAACATCGTGCAGCCCGCCTCCAGTGGTGTCGCGACAGGCGTGAATGGAGGGACGAATGGAGACGTGTCGTCTTCAGCGATGAGAGTCGCTTCTGCCTTGGTGCCAATGATGGTCGTATGCGTGTTTGGCGCCGTGCAGGTGAGCGCCACAATCAGGACTGCATACGACCGAGGCACACAGGGCCAACACCCAGCATCATGGTGTGGGGAGCGATCTCCTACACTGGCCGTACACCACTGGTGATCGTCGAGGGGACACTGAATAGTGCACGGTACATCCAAACCGTCATCGAACCCATCGTTCTACCATTCCTAGACCGGCAAGGGAACTTGCTGTTCCAACAGGACAATGCACGTCCGCATGTATCCCGTGCCACCCAACGTGCTCTAGAAGGTGTAAGTCAACTACCCTGGCCAGCAAGATCTCCGGATCTGTCCCCCATTGAGCATGTTTGGGACTGGATGAAGCGTCGTCTCACGCGGTCTGCACGTCCTGGTCCAACTGAGGCGCCAGGTGGAAATGGCGTGGCAAGCCGTTCCACAGGACTACATCCAGCATCTCTACGATCGTCTCCATGGGAGAATAGCAGCCTGCATTGCTGCGAAAGGTGGATATACACTGTACTAGTGCCGACATTGTGCATGCTCTGTTGCCTGTGTCTATGTGCCTGTGGTTCTGTCAGTGTGATCATGTGATGTATCTGACCCCAGGAATGTGTCAATAAAGTTTCCCCTTCCTGGGACAATGAATTCACGGTGTTCTTATTTCAATTTCCAGGAGTATATATCCTCCTGCTTATTAAAAGACACTGAAAGGTAAGGAACCAGCTGCGTCATTCGAACTTCCTCAGCACCTTCAAAAATGTTTGTAAAAGTTTTGGCATGCGAACGTATTCATGCTATTTTTAACATGCAACTCTCACCTCTCACTCCCACAAGCTTCCCTAATTGTAAACTACTCACATTAAATAGTCCATCCCTTTACGTAACTCACGACCACGCTCTCCCAGTTGCCCGTACTCACTCACTCATTCAAGCCCACTCATTGTCGTTATCTCTTTCTGTCTCTCTACCTGTCACTGTCCTCTGTCTCACAGCCCAGTCTTCTTGGTTCTGTCCTGCTACTACTGTCTTCTCTCACTGTCATTGTCTCCCTCTTGCTCTCTCTTCCTACTACTATCTCATTCATTCCTTCCCACCGCTGCTGTCTCTTCTCTCTCTCTCTCTCTCTCTCTCTCTCTCTCTCACACACACACACACACACACACACACACACACACACACACACACACACACACACCACTGTCTCCTTCACAGTTTCTATATCATAACAACTGATTACTATCTTCCAGTATTTATTATTTTCCGTCTCTTTCCCACTGCCACTGTGTCCTCCTTTCTCAGCGTAAAAAAAGCTCGAATATGATCGCATGCCAAAATTTTTAATGATGGTGAGCAATGTAGAATGAGCAGCTGGTATCCCACTTTTTATTCGGAGTCCTTTAACAAACAGGAGTGTATTCTCAGTTTTTTTTTCCGGTGGTTCCCTTCTTTTCCCTGCTGCAGCAGGGCATGTCAGTTTAATGAATAGAACTTTATGGAACAATAGGATTTTGATAGGTTACTTCTGTGAAACTGAAATAACGCAAAACTAATTTTACGCCTAAGGCCGTATTTTGTGCACCCAAAAATTTTGCATGTGCTTCAGTACTACAAAGCAGGGTTCGCAGAACGCTTCTGACAATAATGAAGACACTTTACAGCATATTTCTCCGTGATACGTCACTTTATAAACTATGTTTTCGCCTCGACTCGGATTTTACGTGCGTATTTTTACTGGACAAATAAATTTTATGAACTACGTTTCCACTTTGACCGGATTTTACGTGGAAAAGTAAACTTTATAAACTACGTTTTCGCCTGCAGAGCCGTCTTGGAATCCGCGGTTCGATTTTGATACCCAAACACCATTTTTTTCTGGCTTTCTCAGGAACCACCCATTAATTAACCGTCATAAGGTGCATCATAAACCACATCTTATTATAAAGGAACCACCGATTTTCTCCATTTTCCTAAGCTGGAGGACTCTGGGTAGGCTCATCCATGTCAGGAAACTTGGTGCTCGCATATTGTCACCTCAGAGACGCCGATGTGTGACAGGATTGGCACAGCCTATAATTACATGTCAGACTAAACCTGTGGGTAATTATATTCTAGTTTGTATTAATTACTTTTACCTTGAGAAAAACCTATCAGATGTAGTGTTCTGGTGGTGGAAAGGTCTGCCGCTGGAATATCTTCCAATGTTGCTCAGGGTACGCCCGATCGCTTGGTTTTCCATTACATTAAAAAATTAATAAAATATATCATCTCATGGGCATAGCACCTCCACATATCAGAAGCAGAGCAGCAGCACAAAAAGAGAAGCGGAAACAGGAGACAGATAAGGCACCCCTTGTTTGGATGTGAATACCAACATCCACGTTTAAGATCAAGAAAGAGTTTCCTCCGTTCAACAGAACCACGTTTAACGTCACCCGCAAATCGTCGAATACAACTTTGGCGTAACTCACCATCGGAGGGGTACTGGAACAACCCTAAAGAAAATCTTGCTAAAGAACTTCACCTCCCATAGAAAACATTGAAGGTCCTCAACAGCCTGAGAACTGGTGTATCCCGATGCAAGGTCAATTTGAAGAAATGGGGTTTCTCTCCAGGAGATGAACTATGCGAATGTGGCGAACAGCAAGATCATCAACACCTGCTCAACTGTAGAAACCTCCCAGCCCCACGCCCTATGGACGATCAGGTTATCGCCAACGATAGAGCAGTTCAAACGTCGGAATTTTGGATGCCATATGGAATTTAATCATGTACTTATATTGTACTTGATGTGCTTGAGGGCAATATTATGGAAATCGAAGATGATGAAGATGAAACGGGAGGTATGATACTGCGTGAAGAGTTTGACAGAGCACTGAAAGACATGTGTCGGAACAAGGCCCCAGGAGTAGTCAACATTCCATTACAACTACTGACAGCCTTGGGAGAGCCAGTCCTGACAAAACTCTACCATCTGGTGATCAAAATGTATGAGACAGGCGAAATACCCTCAAACTTCAAAAAGAATATCATAATTCCAATCGCAAAGAAAGCACGTGTTGACAGATGTGAAAATTACCGAACTATCAGTTTAATATGTCACAGCTGCAAAATACTATCGCGAATTCTTTACAGACGAATGGAAAATCTGGTAGAAGCCGACCTCGGGGAAGATCAGTTTGGATTCCGTAGAAATACTGGAACACGTGAGGCAATACTGACCCTACGGTTTATCTTAGACGCTAGATTAAGGAAAGGCAAACCTACGTTTCTAGCATTTGTAGACTTAGAGAAAGCTTTTGACAACGTTGACTGACATACTCTCTTTAAAATTCTGTAGGTGGCAGGGGTAAAATACAGGGAGCGAAAGGCTATTTACAATTTGTACAGAAACCAGATGACAGTTATAAGAGTCGAGGGACACGAAAGGGAAGCAGTGGTTGGGAAGGGCGTGAGACAGGGTTGTAGCCTATCCCCGATGTTATTCAATGTGTATATTGAGCAAGCAGTGAAGGAAACAAAAGAAAAATTCGGGGTAGGTATTAAAAACCATGGAGAAGAAATGAAAACTTTGTGGTTCGCCGATGACATTGTAATTCTGTCAGAGACAGTAAAGGACGTGGAAGAGCAGTTGAACGGAATGGATAGTGTCTTGAAAGGAGGTTATAAGATGAACATCAACAAAAGCAAAACGAGGATAATGGAATGTAGTCGAATTAAGTCGGGTGATGCTGAGGGAATTAGATTAGGAAATGAGACATTTAAAATAGTAAATGAGTTTTGCTATTTGGGGAGCAAAATAACTGATGATGGTCGAAGTAGAGAGGATATAAAATGCAGACCGGCAATGGCAAGGAAAGCGTTTCTGAAGAAGAGAAATTTGTTAACATCCAGTATTGATTTAAGAGTCAGTAAGTCGTTTCTGAAAGTATTCGTATGGAGTGTAGCCATGTATGGAAGTGAAACATGGACGACAAATAGTTTAGAGAAGAAGAGAATAGAAGCTTTCGAAATGTGGTGCTACAGAAGAATGCTGAAGATTAGATGGGTAGATCACATAACTAATTAGGAGGTATTGAATAGAATTGGGGAGAAGAGAAATTAGTGGCACAACTTGACTAGGAAAAGGCATCGGTTGGTAGGACATGTCCTGAGGCATCAAGGGATCACCAATTTAGTATTGGAGGGCAGCGTGGAAGGTAAAAATCGTAGAGGGAGACCAAGAGATGAATACACTAAACAGATTCAGAAGGATGTAGGTTGCAGTAGGTACTGGGAGATGAAGGAGCTTGCACAGGATAGATTAGCATGGAGAGCTGCATCAAACCAGTCTTAGGACTGAAGACCACAACAACAACAACAACTTATATTGTTTGTAAATTGCTGTCTATCGGCTATATTTGTACGTAATGTGTTGGACACAAGGAAATAAAATTCATTATTTTTACGTTTAATTTTTTTTGATGAGGTTGACTTGTCAAATTCAGTTAAGTGACTGTATGAATAAACCACCACCACCACTACAAGTATTCACTGAAATTATCTCCTTTTCACATTTTACTTAATTTTTCCTCGGTGGTTCTATAACCGGTACCTTAGCGCTTTCACATACTGCCCTGCAGGTGATAAATTTGGGTTCGGGTGAGCAGAGTCCTGGACTCTCGCAAAGGCAGAGGATCGGGGCTGCGCCAACAGGAGCCGGAATTCAATCTGTGCGTCTGATGGCGCGTGAGCGGCGGGCGACGGCGGGCGGACAAAAGAAGGCGAACTTCCTAGCCGCGCCGTGCCGCGCTGCGACTCCAATATCCGTGCGCCGGCGCGTCAGAGGCACGAGGACGCAGACGGGTTCGTGTCTTCGAGATCCAAACTCTTCTGCAACCTTCCCAGCCTTCTTTTTTTCCTGCTGCTCCAGTGGTAACTATTTTCTCATCTCTATGGTCTCGACAGCCTCTGGATGACATGAAAATCTCTGTATGTTAGCAAGCTACCTATATTACACACTACCCGATCAAAAATATCAGAACTCTCGTTATGGACATTAATTTGGAGTGCGTCCATCCTTCCAACTTACGGCTGCTTGAACTCTGCTGCGGACAGCTTCAATGAAACTTCTGAATATCTGTGGAGGAATGACAGCCCATTCTTCCTCAAGAGCCGAAACCAGAGAAGGTAGTGGCATTGTCCAAACTAACGAATAATTCCTTCCTTCGATTTCATGCGATTTTTTATAACCACACCCTGCAATGCTCGATGGTCTTCGTCCGTCATTACATGAGGTCTGCTTGGTCTAGGTATGCTGCGGAGTCGACGCTCAGACTCATTCCACAGGTATTTCATTGGCTACAGGCCGGGATTCTTGGTAGTCTCATTCATGTCAGGAAACTTGTTGCTCGCATATTGTCGCCTCAGAGACGCTGCTTTGTCACAGGATTTTTTTGTAAAGCTGATACAAACAGTAATGGTCTCTGAAATGTTCCTCTACTGTACACAGTGCTATAAAATGGGTTAGTATCTCTGGTATCCACCAGTGTTAAATTTCCGCAACGAGCAACGGCGCGCTCCATTACGCGCGCCCGAGAAATTCATCGTTGACCGCACTTCTCCGTGCGCGGCACGCTGCTAACATCGTAGGCCGCCTTCGAGCGCGCGTGTTTCTATACAACGATTGGCTGCCCAGAACATACAGTGACCCCACCCACCAGTTCTGTTAACTACGGAGCCTTATTTAACGCCGCTCCTGTCATCTACAAGCCAGTTCTCTTCGTGCTATGTTCTACTCCATAACTAGGAAGTGTACTTGCTCTTCGACGTTGATTCGGCTGCGCTCTGGACTTAGAATCTGAATTCTGTGCTGGAACTTGGACGTCAAGGTTCACTAGGCTTACTATGTCAACGGACTTGTGATTCCCGCGGGAATTCTGCATTTCACTTGCACTTCCTGGACTTTGGTATAACCACCATCAATTCATAGTGAAAAGCCAAAGAAATTGGTACACCTGCGTAATATGGTGTAGGGCCTCCGCGAGCACGCAGAAGTGCCGCAACACGACGTGGCATGGACTCTACTAATTTCTGAAATAGTGCTGGAGGAAATGGACACCATGAATCCTGCAGAGCTGTCAATACATACGTAAGAGTAATAGGGGGTGTAGATCTCTCTTGAACAGCACTTGCAAAGCATCACAGATATGCTCAACAGTGTTCATGTCTGGGGAGTCTGGTGGGCAGCGAATGTGTTTAAACTAAGAAGAGTGTTCTTGAAGCAACGCTGTAGCGATTCTGGACGTGTGGAACTGCACACTGATCTGCTGGAATTGATCAAGTGAGTCGGAATGCACAACGGACATAATCGATGCAGGTGATCAGAAACGATGCTTACGAAGGTGTCACCTGTCAGAATCGTATCTAGACGTATCAGGGGGCCCATATCACTCCAACTGAACATGCCCAACACCATTACAGAGCCTCCATCAGCTTGCACAGTCCCTGCTGGCACGCAGGATCTATGGATTTATGAGGCTGCCTTTATAACCGACATCGATCCGCTCGATACAATTTGAAACAAAACTCGTGCGACTAGGCAAAACGTTTACAGTGATCAACAGTCCAGTGTCGGTGTTACGGGCCCAGGCTTTGTGTCGCGCAGTCATCAAGGGTACACGAGTAGGCCTTCTGCTCCGAAAGCCCATATCCATGATGTTTCGTTGAATGGCTCGCAAGTTGACACTTGTTGATGGCCCAGCATTGAAATCTCCAGCAATTTGCGGAAGGGTTGCACTTCTGCCACGTTGAACGATTCTCTTCAGTCGTCGTTGGTCCGATTCTTGCAGAATTCGCATTCTTGCAGCGATGTCGGAGTTTTGATGTTTTACCGGATTCTTCATATTCACGGTACACTTGTGAAATGGTCGTACGGGAAAATCCCCACTTCATCTCTACCTCAGAGATGCTGTGCCCATCGCTCGTGCGCCGTCTGTAACACCACGTTCAAACTTAAATCTTGATAACCTACCATTACAGCAGCAGTAACCGATCCAACAACTGCGCCAGACACTTGTTGTCTTATATACGCGTTCCCGACCGCAGCACCGTGTTCTGCCTGTTCACGTATGTCTGTACTTGAATAGGCATGGCTATACCAATTTCTTTGGCGCTTCAGTGTAGATAATTTTTCATAAAGTGTCCATCTAAAACTTGGCGCTTGATAACAAAATTAGTTGCATTTGTTGTGTCAACAAACCATAGAACGGTGTTATATTTATTGTGTTATTCGTTGTTATAACAATATCGTTCCACATTTAGAGTTTTATTAAGCGCATAAGAGGACCACAGCCCAACTACCGATAACATCCCATTCCGTAATACCACCTCCTCCGTACTTCAATGCTGGTAGTATTTTGGAACTCACGAGTGATCCTTTCGGCTGATTTCACGCGATTTTTTACAGCCACATTTTGCAATGCTCGGCGGTCCGTCTGGTCTTCGCTTAGCTGTCGTTGTTCCTTCACGTTTCCGCATCACAGTCAAATCACCAACAGTCGACATCGGCAGCTTCATAAGAGTTGAAATGTCCCTGATGAATCTGTTACTGAGGTGACATCCAACGACTGGTCTACATTCGAAGTCGCTGAGCTCTCCCAGCCGACCCATTCTTCTGTTACTGTTTCTCTACTTTCAACAAAATGCTTCCGACCTTCTTTTATCATACCGGGACAGCCTCTCGTGGCATCTAAAGGTCAACTCCGCATTACATAGGGGTGTGCGGGTACTTCTGATGAGATAGTGTACATTAGTTAATACCATCGTTTCGAATCCGGCTGGCTGTACTATTATTGGAAGCTGAATTTTTCAGCTTTTACTTGAAACTGTTCCATAATGAAACAAGAAGAAGAAAAAGATCAATGATGTATAGCATTTTGTTGAAGTGATACGAGAATTTGACGCAGAAAGTGAAATAATAGGAAACACGTCGTTCCCTCTCAGAGTTAAGACAGCAACTTGTGATTATCTATTACCATTAATAAGAGTCTGAACATCACCGTAGAGAAAAACCAGTTGCACAAGTTCACTCAACAAAACAACATGACAGGCTCAGTGACATCAATCTACATCTACTTGAATATACAGCAAATCACATTCAAGTGCCTGGCAGAGGGTTCATCGAACTACCTTCACAATTATCTATTATTCCAATCTCGTATAGCGCACTGAAAGAATGAGCACCTATATCTTTCCGTACGAGCTCTGATTTCCCTTATTTCATTGTGGTGACTGTTCCTCCCTACGTAGATCGGTGACAACAAAATATTTTCCCATTCGGAGGAGAAACTTGGTGATTGGAATTTCGTGAGAAGATTCCGTCGCAAAGAAAAACGCCTTTCTTTTAATGATTTCCAGCCCAAATCCGGTACCATTACTGGGACACTCTCTCCCATATTTCGCGATAATACAAAACGTGCTACCCTTCTTTGAACTTTTTCGATGTGTTCCGTCAGTCCTGTCTGGTAAGGATCCCACACCGTGCAGCAGTATTCTAAAAGAGGACGGACAAGTGTAGTGTAGGCAGTCTCCTTAGTAGGTCTGTTACATTTTCTAAGTGTCCTGCCAATAAAACACAGTCTTTGGTTAGCCTTCCTCACAACATTTTCTGTGTGTTCCCTCCAATTTAAGTTGTTCGTAATTGTAATACGTAGGTACTTAGTTGAATTTACGGCTTTTAGATTAGACTGATTTATCGTGTAACCGAAGTTTAACAAGTTCCTTTTAGCACTCATGTGGATGACCTCACACTTTTCGTTATTTATGGTCAACTGCCACTTTTCGCACCATTCAGATATCTTTTCTAAATCGTTTTGCATTTTGATTTGATCTTCTGTTGACGTTTTTAGTCGATAAACGACAGCGTCATCTGCAAACAACCGAAGACGGCTGCTCAGATTGTCTCCGAAATCGGTTATATAGATACGGAACAGCAAAGGGCCTATAACACTATCTTGGGGATCACTTCTGTTTTACTCAATGACTTTCCGTCAATTACTACGAACTGTGACACCTCTGACAGGAAATCACAAATCCAGTCACATAACTGTGACGATATTCCATAAGCGCGCAATTTCACTAAGAGCCGCTTGTGTGGTACAGTGTCAAAAGCGTTCCGGAAATCCATAAATACGAAATCGATCTGAAATCTCTTGTCAATAGCATTCAACACTTCAGGTGAATAAAGAACTAGTTGTGTTTCACAGGAACGATGTTTTCTAAATCCATGTTCTCTGTGTGTCAATAGACTGTTTCCTTCGAGATAATTCATAATGTTCGAACACAATGTATGTTCCAAAATCCTGCTGCATATCGACATTAACGATATGGGCCTGTAATTTAGTGGATTAGACCTACTACCTTTCTTGAATATTGGTGTGACCTGTTCAACTTTCGAGTCTTTGGGTACGGATTTGTCTCAGTGACAGTGTGGTCGAGACTGTATTCATTAAGAATACTTTTTTGGCGATGGACTCATTGCAACTAAAATAACTAAATACTGATCAAGATGAAAACCTCTACGTACAGATCACATTAAAAACTGTTGACTACCAGCCTCCCTTCCCTACATGAAAAACATCCTACATGAAAAACATCAAAGCAATATACTGTTTTCAGAACAGCATGCAGTGTAGCGGTGTCATTTTTGTTTTGACTGGTAGGCTGACACCAGTGCTGCAGGATGGCCACTTCTGTCCACAGACTGGAGAGTGCGGAAGGCAGTGAGGATGGGATCTTACAGTAGTGCAGCGATCGCGGAGTCAAGAATCTTGAATCAATAAAACATTCTGAGTTATGCGACGGATCTCATACAGTATGTCGGCATCTGCTGCCGGTGAAATGTTGAGACATTGTAACCGTGGCTGGCGGTTCAGGCGGCCTTGCTGATCAGAGACTGTTGTGTGTTCCGCAGCGCAGCGTTCTTACAGTTGGACATGGATACCACGTCCTCGGCCAATGCGGCCAGCAGGGGTGAGCAAACGCACCGAGTCTAAACAAGGACTTTCAAGGGCCGGATCGTATGTCAGGCCACGGCATGGGGCTTTCATTGATCAAGATAAAAGTTTGCACGTTATACAGTCTCTCACTAAATTTCCATTTCCCTGAGGTTACATCATACAAACAGATAAAACATCTGTTGTGCAAATACGCAATTAAACATTAACACTCAAATTCTCAAAAACAGAAAAATTAAGTAGATGACAAGTTATAGCTGATGTAGCAGGTAAGAGATCTGATTTGTTTACGCCAGTAAAAAAATATTCAGTGTGGAGCATTAGTTCCTTATCTCATTGTACATAATTCAGGATCTTCTACGGGTTTGAGATTCCATATACAGGGTACATCCGGTCTCAATCGACAAAAATTTCAGAGATTATTTTTGGGGTAAGTTCCTATGGGACCAAACTGCTGAGGTCATCGGTCCCTAGGCTTCGTGAACCGTGGCAAGGTGTCCCCGACCACACGGCTACACCGCGCAGCTCGGAGATTATTCGGGGATATTCGATGACGATGTTGGCATAAGGGACTAAGACTGTTGATATTTTTAAAAACATCGAGAATCCGATTCATCGATATTTAGAAAGTATCATTATCGGCCCTCGGTATTCGACGGAAACAAAAAATCAACGTTCTGGTCCATAAAAATATCGGGTGCACATTGTAAATATACTGCCGGTCTTAGAGCTGTATATTTAAGTATTGATTTATTACTAGATATTCTGTACATTAATAAGCTAGCAGCGTGCTTATCCCGCCTTAAAGCAAGAATTGAAAGGAAAGCAATACACGTTCAGGCTTGGCGATAACCACTTTGCTAATTACGGTAACTGCATGCAAGTGGCACAATAAAAGGTGTGCGGTGGGACCGTCGTTCAGTTTCGTCACATATCGAATTTGTCCGGAACATTTCATGTTGACTTTCCTGTTTTTTTCATTTCTGCAAACGCCAGCGACCTAGCAGTTATAGTGTCAAAACTGCGTATTGAAGTGAAATGTTTCAGTTTTTGCTGGTAGCGCCGAGCGCCGATTACGTCAGCATTTCCCTTCTGACGTCTCCGCTCACCGCAAAGACCAGTCCTGCCATTTAGATTTTTGTTCACCACTTTCCGCAACTGGTTTTGAAGAATGCCAGTGTGGAGGACTAGAACACACCAGTACAATCGGGCTTCTTCTTTTTGCCACCTGTACTTGCTTTTTCCTGAAAAACCATCGATGTACAGATATATCGATACTTTCTGAAAAAATATCGATATATCTATAATTAACAATAACTCTTTAAGGGACCCTGATCTCCAGTGGCTCGTTACAGAGTAATTGCACTTCATGTGGACAACAATGCAGTGGTCGCAGTGGTGTCACCGAAAATAACATCGACGTACTGCTTCTGCTGGGGTAGGGTTGGCATGCGAGGAGCCTGTTTACGAGACTCACATGGACCTCGTTGCTAGGACTTTCGCGGATGCAGTTCGCCAAACTCCTACGATTCTTGACCATGCAGGATAGTCGATAGCGCGTTTACTGTACAGTTGGCGTGATTATTGTTATCGACATATTTAACATTACTTGCAGGGGAACAGTTCTGTATTTGTTACATTCGGTACTGTTCTGTAAGTTGATTGTCCCATCTGTTCTTATTATGATACATATACAGTAAGTGAATGTGCTTTATCTGAGGGTTGTAGCATTACGCTTTTTTGTGTTGTACATTTTGACGACAGTATAAGACAAGTGAAGGTGTTTTCAAAGAAACGGACATAATCGGGGTAAAAAAGAAATCATTCATAGTTACGTTATTACCCTCCAACGAGTCACCAGAGACGATAGATTCTTTACATCAAAGTTCTCAGAAAGTACCACTCATCAACCTCCTAAATTCGCTTGAGTTCGAACTCACCCTGTGTTTAGTATGAACCACCTAAAGCAAATGAATGAATTGTCCTTGCTTTTTCAAGTTTTCGATGGTCAAATCAGTGCGGTTTGGAGGCCTGGCGTAGGATGTTCATACGTTTTAAGAAATATTCTTATTGTTTAAATGGGTGACTGTGTTGTCATTCATATTTAGGCTTGCTTTATTATAAACAGAAGTCACACAGCTTGACTAAATAGTGAAGCACCCAGAGGTAAAGGAGGAAACAAAACGAAACTTTACGATCTGAGGTGGTGTGTGATGTTACTTCAGTGTTCACAAAATCGAGTTAAATTTGCAAAGGCCTTGGCCGTGTGAGCACAGTTGCCCAGTATGGCGTTGCACCCCTTCTGACTAGGATGCGAGGGTTATTCGGAAAGTAAGTAGTGATCGGTCGCGAAATGGAAACCACAGCGCAAATCCGATGAAGTTTTGCACAGGTGTGTTGGGCAGTGTCTCTAGTCTTCCCGTCGATCACGTTACGTCGTTATTTTTAGTTCTGAGCACACAGGGCGATCATAAACATACCTAGAACAACAGTGTCTCGCGCCAAGTACGAGGACCTGGTGAGAAATTTCGCCTGAAGCTATGCAGCCAACATTACATAACTGTCATGTGGTTTCCTTCAAGACAATTCTCACCTGCATCGTTTTCAATTGGAAATGTTTGATTACCCACAATACAGACCGTAATTGTCTTCCTCTAAGTTTCTTCTCTGCTCACACGGACCGCTGGCTATGAAGACAACATTTTGGCACAGAAAATGAGCTGTAGGCCATCGTAGAGAATTGACGGAAAGCACTGGCGGCTGCCTTCTATAACGAAGGTATTGGAAAGTTGGTACAACGTTACGACAAGCGTCTAAGTCGGATCGGCGACTATGGAGATAAGTAAGTTAGAATTACGTTAATAACTTCAGCTGCTGGAGGGCGTTGATATGAATCAAAGGGAACAGGTGAAAATGTGTGCCCCAACTGGGACTCGAACCCGGGATCTCCTGCTTACGTGGCAGACGCTATATCCATCTGAGCCACCGAGGGCACAGAGGATAGTGTTTTTTTTTTTTTTTTTTTTTTTTGTTTGTGGTTTTAGGGCGCAAAACTTCTATGGTCATTAGCGCCCAGCCCGTGACGTAGAAAACAGGAAAAAAACGAAATTTAAAATCAGCAGCAATGGGAACAAAGTCATAAAATTTGAGAAACTAAAGGCAGAAGGAATGCTTAAAAATCCACTATAGAAAGGGGTTGGTTGTCCCCCAAAAAAAAGGCTTCAAATGACTGACGTCATTTCACTGTCACTAATAAACTGTAGAACGCGGTCAGCTGAGCGCGTGTCATCTGCTAAAAGCGACGATAGATCAGGCGATAGCTGTAGACGGGAGCGTAACGGATTAAAATAGGGGCATTCAATTAAAAGGTGTCTGACCGTCCACGGCTGAGAGCAGTGGGGACAGAGTGGGGAAGGATCACCGCTTAAAAGATGTCGATGACTAAAAAGACAGTGCCCTATCCGGAGTCTAGCTAAAATTACCTCCTCCCGACGACGCGATCGGGAGGAAGAGGTCCATGCGCAAGGAAGGGCTTTCACTTCCCGCAATTTATTATGGGGAAGTGTTGACCAATGCGCATGCCATAAATGAGCAACTTGGCGACATAAACCGCTCCGTAGATCGGTAAACGGAAGAGACTGAATAGCTGGCCGAGGAAGAGAGACTGCAGCCTTGGCCGCTATATCGGTCGCCTCATTTCCACAGATACCAGCGTGTCCTGGGAGCCAGAGGAACGCCACTGAGACGCCCCCCAGGTGGAGCAAGCGCAGACAGTCCTGAATCCGGTGGACCAGAGGGTGCACAGGGTAAAGAGCTTGGAGACTTAGGAGAGAGCTGAGAGAATCTGAGCAGATTACGTACTGTATCCGCTGATGACGGCGGATGTAGTGGACAGCCTGGAGAATAGCGTAAAGCTCCGCAGTATAAACCGAACACTGGTCGGGAAGCCGAAAGTGATTTGGGGTGTCGCCAACAATATAGGCACTTCCTACACCTAACGATGTTTTCGAGCCATCGGTGTAAATGAATGTGGCTTCCGTCATTTGTGCACATAGAGCAGCAAATGCCCGACGGTAAACAAGTGTAGGGGTACCATCCTTGGGAAATTGACATAGGTCTCTGAGCAAGTCGATCCGGGGACGGAGCCAAGGCGGTGCTGTACCCCAAGTTGTCAAGAAGGTGTTAGGAAAGCGGAAGGAAAGAGAATGGAGCAGTTGACGGAAGCGGACTCCCGGGGGTAGTAGGGAGGAGGAGCGGCCTGCATACCCGACATCAAGGGAGGCGTCGAAAAAAAGGTCATGGGCTGGATTAGCAGGCATGGAAGACAAATGGCTAGCATAACGACTCAGAAGGACTGTCCGCCGATTGGATAGCGGAGGTTCAGCAGTCTCAGCATAAAGGCTTTCCACAGGGCTGGTGTAAAAAGCTCCAGACACTAAACGTAATCCACGGTGGTGGATAGAGTCGAGACGCCGAAGAATAGACGGCCGAGCAGAGGAGTAGACTATGCTTCCATAATCCAATTTCGAGCGCACTAAGGCGCGATAGAGGCGGAGAAGGACCACTCGGTCCGCTCCCCAAGAGGTGCCATTCAGGACACGGAGGGTGTTAAGGGAACGCAGACAGCGAGCCGAAAGATAGGAAACGTGGGAGGACCAGCACAGTTTTCTGTCAAACATAAGACCCAAGAATTTAGCGACGTCGGAGAACGGAAGGTTGACAGGACCTAGATGTAAGGAGGGCGGAAGAAACTCCTTACGTCGCCAAAAATTAACACAAACGGTCTTACTGGGTGAGAAACGGAAGCCGGTTTCGATGCTCCACGAGTGGAGGCGATCGAGACATCCTTGAAGACGTCTTTCAAGAAGGCTGGTCCGTTGAGAGCTGTAGTAGATCGCAAAATCGTCCACAAAGAGGGAGCCCGAGACATCAGGAAGGAGACAATCCATAATTGGATTAATGGCAATGGCAAACAGTACAACACTCAGCACGGAGCCCTGGGGTACCCCGTTTTCTTGGGAGAAAATACGGGATAGAGTAGTGTTCACCCGCACCCTAAATGTGCGCTCTGCCATAAATTCGCGAAGAAAAAGGGGCAGCCGGCCTCGAAAGTCCCAAGAGAACAGTGTGCGGAGGATGCCTGTCCTCCAACAGGTATCGTATGCTCTCTCCAGATCAAAAAATATTGCTACCGTTTGGCGTTTCCGGAGGAAATTGTTCATGATATAAGTGGAGAGAGCAACAAGATGGTCAACGGCAGAACGATGTTGTCGGAATCCGCATTGGGCTGGTGTTAAAAGACTGCGGGATTCCAGCCACCAAGCTAAACGGTAATTCACCATACGCTCCAAAACCTTACAGACACTACTCGTGAGAGAAATGGGGCGATAGCTAGAGGGGAGATGTTTGTCCTTTCCAGGTTTCGGAACGGGAACGACAATAGCTTCCCGCCATCGTCTGGGGAAGGTACTGTCGGTCCAAATTCGATTATAAAGGCAAAGGAGGTAGCGCAGGCTATGGGTTGATAAATGCAGCAACATTTGGACATGGATACCATCCGGTCCTGGGGCGGAGGAGCGAGAAGAAGAGAGTGCATGTTGGAGTTCGCGCATGGAGAAAACAGTATTGTAGCTTTCGCGATTTTGAGAGGAGAAAGCAAGATGTCGCACTTCCGCTGCACGTTTCTTCGGGAGAAACGCTGGCGGGTAATTTGAAGAGCTCGAAATCTCAGCAAAGTGCTGACCCAATGAGTTAGAAATTGCGACGGGGTCCACTAAGGTATCATGCGCGACAGTGAGCCCAGAGACCGGGGAGAAACTAGGCGCGCCTGAGAACCGTCGAAGCCGACTCCAAACTTCCGAGGAGGGAGTGAAGGTGTTAAATGAGCCAATAAAGAATTGCCAGCTTGCCTTCTTGCTATCGCGGATGACGCGACGGCATCGCGCACGGAGCTGCTTATATCGGATACAGTTGGCCAAAGTTGGATGGTGACGGAAAATGCGAAGAGCACGTCGCCGCTCACGTATTGCGTCACGGCATGCCTCGTTCCACCAAGGAACTGGGGGGCGCCGGGGCAATTCGGAGGTGCGTGGTATTGAACGTTCCGCAGCTGTGAGAATAACGTCGGTAAAATGTGTGACCTCATCGTCGACGCTGGGAAAGCGACGGTCATCGAATGTCGCTAGAGACGAAAAAAGTGTCCAATCGGCTTGGGCAAACTTCCAGCGTCGCGAGCGCAGATATGGTAGTTGAGGCTGCAGTCGAAGGACACATGGAAAGTGGTCACTCGAGTGTGTATCATCAAGGGCGAACCATTCGAAGCGCCGGGCTAGCGGAACAGTACCGACCGCAAGGTCCAAATGAGATAAATTTGCCGTGGAGGCAGACAAAAACGTGGGGACCCCAGTGTTGAGGCAGACTAGATCCGCTTGGTGGAAGACGTCTAGCAATAGTGAGCCACGTGGACAAGGATGTGGAGATCCCCAAAGCGGGTGGTGGGCATTGAAGTCCCCAACCAGCAAATAGGGGGGTGGAAGCTGATCAAGAAGATGAAGGAGATCAGCTCGTGCCAGTGGTGTAGACGATGGAATGTATACCGTACATAGAGAGAACGTGTATCCAGAAAGGGAAAGACGGACGGCGACAGCTTGGAAGTAAGTGTTTAAATGGATTGGGTGATAATGGAGAGTATCATGGAGCAGAATCATGAGTCCTCCATGGGCTGGAGTGCCTTCAACAGAGGGGAGGTCATATCGGACGGACTGAAAATGAGGGAGAACAAAGCGGTCATGGGGACGCAGCTTTGTTTCCTGAAGACAGAAGATGACCGGCGAGTAGGATCGTAAGAGGATCGACAATTCATCCCGATTGGCGCGAATGCCGCGGATATTCCAGTGGATAATGGACATAGGGTGAACAGAAAATGGAGAAACGTGACCAAGGGTGCTGTCAACTCAACGACTGCTCAGAGCTTGCGACCGACAGCATGGAATGGCATTCAGTCGAAGGCAGAAGATCCTGATCCATAGGTTGGTCAGGAGCAGCTCCTGCCACCAACGATCGGCCAGTTGACCGGCCACCAGCAGTGCGCCTCGGCGACACGGAAGACGGCCGAGGGCGATTTCCGCCAGGTGGTGCTGTAGTTGGGACACGCCTTGGCGGAGAAGGAGAGGAACTGTGTTTCTTCGTAGCCTTCTTGGAGGTATGATGTTTAGATGAAGGAGGAACCGATGGTTGTGAAGTTGCAGTACGTAAAAACTCTTCACGAGAATGCTCTGTTTTCGAAGACTTGGCGTCTGACTTTTGGGCTCGAGATTTAGCAGAACCCGACGAAGGGTGAGCCATAGAGTGGGCAGGCGAAAGTGGTGAGGTTGAACGGGCGATCTTTGCGCTGGCCGATCTGACGACCGTGGTACTAAATGTGAGGTCGCAAGTCTGCGTGGCCGCCTCCTTTGTTGGCCGAGGAGAAGCAAGGACAGTGCTGTATTTTCCTTTCTGAGGCACAGTGGGTTGTCGACTGGCGAGTAACTTTCGAGCAGCAAAGGTCGACACCTTTTCCTTCACTCTTATTTCCTGGATGAGCTTTTCATCCTTAAAAACGGGGCAATCTCGAGAGGAAGCAGCGTGGTCACCCATACAGTTGATGCAGTGTGGGGATGGAGGTGGACAAGCACCCTCATGGGCATCCTTGCCACACGTAACACATTTGGCCGGATTGGAACAGGACTGGCTGGTGTGATTGAACCGCTGACATCGATAGCAACGCGTAGGGTTTGGGACATAAGGGCGAACGGAAATTATCTCATAGCCTGCTTTGATTTTTGATGGGAGTTGAACTTTGTCAAATGTCAAGAAGACAGTGCGGGTTGGAATGATGTTCGAGTCAACCCTTTTCATAACCCGACGAACAGCGGTGACGCCCTGGTCAGACAGGTAGTGCTGAATTTCTTCGTCAGACAATCCATCGAGGGAGCGTGTATAAACGACTCCACGCGAGGAATTTAAGGTACGGTGCGGTTCCACCCGGACAGGGAAGGTGTGGAGCAGAGAAGTACGCAGCAATTTTTGAGCCTGGAGGGCACTGTGTGTTTCTAACAACAGGGTACCATTCCGTAATCTGGAACAAGACTTTACAGGACCCTTTCTGAATAATGAAAGGGTTGACCGTGGAAAAGTCGTGACCTTCGTCAGACCGAGAAACAACAAGGAACTGTGGCAACGATGGAAGAACCGTCTGTGGCTGAGACTCAGTGAACTTACGTTTGTGAGCAGACATAGTGGAAGGTGAGGTAACCATTGCGGAAGAATCCCCCATGATTACCGGCGTCTCCGATGGCGCGCTCCTCCCTTGTGGGGGCCCTCACTGAGGGCACACCCGCCTTAGGTGATTGTTCACACCTCAGGTCACACCTCCCGACAAATGGACGGAGGGACCAATCGGCACTTTCGGAAGGTATCAGCTCGGGTAATCACCCCTCCCTGGGCCTGGCCTTTACCAGGGGGTACGTACGTGTCCTACCTGTCTACCCGGGGCGGGGAATTACGCGTTACCCCGTCACCGGCTACGCATGGAAGTGCGTGGGTCGGCCTTCAGACACGCACAGGGAGGAAGAAAGAGAAAGGGAAAGGAAAGAAGAGGGGGTCTCAAACGCCGCAGCGGAGAAAAGGGTAAAGAGAAGAGGTAAGGAAAGGAGAAGGACAAAGGAAGGAAGAAGACATACAAGCAAGGAAGAAGAAGAATGCGGTACATTTACAAGCGTCCGTCTCCGGACGTAGGCGCAAACCATACTCCCAGAGGGGGAGAAAGTGAAGGAAAGAGCCAGAGGTGTGGGGGGGGGGGGTGAAGACAGGGGAAGGGGAAGGATGCGGAAAGGGAAGGTATGCAGCCCGGAAAGGAAGGAAGGCCACATTAGCTCGGGGCCCCGTGCTCGCTACGCACGTATCCACAAAAGAGTTGTGGATCCCCTGGGGGGAGAGGATAGTGTGACTGCAGGGACTATTCGTAGTGTCCCACCCCAACACATCCATATAAGTATATAGTTCTGGCAATACCGGCCATGACATTCTTTTTCTGTGCGGATGCACACATATTACCCGACCTCTTACGGGACTTGGTAAGAATGTCTTCCACGAGTGATGAGGGTGTTGGGGTGGAACTCTACGAATGTAGCGTGTGGACATACACGGTGAAAATATGGGTCTCGCGGGTGGCGTGCGCGAGATAGTCCCTGCAGTTACACTATCCTCTGTGCCCTCGGTGGCTCAGATGGATGGAGCGTCTGCCATGTAAATAGGAGATCCCGGGTTCGAGTCCCGGTCGGGGCACACATTTTCACCTGTCCCCCTTGATCTATATCAACGCCCATCAGCAGCTGGATGTATTAATATAATTCTAATTTCGTTCTAGATGGTTGCAGTTCAACAATGGTGTCTGTTCTTTCGGACATGTCCGAAAGAAAAGACACCATATCCATATAAGCATATGGAGAAAAGTAGGTGGAAGTTGTAGCTAACTGTTACAAATAAAACAGTTTAGATTTTCACTGTGGCTTCCATTTCGCGAACTATCGTTCCTTACTTTCCGAATAGCCCTGGTGCATACAATGACTCTGTTGCGGAGGGTGACATAAAGCCGTTGTACCCTGTCCCGACACAAGCTGGCTCATAACAGTTGTAACTGTTCGTTGATATCCTGGACATTGCCGGGGGGGGGGGGGGGAGGGGGGCAGTTTACGTCCGAACTGGTCCCACCCATGACCCGTCGGGGACAGATTTGAAGATTTTACTGGCTGCCTGAGTACCCAAGATAACCCAGACAGTTCACAGAGATAGGCGTCATGTGTAGACGAGGATTGTCCTGTTGAAAAATGATACTAGGATACTGTCGCCTAAGAGGTAAGACATGAGAACGCAGGAAGTCCATGAGCCGTCGGAGTTCCCTCAGTCATTATTAGCCGCGATCTGACGTCATACCCAATGGCTCCCCATACAATGAATGCTGTGCCTGTCCAAAACATTGGACAAACGGGACTTCTCGTTCGGACGCCGTCATATTCGCCGATGGTCATCATCCGGAGTAATGCAGAACTGTGTCTGATCGCTGAACACAATGCGACGTCATTCATCAGCAATATATTCTTCCTGGTCATGACACAGCTCCAAACGCAGCTGTCTGTGTTGCTAATGCCAGCCTATTCATGGGACATAAATTCCATTGTCCGACTGCTACTAATCTCGGATCAGTGGTGTTGCATGACAGAGAATGATGCAAGGCGTCAGTTACTTGTTCTCGTATGGCAGGAGCACCTAGGAAGGCTTTACGATGTGCCTGGTACATAATAGCGCTTCAGAGGTGGTCAGCTGGAACCTCGACGTCGACTATGCTTGCCCTCACGTTCCAATACAGTCCCACAATGGGTCACTGTCACATCCGAATACAGCACAAATCAAGATATTAGACGATCAACTTGCCTAATGGAGACCACAGTGAGGCTCTTTTCAAACTTGCAGCTGCTGAAAGCGCTGTCTCATGCGAGTCCTTCACAATAAATAGTAATAATTTTGGGTGGCTCAATGGCCTTGTGCAAGTCTTTCAACTGGACGCCACTTAGCCGATCTGCGTCTCCATAATCCACTCCAAATATTCATCTGGGGAAAGGGGAGTTTTGCGTGGAATCCGGTTCGCGTGGCGAATCTCCATGTCATTGAGAGGTTACTGCTAGGTTAAAAGGCAGGCTGAAAAATGAGTGGTCCGACTGGGATTAGTACCGCGACTTTGCGGTTTTCAGAAACGCACTTTACCGCTACACCAGGCCCCACACCTTCACAGCGATCAATTAAACATGTGATGCAGTTCACGCCCCTTACATATCCTATCAGGCCTATTAACAACACGAAACACGATGAACAGTAAAACACCCTGCTGGCCGTTCTATTTGTCACTGATAATTTCAACTCTAATCATTTTCATATTTGTACACGCTGTGTACGTATTTATATTCCGTTTCGTGACGCAGTTACTACGTTCTAATTCTTATTGCCTCGCATAGAGTTGAGCGATTTACAAAAAATGGTTCAAATGGCTCTGAGCACTATGGGACTTAACTGCTGTGGTCATCAGTCCCCTAGAACGTAGAACTACTTAAACCGAACTAACCTAAGGACATCACACACATCCATGTCCGAGGTAGGATTCGAACCTGCGACTGTAGCGGTCGCGCGGTTCCAGTTTGTAGCGCCTAGAATCACTCGGCTACCCCGGCCGGTGAGCGATTTGCAGTCACTGGGTTTCACTGGGGCGGGTGTGGAAAGATGGAAGGCGTCAGTGTATCAGGCATTGCTGGCTCAGCCGTGTGGGCTATAGAAGCTGCAGCCTTCATCCTGCCTACAAAATTTGCTTTTGATTAGCAAGGGCGCTGGAATGAGTTGATGAGCAGCGGGGTGTGGAGTGTGGGGTGTAGCTAATGAGGGAAGCCCACGGTGCTATTCACTCCTCACCTATCTCGTCCCGCCGAGAAGAACCCCTCACCGCCTGTCGACAAAGCGATCGCTCGCAGGCCACAAGTACAAGATCAACAAGCAGCTTCATGATGCACCGTGCTTCTACAGTTTACAATTTCATAAAAAAGTAAACATTTAAGAACGTGAATCAGCTTGAACTAGGACTTGTGAGAGTAACATCTAATTTATGCAATGTACACCGTCCGTCCAAAAAGATTCGAGGACGATTTTATTCTTGGCGTATTTGCGACGTCAGCACAGGAGGAGCTACTGTGTCAACTTGAACTAACAACTGCAAACTACAAGTTTCATTCGACCAGACAACTGTGAGCAGGGAATATTAAGTAATGGAAGGGCGACCGTGTTGTGTCAGCGACGATGTGTCACAAATCACAACGGAGCAACATGTCTATATCAAGTTTTCAAGACATTATCTAGGATGGTTTTTGAAGAAGAGAAAAGTGTGCGCAAAGTTTTTTCTGTACACCTTGACATAAGAGCAAAAACAAAGACGCGTGGATGCCTCCCGTGAATTAATTGAAATAAAAATCACTGAAAAATCTTTTCTGGAAAAAATCATCACGGGTGACGAGACTTCCTATCAGAACGAATCTTCCACAAAACCACAAACTGTAGAAATTTACGTGAAGGATCAACGCTTTGATGACATAACTGGCATTCAAGTTAATGTGACGCGCAAGTTGAACAAAATCCCAAAGGAAGACTTTTCTGACAATTTCGCCTGGTTGTATGAACGTTGTGGCGGAAGATTATGCAGAATGAGCGATGCATTAAAACCACCATCTTACCTTTTCTACATTTTTATTAACTTAGTCTCGAAACTTTCTACTCTGTGTGTACATATGTGGTAACACAGTTGTTTACTCATAATGATGTACAAGGAAATTCAAAATGAATATAATGATTAGAAACGTTAATAACTGTTTAATGCATCTCGATAAATCGTTAAGAATGACAGAGAATATGTAAGAAACTAGTTTAGTGCCCGGTGTTTCGCTCGCGTAGACTATATGGCCTGCAGAGAAATTTTTTGTTTTACTTAATCGAATTTTTATGTTGTTCCCGAAGTGCAACACCTTATAATCTTTTCAAGCTAATTACGGCCTTATAAGCATGGTCTTTTCCGAATGTACTTCTGAGCAAAAAGCGATTCTGGTAGCTGGAGTCCAAAGTTTATATTAATCATGCCTTCTGTATTGTGGAGGTATTTCCCTAACAGCTTTCATCCCCTAACAAATATTTCTTTATATCTAACCGAGAAGTTAAATACCAATTTCCATAAATTTAACATTAAACTTGTTTTAATGTAATGAAATATTTTGTTAAAAATTTTCATTACCAATTGCACTTCCTTAGGGGTTGAATTTTCAGGAACACTCAAACACGTATTTTTTTTTAATTCCTGACCTAGAAGTCAAATACAAATTGTCACAGAAGTAGCCTTAAAATCTTTGTGTAGTACTTTAGTAATTATTTATTTAAAAAAAAAAATAAATTCACCCACTATTTTACCCCGTTAGTGGTTGAATTTCTAAAAATGCTGAAAGATGTATTTTTTATTGTCTGAATGAGAAACCAAGTATCAGTATTCTTAGTACTAGCTTCAAAATTCCCTTACTGCCGGCCGGGGTGGCCGAGCGGTTCTAGGCGCTACAGTCTGGAACCGCGCGACCGCTACGGTCGCAGGTTCGAATCCTGCCTCGGGCATGGATGTGTGTGATGTCCTTAGGTTAGTTAGGTTTAAGTAGTTCTAAGTTCTAGGGGACTGATGACCTCAGTAGTTAAGCCCCACAGTGCTCAGAGCCATTTGAACCATTTTTTCCCTTACTGACGACATACTTTCAACAAGCCTTTCGGCCCCTATCTCACGCCCTTATGAATGGAATTTCGTTAAATCCCCTCTCAAACGACGCCTACATTAAAGGTTCCACACCTTCTCCAAATTTCAAGATTCCATTCTCAGCAGTTTGGGCTGGGCGATGATGAGTCAGTCAGACAGGACACTGCCGTTTATGTAGAGAGATTTCGATTTTTTTTACATACTTTGCAGATGTTCCACGTATTAAGAGATCAGAAGTGAGCGGCATGCACTCGCTTTAAACTCGCCAGTGTGCTCTACGATGTCGTCTCCGAATTCGCCGTCTTCGCCGCTGCACGTTGAACCGAATACTCGTCACAAGAGTCTGTTGTCGGGTACAACTGAACTGTACCAGCATGGAAAGGAGTATTACATGTGCTTGAGCATTGTCCTGCAGAATGATGGTCAACTCCTGCAGAAAGTGTCATCCCTTCTGCCTCTATGCTGTTCATTTTTGGAACACAACCTACGATCAGCTTAGAGACAGAAGTGATGACACTTTCTGCAAGACCTGACCATCTTTTTGCAGAACAGTGCTGAAGCACGTACAGTGCAAGCTGTTACTGATATGTTTGACTGATGGGGCTGCTAAGTGCTATACCACCTACGTCACTCCCCTGACGTAAGCCCTCGCGAGTTGAATTGAAGGAAACACTTCACGGCATTCGCTTCAGAACCGCTACAAATTCGCCGGGCAATAGACCGCGCCGCTCAAACCGTCAACACAACTGGCACTGCTAAGAGCATCCCACGACTTCTACATCGCTGGCAACGCGTTATACGCAATGATGGTGCCTACTCTGAAGGTCGGTAAAAGTTTGAAACACGCATCTATTTTGTACGAACTATACATAAGTAGTTGCCAATATTAAAGTTCCAACCCTCGTAAATGGACTGTAGAATGTATTTATTAATTTAAGACGCATGACTATGTATACCTTAATCTGCTTCTGTGCTCGTGTAATAACAAGACAAGAATGGGTCAAAAATATGATGTATCATACTTTTTATGTTTTTCGTTAAAGCCACAAGTATGAAGAAGGTGGTCAGCGACTTTAAAACTCGCGCTTGTAAATCTCTGGGAAAAAAGAGAACATTTTGAGAATGTTATTAAACCACCTTTGTTCTCTGGAGACGGCTTCCCGAAATTAAAATCATATATGGGGATTCTTTGCGTACGTTGGTTGCGTTTTTCGACATTAAATCGGTAGAGCAGTTAAATTAAGCCACAGCAGAATAACCAATACGTACGGATTTCAGTAAGAACCTGGCGGTTTACAAGGAAACTGAGCCCGACAGACAGAAATTGATTACATTTCCTATTTCAGCCACAACGTACCCAGGATCACCATTCGCATTGTTTGTGACAAAAATTCTGTTAACCAGTGAGAGTACAATTTGCGTTTAATAATTGAAAACAATGGAAATGGTATAATATCTAGGAGGGGAAGAGACAAAGTGTATCAACTCCATACGGGTTGTGGAAAAAGGCATACACCACAACGAGATCATTGCAAGAATCTTCAGGAAACGTACTTTACAAGTGAAAGTGATGATCTATAAAATACTCGTCGATACGATTCTTCAGACTATTTCGTCAGATAGGCTTAACAGAGGCTATACACAAGATCTAAATGCAGCAGCATGCGCCGTCACGGACTAGGTTAGGAAGCACGAGAGCATTATGGAGACATACTTCCAACTCCAGCGGCAGACTTTAGAAGAGAGGCGTTCAGCATCATCAATAGGATTTCTGTTAAAATTCTGAATATGTAGATTCTAAGAAGAATCACGCAGCAAATCACTTCACCCCATATACAGGACGAAACAAAACAATACCAACAAACATCATGGAACTATAAATTATCTGGTCAAAAGTCTCTGGCCATCTATTAGTGGACATTAGTACGGGGGTGAGTTCATCCTTCGCTGGACGCTGCTGTTCGGTACGAAGCCGACGTTCTACCTCATTTCACATGTATTCAGTTGTGTTCAGGATGGGATTGCGAGAAGACCAGTCTATTTCAGAAATGTTATCGTGCGCAAACCATTGCCTAACGGATGCTGCCTTATAGCAGGATGTATTCTCATATTCACAGAATCGTCATCGTCTCGGGATTGTTCCACTATTGTACGCAGTACACAATGCTGCAAAATGTGTTCAAATCCTTCCGCTTTGGCGTTTTCTTAAGTTAACTAAGGGGATCAACCCTTGCTGTTGTTGTGGTCTTCTGTCCTGAGACTGGTTTGATGCAGCTCTCCATGCTACTCTATCCTGTGCAAGCTTCTTCATCTCCCAGTACCTAATGCAACCTACATCATTCTGAATCTGCTTAGTGTATCTATCTCTTAGTCTCCCTCTTCTATTTTTACCCTCCACGTTGCCTTCCAATACTAAATTGGTGATCCCTTGATGCCTGAGAACATGCTCTACCAACCGATCCCTTCTTCCAGTCAAGTTGCGCCACAAACTCCTCTTCTCCCTAATCCTATTCAAACCTCCTCATTAGTTATGTGATCTACCCATCTAATCTTCAGCATTCTTCTGTAGCACCACATTTCGAAAGCTTCTGTTCTCTTCTTGTCCAAACTATTTATCGTCCTTTTTTCACTTCCATACATGGCTACACTCCATACAAATACTTTCAGAAACGATTTCCTGACACTTAAATCTATACTCGATGTTAACAAATTTCTCTTCTTCAGAAATGCTTTCCTTGCCATTGCCAGTCTACATTTTATATCCTCTCTACTTCGACCATCATCAGTTATTTTGCTCCCCAAATAGCAAAACTCCTTTACTACTTTAAATGTCTCATTTCCTAATCTAATTCCCTCAGCATCACCCGACTTAATTCGACTACATTCCATTATCCTCGTTTTGCTTTTGTTGATGTTCATCTTATATCCTCCTTTCAAGACACTGTCCATTCCGTTCAGCTGCTCTTCCAAGTCCTTTGCTGTGTCTGACAGAATTACAATGTCATCGGCAAACCTCAAAACTTTTATTTCTTCTCCATGGATTTTAATACCTACTCCGAATTTTTCTTTTGTTTCCTTTACTGCTTGCTCAATATACAGATTGAATAACATCGGGGATAGGCTACAACCCTGTCTCACTCCCTTCGCAACCACTGCTTCCCTTTCATTCACCTCGACTCTTACAAATGCCATCTGGTTTCTGTACAAACTGTAAATAGCCTTTCGCTCCCCAGACACCTTCAGAATTTGAAAGAGAGTGTTCCAGTCAACATTGTCAAAAGCTTTCTCTAAGTCTACAAATGCTATCACACCCTTAGAATGAGAAATACCCCCATACGCTAACATCGCCTCCTCTTTACTTCATTTTTGGCTGTTATAGCCTCCCCAGTGAAATAATAAGGAAAGACTTAAAAACGGTATTTATAAAGAAGAGACATTTAAAAATTGAATAATTTACATTTTTCTCATCTATCCGTATTATAATAATTTCTCTGCGTAAGTTTCAAGGGCAAAAAAATATAACAAAATGATCTAAAGAGACGACAAGATACGCTCTTTTGTTAATTTTTTAGTCGTCTTCACTTCTTCTCTTGTCTTGCGGGTTGACGGACATCTTGCGAGTGCTGGCAAATGTATGCATATTTGTACTAGTTAAGCAGATATATGGATTTAATATTATTGTTCACTTTTAATTTGTAAGAGGTGATCCCGATTTCATGTCCGCCTTCCTTGAATTAACCTGCATTCGAGTAATTTACAGTGCAACAATCGCAGCGGCCTATGCAGCCAACGACGTCATTACGCGACGATATTAACTTATAAAAATTAGCGGAAGCGAGAAACTCTCCCGCTATTAACATAATATACATTTTTCTCCACAGTCGCCCGACGTTGCAGAAAATACGTAGCTTTAAGATTCTTATTTTCAGTACCACAGCCGAGAGCCAGAGTGGACTCCGACTACAATGCAATGGTTAACGGAGGTAAGAAAGAATACTCTCGCACGTGTGTGGGCCGCAATTGTAATTAATAACTAAAGATTTTTTGATTTAAAGTGAGCTGACTAGCCGAGGAAATTAATATGAAAAGTTTATTCTATTGTTCAACTTATATGCTCATGTTTTAAGATTCAGAGTGTCAACGTTCATTAACGTAACAAATAATTTATACTGAAGATTAATATTGTTAAAAAAGAGAACTTCACAAAAGCATTTAATTGTAAATCAAAATTGAATGAAATGTCATTTTGATTAAGGCCCACCACGTAAGTCGGTAACAATCAACATCACCAATAAATACGAGGGTTATTCCAAAAGTAAGGTCCGATTGATTGCCAAATTGAAACCACAGTGAACATCAGAAATGTTTTACTTGTAACAATTAGCTACACCTTTCAGCTACTTCTCTACGTAGTCGCCGTTCTGACTTAGACTTTTGTCATAGCGTTGTACGAACTTTTCAATAGCCTCATCATAGAAGGCAGCCGCCAGTGCTTTCCGCCAATTCTCCACGCTTGCCTACACCTCGTTGTCTGTGTCAAAATGTTGTCTTCAAAGACAGCGGTTCATGTGACCAGAGATGAAACTCAGGGGGAGACAATTGCGGACTGTATTGTGGGTAATCTAACATTTCCATTTGAAAACGATGCAGGAGCATCTTCATTGCCCCTGCAGAATGCGGCTGAGAATTGTCGTGAAGACGAAACAGCACGACAGTTATGTAATGTTGGCTGCATAGCTTCAGGCGAAATTTATCACCAGGCCCTCGTACTTGGCGGCAGACACTATTTTCTAGACATCTTTACGCACTCACTGCGAGTTCAGAAATGAGAAGAGCGACGTGATGCTAACTGGGGTTATACTAGAGACACTACCCAACACATCTGTGCAAAGCTTTATCGCATTTTCATAGTCGTTTCCATTTCGCGACCGATCGGACCTTACTTTTGGAATAACCCTCGTATATTAAATTACGACGGCCGACGGACGCGAGACTCTACATACGATAGCAGGTAAGGTTATCCTGGTTTGCCAAATCCAGATCCCCTTATAGGATTGTCATAGGATATAACGTGATGCACCATTAAAAATCATTGGTCCCCAAATTTCTTTTAACTACCTACGCAAAGTCAATGTGCTAGCAGCATTGTTGATAGTCCTTTGTTTGTACTCTTGTATTTCACTTTCACTCTATATTCAAGGATTAAGATGGTGATGGATGATGGTCTATTTAAAAGGTTCCTAGCCTGTAGGAATCTAAATAGTCTGCAAATGCCGATATGCAAGTGCTCTACATCCAGATTCGGAACTAACGGCACACGACACTTTCAGAAGTCCACACGTAAATATCTGAATCCCCTTAATACTCCGTTGCTACCAACAGTCAGAGATCATACAGTACATTACTTTTAATCTCCGTAATATTCTAACAGTTCAGCGTGAATCTTAACACGATCAAGTCCAATATAATTATTGGCTCGCTGACGGACACGGGTTCCCCGCCCTTTAACTAAATAATCAAGGAAAAAAGGCCGCAATAATGACGGTCAGGCCTTTTTATAGGTTTTTCATCACAAGGGTTTAACGTCACTGCCTTCTCCATGACGGAGCTTCCGTGGCTTTGCTGTACTTAGACGTTAAACTACTTGCTGATATACTATAATTTTGATCTGCAATTACCGAACTCTGATTCTACACTATTTTCCCTTCTAAAAATTCTATTCTTAATTTTAAATTATTCTTTCTATAGCTTTTATCACTGTAAACTGAACCGAGGTGTTACAGCTGGTCACTGGAAATCACCTGAGTGACAAATCCATCATGGATATTTCAGTTGTTCTGAAGCTGCCCAGGCCGACTGTTGGTGATCTGACTGGAAAGTACAAACGCGAAGGAACAACCACAGCTACACAAAGACCAGGCAGACCCCATGTATTTGTACTCATAGACAGTGACGTCCAACGACGCGAAGAATGCACTGTGTCCTGCGTACAGTCGAGAAACTGTTCCGAGGCGATGATTGATTGTTTGAACGTGACAGTGCATTCTGTCATTAAACAGCATGTGTCAGGCAATGGTTTGTGGACGACACTTTGATCCTGTGATGCTACTGAGCGTACACGCTACAGGGGTCAAAGCGTGTCGGAAGTTAACGTGAATTCTTACTCTGCCGAGCAGCAAGCCGAAATATCCATGTGGGCCTGACAGTTTTCGTTTTGTTAGATGTCAGCGCAAGCGCCCACGGCTGTTGTGACAACGCTGGGGAACGGACAAGCTAGCGTTTGCTGTCGACATGGTGGCCTAGCTCCAGGCGACGGCCCGTACATCATCAGCACTCCGTAGCGCTGGTGGACGAGGTTTGTGCACATTGCTTCCTATCCTCTACACGTACCTCTACAATACCTCGCAGTTTATCGCTATCGTTTCTTTACATACTGTACATCCTGGTCACACGAAATTTTAGCGATGTTAGCTGTTCCCTGACAGTATTTACAAACGGAACCGGAGAGAGGAGTGTGTGCTGACAGTGGTACATCCACCTCTTCATCCAGACATTTACTTCACAATGCAGCTGACCATGTGTGGCGGAGAGGTCTTTTGGTACCACTATCTGATCGTCGTTTCCCTGTTTCACTTGCGAATCGCGAGTAGGAAGAATGATTGTAGGTAAACCCCTGCATTAGCTTTAATTTCTCGAATTTTCTCATTGTGTTCTGTAGCGCATCTTTCGTTTCTCGCGCATAAAAATGAGAGAAATACTTAAATTTTGATCAAAATATTGCAGTGGATGAATAAATGTGAACCTCGGGAAAGACACGCTAGAAATGCGATGGCACGATGTGGTTAGTAACATCACACATCGAAATACAATCAAATGTCCTGTTGTACGGAATCACCGTCATTCAGATCCCAATGTCATCGCGCATCATGATAAAAAATGTCGTGTGACTAGGGCCTCCCATCGGGCAGACCGTTTGCCGGGTGCAAGTCGTTCGATTTGACGCCACTTCGGTGACTTGCACGCCGATGGGGATTAAATGATGATGATGATGATGATTAGGACAACGCAACACCCAGTCCATGAGCGGAGAAAATATCCGACTCAGTCGGGAATCGAACCCGAGCCCTTAGGATTGACATTCTGTCACGCTGACCACTCAGCTAGCGGGGGCTGACTGTCCATCATGATACACACATCAAAAAAAGTTTTGCATCACCTTTGTTCCGAGAGTTCAGGAACCTGTACAGAAAGTTGGAATAGAGATAAAAATAATAATCATTTCCGCCAATTTTTCTTGCTCATAAAACCCCACATTCCATGTTGTACCACTATACAGCGAGACCTTCAGAGGTGGTGATCAAGACTGCTGCACACACCGGTACCTCTAATATACAGTAG
Organism: Schistocerca piceifrons; assembly: GCF_021461385.2. NCBI lineage: Eukaryota > Metazoa > Arthropoda > Insecta > Orthoptera > Acrididae > Schistocerca > Schistocerca piceifrons. Next base: position 260,238,488 of record NC_060140.1, on the reverse strand, counting down.
CACGTCCTCTTGCATTGATGCATGCCTGTATTCGTCGTGGAATACTATCCACAAGTTCATCAAGGCACTGTTGGTCCAGATTGCCCCACTCCTCAACGGTGATTCGGCGTTGATCCCTCAGTGTGGTTGGTGGGTCATGTCACCCATAAACAGCCCTACTCAATCTGTTCCAGGTATGGTCGACAGGGTTCATGTCTGGAGAACATGATGGCCACTCTAGTCGAGGGATGTCGTTATCCTGAAGGAAGTCATTCACTAGATGTGCACGGTGGGAGCGCGAATTGTCGTCCATGAAGACGAATGCCTTGCCAAATGCTGCCTATACGTTTGCACTGTCGGTCGTAGGATGTCATACACGTATCGTACATCCGTTACGGCGCCTTCCATGACCACCAGCGGCGCACGTCGGCCCCACACGCCACCCCAAAACAGCAGGGGACCTCCACCTTGCTGCACTGGCTGGACTCGCTGGACAGTGTGTCTAAGGCGTTCAGCCTGAGCGGGTTGCCCCCAAACACATCACCGACGGTTGTCTGGTTGCAGGAATATGCAATACTTATCGGTGAAGAGAACGTGATGCCAATCCTGAGCGGTCCATTCGGCATGTTGTTGGGTTCATCTGTACCGCGCTGCATGGTGTCGTGGTTGCAAAGATGGACCTCGCAATCGACGGCGGGAGTGAAGTTGTGCATCTGGCAGCCTATTGCATACTGTTTGAGTTGTAGCACGACGTCTTGTGGCTGCACGAAAAGCTTTGTTCAACATGGTGTCGTTGCTGTCAGGGTTCCTCCGAGCCATAATCCGTAGGTAGCGGTCATCCAATGCAGAAGTAGCCCTCGGCCGGCCTGAGCGAGGCATGTGATCGACAGTTCCTGTCTCTCTGTATCTCTTCCATGTCCGAACAACATCGCTTTGGTTCACTCCGAGTCGCCTGTACACTTCCCTTGTTCAGAGCCCTTCCTGGCACAAAGTAACAATGCGGACGCAATTGAACGGCGGTACTGATCGTCTAGGCATATATGAACTACTGACAACACGAGGTGTGTACCTCCTTACTGGTGGAATGACTGGAACTGATCGGCTGTCGGACCCCCTCCGTCTAATAGGTGCTGCTCATGCATGGTTGTTTACATCTTTGGGTGGGTTTGGTGACATCTCTCAACGTCAAAGGGACTGTGCCTGTGACATAATATCCACGGTCAACGTCTATCTTCAGGATTTCTGGAAACTGGGGTGATGCAAAACATTTTTTGATGTGTGTATTTTGCCGGTCATACTCTGACGGTTATTGAACTAAATCATTATTTGAAGATTCGTTGACTGTAAAAATACAATGACGATTTCCATGGAAAGAGTGAGAATAAACATTAAGTGGACTTCACAGAAACAGATCTGCAAGTCATACTTGTGGAGAATACAGGGTTTAAACGACCGACGCGATAAGCAATCGGTCATTCTACCTTCGAAAAATGTGTGCGCATTTTGCTGCTGCATCTACCTGGATCATTTGAGATCATTAAATAAAATTAGTAATGATAAAGGTTTCTACAGTAACTGCAGATACGTGTAATAAAGGATATAATGATTATCATTCGATAAATCAGATATGACACAGTGCTGACAGCACGTACCTCCTAATACATAGACATCTGAAACAAAAGCGAGTAGCCAGAAAAGGAAGTCTCAGCTTCCTAATAAATCGTTTGTTTCTCAAAAAAAATGAATGTAATACAGATGTTACTTCTTATGCCTTATGCATGCTGTCTATGAGCTATAAATAACATCTGTTCTTCTATCGGTGATATTGCATATACGTCTGCCACACATTTCTTACAGGTTAACGGTTTTTTTCGTAAAAGTCACAAAAAATAAAACATATTTCACTAGTATATAATACGGTTCAGTAAATTTGCGAGACTTGTGTGGGAGGAAGTAATATGATGTCTGACACTTCCCGGAATCTACATACTCGGAATTTTCTATACAGAACCTCTTCGTGACGCAAATCACCTCTTTCGTAGGGTTGAGCATTTCTGCAAACGCTCTGGCGCCGACTACATGATCTCGCAACGAATTGCGGATCTCTGCGTTGTATCTAGCCTTTCTCTTAATCCAAACTGGAAAGGATCCCAGACCGATGAGCAGTGCTCAAGAATCGGCTGAATGAATGTTCTGTAAGACACTGTTGTGTACATAGTTCCGCGTAGTCAGCACGTGCACAACTTTCCCACTAGAGCGCGCCCCGCTAAGCACAACAGCGCAGGCGCAGCGCTCGTCCATCTCCGCACTACGAGATGGCGCTGCCTAAGAGACGGACCAAATTCTGCTTCCGCCGATCCGTGTATTAATATGTAACGCAGCCAATGAGATTGCTGATAACGTAGAACCTTTTCTCCTCGTGGATCACACTCGCCCAGTGATACATGAACGCGCGAGGTATTATAACGAGTGTACAGACCTCAGATTAGTCAGTCTGCATTTGTCTGCACTAGTCTGTACCAGTCTGCATTTATCTGCACCTGTCTGTACCAGTCTACATTAGTCTGTACCAGTCTATAGTCAAGTTTTAGTCTGCCTAATAAGATTACTATATTCCTGTACATAGCCATGAAGATAAATGAATAGACACTTTGTCAACTATCAGAGATATGTGAGAATAAGATTAACGTACCAAGACCAATGGAACTTCAGATTGTCAATTGTAAACAGCATCCAGAATCAAGTTACATAATGTCTATGCTTTTTATTATTGTAATAAATGTGTGTGAAATTTAATCAAGTTCTGTTTAAAGTTCGTCACCGCCAATCTGCTACTCTAAGCATGCAAGTGGCATTTCATTCGTCTGACCTAATGGCAGAAGATAAACACGCCATGATAAGACCACGAGACATATCGCTGACACTCACCTACTTCGTTAGAGCGACAAGTCAAATAATCTGATGGGTGTGTACCAAAGGTCTTACAGTACACACACCACAGGCACTTACTACATCGATGCATTAAATTTCCTGAAGACTATTCCTATGAATGTCAATCTGGCAAATGGTTTTCCCACAACTTGCTTATTACGCTTCAGGTCGCTCCAGATGGTTACTCCTAAATATTTTAAGGTAGTTACTCTTTCCAGAAATTTATTGTCAGTAGAGTAGTTTTACAGAAGTGGATTTGTTCTCCTATTTACGATCAGTATCCGGGTCACCTGCCAGTCCCTGCACCGTCCATCAATTCTCCGCAGCAAGTCTTCCTGCAAATCGCTACTGTCTTCTCGATTTGATATCTTCCTTCAATCGCATCACCTGCGATCAGCCTTATGGAGCTTCTGACGTTATCTAATGGATTTTTTTTACATATTGTGAACAGTAACGGTCCTATCACACATCCGTGGGTTACTCCTGAAACTACCTTGACATCTGTCAGTTGTTCCGTCAAAAGTGACGTGCTGAATTCTGTCTGCGAGGAAGTTGCACGAATCAGTCCGGCGCATTAATGTCGAGGTCCGGTGTCCCAGCCAGTCTGTGGATGGTTTTTAAGGCAGTTTTCCATCTGTCTCGGCGAAAGCGGGCTGGTTCCCCATATTCCGCCTCAGTTACACTATGAAATTACAATGAAATCCAGACCTTTAGCTGTTTACAGGCCTTGATAAGTATCAACGGGGACAGTTGAAAATGTATACCTCGACCTGGACTCGAACCCGGGATCTCCTCCTTACATGGTAGGCGCTCTATCCGTCTGAGCCATCGAGGACACAGATGACAGTGCGACTGCAGCTACTTATCTCTGGCATGCTCCTCGTGAGACCCACATTTCCAGCTTACTGTCCTCATACTATAGTTGTAGTGCCCCAGCCCATTATACTCACAACTCGCTGCAGTCAATCTACCGATTCCCGTAAGTGTTCGGGTAATGTGAGTGCATCCACACTGAAGAAGACCGTAGGCCGCCAGAACAGATACCATCTTCGTATGAGTTGCATTATGTCGGCGACTGCTGCGCCAACACTGTCGCCACATACGCGTACCCCATGATTACTCTAGCACGCAAACATTTGGGGTTACACTAGTTTGGTATGAGACGTTCCCGAGGGGGGCCCACTGGGGGCCGCACCGCACAAGAACCCTCGGTTCAGTGTGTGGCGGCGGTGGGGTGTGTGGACTGCTGTTGCCTGTTGTGGGGTTGTGTACCACTGAGGGCTACGGCGAGGCCAAACCCTCTCCGTCGTTTCTAGGTCCTCAGTTCAATACAAAAGACACAATACACAAGGAGCAGTGCAGGATGGAGTCAAGTACCATCCTTGAAGGAACACAACGTCAACCTGAGCGTCGATGTCTACAGTGTTGTGGATTTCACTGAGGAGTTATGCGAGCTGAGTTTCGTAATATCTCTGTATGCGGAATCCAAAGTGATTTTTATAGAGGAAATTTTCGTTCTCCAAAAGCGTCATAATATTCATTAGAAAAAAATGTTTCAAAATTCTACAACATATTGACGTCACCAATACAAACCTGCAGTACCCTCCACCACATGCCGTGGTGTGGTGTGCTATGTGTGCATATAGATGTCTCAGGAATACCCACGACACTAATTATAGGCGGGAAATGAAGCACGCAAGTAAGGAAATGTAGGCCTGTTCGCTACTTGAAGTCTCCATCGAATTGGCCCAGTGGCAGTAAAAGATTGGCACTTGTACAAATTGCTTGCACTTCCAGGTTACTGATGACAGGGATGTTATGCTGCAGGGGCCTTCTCAGGCAATTTCATGGTTATTGGAATGAGTGACTAACATCTGCGTACAATATACCTATGATGGACAGAGAAATGCAAAGAGATTTCTATACGATATGTCTCCTCTACAGTCTTATCGGCGCATATAATCCCTCACCTGCCTGCCCGCCATTAGCCCTCATGTCTGAGCAAAACAGTTGAAATACTTGTTTCCATTAGACAAAAATAATTTCCATCTCACTATATCTCCAAACCGCCTTATCTAAGGCGTTTTAATTATCATGAACCCAAGTCTGGAATGATCTCCCTCATTGTATCACGGAACTGAACACATCCCCAGCTTCAAAAGACAGTTCAAGACACGTCCACTAAAAGGATACCTGCATTTGACCTGCATTTATCACTCATGTAATTGATGTTTCATTCTGCAGTTCTGTACGCCTGCAAATACATTTTGTATCTGCTACTACCACTACTATCTTTAGAAGTAGCCGTTATAGTAGTAGTAGTAGAACCACTATAGTTCGTGCTATTAGTTCTTAGTCAGTACCGTCTTCATTAGATACGTTCAAATGTTTCAAATCTATTAATACTGTTCCTCACGTTTAAGTTGTAATTTGTTCGGCAACTAAGACGTACACTATAAAGTACAGTATGTGTAAAACCCTAGTAGGTGTAAGAAAGAGCCTGAAGGCTTTAAAATGATTAGGTCAAATGAATAAATAAATTATAATTGTTTAATAAAAATGTATTTTTAATACACCACATTTCAAATTCTGACTAAAAAGTACAAAAAAATTTCTCCAGGCCCCCTAGTGATTCCTAACCCCATATATACAGTCCTGAAAATTTTGTGATTGTGAGTTTTTAATATCCTTGAAAGTACCTGTAAGACTTGAAACGAAAAAGTGTGGCGCCTACAACAGCTATAAGTAACGGGGAGAACTATTTATGCGCCATTTAGTAAATAGTGTAATAGTAACGAGGTGAACTACTCTTGTCTCTGTTACGTAATGCAAGTGTCCAACGTTTTCCGTTTTAAATCAGACAATCGTTTTCATATCTATTAAAAATTCACAATCCCAGGTTTCAGGGCTATCTGTATGGGGTTGGCAACGGCCTTGCCGCAGTGTATACACCGGTTCCCGTGAGATCACCGAAGTCGCGTTGTCGGGCGTGGCCGGCGCCTGGATGGGTGACCATCCAGGCCACCATGCGCTGTTGCCATTTTTCTGGGTGCACTCAGCCTCGTGATGCCAACTAAGGAGCTACTCGACCGATTAGTAGCGGCTTCGGTCAAGAATACCATCATAACGACCGGGAGAGCGGTGTGCTTACCCCACGCCCATCCTATCCGGATCCTCCTTGTGGATGACACGGCGGTCGGATGGTCCCGGTAGGCCACTCGTGTCCTGAAGACGGAGTGCTTTTTATCTGGGGTTTAGGAATTTTTATGGGTCTACGAGTAATTTTTTCATACTTTATTATCAGGTTTGAAAATCTGTATACTAAAAATACATTTCTATTTCAATTCTTATTTTTCTGGTTTTTAGTCTTACGTGTGTGTGTGTGTGTGTGTGTGTGTGTGTGTGTGTGTGTGTGTGTGTGTGTGTGTGTGTGTGCGTGTGTGTGTGTGTGAAATTGTTGTGGTTCTGACAGTCTGATGGCATTACAACACTTATGTAGTAAATTTCAGGTCTACTTCAGTTTCTCGTCGCCTGATTCAACCATTATATCGCTTCTTTCAACATGTATCTCGGGAAAAGATCATGATGGTAAACATTATAGAGATTTCAGCTCGTATGGAGGCTTATCAGCAATCGTTCTTCCTGCGAACCATTCACAACTGAATCTGGAAAGAGGAGAAATGGCAATGATACACAAAGCACCCACCGCAACACATCAGATAAGAAAGCGAATTAATATTGCATTGTCATCCAGTTCTGACCAATGTTTAACATGTCAAGTCACTAAGTTCATGTGGAAGCTAATTTAAATTTAACGGCAAAAGTTGTACTAAACAGACAAGAAAGCGATCTAATAAAAAATACAATAAAATGGAAACTACTGTGTTGGACAGGAAGTGTGGGAAATCAAACGTGGTTAATGAAACATATTTGGTGAATAATGTACACAGAAAATTCCAGCTCTTATCACAAAATCTGAGATGGCTTATTATAATGGAATGAATGAGCAGCTATTGTTTACTAGACACTGAGGTGACGAAAATTATGGCATAGCGATGTGCACATATACAGATAGTGTTAGATTCACGTACGCAAAGCGTAATAAGGCAGTGCACCCGCGGAAATGTGCTTTGTATCCGGCTGATTCTTGTGATAATGGCCACACAACCGGAATCAACAGACTTTGGAAGCGGAATGGTAGTTGGAGCTTGATGCATGGGACACTCCATTTCAAAATCGTTAGGGAATTCAATAGTCCGAGATCCACAGTGTCAAGAGTGTGCTGAGAATACCACATTTCGGGCATTACCTCTCACCACGGACAACGCAGTGGCCGACGGCATTCACTTAACGACCGAGAGCAACGGCGTTTGCACATAGTTGTCAGTGCTAACACACAAGCAACAGTGCGTGAAATAACCGTAGAATCAGCCTAACAATGAACGCATCCATTAGGACAGTCCGGCTAAATTTGGCGTTAATGGGCTATGGCAGCCAATGACCGACGCGAGTGTCTTTGCTAACAGCACGACATAGCCGGCAGTGCCTCTCCCGTGCTTGTAGCCTGCTCAGATGAGCCCCGATTTCAGTTTTTACGAGCTGATGATGGGGTTCGAGTGCAGCTTAGATACCACGAAACCAGGTACCGAAATTATCAACAAGGCATTGTGGAAGCTGGTGGTGGTTCCACAATGGTGTGGGATGTGTTTACGTGGAATGGGCTGGGTCCTCTGGTCTGGAGACTATTTGCAGCCATTCATGGACCCCATGTTCCGAAACAACGATGGAATTTTTATGGATGACAGTGTGCCATGTTACCAGGACACAAGTATTCGTGTTTGTCGTGAAGAACATTCTGGACAGTTCGTGCGAATGATTCACCCACTCAGATCGCCTGACACGAATCCCATTGATAGAACATAATCGAGAGATCAATTTATGGACAAAATCCTGCACTAGCAACACTTTCGCAATTGTTGATGGCAATAGAAGCAGAATGGTTCAGTATTTTTGCAGGGGCTTCCAACGACTTGTTGAGTCCATGCCACGTGAAGCTGCAGCACTGCGCCAGGAAAAATGGAGATGGGTCAGGATATTAGGAGATATCCGATGATTTTTTCCACCTCAGTGTACAACGGTTTATCAGCGTTGCGGCATGTATCAATGATTCAGCAGCACAACGAAGGAACACACATGTCAGGTTGTTTTATGCCTGCTTGTAATATTTTTTCCTTCATCCTGCCCGTTGAATGAACGAGGAGTGAAAGTCACACCGCAAGAAGCGCTCTCACGTCCGCAGTTTGCAATGAGCCAATTTTCAATTGGGGGTTCAGAACTCTTCATGTAGCATGTTCACTCTATGACATAAGAAGTGTACACTGCGCAACACCATTAAAATACCACTTTTTCAAAACCCCATAATTCTCTCTCATTGCAAAACAGAAGGTTGGAATTTGGATCAGAGATGCCTACAACCTTTCTCTGTAACAGTGCAAAAGCGTGGCGCCCTGTGACGTCACACTCAGACTCGGCGACACTTCAAACAGCAAGATGTCGCGAAAAAAAAAAAAAAAAAAAAAAGAAAAAAAAAAAAAAAAAAAGAGAGAGAGAGAGAGAGAGAGAAAGAAAAAAAATCACCGCTGAGTTTACATCTGATTGGCGTTCCATTGCTGTTCTAGCGCCTGTGTGCAGGCAACCCCTTCGAGACACGCCTTAGGTTCCGCAAGACTGCGAGCAGGTGCCAGAGAAAGAGCAGTGGGATGCCTCTCTGCTGAGTGAGCGTCGAGGTCTCTGTACAGGTACATTTTGAAAGTTTCCAAAAACATGTAATACTTTAATCGGATTGCATAGCATATTACAACTTCAGCTGTAATTTAGCAATAGGAACGAAATCTGTAGGTGGGATGTTCGGAAACGATTGTTATTGCATCTGTATTATTCGCGACTGTTATAAGCTGTGAAGCCTAAACGCCAATGTTTGTGCGTTCGCAAACAATTTTTTTGTATCAATCAAACATCCTTGACCGTGTCGTCCTCAGCGAGGAACCAGTAATTCATCTCGATAGGAGGGTGTAAGACAGGGATGCAGTCTTTCGCCCCTACTGTTCAATCTGTGCATGAGGAGAAAAAAAAAACGTTCAAGAGTGGAGTTAAAATTCAAGGTGAAAGGATATCAATGATAAGATTCGCTGATGACACTACTGTCCTCTGCAAAAGTGAAGAAGAATGGAATGGAATGAACAGTCTCAAGTGTACAGAATATGGATTGAGAGTAAAGCGAAGAATGAGGAAAGTAATGAGAAGCAGCAGAAATGAGAACCGCGAGAAATTGAACATGAGGACTGACGATCACGGACTACATGAAGATAAGAAATCCTGCTACCTAGGCAGCAAAATAACCCATCACGGACGGAGCAAGGAGGACGTAAAAAGCAGATTAGCACTGGCAACAGGGCATTCCTGGCCAAGAGAAGTTTACTAGTATCCAACATAGGCCTTAATTTGAGGCAAAACATTCTGAGATCGTACGGCTCAAACATAGAATTGTATGGTAGTGAGACGTGGACTGTGGGAAAGCCGGAACAGAAGAGAATCGAAGCATTTGAGATGTGGTGTTACAGAATAATATTGTAAATTAGGTGGACTGATAAGGTGTGCAATGACGAGGTTCTCAGCAGAATCGGCGAGGAAAGTAATATACAGAGAACACACCAAGAAGAAGGGACAGGATGGTAAGACATGCTTAAGACATCAGTGAATAAGTTTCATAGCACAAGAGGGAGCTGTAAAGGGTAAAAACTGTAGAGGAATACAGAGACTGGAATACATCAGGCAAATAACTGCGACGGTAGGTTGCAAGTGCTACTCTGAGATGAAGTGGATGGCACAGGAGAGGAATTCGTGACAGGCCGCATCGAATCAGTCACAACACTGATGACTTAAAAAAAAAAAAGAGTGCAGCTTTTGTGGAAGTTTTCATGTCTGAAAATGGGCTGATGGTAATGTATTGCAGCCGGTATTCCAAAAAATTTGATGCTTTTCTGATAATACGACAAGTGTGATTTTTGGGTTGTTTATCGTTGTTAAGGCAAGTATGTCTAGAATTGCTTATTTTAATTACGCCTCTTTCCAGTATTGCAGCACTGAGCATGGTCACTTTTGCTCGGAAACAAGAAGGGGCACATTATCACTGGCGCAACTCTGAAAAGAAACAGTTAAATAACATTAAGCACAATGGTTCGGACAAAAGAGCTTATTCGCCATTATCTTCATGGATCTGACACTATGCGATTTCTTTCTCTGATGGGTTTGTAAAGACGAGTTGTAAGTGTGCCTGCTAATACCTGACCAGCCCGACATCCTCGAGATGAAGCAACTTCCGGATGAATTACTTCAGTAGAACTCGCCTGTAGACTAGATTTGTCCCTTCTGATAAATGATGCTACCATAGAAGATTTGTAGGGTGAAGTGTTAGTGTTTCTTTCGATTTCATGTATTTTTTATGAATGTAGGACAAATTTAATGCAATTAATCAGCTTCAGGAACCGATATTCTTTTAGAAAGGCCCTTAGTGGTAGGAAAGATAGAGCGGAAAATACACTTTAAGAGATGACATGATCTTTGTTTACGTATTTGGAGTGTGACCTAGCAGCTGAAGTACTTCCATTTGCGCAGCGGATCTGACAGGATGAGTGTTTGTCATGAAAATGGATAAAGTATCAATATAAACTGATTTTGAGAATCTTATTTGCATTCAAATAATAGCTGGTTACGAAGATTTTGTATGATTTGTCTTTTTAAAAATATTTCGTTCTTTTGGAGTTTTCTTACAGTAACACATGCGTGCCAAGTATTCTTTATTGCTGAAGCACTGTAAAATTGTAATTTAGTTACAATAATATTCCCTTTTTGATTAAAATGCTGGTACCATAACTTATACTGGTTAGGAAACTTGTAATAATAGGTAGTACAGATAAGATATTGTGTAAAAAATTGTAAAAAGGATTAACTACATTTTTAATTCAAATTATATAATGCCTAATAAAAAAATATGTAAAGAAAATACGATTAATTACGAGAGTCACTCTGTAACTAATTATCATCCTTTTTGGGAAATCGTCATACGTAATTTATGTTTACCAGTAGTACGTGTAGAGTTTGGTCAAAAATGTGTGTGAGGTAAAAGATACTCAGGCATGTGATTGCAGTGAGTAGCAATGGAGATGTTTATATTAACTGATATAAAACGTATTAAATAATAACTGAAGAAACAAGGTGTCTTGATGCTACTTGTTTCAATGAATACCTGAAGATATGAGAAACTGGAAGTGGTTGAAATCATCCTACTAGACAACTTTAGTGAAACTGACGGCAAAGACCAATGCAGAAATAAACGTGACTAAAGATAATTACAAAGCTGCAAACTTATTTTGATTTTCCATCATAATGAATGGAGGTTTCAAAAATTACTAACTGTTTCCCATCTTTCTTCCAAAGCATACTGATGAACAACGTAACTCTTAAAGCGGCAGTATCAGGACTGCTTAGGTAGACGTTCCATTATATGAATCTAAAAATGTTCTCAGGGTATGTACACGAAACGTCAGAGGATGTAACGTAAATTTGTTGGTCATTCCGTACGCAATCCTTTCGTGAAGTGTAATATAGCGGTGATAAAACCTTTCACAGGTGACACGCAGTTCCTCTATGTTTAATAAGTTGTCCCTAACATTCTAATTTTTTGTAATCCTGCTGGTAGCCAATAGCGCTTCTTTCGCGCTTGAGTACTTTTACTGCAAGACTTGGTTTCGCTGAGTATTTGCTTATCACGGAAGTGATACTTTTCTGTGATTGTATGCCTTTTCTGATACAATGTCGATACGTAAGATTAGGGAGAATGTTATTACGGCATCTTTTCCACTAGCGTAAACCCTGAACTGTGTGTTTCCGCATTTTAGCTACTTGAGAAGCCCGAATTTTGGGTAAACAGGAGTCATAAACCATCTGGCAGGTCTACCTCATTATGGTTCAGTAATACGTCAAGCGAGTACAATCCCAGTGTTGTTCACCTCCACATGTCACTGCTGTCGCTCTACGTTTTATCCGATCGGGGAGATCGAGTTAAGCGAGAATTAGCTGATGAGTAGTTTTCATCTATAAACAGTTTTTATTTATGAACTGTGTGACAGACTACGTATAAAAACCTGTTAATTTTTTGGTGTGAGTTTCAACTAACTAAATCTCTGTCACACACATTAAGTATTTACAGGTGGTTTGGTAGGAGTCACAACTGAATGGCTTTTTTTTTGTATTTAGAATAGATCTGCCAATTATTCTTTTTTCTGTGCTACTTTAACGTCCAACACATTTTAACGAAGTATTAAAATCTATCCTCATTTCCAATTTTCGACTGTCGCACAGTTGCGAAAATAATTCATATTGGAGGGATAAAAATGGAAGCTTGAGCTGATGAGGTTTCTGATAGCTTTTGTATCGAATATTCGCAGGATATGATCCTATTTATAGTAACAGTCTATAGTCTATCCTCTAAAGTAAATATATTGCTGGTAATTAAAATTGGAAAATGATGAGGGCAGCACGGAACAAAAATCACATTGTATGAAGTGTACACCGTGCTTGGTCACGCACATAATTAGCTTTTTAGTACAATCGCATGCAGTAGGTAGTAGTAACCCCATCTATATTCTGTGTATATGGAAAGATTATGCTGCTGGTTTATCAATGTTTTATCATTCTGAGTTCCCACAGCTGTTGTGTGGATACGGAACCGATGGTTTCAGAAGTGCTATGCAGAGTCTCGCGAGTAGAGTTTAGGATGGCGTGCACGATCCAACAGCCAAATCACATACCTTGAGTCAGGGAATTGGCTTGTTTGTAGAAAGACCAGTATTCAGAGGGGAAGTGTGATGACTTATGGTCAGCACGCGATCATCGATGCCCCGACACAGCTGACAATGGAACGTCCAAAGAAAACATTGGACACGAAAGCGGCGCTATGTCATCTTTAGAGTTTGGTTCTGGGTCTATGTAATGACTCATGATGAACCTATCCCTCTGTGAAGGCGACGTTGCCAGATTGTTTTGTCATTTTCATACAGGGCCAAAATGGTTTGGAGTGCCCATCACCTCTGGTTTGCATAGCTGGTAGCCTCGACAGCAAGCATTGCTTTTGTAACTTGTTAAATCCGATGGCTGTGCCCTATCGTTGATGTCCCTGCGACGTTTTCTTTCAATAGGATAATGCGAGACCGCATGCTACCCTGAGCCTCCTGATCTACCTCGATACTACTACCCTGCCAGCACGTTCTTCCTATCTCTCACCCACTGATAACATCTGATCACAGGTTCTGCAAAGACAGGTATGCCACCACTCACCAGTCACTACGACAGACGAACTCTGGCACACACTTGGAGAAGCACGGAATAACATACCAATACCTGCCGTTCAAGCTCAATTCGAGTCGACGCCCAGCCGAGTGAGGGATATACACTCCTGGAAATTGAAATAAGAACACCGTGAATTCATTGTCCCAGGAAGGGGAAACTTTATTGACACATTCCTAGGGTCAGATACATCACATGATCACACTGACAGATCCACAGGCACATAGACACAGGCAACAGAGCATGGACAATGTCGGCAATAGTACAGTGTATATCCACCTTTTGCAGCAATGCAGGCTGCTATTCTCCCATGGAGACGATCGTAGAGATGCTGGATGTAGTCTTGTGGAACGGCTTGCCATGCCATTTCCACCTGGCGCCTCAGTTGGACCAGCGTTCGTGCTGGACGTGCAGACCGCGTGAGACGACGCTTCATCCAGTCCCAAACATGCTCAATGGGGGACAGATCCGGAGATATTGCTGGCCAGGGTAGTTGACTTACACCTTCTAGAGCACGTTGGGTGGCACGGGATACATGCGGACGTGCATTGTCCTGTTGGAACAGCAAGTTCCCTTGCCGGTCTAGGAATCGTAGAACGATGGTTTCGATGACGGTTTGGATGTACCGTGCACTATTCAGTGTCCCCTCGACGATCACCAGTGGTGTACGGCCAGTGTAGGAGATCGCTCCCCACACCATGATGCCGGGTGTTGGCCCTGTGTGCCTCGGTCGTATGCAGTCCTGATTGTGGCGCTCACCTGCACGGCGCCAAACACGCATACGACCATCATTGGCACCAAGGCAGAAGCGACTCTCATCGCTGAAGACGACACGTCTCCATTCGTCCCTCCATTCACGCCTGTCGCGACACCACTGGAGGCGGGCTGCACGATGTTGGGGCGTGAGCGGAAGACGGCCTAACGGTGTGCGAGACCGTAGCCCAGCTTCATGGAGACGGTTGCGAATGGTCCTCGCCGATACCCCAGGGGCAACAGTGTCCCTAATTTGCTGGGAAGTGGCGGTGCGGTCCCCTACGGCACTGCGTAGGATCCTACGATCTTGGCGTGCATCCGTGCGTCGCTGCGGTCCGGTCCCATGTCGACGGGCACGTGCACCTTCCGCCGACCACTGGCGACAACATCGATGTACTGTGGAGACCTCACGCCCCACGTGTTGAGCAATTCGGCGGTACGTCCACCCGGCCTCCCGCATGCCCACTATACGCCCTCGCTCAAAGTCCGTCAACTGCACATACGGTTCACGTCCACGCTGTCGCGGCATGCTACCAGTGTTAAAGACTGCGATGGAGCTCCGTATGCCACGGCAAACTGTCTGACACTGACGGCGGCGGTGCACAAATGCTGCGCAGCTAGCGCCATTCGACGGCCAACACCGCGGTTCCTGGTGTGTCCGCTGTGCCGTGCGTGTGATCATTGCTTGTACAGCCCTCTCGCAGTGTCCGGAGCAAGTATGGTGGGTCTGACACACCGGTGTCAATGTGTTCTTTTTTCCATTTCCAGGAGTGTATTTGCTGCCAAAGATGGCAGGACTGTTCACTAAATTTTTCACCAAGAATACCTCCAAACTACCTATACATTTAATCATGAATTCTTTCAACTATACTGTAAACACTAAAAAGCAAAATTATTTTATATCCTATCGTTCCTGGTGCTACAACTTCAAAGATCAGGCTAGCGAAGTATATTCTCAATCACTGCAGAGTTTTCGAAAGTATGGCTGTTGCGTTATGATTTACGAAATTCTTAATGTGAGGCCAACCATTAACATAAAGGCTACTTGCACTGGAGGGAAGTTTTTTTTTAAGGCACTCAATTCGCCCTCGAAATTATATCCGACCACGAACAGCGCTTAAAGCGATGACCTCATCAGCCTCTGTCCAGCTGTAGCAGAATAATTAAAACGGAACGCCGACACTCTCTCGAAATAAAGAAAAATGAACGCTGCACATTTAAATCTGCAAAGTTTAGCTGTAGGGTTAATTATTCACAGAAAACCAAGAGGAAAACACAGTGTTATAGAGATGTGCGTCAGCGAAGCGCAAAAAACACACACACAAAAATGTTTTTACCTCAGGAGAGAGTGAGATCATGTGCTGCAATGAAATGGCATTTCCAAGTAATATGGAGCACCTCTAATTGATTCTGCGAACCTCTGTAGTTCCAGTTAGTTTGGAACATCGTCGAACAGGTCTAATGTAAGCTCCAGAAATTTTCTCCCATTTTGTTCTCCCTTTCTCTGGCCGGTGCTTTTCTGTTTTTATTCTCTTCTTTTACGGGAATAAATCGTAATCAATTCAGCCTGGATTTGCTGCTCGTACGACCTCAGTTTTTTCTAATGAGATTTCGACACCTCTGACGCTAGGTCCGCCACCTGTATTTCTTTCAAAGCGGGGCTATGTGAAGCTTTCGTATAACAGACAGAATATTCTAATATCTAATTCTAAACACTGAAATTTAATATTGCAGGTAGAGTAGTCTAAGATGATCAGCTGGTGTAGTTTCCTGTATTAGCTGATTATTTATCTAAAATTAGGATTATGTATCAGAACGTATTATACATCAGTATACGTGCAACACTGAAAGATCTAAACCGAAACAAGGCACTTGTTATTGACATAATTCGCTCAGAATTATTGAGACTCTTAAGAGAACCCAGCGTGACACAGTCACTCGATGTGTTAAGCAACATAGATGTGACACGTGAAATAACCTCAGATTACAAGAAGAATGTAATAATTCCAATTCCAGAGAACACAGCAGCTGAAAGGTGTGAACAGTACCGAATCATCAGATTAATAAGTCATGGTTACAAAGTATTGGCACAAATTATTTACAGGAGCAGGGGAAAACACTATAGTGTGGCCTCAGGGATGGTTAGTTAGGGCTGTTTTGTCAAAAACTGACATTTTTAACCAGTGGCTGTGTACAAAATGGTTTGTTAGGGTTGTGGAGAAATGAAGGAACATGAAATGCAATGCTCAGTTTACAACATATTGAAGAAGATAGGCTGAAGAAGGGGGAAACCAACACTTATTGTTTATTTCATTCATTACTGCCAGTGTTTCTTCTTCAACTCTATTACTTTCGTAAAATGAAAAGCAACCACCTTCAATCACAATCGTGATCTTATTTCGTGCGCTGGGGACTCATATGCAGGTGCTTTGACTGTCTATATCAATTATTTTTCCAGATTTGTTGATTCTCGTCCTGGTAAGGTTACAAAGGTATATTCACAATGCGCCCACTTCGTAATACAGCATTGTATGTATGGCGATCCTGAACCACAATGAACAGATTGTCATAGTACATAATATTAATGAAATTATTCAGCAAGAAGAGAAAAAAATAAAACAATGATCCAATACAATCTTTGAAACAGTCGAAATGTCAACTCATTGAATATGATACTGCAGTCGTTACGGTGGCTGAAGGAAACTACATCGTTGTCTTTTACAAAGATGATTACATTAGTAAAGCTCTTAATTTTTTTCTCTAAAACAAGAATACTGAATTGAACCATGACCCAACCACTAAATTCCAGAACAAATTAGAGAAAATTCTTAACATATAACTTCCTGCTGTCTGATAAAGAAGTAAAAAGTAGCACATTAATAAACACCATTGCTCCCAAACTTAGAGCACAACCAAAGATACAAAAAGACAACGCTCGAGTTACACCGACTGTTAACTCCAAGAATACATCAACATGCAAACTTTCCCAACTACTAAACATTATCCTAGGGATATTTTACACTTTTGAAACCACATACTCAATAAAAGATACACATGAAATAGCAGTGATCATCAAAGATGTAAAAATCCATGGAGAAGCTAGATTTGCCTCATCTGACATTGTTAATTTATTCACAAATGTACTGTCAAAGAGACAACTGAAACTCTCAGAAAAATCCTTATCAGACACACCAAACTAACCATAACCGAGATTTCAGAGTTTGTCGATCTGCTTGAACTAGTAGTAACCCATAACTGATTTTTTTTAATGATAAAATCTATCAGAAGGCTATGGGTAGCAACAGATCAATTCTATTGGCTGACATTGATCAACCACATGGGCAATAAATTTTCTCTAGGAAAAAATAAACTTAGTTAAAGAAATGTTTATTACAGAAGAACCACCGCTATTTGGGACTCAGTGGTGTCAAACGGGAGCTCGTTTGGGGACAGGGTGGAGGTGTGTTCTGTATTCTGATGAAAGATGGTTCTGCCTCGCTGCCAGAGATGGCTGTGTGTCGGTTAGGAGACGGCAAATTGAGGGCCTGCAACCAACCCGTCTGCGTGCTACACGCACTGGACCTACACCAGAAGTTACGGTTTGGGGTGCGACTTCGCATTACAGCAGGAGCGCTCTCGTGGTTATCGCACGAGCCCTGTCTGCAGATTTGTATTCAGTCCAGTGATTCTATCTGTGCGCAGCCGTTCATGAAAAGCATTGCAGGGGGTGTTTTCCAACATAGTATTGAACCAAATCGGGTAGAAAAAAGATATTTATGATACATCTTGGCTAAAAGAAGGGGTAAGTTGACATGAACATTTTGAGATACCATAGAATAGTCATTATGGTAATGGAGAGCTGAGTAGGGAATAAAAATAGTATTGAGAGGCGAAGATTCATCTAGAGTAAGATGGTTCAGATGGATGTAGGTGCAACTGTTATGCGAAGTTTAAGAGATTTGCACAGGCCAGGCCTGCACCAAACAAGTTTTCGGCCTGAAGACTATGGCAACAATGTTACAGGCAACTTCTTCAATCGTAGTTGAAGTTTCCAGAGGAAAATTGTTTTACGAATTATTCGTGGAGCGTATTCGAGACACCCACCTGGATAGTCCTTAAATAACTGGCTACTGCTTAATAGGAAATTTAATTTATAAATTTGGCATTTACAATAAACCAAATCTTAGATTATCTTAGGACGAACTGATAAAAGTACACACATCAAAAAAAGTGTTCAATCATCTCGGTACCGAGAGTTCCGGAACCTATACAGAAAATTTGAATACAGATCAACATAAACATCATTTCCGCCCTATTTATTGCTCAAGAAAACCACACATTGCATGTGGTACCACCATACACCGAGGCCCTCAGAGGTGGTGGCCCAGATTGATGTACACACCGGTACCTCTAATAGTCAGTAGCGCCCGCTCTTGCATTGCTGCATGCCAGTACTCGTCGTGGCATACTACCCAAAAGTTCACCAAGGCACCGTTGGTCCGGTTTGTCCCACTCCTCAAAGGCGATTCGGCGTAGATCCCTCAGAGTGGTTGGTGGGTCATGTCGTCCATAAACAATACTTTTCAGTTTCTCCCAGGCATGTTCGATAGGCTTCATGTCTGGAGAACATGCTGGACACTCTAGTCGAGCAATGCCGTTATCCTGAAGGAAGTCATTCATTCACAAGATGTGCACAATGGGGGCGCCAGTTGTCGTCCATGAAGACGAATGCCACGCCAGTATGCTGCCGATGTGGTTGCACTATCGGTCGGAGAATGGCGTTCATGTATCGTACGGCCGTTACGGCGCCCTTCGGGACCATCAGCGGCGTACGTGATGCAATACCCACAGTCAACGTCTATTTTCAGGAGTTCTGGGAACCAGGGTGATCCAAAACTTGTTTTCATGTGTGTTTTAGTGGTAAAGCCACAAGGTGTAGGTTTCTGGTTACGTTCGACTTCTGCACGTCGTAAGTGCAGAAACATGATCAGAATGAATCAGTATTAGAAATAATCTATCCATGATGCTTTGCTAGAAGAGTTCTGAATTATTTTATTCACTCACTTTCGGACCCAGGAATATTTCGCAATTGCTAAATATGCATGTGAATTGTATATACGTACTAATTTGTACTGCGAGTGAACAAAATTTGTTTAATACGTAAAAGTATCGCTTCTCAGACGAAGAAATAAATTCACTTTTTGCAGTCACAACGTCACTCATATTTATTACCCTTCTTTTCCTTTGTTATACTGAACAAAGTAATCTATGGCTGCTGCTGTTGCTTGTCTTTGGGTATTCCCACAGTCAAAACACTTGAGACATTTTCGAAATCTGTGGGTGTGTCGAAGGGGTGAATTTGCATGTCAAAGCCAGACGAATTTGTGCGATGATCATTTCATGTTTCTTTTGGTTTAATACAACTATTGAAACTTTTTAAGACGCAGAAAACAGATAGTTCAGAGCAAAAAATATATCAATAATGTAGACGAAGTCTACGAATTGGTCTATGAAATCAACACTGTAGTCCTTGTCCACTGAAATCAGAAATACTATGTAGATGCGCATTCAAACTGAGAAATGGGTAAATATATTTTCGATGTCTATCAGTTTCTAGAACATCTGACGCTGAAGAAGACACTCGTGAAAATAATTACAGACTTGACCCCAGGTATGGATTACGATTTAACGTACCGTCGACAACGTGGACTTCATAGACTGAACACAAGCTCGGATTGGGAAGGGGAGGCAGGGAAATCGGCCTTGCCCGTTTAAAGCAACACGAAAAAATATTTCTATCCCTCATGTTTCGAACTAACGTTTTTTCCAATGTGTTTTGCCTCAGAATGAATCCTGTAGCTCCAAACTCGTTACAGGTGAGAAGTATATGGTTGATTCTCATGAAAAGAGATTTTCTGAGAAATTTTTTTTAAGAAATTAAATATATTAAAATGTTTATTTTTTAAAAGATAACAGTATAATGGTTATGTTATGAAACTGCATAATTTTCCTAGTTCAATAAATCATGTTGTGGCAGACAAAAATTGTAAAGGTTTTCCATGTCCACAAATGTCTCAGCGTCATTTTGGTCTACAGACATGATTTTAAATTATATAATTGCACTTTCTTTGGTAAATAAAAGAGGTCTTAAATTTTAGATACAAACTTATTACTCAGTACATAACGATAGTTTGGTTTTGATTGAAGCGATATTATACCAACAAGTTGTTTTCCATTCCATTTATACCCATCTTAATTTGTTGTACATTATATGAAATACATGAACGTTTGTTTAAATAAACTGTTTCCAGTTAAATTTACTTTCAATATAAAATATTTTTTTCAATACTTAAAAATTATTAGACGCAAATAATTAAGTAAACTCTTAGGAGTTACAAAAAATTAAAATTAATTGGAAGGAGAAACATTCTACATTGTACTTGTCAATATTTACTATTAAATATTTTTGCTTGTTATTCATAAGAGTCAGTTCTAATTTTGTGATTATTTCTACTCTATTCACAGTATAATACCGATCAGATTCTGGCAGAAAATGGCTGTTCTTCAATCGATGAAGATATTTAACACTATACTCATTGTCACTAAATTTGAAATAGTCATAGCTGAATACTGTTTTATGTTCTTCTTACCAGGCAATTTAACAATCACAAAGTCGTCGGCTTTAAATTGGGATTCCTGGCAACAGGTGTCATCCTGAGAGGAGTCCTCCTCTGTGTCACAACAAACGTCACTACAGCTCAGTTGTTTCCTTGTTTGGGAATCTCAGACACTTGGTCAAGGGAAATAAAGGAAATAAAATGTAAATTTGGCAAGTATTTTAAAGTAATTACAGTAAATAGTCATAAATTTCTTTTATTAGTTATGTATCCCTATGCATAAGTAAATAACTTTAACATTACGATATCATGAGAGTAATAAATACATAAAAGAGATACTTTTTACAGTTTCCACTTTAACTTGTCCAGTAACATCATGTGGACAGTCAGTTTTAGCAGCACATTCTGAACAACTGAGTTTTTTTGCCCAGACAGTTGATTTTTTCTCTGAACTCCAGATTATTTAATGTATGCTTAAAGTTCATTTGAACACAGCCAGTTTTGTGGGAAGTATCTTTTCAATCCAAGTTATGTCATTCTCGTCAGTTTTTTTAACTGACAATTCCTGGAAAAGATTTTTCCAGTTCTTGTAAGAAAAACCAATGTTTATAATATCTGCGCTGCAGGCAACCAAATTGTTGGCCGCTTAAACAACCATGTGGGGCTCCTCCACGATGGCCTCTCTCACAATAATGCCAACACAAACTGTCAATGTTACTGTCTGAGTAAATGTGTTACAATGAGATGAAACTTTTTTTTCGTATTCAGTGCTTGCATCGAAACTTAAAAAATTGACATTGTTTATTGCTGGAACCATTTTCTGTATCTTTAATGTTAATAGTTTACGGTGAGGATATATTTCAAGTGGATTATGGATTTAAATTAAATGATCAATTTCTTGTCAGTATAGATCCTCTGTAAAGATTTGTGTGTCACATGTTGTGCTGGGACAAGAAAGATGTCTTTTCGTGAGAATGAGACATATTCAGACTGTCCACTGACACATAATAGGTCTGTAGTAACGACGATCGTACATTGTTGAGAATTGTGGTTCACTAGGTACTTTGTCGTCGCGGTGGGCCTTGTCACGTCGCTAGGCTATAACGGATTCTGCAAGGTCAACAATCACAACCACAAGTCAAAGAGCGATGGATAGCAACAAATCGAATAAGAAAGTGCAATACTGAATTTTTTAGTTTTGAACACATAGCTGATGTAAGCAGTCTCAATTACACCGTTGAGTAGGAAAGATAGGTTGATCGCGTGCGGTAGGTGTGTGTTTATAGCAACAAAAAAAACTCTGACAATATCTACAGAGATTAGTACAGATTCGGTATTCGGAATAATTTGGCTGAAAATAAGTTATAAATGTGGATCTAATATGTTTATCAAAATTGTTATAGTCACCACGTCTCAGGAGCAAAACTGATGAAACGTTTGAGGGGAAACTTACAGAATATTTCACGTAAATTTCCTGTCACGTTATATTATAAGGCAGAGAGTTTAACTTTCTATTAAAAACTGCGAGACTCAAGTGATCGGAGAGGATAGCAGGAACACTGAATCACGTGAAATTGTTCTAAATTCATTTTCCGGAAATTTCCTTAAGCAGCGAATACTGGAACCGACTCGTGACGGTAACATATTAAACCTATTGATTACAAACATACCCGAAATTGTCGCCTCAATGTAGAGCAGGGAATGAGTTATCATAAGGCATTTACAGCATTACTAAATACGGCTGTACAATGATGTGAACTCCTTTGTAGGGCATCTGCTAATATCGTGTCTGACATCCTTTTGCCCGGAGTAACGCAGCAACTCGACATGCCGTGGACTCAGCAAGTCGTTGGTAAATTCCTTCAGAAATATTGAGCCACGCTACTCTACAGCCGTCCATAACTGCGAAAGTATTGCCGGTGCAGGACTTTGAACACGAACAGATCTTTCGATTACGTCATATAAATACTATAGGAATCATGTCGGACGGACTGGACAGCCAAATGATTTGCTCTAATTGTCCAGAATGTTCTTCAAACTAACCGCGAACAATTGTGGCCCAATGGAATGGCGCACTGCCATTCATAAAAATTACATCGTAGTTTGGCTGCAAATGGTCTCTAAACTGTGGAAAATCAACTTCTCCAGTCGATGATCGGTTAAGTTGGGCCAGAGGACCAGTCCATTCCACGTAATCACGGCCCACACCATTATGGACCCACCACCAGCTTGCACAGAGCTTTGTTGACAACTTAGGTCCATGGTTTCGTGGTGTCTGCGCCACACTCGAACACAACCATCAGATGTTACCAAATGAAATCGCGACACACCTGACTAGTCCACGGTTTTCGAGTCGTGTAGGGTCCAACCGATACGGTCACCAGCCCAGGACGGACGCTGCAGGCGATGTTGTGCTGTTAGCGGAGGCAGTAGCGTCGGTCGTCTGCTGCCATAGCCCGTTAACACTAAACTTCGGCGCACTGTCCTCTTGGATTCGTTCGTAGTACGTCACACATTGATTTCTGCGGTTACTTCATGCGGTGTTGCTTGTCTGTTAACACTCACAACTCTACGAAAACGCCGCTGCTCTGTCGTTAAGTGAAGGCTGTCGACCATTACGTTGTCCGTGGTGAGATGTAACACCTGACATCTGGTATTCTTGGGACACTCTTAACACTGTGTACCTGGGAATACTGAATTCCCTAACGATTTCCGAAATGAAATGTCCCATGCGTGTAGCTCCAATTACCATTCCACGTTGAGAGTCTGTTAATTTCAGTCGCGCAACCATAGTCACATCGGAAAGTTTTTCACATTGATCACATGAATACAAATCACAGCTCCGCCAATGTAGTACCGCCCTATTCTACTTTCTGTACGCTATACGAAGCCATTTGCTTATGTGCATCTCGCTACCTCACGGCTTTCGTCACCTAAGTGTACGATTTAGACAGATATGTGACGAGCTAAGTTGTGAGACTGCTGCGTTAGGAAGCTGCTGCGAGATTCACTGCATATTTAACTGTAGCCAAGACCTCACAGACATACAAAAAACTATACGGAGCCAAAGGTAGTAGAACGAGTGAAGTACGTGTAGGATTCAACCAATCTGAAAGTAAAATTCTGTCTACTGGCTTAACAGAAAATCCTAAGAGGTTTTTATGTCTAGTCAGTAAACGGATTGAAGTCATCTGTTCAGACACTCAGTGAACATAATGACACTGAAACGGAAGATGACACAAAGGCCAAAATACTAAACGAAATTAGAGTTACACATTAATACCTTCAGCTGCTGACGGGCGTTGATGCATATCAACGGGGACAGGTGAAAATGTGTGCCACGACCGGGACTCGAACCCGGGATCTCCTACTTACATGGCAGACGCTCTATCCATCTGAGCCACTGAGGGCACAAAGGATAGTGCGATTGCAGGGACTATCTCGCGCACGCCTCCCGCGAGACCCACATTCTCACCATATATGTCCACACATTACATTCGTCGTGTCCCTACTCAACACACTCATTACTCGTGGAAGACATTCTTACCAAGTCCCGTGAGAGTTCGGGTAATATGTGTGCATCCGCACAGAAGAGGAAGGTCATGGTCGGTATTGCCAGAACTATATACTTATATGGATATGGTGTCAATCAGTTATAGGATTTTGGAACATGTTTTATGCTTACATATTACGACATTTCTGGACATAAAGAATCTTTGTAGCAATCAACATTGATTCCAAAAACAACGATCGTGTGAAACACACGCCCCCCCTTTTCGTCAGCGAGACACAGGAAGCAGTCGGTGTAGGGGCATAGGTAGCTGCTGTGTTCCTTGACTTCCAGAAGCCGTTCGATACAGTTCTGTACAGAGCGTAATGAGCAAAAGACGAGCGTACGAAATATGTCCCACTGCGTGACTCGAAGAGTTTCTATCGAACAGTACACAGCAAGTGATTCTCAAAGGAGAGGAGTCTGCAGACATTAAAGTAAATTCGGGCGTGCCACAAGGGAGCGAGCTAGTGGACAACATGGGAAGTTCTACTTCGCTTTCCACGGATGCCGCAGATTTATACATGAAATTCGCAACGCTAGAAAATTGTTGCGAAATGCAGGAAGACCTGCGGAGGATCGACGGTTGGTGCACGGAGAGGGAAGTGATGATTGGTTCAAATGGCTCTGAGCACTATGGGACTTAACATCTGTGGTCATCAGTCCCCTAGAACTTAGAACTACTTAAACCTAACTAACCTAAGGACATCACACACATCCATGCCCGAGGCAGGATTCGAACCTGCGACCGTAGCAGTCGCGCGGTTCCGGACTGAGCGCCTGAACCGCTAGACCACCGCGGCCGGCGAGGGAAGTGACCCTCAACATAAACACACATAAAGCATTCCGAATACATGAATAGGAAGACCCTATGTTGCACGGTTGCAGAATTGCAGAATAACCACTGGAAGCAGTTACTTTAGAAGGTATGCGATTTAAATGGAACGAGCATATAAAATTAATCGCGGGCAAGGCAGATGCCAGACTGAGATTCATTGGATAGATCCACAGGAAATGTAGTCCATCAACGAAGGAAGTAGGTGATAAACTACGCGTTTAACCAAGACTTGAATATTGGCCGGCAATCTGGTATCCAAAGAAGAGCAGAACACTTAGTTACAGGTTCATTTAGATAGCGAGAAAGCCAAATCCACTGCAGACAATATTTCGCAAAACGTCCATGTAGATAAAATTAGAGAGATTTCAGCCTGCAGGTAGGCTTACCAACATTCGTTCTTTCCCCGAATCTTTCGCGACTAATTCAGGAAAAGGGGGGGGGGGTGGGGGGGGGGGGCAGTGACAGTGGCACATAAAGTACGCTCCATCACATACCGTAGGGTGGCTTGCGGACTAGAGATGTCAATGTAAATGTAGGGTGGATGTGTGTGGGTGCACGAACTTCCACAGACAGATGAAGCAGTGACAGAGATATTCAGTGCGATCAGAGACAGTTTTGGTGAAGCCCTCTTATTGGTAGAGAGAAGCGTGCTTTTGTTTCAGGTAGTTTCAAAGAGAGGACGAGTGATTAACGTAAGAAACGAGAGAGGAAACAAGTGCTGTCGGTACTTCAGTGAGTAGTCTCCAATGACATTCATTTGCAAAAAAGCTGCTGAACCTCTCTGTGAACAATGCACGGAAAAAATTGAGGATTTAGCCTGATATTTGTGAATGATTATCTGACAGTGATATAAAGCAACGACTTGTAGCTTGCTGTGGTTTATTGGCACAATTTAAAAATGCTCACAGATGTTATTTTTCGACGAATCTTCCTAACATCGCAGTTGAGTTTGCGGTACGTGAATGACCGCATGGACTGGGCAATATCGCGGCAATGTGACCTTGAGCACCTGAATTCTTGTGAAATTATATTGACTCAAGCCTTAAACGAAACTTTGATTCACTGCGGCAACCGGTAAAGTCTGGGTAATTAAGAAATATTTTCATCGTGTTTTAGAAGCGTGCATTGCTGCTGCGGTTAATAGCAAAAGCAGTTATCTTAATCTGCTCCGAATCTGGTTGATAATGGCTGTCCCTGAGGGTCCTAAAGACGCGTTTACAAGGGCCATAAAAGTGCTTATTGCAATCGCATGTGCTACAACATAGCCGGCCTCTGTTGCTTGGCAGTGTTTGTGGAAATAAATTTGCAGGCTATAAATGCTAACTACGGCTGAGAATGGGCAAAAGCGAGCTGGTGGAATGGAGTGTGTCTCTCCTACATTTGCATCTAAAAAGAAAAAGAACCAAAAAAAGACAAGTCGCCCTTAGTGGTTGCGCTTTTTTTTTTTGAGTGAGTGAACTGCATACGAAACTTTGACGCGTGAAGCGATGTTGGATATTTACATTTTCCAGAATGCTAAAAATCTATTTACAATACATCGTTTAAAAGTAATTCGTCGGAGAATTGGTATAATCGATACCAACATGAAAGACTGTTATATATATAGACCGAAGCGAGGAGTGAAATTTTGTACCAAGGCCGGGAATCGAACCCACGTCTCCCGTTATTAGGGAGGTGCGTTATCCCTGTATAATATCTGTATGAGATCAGAAACACCTCCGAAACTGTATCATTTCACGCCGTATACCAGTTACAATCACATTGGTGAGCACCTTTCAGATTTCTCTAGTCATGATTCATGTAGACGTTAATGTATCTCTTTAAGTTGCTCTTCTCATCGAAACCCTCTTTAAACAAGTATGAGGTTACAGTTATGAGTTTAGTATAAGCTGAGATGCTATCAATATCTGAGCCCTGTGAGTTATACAGTGAGCAAATGGTTCAAATGGCTCTGAGCACTATGGGACTTAACATCTGAGGTCATCAGTCAGTCCCTAGAACTTAGAACTACTTAAACCTAACTAACCTGAGGACATCACACACATCCATGCCTGAGGCAGGATTCGAACCTGCGACCGTAGCAGTCACGTGGTTCCGGACTGCAGCGCCTAGAACCGCACGGCCACCGCGGCCGGCTACAGTGAGCAAACTGTCCCCCCACGATCATGTGAAATATTAATAACAAAGACTAATAAACGTCTGAATTTCAACACGGGTGCCCCAATGAAACATGAAATGTGAGTACCGTAGCTCAGATAGATACGAGGGTCGGAACTTTAATAGGGGCAACTATGTATTTACTGCTGGTACAAAATAGATACGTGTTTCAAAGTTTTACTGACCTTCAAAGTAGTCACCAGCATTGTGTATAACCTGTTGCCAGCTATGTGGACGTCGTAAGATACTCTTAGCCGTGCCAGTTGTGTCGACAGTTCGAGAGGCGAAATAACATGGAACTGTCGTACATAATTTAAACATCAACTACTGCTGGCCCCCTATTAGTCCAGGAGATTTTTCTCGCCATGAGTGCGTCGTGTTTTCCATCCGCTTGCGGATTCGCATCTTTTTCGAATCAATTCTTTATTTGGCTTCTCACAATGTGAGTTTACACCTGTCGAATGCCGCCCTCAGGCCTCTGCAACGCTTCTGTCAGAACGTGGGACAGTGTCTGTGACAACTCCCGATCATCCAGAGTACTTGGCTTTGGACCTTCACTGCCCCCGCCCTTCCTCCGCCAGTCTGCTAGCGAGACCAGCTTATAGTAATACGTTACATGTTTATTTCACCGAACAGAAATGAATTTGACAACTATTATTAGATTTGCAGACATGGGTGTTTGTTTCATTTACATTCCCGTTTTAATGCATTGCTAGTAATTTGTATCAATTTGGTAGTCTATGAAACACATATAAAACTTCAAGAAAGTTTAGACGTCTTAAACCATCCAGTACCAGGAGTGCGCCGGCACGCTCGTCCAGCCCTAGCCAGCGGGGGAGAACGTACCGGCGCACTACTCCTGACTCTTCTCAGTGACAGAGCGTGCCCCCCCGTGCTCTCCGCTTTGGAAGGGGATTTTGACCTGCGTTGCGGGATTCCATTGTAGGAGTTCATGTTTGGCTCTTCATTGATAATATGTAGTCCAATTGAAATGTACAAAATTTTGAAATTAAATCTACCGTTAAGGCAGTTCTTATGTATATATTTTTTAGATGTTGAAAATAATGTTGTTTCACATTACCTGGCACTGCAGCGCTGTCAGCGTGAGAAAGATCTGGCAAGGTTATACAGACAAGAACAGACACACATGTGGCTCATTTATGTCAAATATTCTTCACTCTCGCTAGACAACACTGGCTACATCTCGGCAATTCGTTTGCAGCTACCACAGAACGGAGATTGTACAAGAATTCGGATTTCCTAGGTGAACACTGTCTTGGGTGAACTTTTAGTATCGCAAAAACAATAGATCCACGAGCGTAAATCGCCGCACAGGCGTCTGGCGATACGTCACCTCCGCACGGCCCTACTGGGTGAAAGATGGTCTACTTTGAGACAGACCATTGCAAATTACAGTGCGAGGCGTCAGGAATCCATTTCTGTAAGGATAGTACGGAGTCAAAAGTACCGTGTTTGCTTCAGGAGCCGACAACCGAGGTCACGTTCGAGGCTTTCTCGTACATTTTGCGCACTCAGTATATTTTTAACATTTCCGGTAAACAGATACTGTTATTATAATGTCTCCTCCGTATAGTATTCTACCAAAATGGTGCTGCACGCTTCCTCTACGCATGGGGACACTTCTTTTTCCGTTAGAACCTTCCGGTAATCACAAATTGAAAGCACTACATCGAATTTAACAAGCTGAGTTAGATATAAGTGGATAAATCTCTCTCTCTCTCTCTCTCTCTCTCTCTCTCTCTCTTACACACACACACACACACACACACACACACACACACACACACACACACACGACAGATTTGTGCTTTCCAATGGTTCCGCGAATCACCAAACAGAACGGTTGCGCAACGGTACTGACAGTAAAGAAATGCAGTATTACAATACGCTAGTAAGTTCACTGAATCGTGTAGGAAACATACACTTTAAGCGCAGCTCTGTTGCACGATTCACGAAACACGAACTTTCCTTCGTTTGTGGAGGCAGAATCACATGAATCACGGCACGCGAAGCGCGTGGAATGCCTTCCTCCTCCATCCACCCACGCTCGGCAGCCGCTGCAGGTAATTATAAGCGCCGCGCTGGCGGCGCTCGGCGGGCTGGAACGCGGCAGCGGCCGTGCTAAAAGGAACCTCTGCGGGGGTGGAGTTACAAAGATCGCCAGTAGCTGCCTGCTGGCCGGAAGGAGCACGCCGCTGCTTCCAGCTTTCCACTAGAGGCTCGTGTCGGACTGGGGCAATGTAAAGTGGTGGTTGCATACGGTTCAGTTCTGGGTCCGTCGTTTATTTTTTTATATGTATCAACGATCTGCCACTAATGTCAGAAAGTGGGAAAATATTTCTCTTTGCAGATGACAAAGCCGTATGACAGGCTTGGAACGTAATGTAAATGACCTAGCTACGAGGGGATTTCCATACATAGCTTACACGTTATTATGGCAGGTTAAGTAACTTTTACTGAATGCTGTGCACTGTCACTGATAAATAAACAACACTCTGTCTTGAGGCCACAAGTGGCCTACCGGGACCATCCGACCGCCGTGTCATCCTCAGTGGAGGATGCGGATAGGAGGGGCGTGGGGTCAGCAAATGGCTCTGAGCACTATGGGACTCAACTGCTGAGGTCATTAGTCCCCTAGAACTTAGAACTAGTTAAACCTAACTAACCTAAGGACATCACAAACATCCATGCCCGAGGCAGGATTCGAACCTCCGACCGTAGCGGTCTTGCGGTGCCAGACTGCAGCGCCTTTAACCGCACGGCCACTTCGGCCGGCGTGGGGTCAGCACACCGCTCTCCCGGTCGTTATGACGGTATTCTTGACCGAAGCCGCTACTATTCGGTCGAGTAGCTCCTCAATTGGCACCACGAGGCTGAGTGCACCCCGAAAAATGGCAACAGCGCATGGCGGCCTGGATGGTCATCCATCCAAGTGCCGACCACGCCCGACAGCGCTTAACTTCGGTGATCTCACGGGAACCAGTGGAGCCACTGCGGCGAGGCCGTTGCCTGTCACAGATACATGGCGCAATTTTTCAAAATTGTCAACAAGTCTCAGTAAATAATGTTCGGAAGGTTCTATCAGTAGTTCAAATACTGAACGATATAAATCCGCTACTTCATCAGGGAACCGCTGTGTGAACGCCCTCATCGTTGGCGAATCTCCTCCGCTCCCAGATGTTCTAGCTCCATTGCCTGAACACTGAACTTCCTGGAAGATTAAAATTTTGTGCCGAACCGTGACTCGAATTCGGCACCCTCACTTTTCGCGAGGAAATGCTCTCTACTGACTGAGCTTCCGAAGCAAGACTCACGACCCGTCCTCACAGCTTTACGCCCGCCAGTACCTCGTCGTATGGCCGTTGTTGCCTGTCTTCCACTCTCGTAGGCAAACGGTCAATCAGGTGCAGGAAGGTTTCTTATGGAATGGCAGCCTTTTCTTCACGGAGTGCTGCAACTGGGGAGAGGTATCGATATCGATCGGTCAGGCCTGCAGAAAGTCAGCGTTCAAAAACATCCCAAAGGTGTTCTATAGGATTCCGGTCTGGATTCTGTGCACGCCAGTCCATTACAGGGATGTTACTGCCGTGTAACCTCTCCGCCAAAGGCCGTCCGTTATGAACAGGTGCTCGATCGTGTTGAAAAATGCAGTTGCCATCCCCGAATTGCTCTTAAACGGTGGGAAGCAAGAAGATGCTTAAAACATCAATGTAGGCCTGTGCAGTGATAGTGCCACACAGAACAATAATGGGTGCAAGCCCCCTTCATGAAAAACACGACCACACCATACACCACCGCCTCCGAATTTTACTGTTGGCACTTGTAACGTCTAGTAAGAAACGAAAACAACATATTATATAGTAACGAGAAAATTATATGTATCATATTGTGTTATTGTATAAAATTATGTATTTTTTTATTATTTATTTTTGAGAATATCTGCGTCGGCGAGTAATGAAACCGCCACAGACGATAAATGTCGAACAAAGATTAAAATAAGTAACTAGTATATAATACGTGACGAACATCAATTTCTTTTGTCTTCTTCTTCATCTGGGAGTCGAGCGAGTAAGATATCCTGTGTCGTAGTAGCGAACGCTAGTGTAGCATTCTTTTGTCGAGACTAAGAGATGTACGCCATTACGTGTGAATTCATAAAGGTGTGTAACAATTGAAATATTTAAATGTTTTAATAGAGTTATGTAAATGAAAACTTGCATTATTAATTGTTAAAGCTTGCTTGCCTATTATCCCATCCTGTTGAGACATTTTTCAGTTATATAAATATTATCTGTGGTGCTGAGCTGCGTGGCTAACGAAAGAGCCGCTGCCGCGGCGTATTCAAACGACTTCCAATATAGTCTATCATACCGCAAGGAAGCGGTAAAGTAACAGTAAAATATTATTATTTCTTTTAGCTTCCAGACTTGCAGTGCAGATCAGCAGATTTTATGATGTGTTGCAGGTTGACGCGGGCTGCTGATAGTATATAACTCACAGTACAAATAAGTTAATGTACCGTCAAAATCTAATAGGAATCTTGCTGTGCTCCGTTCTGGTCTGGCAAACTTTATAGTGAAAACGTATTTTTTTAAATAAGAGTCTCATGTTCTTGTGCTAGTCGTGGCATTGAATGGCGTTTTACCGAGAAACAAAATCCACTGCAAAATTTTGTTGTTGAACGATCATACGAACTGTAACATCAGTGTTCATAACCAAGTAATTTCAATTTTCAATAACTATAAAGTAGGGAAGATATGTTGATTTTTAGAATGAGTTACAGTCACGAAAAAACGTTCCTTTAATTGTAGGCCAGATACAGAACAATAAGATCTCAATATATATATATTTTGCTTTGTTAAAAGGTAATGATGATAAAGAAATTCAAAGCACGGCATTACTAACAGATATTTCGCGGCTCTTTTCGTATATGCGTTATTAAAAAACGCGAAACACTACACACGATGGCAGATGACGTTCACCGTGCATTCGCCATATCCACACACTGCCATCGGATCGCCACATTGTGTACCATGATTCGTCACTCCACACAACATTTTTCCACTGTTCAATCGTCCAATGTTTACGCTCCCTACACCATGTGAGGCATTGTTTGGCATTTACCAGCATGATGTGTGGCTTATGAGCAGCCGCTCGACCATGAAATCCAAGTTTTCTCACCTCCCACCTAACTTTCATAGAACTTGCAATAGATCCTGATGCAGTTTGGAATATCTGTGTGATGGTCTGGATAGATGTCCGCCTATTAGACATTACGACCCTCCTCAAGTGTCGGCGGTTTCAGTCAGTCGACAAATGAGGTCGGCCTGTACGCTTTTGTGCTGTACGTGTCCCTTGACCCTTCCACTTCACTATCACATCGGAAACAGTGGACCTAGGGATGTTTAGGAGTATGGAAATGTCGCGTACAGACGTATGACACAAGTGACACACAATCACCTGACCACGTTCGAAGTTCGTGAGTTCCTCGGAGCGCTCCATTTTGCTATCTCACGATGTCTAATGACTACTGCCGGCGCTGATATTGAGTACCTGGCAGTAGATGGGAGCACAATGCACCTCATATTAAAAACGTTTGTTTTTGGGGGTGTCCGGATAGTTTAGATCACATAGTGTACCTCCTGCAGTCCCCAAGCAATGACATAGCCTTTAACATCAGCACGTGGCCGTCAGGAAACAGATTAACGCGTAAGTATAACAAAACGCAATGGATTCAGTTTCCGAAACGCAAATTTTACTGTCTCCATGTAGTCAAAGGTGGATACAGTAGATGATTATTTTAAATTCTTAACATTAGATCAAAACCTTTATCAGAAATATCAAGGCGAAAATCTCGTGTAGAAACTGAAGTAGCCATAACAAAAATCTTCACTGTCTCTGAAACCGAACGTGTAGCTTTGTTTAGTTTGTTTGGTTTACTTTCATGTTCTTGCCACCAATGCTGTCATTAAAGCTCGGAATTGTGTACCAGTTACCACACTTTTACTGAAATTACGTTTTTATATTGGCAGTTAACAATGTCATTTCTGTTGCAGAAATGTTTTAGGTTATATCTGTTAAAATCTTTAAAATTGTATACCAGTTACTACAATCTTATTAAAATTACATATGAAGATTTGTGACTGACAGTGACATGAATACACAAGTGACCTCAGGGCATTAAATATCAACGTGTTTTCTAGTAACTTTCACGACGTGTCAGTTCAGCAGCGATCTTGTATCAGTTATGTACTTTGTGACTGATACACTTGGAGGAACATATTGTATCGGCATGTCAAATGCAAAACCAGAATTTACATCTTACGTCAACTCTCCGCCTAAGTAAGATATAGAGTACATTTGTAGCTCTAATTGGGCACTTGTATTACCCTTTACGAAGGTATGTGTAATAACAATAATCCACTCGGCGTATTATTTTTAGGGACGTTGTATGCTGATTTTCATAATTCAATATGCTTACACTTTATGTGGACTGTTCACAAACTTGATGATGGTAACTCTGTTTACCGAAATCGATCACAGCAAACAGAGGTTTTACAAATGCTATTTTGGCCTTGAAGTTGTCTTCCTTCAAGTTGAAACTGTCTGAACTCAACAGATCGTCAGCAGCTATAAAGATGTTAACGGCTCAAGACGCTGGCCACGGAAAGTAAATTTCAATATGGCCCTAATCCAACTCGAGACTCTGCGCCGAGCAACCTGTTTGCCTGACAAGGCTCTGTGCTCAAAGTACACCTAGCAGATAAACTTCTTACTATGCAACCAAAGATTTGACTTTTCTATCAGATGAAAGCACCGACTATGTAGTCTGAGCCATGCGAATGACTCGCAACTTGCGTACAGATACAATTGAAAGACGCTTCTAACATAAGGCTTTCAAAGTAAAATAACGAAATTAATAAAAACTAGTCGTCATAAACAGGTTTTCGATCCAAAAAATTCTTTATGAGTCTCTAAGGAGTGATGAAACGCGCATCATCTTTATTAAATACTTAAGCTAAGTAGCCTTTCCAGTGCTCATAGAGGCTCTCCTGCAAGTAGATCGATATCGGTAGACTTCGACCGAGCAGAGGCTTACAAAACACCAGTTAGGTGTTCACTCCAAAGCCTCTGCAATCAACTCACTTTATGTGTTCCACTTCATATATTCAGTTTTCTATGCATGACTTCGTTCCCAGCAAACAACATCTCTTAACATCTCGAAGAAACATCGTTCTGCTGAAATGCACTCTGAAAGCTTCTCCTTTGATAGATGTCCAGTTGTCGATTTTGAGCTTTGTCAGTCTAGTGTATAGCCTCAGTTTCCTATCTAGTGAGATGTTCATACATCCTTTGTGCTTTGTGTTTCCGTACCTCTATTGCCTTTCTACAAAACAAAAAAATTCCTACTACATTTTTACTAAACGAAAGAAATTTCACTTGAGCATACAATGTTTCAGCAATGCAGAATATTCAAATATCTGCATATTAATGAGCGAGGTGATGCTGTGGTATGACACTGTAGTGGAATTTTGGAAGACAGTGTTTCAAGTTCTCGACCATCCATCCAAACTCAAGTTGTTCTTTGTTTTCTTAGATCACTTAAGACAAGTGCTATGACTGTTTTTTGAAGAAGCACATAAACAGTTTCCTTCCCCAATCCGAGCCTATGCTGTGTCACTAATGACCTTGCCGTTAAAACCTAATCTTTATTCATTTTTTTTTATCTGTATATTACGTCCATTAAAAGTTACACGTGTATTTAGACAGAACATTAACTCGAAATTGTTCAAACTAAGGCCAACCGAGGTATTTACTGTTCCTCGCTAAACACGCTCTAGATAAATACGATTACGGGTTCACCTATTTCCTTTTTATGTTAAACAGCTAAAAATTTCGAAATCGGAAACTGTAACAATTATTTCGGTTATGGTGTTGTATTGTCTGGTGGCCAATAAAATTATGTCCAACATTTGAAAGCTTCTCACTAATCTGATTGTCGTAATAGCTTTATACCACCTTACTTAGTGCTGCGCACAGCATTAACAATACAGAAATTATACGCATGAAATTCTAAAGGACATTTTATATATATATTTTTTTAAATTACTGGTCTCTAAAATGTAGATTCATTTAAGACAAAATCTACAAATGTGTGACGTCGCAGTAGGTCGTTAGTTCCCCATAAGAGCGATTGCATACACAATATTTCAACTTTCATAGGAAA
The DNA here is from genome assembly GCF_021461385.2 of Schistocerca piceifrons. Classification (NCBI taxonomy): domain Eukaryota; kingdom Metazoa; phylum Arthropoda; class Insecta; order Orthoptera; family Acrididae; genus Schistocerca; species Schistocerca piceifrons. Next base: position 260,203,011 of record NC_060140.1, on the reverse strand, counting down.
GTATTATCGAGGGGTCATCAGTAGAGTCAATAATAGGAAGCAACGTAACACAGCAGAGGCAAACTTGACGCTTCCATGGATCTACCCCTAAATCAGCGCCCGAATCTATCTCGAAATTGTTTCCTACGTAGAAAATATGCACACTGATGGAACAAAATCCCAGTGCCAAGAAAAAGTTGTGCTAGATAAACGAAAGTCGGCAGGCGTGTTTCTCCATCCCCAAGATGACATTTATTCAAATATTGTGCTAGTCACGTAAGAGTAGCGCTAGTAACGTTACTGTAAGGATGCAAATCATGTTTACTTTAAATACGTGCTGTAACGATCGTGGGCGTTAGTCACATTTGAGATTGGACGTAGTGAGTTAGTGATAGTCACTGAGTTTCAATGAGGTCATGTGATAGGGCTACCAGAAGCTGGATGTTCCGTCCACGATACTGCAGAAAGAGTTGGCGAGAATGTAGCCACTGTACATGATTACTGGCAGCCGTGGACACGGGAAGGTACGGTTGCAAGAAGACTGGGTTCTGGATGGACACGTGACACCACCAAGAGGGAATAAAATCGATTTCGGCGTGTGGCTCTGGCGCAGAGTACTGCATCTGCAGCAGCACTTTGAGTGCAGTTGGCACTACAGTGACTCAACGAACAAGGCATGAGTAGTGAAAACAAAAGACGGCTAGAACTAACCATGAATGCCTGTGTGCGTTACACGTGCTGTAACGATCATGCGTTACACGTGCTGAAATGATCATGTTAGTGCCTCGTACTCCCAACTAGGGTGGCTACGGCCGGAAAAATTGCGTGACTACCACACACTATGTCTACTTCACCGACTCCTCGTCGCGCAAGCACCCCAGTACCTTGCTTCAGAGATTAAACACCTGTCATGCCATCATAATCGAAACACGAGGTCACTCTTATTTGGTATCATAACTGTGCCCACTCACAAAACAAAAAAATTTGCAAACTCCTTCTCAGTTGCCGCTGTCCGCCTCTGGAACAAACTGCCCCTTACCTTGCGCAAAATTCAATCCCATGCTGCTTTTAAGAAGAAGTTGAAGCATTTCCTACTATCATCCTCATAACGTTATCCACAAAATTAATGTACAAGGCCAATCCTCTCCTCTGTCAAATATCAAAGCTAGCGTCTCCTATCTTGCTCCTGAGATGCCTTCCTCTTCATCTATCTCTATTAGCCACGCAATATTCTTTTCCTTTATATTTCCTTAATTATGTTTCATCTTGTCTCTTTTCTTCTCCTCCTTTCACCATCACTCTCCCTCGTACTCCCTGCTGCTAGCGCTCCTATCTAAAATCTGTCTCTTCAATAATGCCTAATTATAACAGTATTTATGATCTACGAATATAAACTCCACATGTATGTATTTTTCCAGGTGTGCCTTTGTAATTGTTTATTTCACTTTTTGTCTTAGATGTAGTTCAACATGCCTACTAAAACATATGAATGTAAAATAATTAGAATGCCTGGTTAAATGTAAGAGAGGGCCTGATGGCCCTAATCTTGCCAAATTAAATAAATCAATAAATAAAAATAAAAAGACATAAATAAACTGTGGTACAAATCGGTTACCACAAGGACAGCACTGAGCCTGTGCTGAGCCTGATGCACTGTAGTGTGCATTCCACTAATTCCAAACCACCGCCGTTCGTGCCTTCAGTGGTGCCAAGCGAGAGCTGATTGGAGAGCAGAGCGAAAGTCAGTTGTATTTTCTGATGAAAGCCAGCTCTACTTCGTTGCTAGTGGGACATCATCGTAAAACTCCAACGTCATCAATGTGCAACAGGCATGAAACTCCATCCCACAAACTGACACCCGCAACCCGTACGACACAATGAATGTACGTCTAACTGCTTGCATTCAACATTCTGGTGGTTACACCGGTTATTAACGAACTAGCATTTCACATTTGGAATGGCTTTTCTTGCGCTTCCATTAACAAGTGAACTTGCAACGTTAATCACTTAAATATGTTACCCACACGAATTTATTCGCGAAATGTCGTTACTCTGCATTATTTCTTGGTATTGCGAATTACTTTTTCCATCAGTGTATTTGTTCCTTACTTTGAGTGAAGTTTGTCGCACCTTCCTGAATCACGGAACTCTCGCAATGATTAATGCAATAAACACAGACGATCGACGTGCATCTTGACGTCAGAGAAGCCCAGAGAACCGTCCTGAGAGGGGCTACAACTCTGGAGGGCTGCAAGGAACACCCAGCAAAGTGGAAGCGCATAGTTAGCTGCCTTGCAACGTTCGACGTCGAAGCTTTGTGCCTGACCACAGGCGCGTGGCAGAGCCAAAGCTCGGATTACCTTCAAGGAATTACGGTTACGCCAGTAGGAAATACCGTGGATCAGGCAGCCAGCAGGTAATTTCTGACGTCAGACAGACCTGGCGAACGGCAAACGGCGGACACACTTCCTCCACGTTGGGCGGCTGGAGCGAGGGTGGGCGTCATGTGCGGAAGAGGTGCTGACCATTGTCCAGAGGCGTCGGAAGAAGAGAGAACACGGGGAATGACGCAAGGATATGGCTCAGCAGTCAGACACTGGAGTTGTATTGTTGTATTCCGGAGGACAATAGCCCAAAAATATAAGTCTGCTAATCACATTTAGGATTTTCGTGAGTTCCCTAAATCATGCAAGGCAAATGCGGATATGGTTCTTTTGAAAAGACACGACCGAATCCCTTGCGATATCCAAGTTTATGCTCGGTCGCTAATATTCTCGCCGTAGACGATAATCGTAATTTATCCTCCTTCGCCCCGACAGTCATTCATTAAATGTGATACAATATCTGATAAGTAAAGTACACTACTGGCCATTAAAATTGCTACATCACGAAGATGACGTGCTACAGATGCGAAATTTAACTGACACGAAGAAGATGCTGTGATGTGAAATGATTAGCTTTTCAGAGCATTCACACAAGGTTGGCGCCGGTGGCGACACCTACAACAAGCTGACATGAGGAAAGTTTCCAACCAATTTCTCATACACAAACAGCAGTTGACCGGCGTTGCCTAGTGAAACGTTGTTGTGATGCCTCGTGTAAGGTGGAGAAATGCAATGCGTACCATCACGTTTCTGACTTTGATAAAGGTCGGATTGTAGCCTATCGCGATTGCGGTTTATCGTATCGCGACATTGCTGCTCGCGTTGGTCGAGATCCAATGACTGTTAGCAGAATATGGAATCGGTGGGTTCAGGAGCGTAATACGGAACGCCGTGCTGGATCCCAACGGCCTCGAATCACTAGCAGTCGAGATGACAGCCATCTGCGTTTGCAAGACAACAACCATCTGCACGAACAGTTCGACGACGTTTGCAGCAGCATGGACCATCACCTCGGAGACCATGGCTGCGGTTACCCTTGACGCTGCATCACAGACAGGTGCCCCTGCGATGGTGTACTCAACGACGAACCTGGGTGCACGAATGGCAAAACGTCATTTTTTCGGATGAATCCAGGTTCTGTTACAGCATCATGATGGTCGCATCCGTGTTTGGAGACATCGCGGTGAACGCACATTGGAAGCGTGTATTCGTCATCGCCATACTGGCGTATCACCGGGTCTGATGGTATGGGGTGACGCTGGTTACATGTCTCTCTCACCTCTTGCTCGCACTGACAGCACTTTGAACAGTGGACGTTACATTTCAGATGTGTTACGACCCGTGGCTCTACCCTCCGTTCGATCCCTGCGAAACCCTACATTTCAGCAGGATAATGCACGACCGCATGGTGCAGGTCCTGTACGGACCTTTCTGGATACAGAAAGTGTTCGACTGCTGCCCTGGGCAGCACATTCTCCAGATCTCTCACCAACTGAAAACGTCTGGTCAATGGTGGCCGAGCAACTGGCTCGTCACAAGACGCCAATCACTACTCTTGATGAACTGTGGTATCGTGTTGAAGCTGTATGGGCAGCTGTACCTGTACACGCCATCCAGGCTCTGTTTGACTCAATGCACAGGCGTATCGAGGCCGTTATTACGGCCAGAGGTGGTTGTTTTGGGTACTGATTTCTCAGGATCTATACACACAAACTGCGTGAAAATGTAATCACATGCCAGTTCTAGTATAATATAACTGCCCAATGAATTCCCGTTTATCATCTGGATTTCTTCTTGGTGTAGCAATTTTAATGGCCAGTAGTGTATCTTGGCTGTATCTGTGCATAACACTAATTCTTTCGCCAGTTTTTCTCTCTTTCAGCCATACTCTAGAACGAAGTACTCAGTGAATGGATCTGAACCGTAATCGTGGTAATATTTAATAGGAGATTAATGCCTTATCTATTATCATCGGTGTATCTCCTGATTCTTTGTTGCTTTCGAACTCATTTGCTAACTTTACCGCATTTCTTTTTTTCCCCGAATCATTTAATTTCGTCTTCAGATTTGATGCATTTTGTGCTCCACTCATGCATTTATTTGTACGTCATTACTCCCATTCATGAGGAACATTTGTATTGTCAGAAAATTATTCAGCAACTAGTAGTTAATAAGTCTGGCTTTACTACAGGGTGAAAATTATTTAAACCGACAAACTCTGGGAGGTTGTAAGGAACATCAAAACAAATATTTTTCCCTAATGTCATTTTTTCCTATGAGGATTATTTAAACCGGGGAGGCCTTATTACGCTCTTCAGTTGTTAGAGGTCGTGTTACGATCCTCAGTTGTTAGAGGGCGTATTACGCTCTTCAGTTGTAGGCAACTGCTGTCCACCAGTGTAGTAGTGCATTGTCTCTGTTTACTAATTGGAGCGGTACACCTGGAGTGAGTACACTGATATGGTTGGTGCGTACTACGTAGCGCACCACAAAGGACGAGCTGCACAGCGGGCTTATCAACAACAATATCCTAATCGCCGTACCCCGCATCATGCGACATTTGCTGCTGTGTACCAACGTCTGCGTGATACAGGGTCATTTAGCTGATTACCTGGACAGGGACGCCGTCGCACGGTAAGAACGCTGCAATTTGAGGAAGCTGTCTTGCTGCATGTGGAGCAGGATCCTTCAATCAGCACTCGTGCAATTGCACGTAACACGGGAACGAATCAGACGAATGTAAGAACAGTCATTCGAGAGGAATTGTTACGTCTATTTCACTTACAGCGTGTCCACAATCTGGAACCAGTTGCTTATCCACACAGAGCACAGTTTTCGCAGTGGTACCTGGGACACTGAAATGTATCCTACATTTCCATCCTCTGTGTTGTTTACCGATGAAGCAACGTTCGGGCCTGATGGAGTCTTCAACATGCACAATTCGCATGTTTGGAGCAAGGATAACCCACATGCCACAGTTAGTAGCGCTCATCAAGTGCAGTTCTTCGTTAATGTGTGGGTCGGTGTTGTTGGGGGATGTTTAAGTGGGCCGTATCTGCTACCTAGGCCATTAAATGGGAGACATTATTACAATATTCTCGCCAGAGCATTGCCAGAATTGCTGGAAGACGTCCCGCTCCCTACAAGACAACGCGTGTGGTTCCAACATGACGGGGCGCCGGCACATTTCAGTCGTCGTGTGCGTCGATTCCTCGACCGACGGTTCCGAGAAACGTGGATTGGCAGAGGTGGTCCTGTACCATGGCCTGCTCGATCCCCAGATATGTCCCCTCTGGACTTTTTTGTGTGGAGAGAGATGCGCAACCTTGTTTACGCAACTCCAAAAAATGTTTCAAATGGTTCTGAGCACTATTGGACTTAACATCTGTGGTCATCAGTCCGCTAGAACTTAGAACTAATAAAACCTGACTAACTTAACAACATCACACACATCCATGCCCGAGGCAAGATTCGAACCTGCGACCGTAGCGGTCACGCGGTTCCAAACTGAAACGCCTAGAACCGCACGGCCACACCGGCCGTCTTACGCAACTCCTGTTGCATCAGAAGAGGATCTGGTTGCCCGGATAGTAGCAGCAGCAGGAACAATTCAGGATACTCCTGGGGTTTTATCCGTGTCAGACAGAAGATGATCCGGCGGTGTAACCTTTGTTTACCTGTCAATGGAGGCATTTATGAATATCTACTGTAACTGAAATTGGGTTGTGATTATGTGCTGTCTCTTTGTCATAAAAAATGGAAAAGTGTTAGTTGGTTTAATTAATTTGCCGCCATAGAAATCTTCCTCTACCGGTTTAAATACTCCTCATAGGAAAAAATGACATTAGGGAAAAATATTTGTTTTGATGTCCCCTACAACCTCCCAGAGGTTGTCGGTTTAAATACTTTTCACCCTGTATAATACCAAATATTCATTACTCTAACATATAGCCCAGTTACATTAATGTGACCGTCGCCTGCGTTCGACGTCAACTGCAATAACCACTCACAGACGGCATGTGGCAACGCTAACAGAGGGAGGTACATAAAATGTGTCGGGGGGGGGGGGGGGGGAGGGGGGGGGGACGCGGGAAACTGTGCAGCAGTTGTTGTAATGCAGAAACGTAGCAATTTTTGCGACGTCCAAAAGGGCATGATCGTTGGCTGTCAGGCGTTGCACCGTGGTCGGAGCATATCGTGTGGATGGCAAAATGGCGCTATCCAAATCTGGCGCCAAGGCAACTGTATTGCACCATGAGTCATAGGTGACAGGGCTGAACAACGGCTGCAGAGGTGTGTACCGGTGACCGTATGTGCTACTGTTGGGCAACTGACCGCCTAGATGAGTCATGGGGCCACCAGCAGTGTCTCCTCAATAACCGTTCAGAAACGTTGCTGCGTAGAGGACTCTGCAGCAGGCGCCTGGGTCACGCACCCATGTTGACTGCTGTTCATCGCTGACGAAGGCTAGATTTTGCACGGCAGTACCCCAACTGGACGTCCGCTGAATGGCGGCAAGTTGCCTTTTCAGATGACAGACGGTGGTTGACCTGTACAGCGTGAAACATCTGGAAGGAAAGACCCTGCAACAATCGTCTGAAGGGTCCAGGCTGCAGGAGGGAGAGTTATAGTCTGGAGAATGTTTTCGTGGCATTACCTGGGTGGTCTCGTCATTCTGGAAGGCACAACCGATCGACGCAAGTATTCGTCTAGTCTTAAGGACCATGTCCACCCCTACAGGCAGTTCGTTTATCCTCTGCACGATCGCATCTACCAGCACGACAGTACAACTTGTCATACAGCTCGCAGTATTTGCACGTGGTACAAAGAGGACAAGAATGAATTCACCGTACTCCGCACCTATTTCAACCCAGTCGAGAATCTGTGAGACCACCCCCATCGAGCTGTTCGCGTCATGGATCCTCAACCGTAAAACGTAGCACAGCTGAAAACGGCTATATTCTGAAGCAGTAAAATGCAATCAGCATATGGAATCCATGTGATGCACATGTAAACATAGTGCAGGTTGCCCAAAATAAACACTGGTCTGAAAAATGTTTATACCAGGCGATCAAAAAGTCAGTATAAATTTGAAAACTGAATAAATCACGGAATAATGTAGATAGAGAGGTACAAATTGACACACATGCGTGGAATGATATGGGGTTTTATTAGAACCAAAGAAAATACAAAAGTTCAAAAAATGTCCGACAGATGGCGCTTCATCTGATCAGAATAGTAATAATTAGCGTAACTAAGGCAAAGCAAAGACGATGTTCTTTACAGGAAATGCTCAATATGTCCACCATCATTCCTCGACAATAGCTGTAGTCGAGGGATAATGTTGTGAACAGCAATGTAAAGCATGTCCGGAGTTATGGTGACGCATTGGCGTCGGATGTTGTCTTTCAGCATCCCTATAGATGTCGGTCGATCACGATACACTTGCGACTTCAGGTATCCCCAAAGCCAATAATCGCACGGACTGAGGTCTGGGGACCTGGGAGGCCAAGCATGACGAAAGTGGCGGCTGAGCACACGATCACCACCAAACGACGCTCGCAAGAGATCTTTCACATGCCATCTGTCGGACATTTTGCGAATTTTTTTGTTCTAATAAAACCCCATGTCATTCCAAGCATGTGTGTCAATTTTTACCTCTGTATCTACATTATTCCGTGGCTTATTAAGTTTTCGAATTTATACTGACTTTTTGATCACCCTGTATATCAAGTTAACTAACAGGAGAACTTCTCTTTACTGAACACGCTGGACTGACCACAGTTAACGATTCCCTTGCTGTCTACATTATGTTGTCACGAAAAAATGAAATAAAATAAAATGGTCTGTTAACTTCTGTTTTAGCCAACCCTCGTAACCTGCAGCTAACGTAAGGCTATAGAACTTGATAGGAATGTGTACACATAACCCTTTGAAGCTAGGTCATAAACTATAATGTGAAAGTATTTGGAAACTATATCGAAACAAACCTGTGTCACTTCTGCCAGTGAATAATCAGTGAAGTATAGGGTGGGTATAATTAGACTTTCACTATTTGAAAGGGCTCTCATGAAATACGAGTGGTCAAAGGGCAGTTAAACTTTGTGACATGGTTGTAAACACATGCGCAAGGAAAACAGTAAATAAACGACTGAAAAAAAAAAACACATTTCAATTACATTAGAAGGTAAAATTTGTTAACTGGGTACCACGTTTACGTTCCAGGTTACAAACGTTGCCCAAGGTGAGGACCATTTGTAACCACGACAGCCTGTGAATGGCACTAGAGATTGCTTTACTGCTGCCCGAAACATCTTAGTTGGAATGAAATGCCCAGTTGTCGTGACACAGCTCGTGTACTGCTTGAAGATCGCACACTGCTTCTAGCATTCTCAGCCATGGCAACAGTAACTTCCCCAACAATTAGTGGCGCAATTGACAGTCGGCCTCTCCGAAGAACAATTCCCAAATCATTAGTTAATTGGAACTTGCGATCATGTTCCTCAACCCCTGTGCTGGAAGAGTATCTCACTTTATTCCTACAATGCGTAGACACTTGCAAAAAGGGGCAGCACTATTGCTATTGTTGAGATAAAACATCTTTACTCGTAAAGCCCTGCTCACCTTTAAAGATTCAGATTGCCTGTTTGCAAATGTAATATCCATCGATGCCTGTGTTTGAACCCTTCGGTGCCATTTAAGTACAGGCGCACGTGCACTCGCCTGTTCGCATCTCCGTACACGTCACCAATTCCTGTCATCTATGGCCCGTGGTGTACCGCACTTGTGTCAGCATCGGTTTTGAATAGCGTCATTTTGCCTTGCACGGTACGTTTTAACCACAACGGCACGCGAACAGTTTAGAAACTTAGCCGTTTCGCAAAAGAGTCCACCTTTGCCCCGAATGCCAATGGTCATGCTCTCTTGGACGTCAGATACATCGCTCCGTTTCCGCATTACGACAACGACTGCGTCACAGTCCCCCCCCCACTGCTAGTGCTGCCACCTGCCATCAGTGAGTGGTTATTGCACACTTGCATACTGACGTCGAACATAGGCAGCGGTCACATTAATGTGACTGGACCCTGTAAACGCACAGAAGCGCTCTCTATAACAAAGTTTTATGATCTGTTGCGACTGAGCGAGGCAGCACAACGGTTACAACGCTGGACGCGCATTATGGAGGACAACGGGCCAGGTCCTCGTATGGCCCTCGAAGTATAGGTTTTCCGTGGGTTAACACAAATGATGTGAAGCATCCTTTGAAAGAAGGCGGCCGATTCCCTTCCCCGTAAATCCTTCGGATTACATAAATCGGAGCGTGGGGTCTGTCTGTAATGAGATCATCATCGACGGGACGATAAACTTTCATCTTCCGTCCTTCAGCATTTATGAACAGGAAGTTGACATAAATTATGATTTCTATAAAATGATTTCCTTGTTATCTCTGTCAACTTCAAATAAGTACTTATGAGATTTAATTGGTTTACAATAATTTGACGAAGAACATTTCAACACAGCAGACTTAGACAACAAAAGTTTGAAATCGAGTATGGGACCTAACTATGTTGACACGCTCAATTTTTCGATTTACTCAATAGTGACTGATAAATGATCTTCGCCTGGCATCTTACGAAAGCGAAATTTAACAGTTCTGTCCTGAACATTAATATTAGACTGATGCTTCATACATTCGAGTCTGTAGTATTTACATCTATATCCAATTACTCACGAAATAGGTGATTACATGAGTGACTACCATGTTTACAGTAACTGTGATTTCTAGAACGTGCTGTACAGTCCGACAACGTATAAGATCACGACATACCTGCACTTCACAGTCAGAAGTTTTGTTTTCTGTCTTCTGTACTCGTGCCATGCAGAAAGCCATTTGCACTCGTATGTCAGTATGGCCCTAAATTGTGAGCGTATTCATTAGCTCACAGCCGCCGTTTGGTCGTCCAAATAGGGCCGTTCGCTGAAACGCTACCATCCGAAACGAGTCATATCGAACACTGTCGCCGGGCAACTGACTGCTTCGTTCGACAATGGACAGAGAGATTTACTTTCTGCAAAATGAATCACTCAAATGGAATAAATGAACTAAAGCGAAGGGAGTAATTGGTCAGGTCACACTAACCAAACGAAGCGGACGACAAGCATGTCATCAGCTACAAGAAGTGAAAAGTCAGGGGATAATGTTTGAGATTACTAAAGTCTAGCAAGCTAATCATTTCAGTATATCCTTAAATCTGTTCAAAAATGGTTCAAATGGCTCTGAGCACTATGGGGCTGAACATCTGCGGTCATCAGTCCCCTAGAACGTAGAACTACTTAAACCTAACTAACCTAAGGACATCACACACATCCTTCCCCAAGCAGAATTCGAACCTGCGACCGTAGCGGTCGCGCGGTACCAGACTGAAGCGTCTAGAACCGCTCGGCCACACCGGCCGCACAAGATCTGTTCAGAATGCGATTAGAAAATGGCTTTATTTCAGGGATGAATGTATGGCTTTACTAGCGCGGTAAATTACACACATGATTTGCTAAAAATATTTAACAAAGAGGAAGACAGCCCACTGTCGGCGAGAATCGCGGTGACAGTGTAACATATTGCCTTAGAGGAAAATTTATCACCATATTTTGTACAGATGAAGCACTGAAATGAAACAAAATATTTGTTTGAGTGGTTTCCAGATTATTTGTTATAGAGGCTGGGGACAAACAACCTGATAATGATTTCATAGCAGGGCACGGGGCCTTGAATCGAACAACGTTTTCCAGATAACGAAAGGTCGGAAATGCACCGTTATGGGGAAACGAGAGGGCCGAAATTCGTCTGGTAAGCGAACGTGTCTGAGGTTGCCTAAAGTGCGGTTTTGTCTGGCTAAGCAGTGCTGTTTCTATATTACAGCTTGTTATCTCAACTCATTTAAGGGCTACGATACTTTTAACTTAGTCCATTTAATAGTCAAAGTTCGTCCAATGAACATTGGAGAAATTTGGTGTTTAATGTAACTAACCACGGATGTAAATTTAAAGTTCGGCTAGCTATGACTGTTTAGGTGAAAACCATTACCTTCTGCTAATTTAATAAATAACTGAGCCCTTTAGCGTAAGAGCTATTAGATGCAACAAATTCGTTTAAATGAAGAGAATTCTGTGTGCTCATTGCTGATTGGCTGAATTTTTATGAACACAGCTCCACAAATCTGTGTTTCTAACGTATGGTTACCTGAAAAAGATTGCTCTGTTTGGTGTACTCTGCCCCGCTCTCACTCAACCATCAGGTTTTCTTTTCCTCCACCTCGCATGCACTGTTTAAAATACACCTAAGCTCGAAGGAGTTGTAGGTTCTGTTTCAACTCTGTGCAGAGGCATCGTTTTCTGTTATCAGATATTATTAAGTGTAAAACTGCGAATGACGTACTGAAAGTTATTGCAATATAAATCTAAAACTACGGCGCCTAATGGAATATTTTAAAGGAGCACAATCTCCTGACGTGTAGAAACTCTGACGGTGGTGTTTGCTCTTTCCGTAATGTAAATCCACAGACGCGGAGGGCAAAACCAACAACACGGCAAGGCAGAGGCACGGCCAGGGCGAGTGGCTCATTACTGCTCTCTGGCACGCGCCCTGTTTCCCGAACACAGCGGGCCAGCAAGGCTGGCGAAAGCAAACACGTCCGGCCAGGGAGGCGGGCACAAAGGAAGGCGCACCGTAACACACAGGTACACACACGAGAAATTCACTTACCGTGAGGGAATTGTAGCTCCTCGCTGCTAATATGGGACTGTCTGGCAGTAGAAAGGGCTGGGACGGACAGAAAAGCGCCATCTTACCTGAAAAATAAACAAACAAACATATTTAGAAGCATCCTGAGAAAGAAAGAGAGATACAGGAAGAGAGAGATGAGGTCTTTAAAAAATTAGCTTTGTGAGGAACTGTCTGCATTTTTTTTTTTGCCTGGTCAAGCTTTAACTACCATGGTCATAATGGAACACTGAAAAAAGTTACAAAATCTCGAAAACATCTATCCTAACAAAGAAGGAAGGAAAAAAATCAGGAAAATGCACGATAGTGTTGCCTAAACTATAGATGCTCTTGGTCATGTACACACATTAGACAGGTGAACGTTTGAAGTTCTGAACTTTAGGCTATAAGAGGAGCAGAAAGGGACAAAAATGGTTCAAATGGCTCTGAGCACTATGCGACTTAACTTCGGAGGTCAACAGTCGCCTAGAACTTAGAACTAATTAAACCTAACTAACCTAAGGATATCACACACATTCATGCCCGAGGCAGGATTCGAACCTGCGACCGTAGCGGTCGCTCGGCTCCAGACTGTAGCGCCTAGAACCACACGGCCACTCCGGCCGGCCAGAAGGAGACACCTTGATACACAACATGGCCCACTTACACGAAGACATCTGTTACAGGGTTCTGATAATTCTAATTTACACAAATGAAACTATATGCTTCCAGAGACCTTTTCAAGTGTCAAACGTTTATGATGTATATATGCAGACTGAAACGGCGAATGAAAATTTGTACCACGGCTACGAATCGCTCCCAGACCTTCTGCTCACTAGGCAGATGCGCTAACAATGTACGTAGACTGTTTAGGTTTTTATGTTGGTAACGCCACGTAGTGCTCTGTATGAAAATCACTGACTGTGCTGTGTGTAGTCTGTGACTGGATGGACTCATTGTTGGAATATTCGCTTGTGTAGCGTTGGGCAGTTAGGTGTGAACAACGCGTAGCGTTGTGCAGTTGGAGGTGAGCCGCCAGCAGAGTTGGATGTGAAGAGAGAGATGCCAGAGTTTTGAGCGGACGATCTGGACGTGTGTCCGTCAGAAAAAGGAAATTTGTTTAATTGGATGTCATATATATAACGTCTTTTGAACGCTCTTAAGGTAAATACATTGTTTGTTCTCTATAAAAATCTTTCGTTTGCTAACTATGCCTAACAGTAGTTAGTGCCTCCAATATTTAGAATCTTTTATTTAGCAGGCAGTATTGGCGCTCGCTGTATAGCAGTAGTTCGAGTAACGAAGATTTTTGTGAGGTAAGTGATTCATGAAAGGTATAGGTTATTGTTAGTCATGGCCATTCTTTTATAGGGATTATTGAAAGTCAGATTGCGTTGCGCTAAAAAATAGTGTGTGTCAGTTTAGTGATGATCAGAATAAGTAACGAGAAAACTGTTTGAGTACGTTGAGCTTTACTCAGCTGTCTTTGTATCAAATAACGTAGAAGTTTACCAGCACAGTAATTCATAATTTTTCCAACGGGGCCTTTCAACCGCTACCCCATCCTTGCACAGTGGCTTTGCACAACTACATGGGCTCCATGACACGCCTCCCTTCTCAGTCCAAATTGCCATTCACTTCTTAGCCCACCTGGAATTCCACCTAAACTATTACAACGCAGTTGGAAAGTCTCTGCAATTCTGTTCGAGTTTAGCGGAAATACCAATCGGGCTGAGGCGTGAATGGCAATTTGGACTGAGAAGGGAGGTGTACTAGGGTAGTCTGTGCACTTGTGGAAAAGCCATTGTGCCAGGGTAGCTAGTGATTAGCACATCCCTATGATGTCGCTTGACCATAGCACCGAACATGCCGTCATCCACAAAATATTCTTGACATAGGTGCCCTGGTGATGTATCCGTGATAACAGTACAAAGTGCACTCACAGCATTGGACACTACTCTGTCAAGGTGGAGAAGGCATTTGAAGGCTTTTACTGACAAAGCGGGATGCGATGGTTAGCCGGAGGGTAGGAATTGACATAAGCTTCCGTATTCGTATCGACGCAGGAAATACTAGACGCCAATGACCTGAGCGAGCTGTCTTTGAGTGTGAGGCAACGACCAAGATTAAAGTTATGATTCATTAAAAATATGAAACACGGCAGAGGAAATACGCGGTGCAGTTTTCGTATGTTGAAGGAGGAGGGTATGTTTCAGATTCAGGATGAAAACGTAAAGTACATGGTCTGGTCAAACAAATTTTGGGCTTCAGCCGATCGTCGTTTAACCACTCCCACAATGTTTCGACTGGACATCGGCCAGTGATCTTCAGGTGAGTTTTGTGGACTGGCAAGACAGCCAATCCACTAGGACGGGAGGCCGAAGGGCACGCGTTTAAGCTCACGCAGGATGGCGTGAGGTCTGGAACAGGACAAGGTCTTTATAGTAGCAAAAATAGTACGTAGTTTCTGGAATACTTAACTTTAATCCATAATTGGTGAACATCGGTCTGACGGTACATGCATCACAAGATAAATAGCAATTGATAATGGCGCCTTGCTAGGTCGTAGCAAATGACGTAGCTGAAGGTTATGCTAACTATCGTCTCGGCAAATGAGAGCGTAATTTGTCAGTGAACCATCGCTAGCAAAGTCGGCTGTTCAACTGGGGCGAGTGCTAGGAAGTCTCTCTAGACCTGCCGTGTGCAATCACTGATAGTGGCGACACGCGGGTCCGACGTATACTAACGGACCGCGGCCGATTTAAAGGCTACCACCTAGCAAGTGTGGTGTCTGGCGGTGACACCACAGTGAGCCATCGCAGTCTTTGCGGGCTGAACCGAGATACTACCCTTATTAACAGTTTTAATAGCTAAGATGACTGAATACATCAGTAATTCAATCTAAGAATATGTTCCATTCAGTCCAAAATGGTTTAGCCCGTTATGGTTCATTGTATTCAACGGTTATTTGGTGAGCATCGATATAATAAATATAGATTTTTTTCAGACGACGTTTTTACTCTGGGACTCTCTAAGCATGTCTTTTGCTGTTGCACTTGTACGAATATGTGATTATACAAGTGTCTACAGATAAACTATCCTTAGGAAGGTCTTAATGCTGGTGATATATGTGATGCTGTCATCCTTCAAATCAAATGAAACAAGGAATTTCTGTACTAAAACCTAGAGAACAAACAGAGAGTATCAACCGAAACGAGTTGTATATACAGGGTGGTCAGAAAATGTCTGAAATGCTTGTCTTGATGTTGTAGGGCAGATTGTACTGAGACATAAATGTTAAGGAAAAAATGCGATACGTTGCTCCGTTTCCGAGTTATTTAGCATAGAATTTAGCCAATCGGGGCGTCGCGCGCTCACACTCAAGCGGCCTGCCAGGGGCGGTGTTGCCCAACGAGTGCTTTGACTCGTTAGCTGAAACATGAATTTACGCGCACGACGATCTGATTGGCTAACTTCAATGCTAAGTAACTCGGAAACGGCGCAACGTATTGCATTTTTTCTTAACATTTATGTCTCAGTACAATCTGCCCTACAACATCACGACAAGCGTTTCAGACATTTTCTGACCACCCTGTATATGGGGTTAGTCAATCAAGTAGTATAAAGTTGATTAACAAATCGAGCACAATAACAGATGTGAGGTACACGAACACATATAAGAAGAACTGCTAAAAAAAGTAATGGATATACTGAAAGGAGTGAAAATAACAAACATGGAATAAAAATTTATTAGTATAGCCTTGTGTGAATTGTGTAAAAGCGGAAACGGTGTTGAGAAATGTGATATACAAAATGCCGAGGACTTACAATATTACCAAATAAGCAGCAACTAGTCGCAAAATCATGTTTTATTTTTCACTTTTGCAAATCGATTTCAACTGATTAACAGCCATCATCGGTGCTACAAATACAAGAATAAAGATAAAAATAATTAATAACAGTGACCAACTGAATGAATGTACATAAAGCAACGTAAAACCAATTAAATGTATATAGACGCATTAAACCATTTAAAATACACATACAAATTTAAATTTCAACAAATATGTACCCTGAGTAGTAATACTGTCTTAATCAGAGGTCAAACATAAAATGATACATCAAGAATTGACTATGACAACGGGAAATCATAAGGAGGCGCTGCAAAGCAAACCCGCCCTCTATGCGAAAAGATACAGCCAAAATAAAAATAAGAAGAAGAAATGACATACAAAGTGAGGTAAAATATGATGATATAATACTAAAATATTAACATAAAATGGATATATTGAAAAAGATTTTGTCAACCACATAGTACAGTTATATACACCAAAAAGCGATTGTACAATTTAGTAAAAGGGAACGAACATCGATGAGAAGCACACCACAAAAAAATTTTTTAAATAAAAAAATTAAATTATTTATCATATGACTGAAGAGCAAAAGTTAATCATAATGCCAAAACGTAAAACGGTGTTGGCATCCATCTAGCGTACAGTTAATGATGTTCAGGAAGATCGAATTTTTTTGCGGCAGATGGCGCCACATTGCTGAATGCAGTTGTAATGTAAACTAAGTTGAGCTAAGAAAATTACGGACACGAACGAAACAAACGTATTAAAGAAACAAGACCAAATGCAAAAATAAAGTGCTAGCACACTTCATACATCGGAAAATTAACACAAGCTCGATAGGATGAATTGAGAACTCGTAGGGGCTCTTACGGTGTTCTCGTATATCATGAGAGACAAATCCACACAATATGTCTGTTGGTGCAGCTGACAAGACGGCAAAAGCCCAATTAAAGGGCGTCAATGCAAAATTAGTCCCAATAACATCATTCATATCACCAATCTATTTATCTCCCCCCTCTCGTATTTCCTTGTCCTCGAATCAAGGTAATTTCACTTTTCTGCTCTATGTAATAACCTCACATGCGTTTCAATTTGAGGAAGTTCATATCCACTCTTTATAATGTGGGCTGCAAAATTCGACCTATCAGCCGCGTCCTTTCGGTCAACGACGACATGTACAGCAAATCTAGTGTATCAGTGAGGTCCTCAGTCAGCAGATTGGTTTGCTTCAGCTCTTCACGTTACTCTGTCTTGTGCAAGCCTCTTCATCTCTGCAAAACTTATGCAACCTGCATCCATCTGAACCTGCTTACTGTGTTTATTCTTTGATCTCCCTCTACAGTCCGCACGCCCTTCCCTCTTACACTTCCTTCCACTACCAGATTGATGATTCCTTGATGTCTCAGAATGTGTCCTATGAACCGAACCCTTCTTTAAGTTATGTCATAAATTTATTTATTCCACAATTTTTCGTCGGTTTAACTCTCTAGTCTCCATCATTCTTCTACAGAACCACATTTCAAAAGCGTCTAGTCTTTTCTTGTCGCAACTGTCTATCGTCCTCACTTTCCTTCCGTACAAGCCTCCATTCCAGACGAATCCCTCCAGAATAGACATCCTAACACTTGAAATTTATATTCGATGTTAAAATTTGTCTCTTTTTCAGGAATGCAGCTTTTTGTTATTGCCAGCCTGCAATTTATATCCTCTCTACTTCGGCCCTCGTAAACCTAATTTTCTGCCCAAACTGGAAAACTCATCTACCGTTTTAGTGTCTCATTTCCTAATCAGATTCTCTCAACTTTGGATGATGTAATTCCATTACATTCCATTGCCCTCGTTTTACTTTTGCTGATGATCATTTTAGAATTTCTCTTCAACAACCACTATTGATTCCATTTACCGCTGTTCCAAACCGAATGCCGACTATCAAAAAATTACGATGTGTTCTGCAAAGCTAAAAGCTTTTATTTATTCTCCCTGAACTTTTAATGCTCTTTTCTGTATTTCTCCTTTGTTCCATTTACTGCTTTACTGCTTGCTGAATGTTCACTTTGAAAAATCGGGTATAGGCAGCAACCCTCTCTCCCTCTCTCTCTCTCTCTCTCTTCCTGCTCAACGTTTTCCTCCCTTTCATGTCCTCCGACTCTTATAACTGCCGTCTGGTTTCTGTACAAAATGTGAACATTCTCTCTGTATTTTATTATTATCTATAGAATTTCATAATATGTATCCTGTCAATATTGTCAAAAGTTTTCTATTAATTTACTAGTACAATAAACTTTGGTTTACTATCTGCTAAGATATTTTCTTGGATCAGTATTGCCTCGCGAATTTCTCAATTTCTATGAACCCTAACTGATCGTCTCCGAGTTCGAATTCTACAACTTTTACCATTTTTATCCAATTAATTCGTGTCAGTTTTTTTCAAACATGACTTCTTAAACTGATGGGTCGATAGTGTTCACACCTGTCAGCACCTGACTCCTTTGGAACAGGAACGTTTTTCTTTAAGTCTGATGGTATTTCGCCTGTCTCATGTATTTTGGATACCCATTGGGATAGTGCTGCCATGATATGTTCTCCCATTCTGACGGAATGTTGTCTACTCCATGTGCCTTCTTTCGACTGAAGTGTCTGAGTCCTCTATTAAATACGTCTTGCAGTATCATGTTTCCTGTCTCATATGCACCTACTTACGCTTTCATTTCTGTAATATTGTCTTCAGTTTAATTTCTCTGGTACAGCGCATCACTCCTAAATAATTACATAGTGCGACGCGCTCACGATATTCACTGCTTACATGATGTGAAGGGCTCATGAATTTATCACTAGTGTTTTAATCGGATACTATCCGTTTCTCTCTCTCCGTTATTCAGATACTGTTTGGTTCTGTCTCTTTGTTCTATGCGTTATATTCATTTATTCACGTTTAAACAGAGGTGCTATTCACAGAATCACGCAAAAATTTTGTTCAGGTCTTAAAACTGAAACTGCAAACGTGACGCAGTTAGGTAGGGAATCGAAACTTCTGGAACACTTCATATCTCCATGCGGAATGGGTTGCCACTGGTGTTGTTACTAATATCATATTCAATATAATTAGTGTCAGTGCCAATTGCTGTTGTCAATCATGGTCTTCTAGTACAAGCAGTAAGACTAGCGCCTAGAACCGCTCGGCCACCTCGGCCGGCCAGTGGTTTAAATTTAACAAAAATATGCTACTCGTCGTTGACTCTGCTCATGATACTACTGAAATATAGTTAAATTTAACAGTGAACCTAAGAAACTATATGATTTCTTTAACGGACATACTACTAGGCTTTAATTAAAATGTCATGTATAGATTTTGAATGTTTCAGAATAAACGATCTCAGATTACAATTAATTTTTTTTGTTTACTGTCAGATATTTAATGTTATTGAGCAAATGTTCAGTGATCTTAAGTTTGCATATTGATCACTATTCTAAAGAGTTGTCTTTTTTATGTATCGGTCCACAGCCGCTGCGAACTTCCAGAGAACACTAATTTTCTTGTGTAGGCTGTCCTTTCATTTTTAAATAATCACTTTATTTCACTGTTTACCAATATTTCACCACTTGGTCGTTATCAAACTACATCACAGCAAAACGTTTTACCCGGAAGCATGTTATAATCCACACAGTAGCGCTGGAAAAAAGTTTGGTGTCCCGCAACACCTGTCACAGGTGTGAAATCCCAAACACGTCTATGTGTTGCACGTTTCTTTGAGCGTTTAATTTCCAAGGAGGTGAAATTAACTATTTGCCAATAAAGAAATAAAAGTATCTGTTTAAAAATAAAAGTATCTGTTTAAAAATAAAAGGAGGGGCTATACAAGGATGTTATTTACAGAAAACTCTTCCTGAAAAAAGGGTGGCATTGTCGTCCTTGAGGTTTGACTGATTATTTATGACGAATTTCACTAGTGTATACATGTACATGGTGACAATTATTTAACCATATGAGAAGAAACGTGAATTAGTTACAAACTACGTCGTACACATACTTGATTCGACATGTAAGCGTTACTACAGATGTTCGGATTTAGATGATGACATTTTAGATTTGCCTGCATTCATTGGAGATGATGTGACGCAGACGAATAGCGATATTCTGCATGTCCCGCTGAAGTGTCGGAACATCGATGCTGTTGATGACCTCCTGCATGGATGTTTTCAGCTAAGAAATGGATTTGCGGCTATTGCTGTACACCTTGTCTTTAATATAGCTCCACAAAAAGGAGTCGCATGTGTTCAGATCCGGAGAACATGGAGGCCAGTCGAGGTCCATGTCAGAGGCCTCTGGGTGCCCCAGAGCTAGAATGCCGTCCCCAAAGTGCTCCTGCGGGACATCAAACACTCTCCTGCTTCGATGGGGTCGAGCTCCGCCTTGCATGAACCACATCTTGTCAAAATCAGGTCACTTTGGATAATGCGGTTGAAATCATCTTCCATAACCTTCATGTAACGTTCGGTAGTCACCGTGCCATCAAGGACTATCCACCGACTATTCCGTGACTGGACATTGCACACCACACAGTCCAGCGTTGAGGGTGGAAGTACTTCTCGATTGTGAAATACGCTAATTTTACTTATTGACGAATCCATCCAAATGAAAGGGGGCTTCGTCGCTAAACCAAATGCGCATGCACATCCTAATTCCCATAATGCCCGGCAACCAACCGTGCATCCTAACGCAAACCGTTCAGAAGTTATGACGGATGCCGGCCGGAGTGGCCGAGCGTTTCTAGGCGCTACAGTCTGGAACCGCGCGACCGCTCCGATCGCACGTTCGAATCCTGCCTCGGGCATGGATGTGTGTGGTGTCCTTAGGTTGGTTAGGTTTAAGTAGTTCTAAGTTCTAGGGGACTGATGACCTCAGAAGTCAAGTCCTACAGTGCTCAGAGCCATTTGATTTGTGTTATGACGAATTTATTTTATGGTACAGTTCAATAATTGTCGCCCTGTATGTTAGTGAAATGCAGATGGAGTATCAGATTGTTTCAAGAGACTTGAGCGGGATGATTGTGATTGAGCACATATTATTGTCATAGTTCACTTCTGTGAAATCGATGCTTACTCTGATTGCGACGAATTACTCAATAAAATAATACAAAATATTCATGACTGGAAGCATGAAAACCGCGGAAAGTTATCTGTCCGTTTCCAAAACTAGCTATTACGTGATAAAGAAATTTCTTGAAGTTGGATGATAGAGAGACTAATATTCAAGTGCAACATCTCTTGTTGCTGTTATTCTGTTTATTATATGGGATTGTATACACTGTTTCTATCAGCTCCCATTACGAACGCGTAATTTCTAA
This sequence comes from Schistocerca piceifrons, assembly GCF_021461385.2. Classification (NCBI taxonomy): domain Eukaryota; kingdom Metazoa; phylum Arthropoda; class Insecta; order Orthoptera; family Acrididae; genus Schistocerca; species Schistocerca piceifrons. Next base: position 260,181,692 of record NC_060140.1, on the reverse strand, counting down.
CCAAAGCAAAGTTAGCGAGTATAAAACAGAAAATGAACGCCAATAATGAGAACAATGAAGTCAGTGGGTCAGAATGCTGAAAAGCTGTCCAATATGGCAAAAAAGGTTGTTATGGAGTTTATGACCCTTCTGATAACGATAGTGAAATCAAAATTGTAAAATTCAAAATGGCGGATCGAATATGACGAAATAACGTGGAAAAATTAATGATGTAGACTAAAAACTTTGTCCGTGAACATAGCAAACATTCTTCCAAAACTGCCTGTATCACAGATTTCATTTATCTTTTGCCTGTTGTGCTTCTTGTTCTTCATTTTCATTTTCTTCATCTTATTTCTCGCGAACATATGTATCCTCTTCGTCATTTTCAGCATCTAATTCCTCGTAATTTTATACAACAGGTACCAAGAGAGCAACGGTTGCCGGCGACGTTGTTTTGACTTTCCTCGGAGATGTTTTTCTCAAAGAAGGAAGATGTACTTATAAAACATTATTTAACAAAATTAAATTTACCAAGGAAAAGCTTATGGATCTAAAATAAATTTTATAAGACTTCCTGGCAGATAAAAACTGTGCGGCAGACTGAGACTCGAACTCGGGACCTTTGTCTTTCGCGGGCAGTTGCTCTACTTCTAGAGCACTTGCCAGCGAAAGGCAAACGTCCCGATTTCGAGTCTCGGTCCGGCACACAGTTTTAATCTTCCAGGAAGTTTCATATCAGCGCACACTCCGCTGGAGAGTGAAAATCACAGTCTAACTTTTTATAAATACTGCTTTTTATGTTTTTAATACAGTTAAATTATATTTCTATATTTAATAATTATATTTCCATTTTTAATAGCTTATTAGAATTGTTCCAGATTAACTATTACATGATAATGCGTGCATTGTGTTTTATTATTATTTCAGTCAAATTTCCCCAGTGTAAATAACGGCATGTTGCAATTGCAGCTTAAAAAATTGCCCGAAGACGTAATTACCGCTATTACCTGGAATTTAAAGTTGATTAGTGAAGATACATACTTAAGGACGGAATGAAAAAGAAGGCGGAATGTCGAGGACTCAGTACACTCACCTCTTTTTTTGGCTCGGGTTTTACAATTTTCTTGCTTGCATTGCGATTAGAAGTCAATTAACGAAAACAAATTGTTAATTAATGATTAAGTAATGATATAAGTGTTTGTAATTCAGTAATACCTTCTGAAACAGACTCCATTAAAATAATCGGTCTGATTTCATTGCACAGAAAAAGTTCATGCGAACGAAATTCAACCATGGAGGAAACAGTTGGCCATTTCTAAGACCGGGATTCAATAGAGCCAACGTTACGGTAGCCCATCTATTAAACAAAACATATTAACTCGGAACTTCTCTCTTTCACTATCGCCACTTTTTCATGATTCTGACACAATGTACACCGGCGGGCACAGGACAGCCTCGCAACTGACGCCGTATAGCGGCATCGCCTGGCGGCAAAACATCCACCACTACGTGTGTGGCAGTCCACGTTATTAAGTAATTTTGAGATATACTGGGTGTAAAATCAAGTAAATCACAGGTTCTAAAACGACTTGGAATGGAGTCCAGCTGAGCATGAACAACAGATACAGGTAAGTCATTCCACGCTACTTTGAGCTTTATGCAGGAGTTGATCAGTCACAATGGCGCGCAAGTGGTGTCGTGCTAGTTGCTCAACAAGCCATAACCCCATGTTCCCAATGGGCGAGTGATCTGGATATTATGTTGACGAGGGCAACATCCGAAGGTTCTCTGTGTCTATCTGCGACAGGACAGCATAGGCAACGTGCGGTGTTGCATTTTCTTATTAAGGGGACCTCGAATATGACTCAGCAAATGGCCTGAAATGTACCATCTGCTGTCTAAATGACCGACTACGCGAACCAGACGTGTTCGTAACGTGTACCCAATAGCAACACATACCAGCATGCTAGATGCTTGGCCCTTATGACATCGATGATACCAGTATTATCACGTTCGTCCCCTCTGCAGCCTTCATGCCTTCATACACGGATACGTCTATTGTGATGCTGTGCAGAGAACTGGGATTCACAGGGCTGTGTCACTCGTGTCTCCTCTTCGTTTGTGCACCTCTATCTCCTGTTGTATTAAGGTTAGACGCAATGGTAAACTCCATGCTGACAATCAAATTGTTCAAATGGATCTAAGCACTATAGGACTTAACATCTGAGGTCATCAGTCCCCTAGTCTCAGAACTACTTAAACCTAACTAACCTAAGGACATCACACACATCTATGCCCGAGGCAGGATACGAACCTGCGACCGTAGCAGCAGCGTGGTTCCGGAATCAAGCGCCTAGAACCGCTCGGCCATGGATACTTCCCCTGCTGCAAGCAAACTCATTTCTGACACCATATTCGTTATGTGCCAGTGCGTTCTTGCTTGACAGGGGTGCACAGTACCCGTGGACCATTATTCATACGTGACCATCGAGATCCTGCACAGCATTGAATTTAGCCCTCCTGAACCCGATGAATCCACATAGACGTTTCTCCTTCTTACGTGAAGCATAACACACTCTTCGCACACACAAATAGCATTAAAATGAGATTTCTGAACCAGAAACCTGCTGCATAATTTATGATTGTATACAGAATGTAGATCGTATTACTGCAACATAATCTGCGCTGTTAAAGGAAGGATGGAAAAAAGATAGAGTTTAATGCCCGGTCGACAATGCGATCATTAGTGACTGAACAGATGCTCGAATTACGAAAGGATGGTAAGGAAATCGTGCCGCGCCCTTTTCAAAGAAACCATCTCCGCTTTTCGCAGGAGCGATTTTAAGAAATCGCGGAAAATCTAAATCAGAATGGCAGACAGGGATCTGAGCTGTCTTTCTCCAGAAAGTGAATTCAGTTGTGCTAACAACTACGTCACAACACTAGGTTTGTGCGATTGTACTGAAATGTAACCATCAACCTGCAATAAACATCATACGGTTTGATCTCTGTTACATACAGTATTCGGCAGTAGCAATTTTAATGACCAGCACTACATTACCATTAATATTACCTTTCCCATAAACAGTTTCAGAATAACATACTTCAGTATGTCTGGAAAAAGTCTTTTTTAAAATAGTTTATTTTTCGGCACTAGAACATAAAATTTCTGATAGATATTACTTGTCCCGAAATCACCACAAATTTTCAGATACATAAACCATATTTGTAGGTTTATACACTACCGGAAAAAATGCAGCACTCTTAAGAACAAGGTCATTTTATTGGCAAGTGAGGTGGCGCTGTAGGAACATATGGTAACAAAATCAGACCGAATGAAACACACGTCACAGTGAAGGGTGTCCAGACAGCCGCATCAATACACGCATCTGGTAGCATGCAGGCACGTGTTCTTTCATTTAAACGGTTATAAAGCTGCCGAATGCTATCCTGGGATAGTGTGTCTAAGACATCTTGCACCTTTTTTGTTGCATTTGGCAGATGTTCTAAGTTCCCACTTCGTCACGTCCCATATGTGTTCAGTTGGAGATAGATCCGGTATCTTGGTGGCTAAGGCAGTACTGTACCAGATAGATCACGTTAATTCACAGCAGCCGTATGTGGAACTGCACTGTCCTACTGAAAAAGCACATCACCTTCTTGCCAGAGTAACTGCAGTAGCACGGGATAATAGCATTAGCATGTAAAACGTAGCGATTACTGGTTACTTTACCCTGCTGGAACACCAAATGTGACAGCAACTTGTAACTGATACCGCTCCACACCGTGAAGCGTGGGATGGGGCTGTGTGTAATAGGAGAGCGCACTGCGCGATAAGCAGCTCACCAGCTGTATGCCATACATGTGTGCGCCCACCACTCACAAAGAGACAGAACCCACTTTCATCACTGAAGACAAAGGAGCGCTAGTCCACTCTCCACTCGACTCTTTCACAATAACAGCGTAGGTATGCTTCGTAGAGCTGTGGTTTCCGTGTTAGCTTCGTCAGGGGGACACGTCGTCTTAATCCTGGTGCAAGCAGAGGGGATTTGAGCTGACGTCCGTGATGATAGAGCTGGACGTTTTTCTTTCGGCCACTGATACACGCACAGTGCGTTGATCTTGACATGCGTCCGCACTAGGCGGACATCCAAAATCTTTTCACCTGGTGTGGTAATGTTCCATGCACCAATGTTGGAAGCGACGACACACACCGATAGATAGTCCCCAACATGTGCAGCAGTCTGTCGATATATCCACCCAGCTTCCTGTAGGCCCACAGTGCGAACCTTTTCAAATGACAGAAGCTGTTGAACAGTAGCACGTTCTCTTTGGTGGGGGCTGGTTGTACCCTAGAATGAACGTTGCAAGCATCGTTCACCCATACAAAAATTTCAAATTTGTGTGAAATCTTATGGGACTTAACTGCTAAGGTCATCAGTTCCTAAGCTTACACACTACTTAACCTAAATTATCCTAAGGACAAACACACACACACACACACACACACACACACACACACACACGCCCGAGGGAGGACTCGAACCACCGCCGGGACCAGCCGTTACCTATATACTTAAACACGGTTATTGCCTGCGAAGTCAAAACAGAGGGAGCACAGACAGACCTCTTGAGTGCCAACTGATCACAGTCACCGTGACGAATGAGTCACTAACACTACAATCCCTGGGTGTGCACACATTATACCCTGGTGCCACTGAACACAATCCTTAAGGGTGTTGCTTTCTTTCCTGTCAGTCTATGGCTGTCCACGACAATTAACCAGTTTAAAAATAATTTTATCAGTATCAGATGTTTCGATCACGATTGGAATACTGTTCTTCGCAAAGTTAGTGAAGCTTTATGGACGCTGACAGGAAAACAGTCACAACACGAAGCAATATTTAATGTAGAGTAATGAAATTTCTGGAATACATTTATCTACGCTACATATTTAAGTGGTTTAACATTGCAATATCACTAGTTGATGTAGGTGCTGGAGTGTCGTCAGATGATGTCCTGATGTCCCCTATGTGCTCGACTGGAGACAGACCTTGTGATCGAACAGACCAAGACAACGGGTCGACACTCCTTACGGCACATTGGGTTACAACAGCGGTATGTGAGCGAGCGTTGTCCTGTTGGAGAGCACCTCCTGAAATGATGTTCATAAACGGCACCACAACAGGTCCAATCATCAGATTTACGTTCAAATTTACAGTCAGAGTGCACTGGATAACCACGAGAGTGCTCCTGTTGTCACACGCAGACAATAAGCCCAAATGTAGATGCAGTGTGTCGAACACGCTAACGGGTTGATTGCAGGTCCTCAACTGGCTTCGTTCTAACAGACACACGGCCATCACTGGCACCGACATAGAACCAGCTTTCATCAGGAAACATAACAGACCTCCACCCTGCCTCCAAAAAATGGTTCAAACGGCTCTGAGCACTATGGGACTTAACATGTGTGGTCATCAGTCCCCTAGAACTTAGAACTACTTAAACCTAACTAACCTAAGGACATCACACACATCCATGCCCGAGGAAGGATTCGAACCTGCGACCGTAGCAGTCGAGCGATTCCAGACTGAGCGCCTAGAACCGCTAGACCACCGCGGTGGGCCCCTGCCTCCAATGAGCTCTCGCTTGACAACACTGAAGCCGCAAATGGGGGTGGTTTGGGGTCAGTGGAATGCACTGGCGTCTGGTTCGGATCTGTTCTTGAAGTAACTGGTTTGTTACAGTGTATTGTGTCACTATGGTGCCAACTGCTGCTCAAACTGCTGCGGCAGATGCAGTACGATGCGCCAGAGCCCTATGCTGAACACAATGCTCTCCCCTCTCCGTAGCGGCATGTGGCCGTCCAGAGATCGGTTTTCTTGTGGCCGTACATTTCCGTGAGTACTGCTGCCAGCAATCAAATATACCGGCTATGTTCCTGCCAAGTCTTTCTGCAACACTGAAGAAGGAACATTCAGCTTTTCGTAGCGTTCTTACATGACCTCGTTCAACCTCAGTGTGTAAGGTGGCCTCTTCATATACTTATTCAGCGCCATCAAACTAGTATATTGCATTTCTAAAATCTGAATTCGCATACATGTAAATTAATGTCATTTTGCAATTGTATTACACTGTCATACAAAGCAGGTAATCTGATGCTAGTCGGCATGTTGTGAAACGTTCGAGTTAGGAATTTTTTACTTGGTGTTGTATCACACTACCTACATTTCTGAACCGAGGCACACAACACACTGCATAAAAATCAAGAGTGAGCGGCGGAGAAATGAGAGGTAGCAGCCATCTGGCCTCTTCATACACTTATTGACGGCCATCACACCAGCCTATCTTGTATTTCTAATTTCTGAAACTGCATACATGCAAATTAATGTAATTTTGCAGCCGTATTACACTGCCTTGCAAAGTAGGTGATTGGATGCTATGTACTGGTCTGTACACGATCGGGAATAGGACGTATGTATTTCGTTATTCTGACCATGTCATGCAGGAAATGAGTGGGAACTTTTGAGCTGTGAGGAGGCTAGCTACCCACAATAGGTTGAAACGTCCCCTTAGAAAAATTGTACATGACTGTGCTTAAACTGACACACAATATTTTTGGCGCAACGCAATCTTTCAGTAATCCCTACAAAAGAATGGCCGTGACTAACATTAACCTATACGTTTCACAAATCACTTACCTCACAAAAATCTTCGTTACTCGAACTACTGCAAAACAGCGAGCGCCACTACTGCCAGCTAAATAAAAGATTCAAACTACGGAAGACACTAACTACTGATGGGCATAGTTAGCAAATGAAAGATTTTAATAGAGAACAAAAAATGTATTTACCTTAATAGTCATAATATATATATAGCAGTTCATGACATCCATTCTTACAAATCTACTGTTTCTGATGGACACACCTCCAGATTATCCATTCTCAAAAATCCGCCATCTCACTTCCCCACATCCACAACTGCTGGCGGCTCACCTCCAACTGCGCAACACTACGCGCTGTTAACAACCAGCTGCCCAACACTACAATGGCAGACAACAATGCAAACTAGCCACAGACTGCACACAGCACAGCCAGTGATTTTAATACAGAGCGCTACGTGGCGTTACCAGTAAGAAAACATAAACAGCCTACTTATAAGGTCACTGGCAGTTCCGGACAGTGTCCCGAGCCCTGGCTGTCCTCCTTTCTCTTTTGATGTCAGGTCTCAGGAGCCAGAGCGACGAATGCTCGCTGTTTTTAGAATGGCTGGGACCTGTTCACTCTCGAAAGTGTAATTTTTTCCGCAGGTTCAAATGGCTCTGAGCACTATGGGACTTAACATCTGAGGTCATCAGCCCCCTAGACTTAGAACTACTTGCACCTAACTAACCTAAGGACATCGCACACATCCATGCCCGAGGCAGGATGCGAACCTAAGACCGTAGCGGTCGCTCGGTTCCAGACTGTAGCGCCTAGAACCGCACGGCCACTCCGGCCGGCAAACACTCCAGTTATCAGACTCCATTGCCGCCCGTCGCCAAGAAAAGTTTCCCGCGCTAAGTCCTGGCGGAGGCTATGACAGGCTGCTCGAGTGTTACGTCAGCACACGTTTGCAGTCGCCGTGGGAAGGAATGGTAGTGACACCTCGATTGACGGCGTACGGTAGTGGGAGTGTAGAGGAATTTTTTGTACGGCCATAATTGGCGAAAACTGCTTGTTGACTACGACCGACCGAATTCTGTCACAGCGAAGCGGTGGCTCTCTGGGCGCAGGGCAGCAGAGAATTTGGAGGAGTTGGTTCCCGCCCGCCGCAAGAGATGGTCATGTACTTTGCCACCCGTGTTGCAGAGTAATTTCACTTGCTGTTTCATTTTTCCAGCCAAAACACTCAGTTTTTTATTTTCGCGCTTACTCTTCTATAGGTCTCCAAGGAGGGACCACAACTTGCAGCTGTCATCAACACGCCGCATTGCGCCGTACTGTCGGTAATATACGCAAGTGTGGCCTGTAGGGTTTCGTTTGATATTTCAGTTGGCCAAAATTCGAACTGACCTTCCTCAGTGATGACATCCATGGAGCCTTTGTATTACGCTCTTCCTAACACCTCTATGAAGTGAAGGTTATTTACAAGTTTGCCTGACATTAATACACGTGATTGTTCCTTGTAAAAACTCGTGATCAATTTTGTGTACCATCTAAAGAAAATAAAAGTACCTTCAAATTTTTAGGAGATATTTATCTGTTAAGTAGTGACACTCACCAAAATGCTTTCTCATCATCATTTCTGGAGGAGAATATTGAGTCATTAATTGAATTAATAAACTATATGAAAGGCTAGCCACCCAAATTAGGATTTATACCAGTGCCATAATAAGATCGTGTTACGCACCTTGTGCAGATTCAATATAAACACATTTGGGTATAATTTGCATAGCATAGTGATTAGGCCACCTAGTTGCATCTTAGTAAGGGTTCCACGACAGCAGACACGCAGCTAGTTTCGAAGTGAGATGTTGGTAATAGCTTCTTTGTCACCTTTAAGGCATTCCTGACTGGCATCAACTCAAAATGATCAATCGCAAAGATATGTAACGTCACGACCTTTACAGCGTATTTAAAGCAGACTTGATTTGCGTCCTGATACGTAGAGGAGCTCCTACCGCCAGTCTCAGGCAATTGGCGTGAGATCTGAAGAGACATCACATTCCAGATGTAGGAACACGGTACGAACTTTCGTTTACGTCGCACAATTGCTTCTTGATGTAGGATTTCTTTTCCATCAGTGTATGGAGCTACGGCTGTTGCTTATTAAGTACAGAAATTCCTCAGAATTCTGTCTAAAACTTCCGTGAATACCACAAGAGATTGGGACCTAAGGTTCTTATTTTTGTAATTAATTTAATTTCAGAGAATGTCAATTTTACTTCCAGTTGCTTACATTTGCGGAATGACACTGTCAGTGTATTCCCACGCGTTTCAGCTGGACTGTTTTTCGGCTGGATTTAGGAATGCTGATTAAAAATACTTGCTCTGGTATCCCAGTCTTGCGATTTTGAAAGCCTACAGAAAGGCATGTAACACGACTGTGACCAGTAGGTGGCACTGCTACAACTGCGAACACTGGAAATTTTGTGGAAATGTGTGGTAAGTTCCTCTGGGACCAAGCTGCTGAAGTCATCCGTTCGTAGGCTTACACCCTACTTAATCTAACTTTAACTTACGCTAAGGACAACACACACACCAATGCGGGAGGTCGGACTCGAACGTCCGACGGGGAGAGCCGCGAGCTAACGCTGCAGTGGTGAGCTCTTTGTGCCACAAGGCCATGCCCACCTTGCCGGTCAATGAGTGCTCACAGTCATACGCCGTGGCTGTGCCTTCAGTGGTGCATCCGGTTCGCACTCGTATCGCTAGCCCTAATGCACCATTGTTCTTGCTTTTCCTTTTCGTTAAGCCTTGGTTATTCTGTTTGGATAACGCGCTGGACTTCTTGTGCCGTCTCCGTTTGTCTGTCCTTTCCTGTCTTTCTTTCGCGCTTGATGATCGGTGAGTGACAAATCCAGGCTGCTCTGCGGGTTGTTTGAGTTATTCACGATATTTTCATATTCATGTTCATATTCATTCAGTTAAACGGAAATACTGCATTGAACATTCGAGCCGGTCCTTATACCACACGGTTTTAATTCTGAAACCAATTATGTGAACTGTCCTGTATTGCTGAGCGGCTCTCGTTTGTCCACAAACGCACAAGTCACCTCCAAAGATGACCAAGGACTTTGGGATCGATAGGTCAGCGGCGTGATGGATCTCTCGTGTGATGTGATCCAGCCCTTCCAGGACACTATCGCAGTGTGTGAGCACAGCTAGCTGGCTGAATAGAGTCCAGTTAGCGCTGCTGCTGATCCACTTTGGTGGCTCCTGTTCAAGAAATCCTCCATCTAGTAGATGGGTACACAGCAGTGCGAAGTGGTCACTGGAAAGAACGTCATCAGTTGCTGTCCACTGTGTCGAGTTTGCAAGGGATGGATAGCAGAAAGAGATGTTGTCAATGGCTGAGGATGACCCAGCAGCAACTGAGAAATGAGTGGGACTGCCCATGTTGAGGAATGCACAGCTCCTGACACATTGTGAGTTTCTCCAAGACTCGACCCCTAGAACAAGTATGTTTTGGGCCCCATAATACATTATGAGCACTGAAATCGTCCAGTAGAAGTGAGAGGGGAGGGGGGGGGTGTTTTTCAATAATGCCTACATCAGAGTCTATTGCACCCTGCGGAGGTAAGGGTGTCGAAAATTAGGTGGACTCATAAGCTAAGTTATGAGAATGTTCTCCGCAGACTCGGCGAAGGACGGAAATATGGAAAACACAGCCAAGAAGAAGACCAGGAAGGTAGGACATAACTTCGATGACACCAGAGGGAACTGTAGAGGGTGAACAGTGAATGGGATCAGAAGATTGGAATACAATGAACAAATAATGGGGGATGTTGGATGCGAGTGTTATAGTGAGATGAAATGTGTGGCACAGGAGTTAGAAGACTGATGAATAATACGTTATCGGTTCAAATGGCTCTGAGCACTATAGGACTTACCTTCTGAGGTCATCAGACCCCTAGAACTTAGAACTACTTAAACCTAAGTAACCTAATGACATCACACACATCCATGCCCAAGGCAGGATTCGAACATGCGAGCGTAGAAGTCGCCCGGTTCCGGACTGAAGCGCCTAGAACCGCTCGGCCACCGTGGGCGGCAAGTTATCAGTTATCGACGATTTCATAACACTGTGATTCTGTTTGCCAAAGGCATGTATTATTATAGATTTCTCACGAATGAAACTCAATGAAAATCTACAATTTTGATTCATCACACGTGTCTTCTGATTTTTTCTATGACTTTAGAATGCTTCCAACATAGTGTGTGTGTGTGTGTGTGTGTGTGTGTGTGTGTGTGTGTGGGCGCGTTCGTGCCCATGTGTGGTGTCGAAAAGGCGAACAGGAGAGGGGGGATATATATATATATATATATTACAGCTTCTTTCGGTTGATTCTCTAACAGACACTGCTTGGCATGTACTTGGCTTCAGGTTCTCTGTCTTAAAGGGCTTCACTTTTGACGCACAATAAAGCTCCACCGAAAATTAATCCCGCAGCTCTGGAAATAGCGAAGGTTTATGTAGCACCGCACCTGCTGTTCCTGTAAAGCAGTGTTTCAAAGGTCAAGATGCGATTAACGTCAGTCTGAAAAGGCTTCTATACGTGCATAGAAGTGAACTGTTTCTTTTTCCCTGCATTCTGTTGTTATGACTTCGTACACAATGGTAAGGAGAGGTGGGCTACGGAGTGGTGCGGCACCTGTCGACGTAGGAAAGCTGGACATAAGCAGAAATGATTAGTGAACAAGTAAGACAGCAAACAGAACATTTACTTAACATTTATTTCTCAACTGTTAGAAAACTTATTGCAAATTATGTACAAGGTACAGACTCCTGTTCATACAGTAACAACAACAACGATGTTGGAGCTGCGACTAGCAACATTTGCATGACATCTGACAAAGAAGTGAGTCCAACTGCGAGTGGGCTGAATTGCTGCCGCTACGCGGTCTCAGGCGTCTTGTCACGGTTCGCGCGGCTTTCCCCGTTGGAGGTTCGAGTCCTCCCTCGGGCATGTGTGTGTGTGTGTGTGTGTGTGTGTGTGTGTCGTCCTAAACGTAAGTTAGTTAGATTAAGTAGTGCGTAAGCTTAGGGACCGATGACCTCAGCAGTTTCGTCCCATAAGACCTTACCACAAATTTCCAAAATTTCCATCCTACATCGTGGCAGCAGAGCGTGCTCAGTCCACAGATGCTCGAGGTGTGTCTCAATGGGCATGCACCATTGCGTCCACCAGGTACTGCGCGACTGTTGTCTGCATTGGACGGAAACTTGCAATTCCACTACCAACTGCGATACACCAGTAGGGTGGTATCAATATGTGATACCACACCTTTACATTGTGTTTCTGATCAAATACAATAAATAAAAAGGAAATCTGAATAACATGAAGGGACTTGCCAGTTGTGTTTTGCTTTGATTTAATGAATGGTACAAGTTTCTAGATAAGTAGTTACGGTTTCAGTTTCGAAAGTTGATCATACTGTACCATCGACATTATTTCTCACAGTGAACGCATCACAACTACATCCTATTTGACAGTCACTCTTTGAAGTGAAACGGCTTGAGCATTCATTCGTGAAATTTGAATCAAGCCGGATGGAACACTGTATAAGGAACTGTCACAGTTTGAGATGTGGTCGACAGGTGGGTTACACTGGTTGACAATGAATGTTTTTCTTAAAGGTTTCGCTGGTGTACTGTTGGGTTCCAATTTTTAAAAAAATTAAGTGCTTAAAATTTTCGATTACTCGCAGTTTTGATACAAACTGAGAATTTTCGGAAGCTGTTTAATCAATGTGATATTTTGTAATATAACCACCAAAAATTTTTTCTTCGTTTATAGCCTGTGGTGCAGTTACTTCTTTATGAAAAAGTCGCGTGAAGGACGAGTATTGGAATGGGAAAACTTCGTCAAGTAGAACACCAATACATCCATGCCCGAGGCAGGATTCGAACCTGCGACCGTAGCGGTCGCGCGGGTCCAGGCTGTAGCGCCTAGAACCGTTCGGCTACCCCGGCCGGCCACTGTCGCATCTTCCACTGTTGAGACGGTTGTACGGGCATGTCCCAGAAGCCAACACAACACAAAAAGAAAAGAAAAAAGAAGTTGGATGGATAAATGTACTTTTTGATTGATTGGTGGACCTAAAAAATATTTCGGCCTCAATTTCACATAAATCTTGAAATGACGAAAAATTTTATTCAAGCTCTACCATAAGTTGGTGACACTTAAAGATATGTGGCAAGTAGGTTTCCGAGGTTATCAGATACCAAGCAGAAAAGAATAGTTTTCATTGACCATGACATTCGCAAACTAGAGAAAGATGAAACATTTGAAGACAAAATGAAAGGAATTGAAAGATCAGGTTAGATTTCCCTTGATGAAGTTGTCAACAACTTTCTCGGCAATTACAAAGACCATGGTTACGAGAGTATAATAAAAAACATGCTGGGTAACTTCAAAGCACTGGATGCCTCAATGAGCGTAAAGCTGCGCTTCCTGGACTCCCAAACCAGCAATTTTCCGGAAAATCTAGGTGCTGTGAGTTAGGAGAAGGTAGAGAGATTCCATGAAGAGATTTAAGATATGGAACTGGGCTACCAGAGCCAATGACATGCCAGCATGCAGCTGACTATTGCTAGACGCTGCATAGCGAGTGTCCTCAAGCAGTGAACAAAACGCACAAATGAAAAAGTTTTGAGGAAAAAGGAACCGGCATTAAGGTTTATGGCTTTTACTAGTACTGAAGAACATAATAGTTCATTATAGTTTTAGGAGTGCCTTAGTTTGTCATTTCCTTTTGTGAAGAAGTCTTATGCGACACCGAGCGAGGTGGCGCAGTGGTTAGCACACTGGACTCGCATTCGGGAGGACGACGGTTCAATCCCGTCTCCGGCCATCTGATTTAGGTTTTCCGTGATTTCCCTAAATCGTTTCAGGCAAATGCCGGGATGGTTCCTTTGAAAGGGCACGGCCGATTTCCTTCCCAATCCTTCCCTAACCCGAGCTTGCGCTCCGTCTCTAATGACCTCGTTGTCGACGGGACGTTAAACACTAACCACCACCACCATCTTATGCGACAGACACAAGCCGTTGGCATTGCTAAACTTAGCATATCAAAATAAACAAATAAATAAATAAACATTATCGCTACATAAAATGATAAAAAAATTGCGAAGTAAAAATTTGTAAACCAGTGTTATCACAGGGACCAGTCAGCAACTTCACATGTAGGGACAATCGAGAATACGTGCCTCACATGACGCCTGAGAAACAATTGAATATCACGTGCAGCTTGACTGGGATCGCGTCTTTTTCGGTACAGTGTAGCAGTGGTCTCGCAGAATCTGTGTGTTACGTTACCGTCATGTCTAGAAATGATTCACTGCACCGACGAACAACACACCGTCATCTCCAGAAATGTATAGTGATTCTCTACCGGTCGTAGTAACTGGTGTAGTCTTGATTGACAAAGTAGCGGGGAGAGACGCTGACTCTGCCTTTTTAAACGCAGCGCACGCGTGATGAAAACGATGCACTGCAGCCTGTCGGAGGTATTGTGTTTAAGGTGCTGTGGGCGAGGTAAACCGCAATAAACTGATCATATCATTGGTGCTACAGAGAAAATAACTTCTCAGCACACTTTTCCGTTCCGCCTCTACTAAGCTCACCGACAAAAAAATATTAGTCAACCATTTGAAAGAACATCTGGGTTTCTTTGAGACACTGTAGATGGAGCAGAACTGGTATCATGAGGTCCGGTCATCCGCCACTGTTGACCTAAGTCATGGTAATGAAGTGGCGGGTATGTGACAGTCCAACGTAAGCAATCAACAAAGTAAGATGGGTCGACATGGAGAAGTAACAGAGTGGCAAAAAGGAGCTGTCGTGTTTTGGCGTGCTCACGACTACGCTTTGGATATAGTAGGACTGTGGAAGAGAAGCGAAGGGAAGGGAAGGGAAAACAATGATATACATAGTGTTCGGAAATTCCCGTTACAAACTTCCAGGACTTGTAGAGGGAAGCGAGTACATAATGTTCTGAATAGTACCCTTTCCGCTCTACGACAGCTTCAATTCAGATGTTTAACTCATCCGTTTCTGCTTGAGGGAACTGAATTAGGCGTAACGAAGTATAGTTATTAGGTAACAATTCGAAAGCAAACATAACGAAACATTCATTTAACAATTAAGCACATTTGTTTGTATTGACACTTAAACGTTAGGTGCTTGCATTATTCCAAAGCCGCGCGGGATTAGCCGAGCGGTCTTAGGCGCTGCAGTCATGGACTGTGCGGCTGGTCCCGACGGAGGTTCGAGTCCTCCCTCGGGCATGGGTGTGTTTGTCCTTAGGATAATTGAGGTTAAGTAGTGTGTAAGTTTAGGGAGTGATGACCTTAGCAGTTAAGTGCCATAAGATTTCACACACATTTGATCATTTTTGAACATTATTCAAAAACAAAAAGGAACCCGGCATACTGTATGTACAGAAAAGTTCTCATGCATTACAACAGCGACTCGACGTGGCGACATTGTACCTACGAAGCATGTTCTGCTACATACTGTCCATCCTTCCCGGTGTGAAGCGGCCAGAACTCGTGCCAGAGGATCTTCCTCTGTCTCTATAGAAGTCTCATAAATTAAACTACCCATGCGACCGCACAAGTAGTAGTCCACAACAGTTAAAGCCGGTGACTGCGGAGGCCACGCTATTGGACCAGCTCGGGCTACTCATATTTCACCATATTGGCTGTTGAGAAGTCTCCGAACCGCCTGTGGAAAGTGAGGTGGTACACCATCACGCTGAAACCACACTTACTGTCGGACATGCACGGCCACAGCTGCCAATAACTGGTTCAATAACTTTTGTAGGAGGATCAAGTATGCAGGACCAGTTAGCTTGAATCTACAACTTTTGTGTACAGATAATTGGATTCCTGCTATCGGACATCGCAACTTCTCTCCCCTTTTGTGTCGGTACTGACTCCCACAGTAGCCGACACAACAGTTTCGATAACGCTTTCGCGCGTCAGACAGGCATCTCTCATCCGTGTCGCCGTTACCCACTTTTTTGGATTGTACGTAAGTCGACCTCCTGAGCATGATCCGTCCAAAACCCACCACCCTGTGTAGCAATGTCTGCATGAGCGCTACATTTGGCGTCACAAGTGTTCCTGTTAGAAAGTATTCAACGTCGGATGTGTAGATGGCTTCATTGTCGCAACTACAAACCCATTGAGTAGTTCAGCACAACATGTTGGTGAGTGTGTCTTTCGATGGTCTTTTGTTTCTGTGTTACGGCCATGTGCACTTGACAAGACAGTCGCTGAAATCCAAAATAGACTTTTACGAAGCCATGGGAACCTGTGGTCGTTTCACAATTTAGGGGTAACTGCAATAAGTAGTACTTACAACCTGATAGATGTCAGTACTGTAATTTTCCTGGGCATGAGACGGCATGCACAAAGGCAGCACCAGATTCTTCTGATGCTTGTTGAAGTGTTGGCCATGTGTAGAGAGTACCTTTATGTTGAAGTGTAATGTGGATGATAAACAGTTCTCACAACAAGAAAAAAGGTTTTGAAATGTGGTTCTGCAGAATAACGCTGAATATAAGGTGGTTACCTCAAATAATCGCCACTATTTGGAAAGAGGGTGCACTTTGCTTTTAAGGCGTGCACCTTTAGAATGAAAGACCAAGAAAGAAATGATTAGATTAAAAAAGTGTAAGACAGGGATGCAGTCCTTCGCTCCTAGGATTCAATCTACACATCGAAGAACGTAAGGCCTGTGACTCAAACTCGTTAGCAGGGTATTGCCCTGACTGCTAGTGATGGGTCAAACAACTGGTTTTAAGAAATGATTGTCTTTCCGTTCAGTCGGTTTTTGACTCAAACGAAATAACCGAATGAAACTAGTCAGCTATTTGAATGTTTTTTCACTCTCTGGACTCTGGACGGTTTCACTTAAAGTGAGACAACTGGCTGACATACGTCTCCAACATTAATGGCAGATATATGAATGTTTTCACTCAAATTCCGGGTGGCACAGTTTTTACTCATATCTGAGCCGCCTATTCGATTGTACAAGAAATATGACAAGGGTTGTAAGCTTTTTTAGAGACAAATCTTAATTTCAAGGAGAGATCAACAAAAAGAAAATTTCTATAAAGAAAGTATTTCAAAACTTATCTCTTTACTGAAATACGAATTCTTCGTACTCCTGGCATTAAATGTTGATTTTTGGTTTGTTTTAAAAAGCTAATAACTGGTATTGCATTATAAATTCATGTTTAAATAAATGAACAATTATTCTTTATTCACTGAAGAGCCCAAGAAAGTGGTGCACCTGCCTAACATCGTGTAGGGCCTCTGCTATCATGCAGAAGTGCGGCAACACGACGTGGCATAGACTTGACTAATGTCAGAAGTAGTGCTGAAGGGAACTGACACCGTGAATGCTGCAGGGCTGTCCATAAATCCGTAAGAGTACGAGGGGGTGGAAATCTCTACTGAACAACACGTTGCAAGGCATCCCAGATATGCTCAATAATGTTCATGTCTGGGGTGTTTGGTAACCAGCAGAAGTATTTAAACGCAGAAGAGTGTTCCTGGAGCCACTCTGTAGCAATTCTTGACTGTGGGTGTCTCATTACCCAGCAGGAATTTCCCAAGCACAATGGACATGAATGAATGCAAGTTATCTCCATTGCCGGTGTTGACCGCCCCAGGCGAGGTGTAAATCTTTGTGTCGTGCAGTCATCAAGAGTACACGAGTGGGCCTTGGGCTCCGAAAGCTCATATCGATGATGTTCCGTTGAATGGTTCGCATGCTGACACTTGTGGGTCGCCCAGCACTGAAACCTGCAGCAATTTGCGCGAGTTGCATTTCTATCACGCTGGACAATTACCTTCAGCCGTCGTTGGTCTCGTTCTTGCAGAATCTTTTTCCGGCCGCAGCGATGTCGGAGATCTAATGTTTTACCGGATTTTCATATTCACGGTACACTCGTGAAATGGTCGTAGGGGAAAATCTCCACTTCGACGCTGCCTCGGACATGCTGTGTCCCATCGCTCGTGCACCGGCTATAACACCGCGTTTAAACTCAAATCTTGATAACCTGCCATTGTAGCAGCAGTTACCGACACGCGTCATCTCACAGGCGCTGCAGACGGCAGCGCCGTATTTTGCCTGTTTATATATCTCTGTATTTGAATATGTATGGCCGGCCGGAGTGGCCGTGTGGTTCTAGGCGCTGCAGTCTGGAGCCCAGCGACCGCTACGATCGCAGGTTCGAATCCTGCCTCGGGCATGGATGTGTGTGATGTCCTTTGGTTGATTAGGTTTAATTAGTTCTAAGTTCTAGGCGACTGATGACCTCAGAAGTTAAGTCGCATAATGCTCAGAGCCATTTTTTGAATACGTATGCCTATACCAGTTACTTTGGCGCTTCAGTGTGTAATTCTATTGAAGCTATATCTTCTCTTCCCACTGGTTTGCATGGATGACCTATAATTGCAGTTCGGTAAATACTGACGTGACGTGACGTGAATGAAATGCAATTGCAACTTATTTAACTGCTTGGTTACTGAACCACTTACTTTTTAAGCATATACAGTCACTTATTAGAAGTACTTTTTTGCGAAAAGTATCTGTCATTCAATTTCTTAAAAAAACACCGGTTTATAATATGAATAATCCTTACAAACACTGTGTATCACGCTGAATTTATCGTAAGGATCACTTTTTATCCATTCACATCGGTTCTTCCATTCCCACACCACTGAGTGTTTCGGCTTTCTGATCCAGTCACTAAGTTCAGTGTTAAGAAAACGCCTATTCATAAACATGGACAAATAACTGAAGTAAAAGTTACGCCCTCAGTAAATAGCAAATATCGGAAGGGCAATAACAGTGACGACGGACGATCACAGAATGCAGTGAACAACAATGATTCAACAATGGCAAAACGATCTAATGTTTCCGCACAGAACTGAACGCCCTCGACTGTGTCTACTGTTTTCATGCTGTTGTCCTCATAGACAGGTTTCACTCGAAAGAATGACTGAGTGATTCAACCTAAACATAGAACTACACCGAGTGAGTCAAATATTTTGTAACAACAGAGTGAATCGATTGTTTTCATTCAAAAATTATTCCATATTGGCGTGGTTGAACAGCAACCTCCTACCGCTACTGTAAAAAAACAGTCGTAGGTTGTAGAACGTTCTTTTTTAAGTTAAGAACGACGCGTTTCGGCCGGACAGGGCGTCATAACGTTATATGAAAACGTAAGGGGGCTATGATATTACAATAAATCCGTCGTGGTCCGATTCCAGACTGCTAGAAAAGCAAAATAAGCTTCAAAAATCGTACGAATAATATTATATAGAGAAACGTAATGTAACGTGAGTTACAAGATCTTCATTTTCTACCAAAAGGGAACCGTCAAGGCCGGCCGCTGTGGCCGAGCTATTCTAGGCGCTTCAGTCCGGAACCGCGTGACTGCTAGGGTCGCAGGTTCGAATCCTGCCTTGGGCGTGGATGTATGTGTTGTCCTAAGGTTAGTTAGTTTTAAATAGTTCTAAGTTCTAGGGGACTGATGACCTCAGAAGTTAAGTCCCATAGTGCTCAGAGCCATTTGAACCACTCTGATTGAGGGTAAACGAAAGAAAAACGAAACTGTTGAGGAGTAGAAAATGAAATTATCCATTAACTTATCATCCAATTTGGTGACCATGAAGTAAATTAATTGAAGGAATTTTGTTACCATGGAAGCTACGTAAGAGATAACGAACGAAGGAAGGAGGACATAAATGGAGACTAGCATAGGGAAAGATGGCATTCCTCTACTGTAGTGGCCTTGACGAAAATGGCGCCTCAAGATCTTCTAACAGTGCTGCAGCACTGCTAGTTAGTGATAATTTCAGAATTTGTAAAAATTCCGAAAAGAATACTAGACATCTCAGTTTTTAGTGTAGAATATGATGGAGTAATATCCAAAATATAATTGTCACCAATAATGATCATGTCTAGGGAGTTTGGTGCCCAGCGGAAATGTTTAAACTCAGAAGAGTGTTCCTTGACCCACTCTGTAGCAATTCTGGACGTTTGGGGTGTCGCATTGTCCTGCTAGAATTGCCCAGGTCCGTCGGAATGCACAATTTATATGAATGGATGCAGGTGGTCAGACAGGATGCTTACGTACGTGTCACCTCTCAGAGTCGTATCTAGACGTATGAGGTGTCCCATATCACTCCAACTGCACATGCCCCACACTATTAGAGAGCGTCCACCAGCTTGAACAGTCTCCTGCTGACATGGAGAGTACATGGATTCATGAGGTTGTCTCCATACCTGTACACGTCCATCCGCTCGATACAATTTGAAACGAGACTCGTCCGACCAGGCAACATGTTTCTAGTCGTCAATAGTCCAATTTCGGTGTTGAGGGTCCAAGAGTGGCGTAAAGCTTTGTATTGTGTAGTCATCAAGGATACACGAGTGGGCCTTCTACTCCAAAAGCCCAAACTGACGATGTTTCGTTGAATGGTTCGCATCCTGGCACTTGCTGATGGCCCACCACTGAAATCTGCAGAATTTGCGAAAGAGTTGCACTTCTGTCACGCTGAACTATTTTCAGTTGTCGTTGGTACCGTTCCTGAAGGATTTTTTACTGCCACAGGGACGTCGGAGATATGATGTTTTGCCAGATTCCTGATATTCCCAGAACACTCGTGAAATTGTCTTACGGGAAAATCTCCACTTCATCGCTACTTCGGATATGTCCCATCAACATCACGTTGAAACCCATTTAAATCTTGATAACCTGCCATCGTCGTAGCAGTAACCGATATAACAACTGCGCCAGGCACTTGTTTTATATAGGCGTTGGCGACTGCAGTGTTGTATTCTGCCTCTTTACGCATCTTTTTATTTGAACACGCTTGCCTATACTAGTTATTTTGGCATTTCAGCGTATAATGCGGCAAGGGCCTCTACAGTCTACGTCTGGGAACAGAGGGAATGCCATGCCGGATTACTCTGATTCGATCACTGTTCTTGCAAACGAAGATCCAGCTTTTCCCCACTATGGGGCATTGATGGAGAGGGTTGGTTGGTGTTTTAATTATACAAACACCAAGGACTACAATTACCCGTTTTCCATCTGATATCTTGAGTGTGCCCTATCTTGGGTAAGGAGACTCCCCTGTGCAACGATCGAATGTCATACAGCCTGTCACATTACCTTCACCAGGATGGAACGGGAATATTTTTGTCCTTTTTTAAAGCGATTTTGTTGACCGAGGATTTTCCCGACTCGTAGAAGGAGTCGATTTTAGTGCCCCTTCTGAAACCAGGTAAGGACTGCATGTTGTCAAGTAGTTCCCATACCGTGGCCCTCACTAGCTGCACAGGAAAGGCACTAAAACGGATAGTCAGCCGCCGTCTGACCTGGGTCCTAGAATCGCGGGACCTACTTAGTCTTTTTCAGTGTGGGTTTCAGAGGTACCGTTTAACCTTTGGCAATGTCACCCTGCAGGAGGCGGAAATCCAACAATACTTCCCACGGAGGCAGCACCACGTAGGTGCCTTCATCGATCTTGAGAGGGTCTATGACACTACTTGGAGGCATCACACCCTGGGATTGCTTCACCAGCGGGGCTTCAGTGGACGATTACCAACTTTCATACAATTTTTTCGACATCGGGTCCGTGATGCTCCTTCCGAGGGATTGGAGCAAGAAAATGGGGTCCCTCTAGGATCTGTCTTAAGCGTAACTTCCCTATTGCCATCAATGGCATTACGTCCACAGTTAAGTATCCTGTTCCACGTTCATTGTTTGTGGACGACTTTACAATCTCCCGCTTCTCCTCCAAACTTGTAGTTGCAACTTAACGATAAGGATATTGGGAAACAGAGCAGATAGTACAGGTTTAAAAAAATGGTTCAAATGGCTCTGAGCACTATGGGACTTAAAATCTGTGGTCATCAGTCCCCTAGAATTTAGAACTACTTAAACCTAACTAACCTAAGGACATCACACACATCCATGCCCGAGGCAGGATTCGAACCTGCGACCGTAGCAGTCGCGCGGTTCCGGACTGAGCGCCTTAACCGCGAGACCACCGCGGCCGGCTACAGGTTTTAAATTTTTCTCATAAATATGTGTTTGTGTTAATATTAATTGTTCTTGTCTCCCTTTTAATCTGCCTTATCTTAACAATGAGGGATAATGTTCTTTATTTTACACGCCTTCGATGAACGGCTCACGTGGTTACCGCATTCGAAAGCTATTACGGCCAAAGGTCTAAAGGCTATGAGCATATTCAAACGCCTCAGTCATAGGACATGGGGAACAGACCAGACATGTCTGCGTCAGTTTTACAAGGCGTTTGCGCGATCCCGCCTTGATTTTGGTAGCACTGTTTATAGCTCAGCATGACAATATTATCTTAAGATAACTGGTGCTGTTCGTCATTAAGGGATTCGTCCGACGACAGGAGCGTATAAGGCAAGTCGACTTCCTAGTTTGTGTGTTGAAGCAGGTGAACCGCCAATTGTCATCTGGCGGCGGATCATCATGAAGCATCATGTGTGTAGCCTACTCTCCATGTCACAATCACCAGCATTCCACACTGTTGTTCGCCCTCAACTGGACCGACTATTCAGAAACAGACCACAAGCAGCTAAGTCATTCCGCCTTCGCGCGCGGCAGGACGTAGTGGCTCCTGGTGCAGACGATACACACTATGTGATCAAAAGTATCCGGACACCCCCCCCCAAAAACAAACGTTTTTCATATTAGGTGCATTGTCGTGCCACCTACTGGCAGGTTCTCCATACCAGCGATCTCAGTCGTCATTAGACATCGTGAGAGACCAGAATGGGGTGCTCTGCAGAACTCACTGACTTGCAACGTGGTCAGGTGACACTAGTATCACGCGACTGTAGGCGAGATTTCCACACACATAAACATCCCTAGGTTCACTGTTGCCGATGTGATAGTGAAGTGGAAACGTGAAGGGACAAGTGCAGCACAAAAGCGTACAAGCCGATCTCGTCTGTTGACTGAAAGAGAACGCCGGCAGTTGAAGAGGGTCGTAATGTGTAATAGGCAGACATCCATCCAGACTACCACACAGAAATTCGAAACAGCATCAGGACCACTGCAAGTACTATGACAGGCGGGAGGGGAAAAAACTTGGATTTCATGGTCGAGCGGCCGTTCATAGACCACAGATCATGCCGGTAAATGCCAACCGAGCCTCGCTTGGTGTAAGGAGCGTAAACATTGGATGATTGAACAGTGGAAAAATCTTGGGTGGAGTGACGAATCACGGTACACAATGTGGCGATCCGATGGCAGGGTGTGGGTATGGTGAATGCCCGGTGAACGTCATCTGGCAGCGTGTGTAGTGAGAACAGTAAAATTCGGAGGCGGTGGTGTTATGGTGCGATCGTGTTTTTGATGCAGGGAGCTTGCAGCTCTTGTTGTTTTGCGTGGCACTATCACAAATGGTTCAAATGGCTCTGAGCACTATGGGACTTAACATCTGTGGTCATCAGTCCCCTAGAACTTAGAACTACTTAAACCTAACTAACCTAAGGACATCACACATATCCATACCCGAGGCAGGATTCGAACCTGCGACCGTAGCAGTCCCTCGGTTCCGGACTGAGCGCCTAGAACCGCTAGACCACCGCGGCCGGCGCACTATCACAGCGCAGGCCAGGGCAATATTGATGTTTAAAGCACCTTCTTGCTTCCCACTGTTGAAGAGCAATTCGGGGATGGCGATAGCATAGTTCAGCACGATCGAGCACCTGTTCATAATGCACGGCCTGTGGCGGAGTGGTTACACGACAATAACATCCCTGTATGTACTGGCCTGCACAGAGTCCTGACCTGAAGCTTATAGAGCTCCTTTGGGATCTTTTGGAACGCCGACTTCGTGCTAGGCCTTACTTACCGACATCATCTCTGCTCAGTGCAGCACTCCGTGAAGAATGGGCTGCCATTCCCCAAGAAACCTTCTAGTATCTAATTGAATATATGCCTGCGGCAGTGGAAGCTGTCATCAAGGCTAAGGGTGGGCCAATGCCATACTGAATACCAGCATTACCGATGGAGGGCTCCACGAACTTTTAAGTCATTTTCAGCCAGGTGTCCGGGTACTTCTTATTACATAGTGTATTTGTCCATCACGGTTGGAATTGTTCGCCGCCCTGGTTAATACGGAGACCCAGAATTATTTTAGATCTGTCAGTGTACAAGAAGATTTATAGTCCGGCCTCTGTTTTCAAATCGGTGTTTTACACTGTGACTGTGTGCTAGTTTACGCTGATGGGTTTAAGCAGATAATTCCGTCGGCTGTGCTGTGTTATTTCCAGACTGTGTCGTCAAGATTCGCTTACCTAGTAAATTTACACTGTATGACGCTGAATTATATGCGATCTCGAGGACACTGGAAAAGATTCTGTGCCTTCCTGCTACCAAATTCCTCATCTGCTAACTCCCTAAGTGCCCTTCAACCCATCGATCAAATGTATCGAGCCGAAAAGTGTCTTTGGGTAATTCATGACACACTTTTTCACTTACAGAAGCAGGGAAAGGATGTGTCATGGTGCCAGGCCACATGGGCATTCAAGGCAGTGAAGCAGCAGATCCAGCATATAAGGATGCCTCTTTGGAAGTTACAATAGAGACACAACATCAATCATATTTGGGAGGAGGGGGTGGAAACTAACGACATAATGATGGCGTTCCTCCTACTGCCCACTGCGACGGGTGGAAGCGCTTTCAACGCGCATCGGGGTAAGATGCTGTCCTATGACGCATGAATCCCTCCTTGACTGGAAGACCCGTCGGTATGCAGTGCTTGTGGTGTACTGGTTTATGTAAGCCACATTTTAACTGAATGTGTTTTATATCAAGCCATGAAGGCGGCAACCCACTTACCAGCTGACCTGCCCTCTAATTTGGTTGAAGATAAATCGAACATGGTTCGTGTCGTAAAATTCTGTGTGATATCTAGTCGTCTCTGTAGTGCCTTAGATAGGAGGTTTCAGAGTGTTTCTAGGGTGGCTGCTTCATCATTTATTTTCCAATTTATCGTGCAGGAACAGTTCCTTTTAGATGATGTGTGAGTATAGTCTATTTATTTTACTCACACACTGCTCGGAGGCATCTGTCTTTTGCTGTTTTGTGTGCGGGTGAGTCAGAGTATCCCAGGACGGCTACGGATTCACTTTTCTAATTTACGTTTTATTGCATGCTTCCAACAACTTATCACCAACCTTTATTGAGTTCGGGCGCTGATAATCGTGCTGTTGAGAGTCCTGTACATACCACCGCCACCACTACATTCGGCAACAAACCTATGAGGCGGGCTTAGCCCGGCTTGAGTGCAGAGTGTGGGTGCACCGTGAAGTGTATAATTTCATGATGGCTACTTCAGTGACAGATATCAACCTTGAGCAGAGGCAGAAATTTCTGTGAATTTACCCTTGGAGCACAACATTGTATGTAAGCCAATGACTGACTTTGGCAAAACCAGAGAAGAGGAGAATCGAAGATGGAGATGCGGTGCTGTAGAAGGAAGTTAAAAACTATGCCGACGGGTGAGGCAAGGAATGAGGTGGTTCTCCGCAGAGTCGAAGCGGAAAGCATTTTATGGGAAACAGTGGCAATAACTAAGAACACGATGACAGGACATGTGTTAGACCACGAGGGAACAACGTCCACGGGACTTGAGGGAGCTGCAGGGAGTAAAAGAAGCAGGGGAAGACAGACCGGAATGCATCCAACACACAGTTGAGGACGTTGGCTGCTCAAGTGCTACTCCGAGATGAACAGGGCGGCACAGGTGAGGAAATCCGGAAAAAGCTCGCCATCGGCGTACGCGCCGCTGCAGCAGGGTAATTCCGTCGCTACGGAGCGCCGTGGAACCGCTCGGCTCTCGCTAATGAACGCCAGGCAGCGGCCGGCGCGCTGCATAATTCCAGGCTAATGCGCCACGTGACGCCCGCTCAGCGCTACGCTGCCACCACAGGCTTAATTGCCAGCAATGACAGCCGCCGCTCGCTCCTGTAGAGGTGGCCGCTACCGACAGCAACAGCAAACTGGGACCCATTCAGCCTCTCTCTCTGTCTCTCTCTCTCACTCTCTACCTATCTCCCATCATGACCAAATTTGTGCTAGCCTTATATTTCCTTCACTGACATGCCATTATTGTTGTCTTCAGTCCAGAGACTGGTGTGATAAGGCTCTCCCCGCTAGTCTACCCTAAGCGAGCCTCATCGTATCTACAGTGAGATGAGAAAAGTCGTCTGATACCTCCTGATATCGCGTCGGACCTCCTCCTGCCAACTCAGCGCAGCAACTCGACGTGTCAAGGACTCAATAAGACGTTGGAAGACCCCTGCTGAAATACTGGAAGATGATGCCCTATAGCCGTCCATAACTACGAAAGTATTGCCAGTGGAGGATTTTGTGCACGAACTCACCTCTCGATTAAGTCCCATAAATGTTCGATGGGCCTCCTGTCGATTTGGGTGGCCAGACCATTCGCTCGAATCGTCCTGAATGTTCTTCAAACCAATCACGAACAACTTTCGCCCGGTAACACAGCGCGTTGTCACCCGTAAAAGTCCCTTCGTTGTTTGGGAAATTGAAGTCCATGAATGGTTGGAAATGGTCTCACAGTAGCCGAACATAACTATTTCCAGTCAATGATTGGCTCTGCTGGACCAGAGGACCCAATCCGTTTCATGTAAACACAGCCCACACTATTATGGAGCCACCACTAGCTTAAACAATGCCTTGTTGACAACTTGAGTCAATCGCTTCGTGGAGTTCGCGCTACACCCGAACCCTATCATCAGCTCTTACCAACTGAAATCGGGACTGTCTGATCAGACCATGGTTTTTTAGTCGTCCAGGGTTCAACCGATACGGTCACTAGCCCGGGAAAGGCGCTGCAGCCGATGTCGTGCTGTTAGCAAAGGCACTTGCGTCCGTCGTTTGCTACCATAACCCATTAACGTCAGATTTCGCCGCACTGTTCTAGCTAATACGTTCGTCGAACGTGCAACACTGATTCCTGCGGTTATTTGATGCAGTGTTGCTTGTCTGTTATCGGTGACAACTCTACCCAAACGCCGCTTCTCTCAGTCGTTAAGTGAGGGCCATAGGCCACTGCATTGTCCGTGGTAGGAGGTAATGCCCGAAATTTGATTTTGTCGGCACACTCTTGACGCTATGTATCTCGGAATACTGAGTACCCTAACTATTTCCGAAACGGAGTGCCTAGCTCCAACTACCATTCCACGTTCAAAGTCCGTTAATACCCCTCTGAAACCTTTCCATATGAATTTCCTGCATACAAATGACAGCTCCGAAAACTCACCGCCTCTTTATACCTTTTGTACGCTGCGGCGGGGCGGGTGGAGTTGGGTGGCGTACTTTTTTGATCACTGTCTCGTACGTTGCACTACCAAAGTTCTACCTACCTCAGCACAGTGTCTAATCACCAGACCATTTCTCTGCATACGTAGATACTGTCCAGACGATGTTAAAAGCAGCGTTGAAGAAAAACACCGTCAACGCTTATGTTTGCAATGTCCACGTAAACTCTGGTAGCAAGCGATTCTGTAATACCTAATAATAAATTTCGGGTGGAGGGCGATTGCTTCATCTCTTTAGAAAAATGTCAAACTTCTGCAAACGAGTTCTTTTATTTTTTTAGGTTCAAAATAAACACTTGCCATCAGCCCGTATTTAATTAACGAATAATATCACTGTCCTCAGATCACAGTTCAGACAACTCAGTACTCACCCAAGGCAGTCAGGAATGTACCTAAATCAAACCCGAATTATCACGCGATTTACATTCGGTCCTTTTTCAGTGGATATCTAATAAAGAAATTGCTCGCCAAATATTCCATAGACGAATATGAAACATGCCACGTGCAATTTTACAGAGGCAGAAAATTCACACGCGGCTCTCTTTCCAATAAAAAATCCAAAAACTTCCAAACTTCACAAAACTGTCCGTAAATACAACTGCTTTTACGGCCACACAATCTGGACGCGAGAAGCCAACTATTCCTTCATTTTACACATAATAAAGACGGAAGCGTTCAACATGACCTGCACGTCCGATAGCTGACTAGTGACTAACTAATGCCGTTCCTTCCAGAGCCTGTAACTACTTCCAATGCGCTGGAAATGCTTAACTGTGAGTGATTGTTCAAAATGACCAGCCAGTCAAAACAATCCTTCGAGATAATTTTCTCGCTAAAACTGTCCTCCGCCAATCATTATTCACAGATGCATTTACGTCACTTCGTCATGCAAATATTAATAAAATGTTTAACAAAACCAAACCAAAACTAATCTTGAAATAACTATAGAAAATTATTTCTCTACAAACGACTATTCTGGCTGCCTTTTTACAAAAGCAGGTACCGTTGGCCATATGTCATCAGCAAGGTGGGGAAAACACAGCTTTCCCATGACAGTTATATAATGCTGAACATCATATAGTATTAAATCTTTATACATGTCCCACATACACACTCTCACTCATTGTCATTTTTGTCATTTACTCACACAACAGCATATTAACTAAATAATTATCTTTACTGAATTTTATATTACGGAAAATGAAAAGGAGTTAACGTTTTTTAATTATGAAAATCTAAATAAATTGTTCTGCCATTTTATGAACTTCAGTAATAATTACAAATGAAACTAAAAGACAAACTGTTATGAATCGTAACTGACTTTAATCTGACAAGTGTCGGTTTCGAGTGTTTTAGGTAATTTTCCCTAACTCAAAGTATGCCAGCTAGAAAGCTGAGATTTTTACACAATCTTCTTCTTAATAACGAAGGGCAGTATACTGACTTAACTAAATTGAATAATATTTGATATCGTTTATTTAGATTCTTAGGGGCTTGAATATTCTGTCGCTCGAATTGACACAGATACCGCTTCCCACGGCTAGGCTAGCGACAGGTGCGAATGAGAAGTCATGCTAAGATACAAGCGGCTGTTTCTATCACCGCCAACGGCTCCATATGTACGATACGTACTGCAAAGTAGTGAAAAAAAATGCTAATGCGTATTGACTCGCGACATTACAACGACATACTATTGTCAAAAAATGGTTCAAATGGCTCTGAGCACTGTGCGATTTAATTTCTGAGGTCATCAGTCGCCTAGAACTTAGAACTAATTACACCTAACCAACCTAAGGACATCACACACATCCATGCCCGAGGCAGACTGTAGCGCCTAGAACCGCACGGCCATTCCGGCCGGCCATAGTATTGTCATCTGTGTATGTGCATATCGCTATCCCACGACTTATGTAACCTCAGTGGGTAAGGAAAAGTCATGCAGCGGGTTTCTCATGCAGAACATGTATTTCAAGTGGTCGTGTTTAATAATAACGTCTTCTGGCTTGTACAAGAAGGAGAAACGCCTGTCATCACCATGACAACAGCAGGAATACACCCAATTAACATTTGCCGTATACCTTTCCGCAATATTTCTGTTCGTTGATCGTAATCCCAAAACTGTTGTCCGGACATGGAATCTATGTGTTACGCAACGCCATACGGGATCTCAGCACCCTCGCGCTACTAGGCTCGAGAGAACGGAGATACAGAGTGTTTCACAAGTCCTATTAGAGCCTCCTATGGGTTCTCCGAAGTGTCGCACACTTAGAAAATGTAACGCCTGGAAAGCAAAGAACAGAGTAAAGTTGCTATAGAGTACAAAGAAAATGCTACCAACAAAGTGCTGTTAGACGTGGCAGGATGTCGACGTAAATCTCACGTCAGCTCATCTGATGAAGTCGCTAGGTATGGCAGAGCATCGGCGGTGACTAGGGTTGCAGTCTACCGAAACCACTGTAGTATGTTATAAGATTACCGGTAGTATTGCTAGGGAAAGAAACAAATGAATGTGTAACAGAGAAAATGGGAGCCGACGACTTCTCTTCGTTCTTTGTTTGTGTGTTCTGCACTTAATTAGCCGCATATCATCTAGTGTGACTCCACGGCGTATTTTATGTTCTATATAAATGTTCTATATAAATGGAGTTTCGTGCGTAGTAAAAGATAGCAATCACTTTCGATGCAAGTACAGCCCAGTTGCACAAATATAAAAATATATGTAATTATTGTTCTTATTTTGTACTCAGTAGAAGGTTCTTCATCGCGGCCAAAAGCAAGAATTTCCTGTTATTATTGATAAATGCAAAAGTTGTTTGTGAATAACACACGTGTCGATACGTTCGACGCAGTATTGAAGCTATGTTTAATATATTTTCGTTTTGCGGTTTTTTGATTTTACCTTTTTGTTGAGGAAATTGACTTTTCTAGCGCTATATGATAAATCTGTATAGTTTCCTTTATTTTTACTACAACATCCCTATGTTTCCAGTTAAAAATCAACGAATTTCGAATAAATCCTGCTGCAAACATTGACACTTTCAGTTTTGCTGCAAATACTGTTTATTCTTAAGTAACAGACAGGAGGATAATTATGTAGTTCAGAAATGTTCTGCAGGTCTCTCGGCCCTTTATCTGCGATCACTCGGTTTCTAGGTAGTTCACGACTTGCGGTTTTCAGGAGAATCTGGTAAGGCACTGATCGCATGTGTGAAAAAAGCGATCGTTATGAGGTAACGCCGAATAGGTATGCAACACACCTAACACACAGGTAACGTTGGTACGACCTTAACTGATCATAGCTACTAAGTGAACTACCGTTGGCTACACTTACTTATGGTAATCTCCAGTAGCCTATGTTAGTTCTACAATTCTGTAGGTGATAGTATATGCTCATGCGCGGATTTTCAGGGTGGTTGCCGGAAGTGCCAATGTGGGAAGATCCACGTAGCCTGCCGCACAATATAAAGACAGAGACGGCGACGCCCGACAAGAGTAACAGGTCAGACAAGTCTTCCCAGAGGTACCTCTGGGTAAGCCAGGACCGGTGCCTGGAATATTAATATTCGCTCTCGCTCTGTTCGCGTTCATACTTATGTATGTGTCACTATTTCTTCGAACGTAATTTGTAAGTCGCAATAGATATCCCGCTAAGCATCTCAACAGCAGTAGTAGTAGAACTTGTATAAACAAGTGAGCTATGAAATGACGCATAATGCAGGCTACTATCAAATGGTTCAAATGGCTCTGAGCACTAAGGGACTTAACCTCTGAGGTCATCAGTCCCCTAGAACTTAGAACTACTTAAACCGAACTAACCTAAGGACATCACACACATGCATGCTCGAGGCAGGATTCGAATCTGCAACCGTAGCGATCGCGCGGTTCCAGACTGTAGCGCCTAGAACCGCTTGGCCACCCCGGCCGGCCAGGATACCATCGCTAGGCGACTAGTGTTTACAACATGGCCGAGAATGGACCACTAACAAAGCAGCAGTGATCTGTAGTTGAGTTACTTTTACACGAAATTGAAAGTCATGTTACGATTCAGAGGCGGTTTCGACAACAGTACACACTGTGAGATCCTTGCTACGAATCATTGCCGCGCGGGATTAGCCGAGCGGTCTTAAGCGCTGCAGTCATGGACTGTGCGACTGGTCCCGGCGGGGGTTCGAGTCCTCCCTCGGGCACGGGTGTGTGTTTGTCCTTAGGATAATTTAGGTTAAGTAGTGTGTAAGCTTGGGGACTGATGACCTTAACAGTTAAGTCCCATAAGATTTCACACACACATTAGAACTTTTTTTTTATTTTTTTTATTTTTTTTTTTTGCTACACATCATTCACCGGTTCTATGCTCAATTTGTGTGGGAAGGGTCAATATTGGAAGCACAGCAACCTCGGACGAATCCTGTTCGTCGGAAAAATTACAGCATCGCGAGTTTCTCCCATTGTGGTAGTTCTGCACGTTCTGACACAGCGCAGAGTAAAATGTGCCTCGTCAGTCCAAATAAAATTCCCCGGACACGTCATCCATTTCCACGCGCGCCAAAACACGATTGGCAGAGTCACTGTGTTGAAGCCTGTCTTGGGGCTTCATTTGGTGCACAGTCTGAATTCTGCCGGAATACCAGTGTAAAATGAGCCACAAAATCATTTGAACTGTTGACCAGGGGAGAGAGCGTTTGCGTGACACAATCGAGCACTTGCTGCAGAATTGGGCGCAAGTGCTGTACGGTCGTCTACAGCTACAGACTTTGTTAACAACTCCCATGGGAATGGGCCGCCTCCCTCTTTCTGCGCACCATCTAATTCACCTGTTTCTTCAAATTTCTTAATAATATTCTTTAGCCAGTTTAGTGACATGGGGCCTCTTCACAATTGTCTGCGTTAGCGATATTCCCGCAGTGGAGAGCAGCTATTTCTGCCGTTCTGATAAAACAACTTTACCAGCAGTGCACGATTGTTGTTCTCAATAGCCATTACGTTTCGTACGGAAAAGTTCAACCTTCTTAATCCTTTACACCAATATTCGCTTCACACAAGAAATTAACACGCAGCGCGAAGCATCAAACAGCATACTGATGTCAAAAGAGGAAAAATTTCACATTCTGACTGCTTACAGCGCCTTATTTTTCCCTCGTAGCAGATGTTGGGACAACTTTCTTTTTCACAATACTCCGAGAGTACACCGATAAATAGAGATACCTAAAATGTTTCAGCATCCTGCGATGTATACAGCTCACACATCAACACTCGGAACACCGTCAGTTTGCCGGCCGGAGTGGCAGAGCGGTTCTAGGCGCTACAGTCTGGAACCGCGCGACCGCTGCTGTCGCAGGTTCGAATCCTGCCTCGGGCATGGATGTGTGTGGTGTCCTTAGGTTAGTTAGGTTTAAGTAGTTCTAAGTTCTAGGGGCTGATGACCTCAGCAGTTACGTCCCCTAGTGTTCAGAGCCAACACCGTCAGTTTGTTTATAACCACCCGGTATTTGGGGGTAACGCTAAGAATCGATATGGAACGGAACGATCGCTATGATCAGTATTACAGAAGGCGAATTCTTTTGCTGCAAGGATTCTGAGAAAATGCAACGTATCTGTAATAGAAATTGCATACAGGACGTTAGTGCGACTAATTGTTCCATTGTTTTGAAGTCGTTATTAAGTAGGCATTACGTCGCATATCGAATGAACTCAGAGACGCGCTGCTAGGCTTTTAACAGGCCGGTATAGCCTACACTAATGTACGGTATAACGCAGATGCTCGTGGAACTAAAAACTAATCTTTCAAGATAGACAAAATGGTTTTCCCGAAACACCTGAAGGTTTTAATTTAGAGTCCCTGTATCGAGAGAGACTGTGGCAGCAATATTTTGCGACCAGCGTATATTTCGCTTAGAGGTCATAAGAATAAGACAGATTAGCGCGTGTTCAGAGGTAAACAGAGACATTTTCCCTCGCGCGATACGCGAAGGGGGAAGGAGAGAAAATTGATGATAGTGGCACAATTTATCACAAGCCAGGCAGTGTACAGTGACTTGCGGAGTGTATGATAGGTGTATATTGTTTAAAAATATATCAGACTGTTAATATATGCGTCCATTAATCCTCAGTTTCTACTTTAATTATGCTTCATCATATTCATAACTAAGATGTCTGTCTGTTAGACCTGAATGTTTCATTTGTGAGTACCAAACACGTATCGCCTGCTCATGCTAAGCATGTTCAGTGTTTTGTAATACATAAGAAAACAAATTAACCATACATATTTTGATGGAAGATCGGTAGTAGTTCTTGCCAGCCTCAAAATACCTGACTATTTACATTTATATGGTTGTGTGTTTTACAGATGCATTCATTTTATGTCCTTTTCGTGTATCCATATATTCTTCTGTATATACTATTTACACGTAGTACAGGTTTGCTCTTATTGATAGGATATGCAATTGTGCAAAACTACCATCTTGAGACCTAAGTAACACACCAAGTCAGCATATGTAAAACTGCTAGATACAATATAATAATGAAAAAGTGTCGCCTGCCGTGTTTAAAGCTTTTCTTATGTAACGGCGTACATGGCAGCTTTTTCCGACTAGCCACTGTGTCTCCTCTGTGCCTATTACCACTTTTAAATCCAAATACTTCTTCACGAGTTGTGCGATATTCGCAGCAAAAATTCACAGTGATGCAGGAAACTTGTTTGGCTGCCTACTCTGGCTGTCCCATTTTTACATACGCTGACTCGGAGTGATTAGAAAACAGTGTGTACTCGGGTATGAACGTGGTCATTACTAATCTCTCAGGTTTTCTCGGCACTGCTCATTGATATGTGCTTCCGGGTGCTCTACGTTGTTGTTTACGTTAAATACACCATATTTCAATGAACAATCCAGCCGTCTTCTCCGGGTGCCGCGAGTTTTGCTGTTACTTGTGTTCGCTGCCCGCGCGGCAACTAGACTATGAACTATCGTTGGTCTCGTTCTGGGACAGCTGAAACTACCTCTTTAATTATATTTTTTTATTGAACACTGACCTACAGAATTTTCCCTGACTAAGATAACTCAGACTTAACCTAATCATTTATTATTCACAATATACAAGCCCAACACAATCTGACTGCTATGCATTGACAACATGGCTTCCAGTAATTAACACGAAAGAATGGACCTGAATTGCAAGAAATCCTAACAACAATATAAATACAAAAAATATGGAATAAAAAAATATGAAACTATCTCCAACTCTGTTAATTGCCAAAACTCATTTGAATCATGAATCCCAACAGTGCAAACCCCATTATTTTTTCGTAAGTCACTTACCTCACAGAAAATCTTAATAATACGAACTACAGCAATTACAGCAAGCAGCAGCTACAGCCAGCTAAATAAAAAGATTCTAACTTCTACAGACTCTAACTACTAGGAGGTATATGGATAGCAAAAGAAAGATTTTGCTGAAGAGTAAACAATGTATTGCCTGGCGTGAGGTCGAATGAGTTGAGCGCGGGTGCAAGTTCACAGTTCCTCGGTCGTTTGACGCTTGGTGCTGGCCAGCCCGTTGCCGGCCCGCCGTAAGGCACGGAATCTCGCACCAAGGCGTATCGCGTTTCGGTTGGGTGTGCAGGCGACAGGCCTCACATGGGGGAGTGATGTGTCATATACAGACTCTCTATCCCAAGTGGCTCTTTCCGCCTTCCCGTGGTGCCAGACGTTAAGCTTGGCACTACCCGGGCCCGCCCGGATGTTGCCCTGCGCCAAAAGGGAGAGCTGCGACCCAACCCGATGCGAAAGTGAAGGGTGCGTGGCACAGGGGGAGCTGTGTCCAGGGATCGAAGATCTGTGTCCTCGGGGTGAGGGGGGGGGGAGGAGGGTTGAGCGCGGCTGTTAGGCTGAGGAGGCGGGGGGGTGTTGCTCGAATGACGTTTCATGCTTTGGTTTATATATACACTACTGGCCATTAAAATTGCTACATCACGAAGATGACGTGCTACAGACGCTAAAATTAACTGACAGGAAGAGGATGCTGTGATATGCAAATGATTAGCCTCTCAAGAGCATTCACACAAGGTTGGCACCGGTGGTGACACCTACAACGTGCTGACATGAGGAAAGTGTCCAACCGATTTCTCATACACAAACAGTACACAAACATAAGAACATTCACCGGTATACTTGGGAAGGCAAGGGAACCAGATCTGTCATTGACTATATAATAACAGATCAGGAATTCAAGAAGGCTGTGAGGGATACACGTGTATTCAGGGGATTCTTTGATGACACTGATCATTATTTAATCTGCAGTGAAATTGGGATTGTGAGGCCGAAAGTGCAGGAGGTCAGGTCCATATGTAGGAGGATAAGAGTGGAGAAACTTCAGGATAAGGAAATCAGGCACAAGTACATGACAGCGATCTCAGAAAGGTACCAGTTAGTTGAATGTAGTCAATTACAGTCATTGGAAAAGGAATGGACAAGGTACAGGGACACAGTACTAGAAGTGGCTAAAGAATGTCTTGGAACGGTAGTGTGTAAAAGTAGGATGAAGCAAACAGCTTGGTGGAATGACACAGTCAAGGCAGCCTATAAAAGGAAAAAGAAAGCGTATCAAAAATGGCTACATATTAGAACTCAGGTAGACAGGGAAAGTTATGTTGAAGAAAGAAACAAAACCAAACAGATAATTGCAGCATCCAAGAAGAAATCTTGGGAAGACTTTGGAAACAGGTTGGAGACTATGGGTCAAGGTGCTGGAAAACCATTCTGGAGTGTAATTATCAGTCTTTGAAAGGGAGGTAAGAAGGAAATGACAAGTATTTTGGACAGGTCAGGAAAACTGCTGGTGAATCTTGTGGATGCCTTGGGCAGATGGAGGGAATATTTTGAAGAGTTGCTCAATGTAGGTGAAAATACGATCAGCAATGTTTCAGATTTCGAGGTAGAATGGGATAGGAATGATGATGGAAATAGGATCACATTTGAGGAAGTGGAGAAAATGGTCAATAGACTGCAGTGCAATAAAGCAGCTGGGTTGGATGAAATTAAGTCGGAACTCATCAAATACAGTGGAATGTCAGGTCTTAAATGGCTACACAGGATAATTGAAATGGCGTGGGAGTCGGGACAGGTTCCATCAGACTGGACAAATGAAGTAATCACACCAATATTTAAACAGGGAAACAGAAAAAATTGTAACAACTACAGAGGTATCTCTTTAATCAGCGTTGTGGGTAAAATCTTCTCAGGTATTGTTAAAAGGAAAGTGCGAGTATTAGTTGAGGACAAATTGGATGAAAATCAGTGTGGGTTTAGGCCTCTTAGGAGTTGTCAGGACCAGATCTTTAGCTTCGGCAAATAATGGAGAAGTGTTATGAGTGGAACAGGGAATTGTATCTATGCTTTATAGATCTAGAAAAGGCATATGACCGGGTTCCTAGGAGGAAGTTATTGTCTGTTCTACGAGGTTATGAAATAGGAGGCAAACTTTTGCAAGCAATTAAAGGTCTTTACATGGATAGTCAGGCAGCAGTTAGAGTTGACGGTAAACTGAGTTCATGGTTCAGAGTAGTTTCAGGGGTAAGACAAGGCTGCAACCTGTC
Source organism: Schistocerca piceifrons (assembly GCF_021461385.2). Taxonomy (NCBI): domain Eukaryota; kingdom Metazoa; phylum Arthropoda; class Insecta; order Orthoptera; family Acrididae; genus Schistocerca; species Schistocerca piceifrons. The sequence goes on along the minus strand of NC_060140.1, from coordinate 260,144,991 downwards.
TCCACTGTTGTTTATATTATTTATGGATCATATGTTGAAAACAATAGACTGGCTGGGTGAGATCAAGATACGTGAACACGAAACAAACAGTCTTGCATATGCGTATGACTTAGTTGTGATGGCAGATTCGATTGAAATTTTGCAAAGTAATATTTCAGAGTTAGATCAGAAATGTAAGGACTATAGTATGAAGATTAGCATCTCCAAAACGAAAGTAATGACAGTGGGAAAGAAATATAAACAGATTGAGTGCCAAATAGGAGGAACAAAGTTAGAACAGGTGGACGGTTTCAAGTACTTACAAGGGAACCTCCCCATCGCACCCCCCTCAGATTTAGTTACAAGTTGGCACAGTGGATAGGCCTTGAAAAACTGAACACAGATCAATCGAGAAAACTGGAAGAAGTTGTGTGGAACTATGAAAAAATAAGCAAAATATACAAACTGAGAAGTCCACGCGCAAGATAAGCAACATCAAGGATAGTGTGAGCTCAGGAGCGCCGTGGTCCTGTGGTTAGCGTGAGCAGCTGCGGAAGGAGGTGTCCTTGGTTCAAGTATTCCCTCGAGTGAAAAGTTTAATTTTTTTATTTTCAGACAACTATTACCAATCCGTCCGTCCGTCCGATGCGAGGTAACTGCGCCGTAGTATGGGGACGCTACAGATAAACGTAAAAAATTTGAAAACGTTAAAAACATATGTTTTGACGGAGCACAGGGAAAACTGTGCGACTGTGAAACTGTTGCATTCATTTGTTGCTGTTTATGTGGCAGACTCTTATGTTTTCATCACTTTTTTGGGAGTGATTATCACATCCACAAGAAAACCTAAATCAGGCAAGGTAGAAGAATCTTTTTACCCATTCGCCAAGTGTACAAGTTAGGTGGGTCGACAACATATTCCTGTCATGTGACGCACATGCCGTCACCAGTGTCGTATAGAATATATCAGACGTGTTCTCGTGTGGAGGAATCGGTTGACCTATGACCTTGCGATCAAATGTTTTCGGTTCCCATTGGAGAGGCACGTCCTTTCGTCTACTAATCGCACGGTTTTGCGGTGCGGTCGCAAAACACAGACACTAAACTTATTACAGTGAACAGAGACGTCAATGAACGAACAGACAGATCTTAACTTTGCGAAAATAAAGTTTTTACTCGACGGGAGACTTGAACCAGCTGCTCACGCTAACCAAGGGACTACGGCGCTCCTGAACTCACACTATCCTTGATGTTGCTTATCTTGCGCATGGACTTCTCAGTTTGTATATTTTGCTTATTTTTTTCATAGTTCCACACAAGTTCTTCCTGTTTTCTCGATTGACCTGTGTTGATTTTTTGAAGGCCTATCCACTGTGCCAACTTATAACTAAATCTGAGGGGGGTGCGATGGGGAGGTTCCCTTGTTAGGATGCATATTCTCAGAGGATGGCAACATAGTGAAAGAACTGGAAGCGAGGTGTAGCAAAGCTAATGCAATGAGCGCTCAGCTACGATCTACTCTCTTCTGCAAGAAGGAAGTCAGTACCAAAACTAAGTTATCTGTGCACCGTTCAATCTTCCGACCAACTTTGTTGTATGGGAGCGAAAGCTGGGTGGATTCAGGTTACCTTATCAACAAGGTTGAGGTTACGGATTTGAAAGTAGCTAGGATGATTGCAGGTACTAGTGGATGGGAACAATGGCAGGAGGGTGTCCACAATGAGGAAATCAAAGAAAAACTGGGAATGAACTCTATAGATGTAGCAGCCAGGGCGAACAGGCTTAGATGGTGGGGTCATGTTACACGCATGGGAGAAGCAAGGTTACCCAACAGACTCATGGGTTCAGCAGTAGAGGGTAGGAGGAGTCGGGGGAGACCAAGGAGTAGGTACCTGGATTCGGTTCAGAATGATTTTGAAGTAATAGGTTTAACATCAGATGAGGCACCAATGTTAGCACTGAATAGGGGATCATGGAGGAATTTTGTAAGGGGTCTATGCTCCAGACTGAACGCTGAAAGGCATAATCAGTCTTAAATGATGATGATGATGATGATGATGATGATGATGAAACAGCAGTTGATCGGCGTTGCCTGGTGAAACGTTATTGTGATGCCTAGTGTTAGGAACAGAAATGCGTACCATCGCGTTTACGACTTTGATAAAGATCGGATTGTAGCCTATCGCGATTGCTGCTCGGGTTGGTCGAGATCCAATGACTGTAAGCAGAATATGGAATCGGTGGGTTCAGGAGGGTAATACGGAACGCCGTGCTGGATCCCAACGGCCTCGTATCACTAGCAGTTGAGATGACAGGCATCTTATCCGCATGGCTGTAACGGATCGTGCAGCTACGTCTCGACCCCTTAGTCAACAGATGGGGACGTTTGCAGGAGAGCAACCATCTGCACGCACAGTTCGATGACGTTTGCAGTAGCATGGACTATCAGCTCGGAGACCATGGCTGTGGTTATCCTTGACGCTGCATCACAGACAGGAGCTCCTGCGATGGTGTACTCAACGACGAACCTGGGTGCACGAATGGCAAAACTTCATTTTTTTCGTATGATTCCAGGTTCTGTTTACAGCATCATGATGGTCGCATCCGTGTTTGGCGACATCGCGGTGGATGCACATTGGAAGCGTGTATTCGTCATCGCCATACTGGTCTTTCACCCGGTGTGATGGTATGGGGTGCCATTGGTTACACGTCTCGGTCACCTCTTGTTCGCATTGACGGCACTTTGAACAGTGGACGTTTAATTTCAAATGTGTTACGACCCGTGGCTCTACCCTTCATTCGATCCCTGCGAAACCCTACATTTTAGCAGGATAATTCACGACCGCTTGCTGCAGGTCCTGTACAGGCCTTTCTGGGTACAGAAAATGTTCGACTGTTGCCCTGACCAGCACATTCTCCAGATCTCTCACCAATTAAAAACGTCTGGTCAATGGTGACCGAGCAACTGGCTCGTCACAATACGCCAGTCACTACTCTTGATGAAGTGTGGTATCGTGTTGAAGCTGTATGGGCAGCTGTACCTGTACACGCCATCCAAGCTGTGTTTGACTCAATGCTCAGGCGTATGAAGGCCGTTATTACGGCCAGAGATGGTTGTTCTGGGTACTGATTTCTCAGAATCTATGCACCCAAACTGCGTGAAAATGTAATCACATGTCAGTTCTAGTATAATATATTTGTCCAATGAATACCCGTTTATCATCTGCATTTCTTCTTGGTGTAGCAATTTTAATGGTCAGTAGTATATATATATGCATATAATGCTCATTTTGTTTAATATCTAGTTTCTAGCTGCGCTGCAGCATTGGCTAAAATAATATTTATTACCTGTACTAATATCACTATTTTCTGTCTACAGACCCAGTATGTAATAATTTTATGATCTACTTTCTTTAAAAAAAAGGGTGGGGGAGCACAAATAGACATTTCTCTTCACAGGAATTGAATACGTAATTTTTTCAACGACTTGGTAACTTGTTTGGTCGAGTGAGTTATTGTGATGCATCATTCTAGTGTTAAGATGTGACATAGGTATTTCCTATCCTTACTGTAGTATTTTTTCTGCTTGAGCTTTGTCATGTTTAGGTATAGGTTATTGCATTTGCTGCTGCTGTTTGCCAGGCATAGTACTACTGAATTTTACTTTGTGTTACTCTGCTAAGGCTGTTTTACTAATGATTTATTTTTCTCGTTCCTGTTTGTGTTAAAGTTCATGCCGCTGAATTGCCTCGTCCCTTAGTTTACGTATCTGAGCTCAGTAGATTTAAGTTAGCTTAAGAGGGGGTGGATACTATATAAGAAACTACCTATGAAGAATAGGGAAAGAATGCATTGAGAAGTTATATGAAAAAGATTTGGGCCAAAATGAGTACTGTACAATGAGAAATAATTATTTTGAAAGAGGATATGAACAAAACAGTAAGGTTTAGGGACAAAAGGTATAGATAGAACTTTTTGGGAATTATAATGAACTAAGGGAGATCTCCAGGAAGTAAAGAAAGTTTTGTTTGCAAATCAAATACGATAAATACTGCAGTACCAAATGTCATACTGAAAACAAACCCTGTCCTTTCCTTTTGTGTTATTCCGCTATGTGTTTATGTGTCCTTCTGTATTTGTGTTCCCCTGTCTTTATGTGTTCATCTGATAAGAGTTATGTTGTAGAATTTCTCTAATACTAAGCTACATTCATTGTGATGAGGTATACTGTTATCCTCATATATAATTTGCATTTATAATATGTTATTTACTTTGTAACCACGAACCTACTATGCTGTCATAGTAGGAGGAGAGGTGATACTCATACGTGGCGCGTCCCAGGTGGCGGATAGGAAAGTCCTCACCGGTTTACCGGCGGACTTGAGTGAAATAAAACAGCTCTCGCGGACCAAACACACCCTCTGCGGTTAACAACCGTAGTTGTAAATCGGAGTTTTCTCCAATTAAGGTTGACAACCTTCGAAAGTTAAAAACGAAACGGTCTTTTAGGAAGAAAATTCCACAGTCCTGCTGAAAAAGGCAGGAAAAGGCTACATCGGATTCGGTGGGTAGTCAACTAGAAGACAGCAACGAATCGGAGCGTTTGCAAGCATCAAAATGCACACTAAAACACAAAAAGAAGATTAAGCATGAGCAGATAAATTATATAGCAACACACAACTTAAACTCACTACTTCAGACCGGAAAACTCTAGGAGCTCACAGATGAACTAAATAAACAAAAAATTTTATAACAGGGATCCAAGAAATGTGAAACACCACAGAGGACCCATTCGAATCACAAGGATACAGAATTTATAATGGGAAACCAGGACCAAGGGCAATGAAACAATGTCCCCAGTTTGGAACAGGGCTTTCAGTAAACATAAAAATAATAGATTCAGTAACGAATTTCCAAGCAGTATCACCAAGAATTGCGACTCTAACCTTTAAAACAATGAATAAAACCTATACAATAATAAATGATCATGCCCCAACAAATGAAAAAAATTGTCTAAGAAAAACAAAGGAAGAGGTAGATAAATTTCGGGACCTTCTAGAACAAACTGTGAACAGAGTAAATAAAAAGAATGTAAAAATATTATTGGGAGATTTCAATGCTCAGTTGGGAAAAGAAAGGAAATATAAAGATATAATTGGAAAATGGAGTCCACATAAATTTATGGTTAAAGACTTGTAGAGCTCTGCAGAGGATACAACCTTATATCTAAATCAACACTTCAAGAGGAAGCCAAGTAAACTTAAAACAAGGGAACATCCAGACTGGAGGAAGTGGGAATGGCATCTAGACCATGTCTGTACAGACAAAAATTTTCATACGGAGATCCACTATGTTAAAGCACTGAGAGGAGTAGACACAGGCTCAGACCATTATATAGTTAAAATTAAAATCAAATTCACTCTGTTAAAGAAGAGGACCGGAAAAACTAATAAAATAAAAAGGAAGTTTGACCCACATCAGCTAATTAAAAATAATAAATACCAACAAATAACACAAACTATCAAATTAACAGATGATCTAGAACAACTAGTGCCTAATCTTAAAAAAGAAGCAGAGAACCTAACTCCCTTGAACCCACGAAGGAAACATGCAAGGTGGACATCAGAATGTGACAAATTCCATGAAGATAGACACCAAGCATGGTTAAAGTTTCAAACACATAAAATGAAGAAAATGCCATCAACCTAACAAATGAAAGGAAAAAATTCACAGAAAATATTAGAAGAATCCAGAGAGGAGTCCATAAAGCTATTATAAACGCTATAGAAGGTAATTATCATAAAACCAACTCCAGGAACTACTATAAAATCTTTGGGAAACAACTACAACAATGTGAGGCCCCTACACTAATACTGAAAGATGAAAATGGAAGAATGACACACAGTAACAAGGAAAATGCAGAAATCATGGCAAAAGCATTTAACAAACTTCTGAATTGCGAGGATCCCAAAGAATCCTTACAAATCAACATAAATACCCCAATAAAAACCAAATCTAACAAACTAGACCCTCCAACTTTCCAAGAAGTAGAAAAAATTCTTAAAGAACAAAAAAATTATAAGGCATGTGGAGAAGATCAGGTTATTGTTAAAATGTGGAAATATACAAGTGACACAGTCAAGACCTCCTTACACATGACTAACAACAATTTGGGTAACAGAACAACTCCCCAAACATTGGACCACAGCTATCATCCACCCACTACACACAAAGGGAGATAAGAGCAACCCAGACAACTACAGAGGAATCTCTCTCCTAGATTGCACATACAAAATTCTATCCAAGATCCTATATGAAAGAATCAAGGAGCAATTAGAACAGGAGTTAGGGGAATATCAGGGAGGTTTCAGACCATGGAGAAGCTGTGCAGAGCAGATAATTAGTTTAAATTGATTATGGCTTACTACAATAACATTTGTAGATTTTAAGAACGCATATGACTGTCTCCACAGACCTTCAGTATTAAAAATTTTAAGGAATCTAGGACTCCATCCAAAACTAATTAAAATAATACAATTCACTCTAACCAACACAAAATCAAAAGTGAAGTTTAGAGGAGAAATTTCGGAACCATTCCTCATAAAAACAGGCTTAAGACTAGGTGACTGCCTTACACCATTACTGTTCAACTGTGCACTGGAATACATAATGAGAGAATGGTACAAGGACAATCCAAAGATGATAAGAACTGGAAGTGCAAAAGATGATATTACCTTAAACTGCTTGGGATTCGCTGATGATATTGCTCTCCTAACCAAAACCGTTCAAGAAGCCAGGCAACAAGTGAAATCACTACAAGAAATAGCAGAGGCTCTGAGAACTATGCGACTTAACTTCTGAGGTCATCAGTCGCCTAGAACTTAGAATTAATTAATCCTAGCTAACCTAAGGACATCACACACATCCATGCCCGAGGCAGGATTCGAACCTGCGACTGTAGCGGCCACTCGGCTCCAGACTGGAGCGCCTAGAACCGCACGAAATAGCAAAGGAAGTAGGCCTTAGAACATCATTTGAAAAAACGGAGATTATGCTAACTGATCCACCAGTTGCAAACAAAATTACAATAGGAGAACAGGAAATCAAAATTATTGATAAATTTAAATATTTAGGCGAAATAATAGCATAGAATCTAAATGTGAAGCCAACATGGCAGAATAGAATAAAAAACTGAACTACGCAAATTACATTACCAAAACTACATACAACAAGAAATGCCTATCTACAGATGTAAAATTAAAACATTATAAAACAGTTACACAACCAGAAATAACCTATGCAGCTGAAACTATCTTCAAAACAACTAATACAGCAGAAATTGGCAGAATACTAAAAATAGAAAGAAGAATAATTATGACACATATAAATAAACAGTATAAAATAAATGGACATTGGAGAATAGCATCAAACAGTATATAATAGAACCAGTCATGAACACGATCAGGAAGAAACGCAGCTCATTCTTTGGACATCTGATGAGAACTCCAGAAAAAAGAATTAGTAAAAAAATAATACAAAAATTGTGGAATAGCAAGAGCGACATTAAATGGATCACAGAAATTAAGGAAGATATAAAAGAACTCCAAATTACAGTCGATGACCTAAAAAACAAGACAGAGGAAACCAGAATACTGCAAGACCCGCAAACCAGACTACAAATGAAAATCAACAAAAGGAGTACAGGAAGAGTGGTCTCAGATGAAGAAAGAAAATATCTGAAAGAATGAAGAAATATTGGGCAGACAGAAGAGCAAAACACCTTTCATATAAGAATAGATTAAAATAATTATATTACCTAATAACACATTAAGTTATTGTTGAGGCAAATTGTATTCATGTGTAACAACTTGTTTAAAACTTTGTATTTTTGACTAGAGTGGTCCAATAAAGACCATAAAATAAATAATATAATAATTTACTTTGTAAAGATGTTTAGACATTATTTATTCTGATCTGTTTTAATGCTCATGTGTGAAGTTAATGTTTAGAAAGCTCTTATCAATTTTTTATTTTTTACTTATGTCGTAATTCCTTTTACACTGATGAATATGTTTATTTCTATTCATTTTTAAAGCTTGTATTACTACAAATGTTATCTGTATTATTATGTTCATTACGATTTTTTGTACCTTTGGAATTGTATTCTCATGTCGTAAATTTGTAGTTATATAGACACCAGTTCTTCAACTTAAGTATTTTCATTTCATTGCACACATTTCTGTTGGTCATAGTATATGCACAATATGTGAAAAAAAAGTACTCGCAAGTGTGTTGATAATCCAGCAATGGACTGGTTAACAGTATTGCTGGTTCTAAGGACATATCAAAAACTTTTTGTGATTGCACAAGTAGTGGTTCATGGACTTGTTATATTATCCGCAAGACTCTTAACGGTGATTGTGCAGCCGCACAGTCGTAGCAGATGGCTGCTGGACATCTCTACAAGGACTACCGTGGGCCTGCATCTTTGGTGGCCCACCAATACCATTATTTCTATAAGGACTGCAGTGGGTGTGCACCTCTGTTGGCCCACCAATACCATAATCTCTACCAGGACTACAGTGGGTCTGCTCTGTGATGACCTACCTACCAATATTCTTCAAAACTTTGACTGAATCTGCTGTGGGTTTGCTCTGTTGTGGCCTATTTCCTGTCTGCATGTCAAGAGTCAGCACTGTCTTTCAGTTGGAAGGACAACACTACTTCTTCAAGACTGAATGAAAATCCACTACTTCCGTGTGCATTTTCTTTTACTGCTCAGACTTTGAAGAAAAGAAAAACTGCAATTACTACTGCGATGAAAGATCAGGACTGTCTTTATGAGAACAATTGCTGCTTTTTGACCTATGTAAGTAGGCTGTTTAGATTTTTATGTCGGTAACGCCATGTAGCTCTCTGTATGAAAATCACCGACTGTGCTGTGTGCTGTTTGTTTCTGGTTGGCATTGTTGGAATATTCACTATTGTAGTATTGGGCAGTTGGATGTGAACAGCGCGTAGCATTGGGTAGTTGGAGGTCAGCCGCCAGAAGAAGGAAGAATATATATATATATATATATATATATATATATTTATATATTGTGTGTCAGTTTAGTGTTGATCAGTATAAGTAAAGAGATAAGTGAAATGTCAGAGTACGTTCAGTTTTGCTCAGCTGTTTGAAAATCAAATAACGTAGAGGTTTACCAACATAGTAATTTATAAATTTTTCTAAGGGATGTTTCACCAACCCGATGCGAAAGCGAAGGGTGCGTGACACAGGGGGAGCTGTGTCCAGGGACTGAAGATCTGTCTCGTGGGGGAGGGGGGAGGGAAGGGTTGAGCGGGGCTGCTAGGCTGCAGGGGGTGTTGCTCACTCTTTGTGCGACCCCTCTTCGCTTGGCGAATGCTGCTCCTCTCCCTCTATCTGCGCACAGCACAGAGTTGCAAGCGCTCTGCATGCCGGAGACCTCGTTTGTCAGTTTGGATCTCAACACGAGTCAGCAGGGGCACTTCACCGCACCTGTGGGTAACTTGGTCGCGTTCTGCCAAACCCAGGACGTGGTGACATCGCCTGGGCCAGGTTAGCTGGGTCCAGAGCGCTGAACGACTGGGTGACTGGCCCACCACCTGAGTAGGAGTGGGTCCTTGGACCAGAGGTGGAAGCTCGGGCTAGTAGGTGTGCGAGAGGTGCATCCGCTTCTCTGGAGTGTTGGGTGCACTTGCCGAGGAACGTCGGGTGAAATCATCGATGACGGGGCCACCGAGTGGGACCAGTTTGGCGACGGCGTGCTGAACCCGGCAGCTCAGGAGTGCCCTTGGCCTTGGGGTAAGGTCGGTGGGCAAGCTGCAATAGTCCCCCCCTACCCCCCCCCCCCCTCAACTTGCCAGACGAGACGGTCCAGGGCAAGAGATGGGCTCCCATCTTTTTCACTCGCCTATATGTCATGGCTAAACAAGAGGCGAGTGATTCGAGTGCGTTTTCAAGGTCGTCGATGTCTACTGTTCCTAACTCACAAGAGGACATGGCACAGAAAGATGAAAATGTTTTAGAGAGGCATATTATAATTAGCCAAATACTAGATTCTAGTGTTAAGAACGGAAAAAATCAGCCAGGCAGCAGTCCTGGCAATGAAAAACGATCTCACCGCCTGGACTATCGCCAGTGCGAGGCTTGAGAGGAGAATAGAGGAGTTGGAAAAAGAAAATTAAAGACTGCGTCAGCAACCAGTCGAAACATGTGCTGGAGTGTTCGTGCAAGCAGCCACAAAGACACAGATCACCAAGGAGACTATTGCTAAAATTTACGAAAGACCAGACACTGCGGTCTTCTTGAGACCCCTACCTGGTTAGAGCATTAAGAGGGTGCAGGAGATCTTCACTACTCCTATAGAGCCCGAAAAAGTCAAAATTAAGATAAATAAAGATGAGCAAAAATGTTGTCTTAGTAGATGTTGCCACTGAGGATGACAGGGATAATATTTTGAACAATACAAAACTGAACAAAGCTGTAAGTGTGAGCCACCAAAAATGTGGAACCCTCTGGTGATTCTTTATGATGTACCAGTTGCATTAAAAGATCATGAGATTTATGAGACACTGTACCATCAAAACTTTGATGACATGGACTGGGATACATTCAAAAACGAGTTCAAGTTAGATTTCAAAACTGGGCCCCATGAACGCATGTAGTACATCACGTTGCCAAGGTCTCTGGAAAAATGTGGCGTAGGCTCACCACTATGAGCAGAATCTATATAGGCTTCCATGCCATCACTGTCAGGGATTATTTAGTGGTTCCCCGATGCCACAATTGTGGCGACTTAGACTACGTGCATAAACGTTGTGAACGAAAGCCGGCTTGCTCCAGGTGTGGGGCTGAGGATCATGTTAGGAAAAACTGTGGCAAAGCTGGGATATGCATCCCCTGCGCAAGGAGAGGGAAGAAAGCCTGTAACACCAGCAGAAGAAACTGTCCTACCTACAGGAAGTTAGAGCAAAGGCGTATTGGCCGAACTGATTATGGCTGAGGCTATATCTGCTCACAGGAAGCCTAAGAGATAGTCCCCAAGCAAGAGGTTGAGGGATGCAATGAGGGCAACCAGATTCAGGGAATTCATTCAAAAGTTTACAAAGTCGCAATCTCCTACAGTGGTAACGAAAGATGCATGTGTACAAACAGACCGTTGTGGTCAGAAAGATGCTCCCTCTTCTCCAAGTTGGGGACTAAGTTCATCTACGACTAAGATCATGTACGACCACACGGGCATCCTGTGGTAGGGAGTCTACCGGTGAAGAAGTATAATGAAACGAATACTAAAGAGCAACTGCAGGTCAATGTCGTGAGCAACTCAAGTTCGCCAATAGACCTACCACTTCAGAGAGGGTTGGGAGTGAACCCTGCTAGGATATACCCCAATCTGGAGCACGTCTGCAATTAGCTCGCCTGGAGGAGCCAGATGTTCTCACTACAGCCATAAGGCATGTGGTGTATGTCAGCCAAGAGTATGGAAGAAACATCACCTTTGCAGTAATGGAGGCTGTGGATAGGCTACAGCTTAAGACGATGAATCTCCCCACTGACTTTGGGGCCCTGCGGCACTTAGTCAAAAAGGTGTTTGATAGATGAAATGAGAAATTTGATCTGGATGAGCTGTACAAAAATCAGTTATTACTAATGGAAGGATAGCACATGACTGGAGCAAGAACTGGCCGGATTCTCATATTCATACATACTTTCCATGTGAGCCTTTTAAACGTTGGACAGATAAACGCAAATAACGACAAATTAGTCCTGAAGGAACTCCGAAGAGTGGTGGAGGAGAGAAGTCTTGATGTGCTCTGTCTGCAGGAGCTGTACTCCCAAGCTGGTCGAATCCCTCTCATGGCCGTCAATTGGCAAGCAATTCATTGCAGAGCGGAACCGAGGGCTGCAGTCTCAGTGATAAACAGGGCGCTGAGAGCTAAAGTCCTCGTGCAGCTTTCTGATGACCACTCCAGCGTCGTGGAATTACAATCGCCTGTAGGAATGCTATATCTCATCAACATGTACTTTCAATATGACAGAGGGATTGACGAATTCCCAGATAAAGTAACTCAGGTGGCCAAGGCGTTGCGTGGGCGCCGATTTATGGTGACAGCTGATATAAATGCCAAGTCCCCCATATGGTTCATTGGCACTCAAGATGACAGAGGTGAAAAAGCAGAAGAAACCATCATGGCACTGCAATTAGTGGTCGCCAACATGCAAGGGAACCCTCTCACCTAGTCTGGCGGAGGGGGGTGGGGGGGGGGGGGCACAAATATTGACGTTACTCTAGTAACCTTGCAACAAAGATAAAGGACTGGACTGTTTGGGATCATATCACAACAAGCGACCATAATCTAATAACCTTCTCTGTAGGTGACAGGGAATGCCACTGGGACATAGGGTGGGAAACACAACTAAATTACAACAAGAACGACTAGGACTGCTTAGCGAGGGAGTGCGACAAACCAATATTGCCGGAGGGTGATGAGAATGTAGAGGAGTACGTCGAATAGCTAGTGAAAGCAGTTACCAAGGCGATGATGGCAGCTATACCAACCAGGAGGAGAGCTGTTGCAGCCTTCCCTTCACCATGGTCAATCGAACTGGGACAGATGCGCCAGTTTGTAAGGAGGGAGAGGAAGTATTACCAGCGAAGTGTCGTCTGGGAAGAAGAGCAACGATGATGCCAAGTGTACAGGGTAGCCAAAGAACAGTTCCAACGGGAGCTCAGGACAGTTAGGTTGAGGAGCTGGGATAAGTATGTACAAAACCAATTAGCTACTGACCCTTTTGGTGTCCCATACAAGTTAGTACAGTAAAAAATAAGGTCACCAGTGGTGTTATCTACAGTCAGGGATGGGGATCATATGACTGAGACTTGGCGGGAAACCGCTGAGGTCCTCCTCCGGGTACCGTAACCTGACGATAGAGAGGAAGGCGACTCAGAGGAACAACAAAGAATGAGGAGAGAAAACCAACGGGTCTATGAAAACAATAGCATGGTTTATCCCTTCTCTGAAGAGGAGGTAGGTGCCCAAATAAAGGCCCTTAAGAAGGGTAAGGCTCCTGTCCCAGATGGCATTACAGCGGAGGTGGTGCAATTTCTCGCCCCCAGCTGGTGGCACCTCCCACTAAGTTATACAGTGAATGTGTAAGGCTCAGAAAATTTCCATCCATCTGGAAAAAAGCAAATGTGGTAGTAATCAAAAAAGGTCGGGATAAAGACCCTAAAGAAGAGAAATCATACAGACCCATGTGCTTACTGGACCAGTTGGGAAAACTTTTTGAGAGGTTGGTACCAGACAGACTGACAGCACACCGCGTCCTGTGTGAGATGAGTGACAGACAATTCGGCTTCCAGTCGGGGCGATCAGCGTCTGACGCAATCGCCCTGGCTGCGGATGTCTGTGACTCTGCCCAACACGTATACATTGTCGGCGTCATGGTGGACATCAGTGGCGCCTTTGACAATTTGTGGTGGCCTTCGCTCTTCTCCTGCTTGCGGGAAAAGGATTGTCCAGGGCCGCTATATGGCTGTCTTAGGAGCTATTGCGAAGACAGGGCGCCTGGCTATCGTCCCCTAACGGAAAAATTAGCAAGAAGATAACAAAGTGATGTCCACAGGGCTCTGTCGTGGGGTCATTCTTTTGGGACGTTAACATGGAACCCGTTTTTGGACAACTTAAAGAGCAGTAACGATGTGATAGAGGTCATAGCCTACGCACACGACCTCCTCCTACTGGTTAGCGGTCGTAGCCGCAAAGACTTAGAGCCGAAAGTTGAAAGGGCTAGATCTATTTTGAGGTGTTTCTACAAAGCGAAAATAACAGTAGCGCCAACCAAGTCCACATATCTGCTACTAAAAGGACAACTTGTGAGGAATATAACTGTCAGAATTAAAGGCTAATCAGTTCTTCGGTGAAGTGAGATCCGTTATCTAGGTGTAGTCGTCGACAAGAGGTGGAATTATGCATCATATATTGATACCGTAACAGAAAGATCACTGGAAACGCTAAACAACCTAATTGGAATCGGTCACAAACGCTTCCATCTCCCATACGACCTAATTAATTTATACCATAACGGTATCCTAACTTCAATTGTAGGATACGGGTTAGTGGTCTGGGCACACAGGCTCACGAGGGTCATGCCTGCTGTGGCCGTAAGAAGGGTGCAGCGAAACATGTTCCTGCGCTCGGTAGGTTCATACAGAACAGCTCCTGGGGGGGGGGGGGGGCATTGTTAGTACTAATTGGACTCCGTTCCCTTGACATGAAAATCTGAGAACAGGCAGCCTGGTACTGGGTGAAGAAAGAAAGGAGGGAAAAATAGTGGAAATAATGGGGTTTATGTCGAGGATAAGTCTGGAATCAAAAGAAGGAGGGAAGAATTATGGCAAGAGCAGTGGGATAGTGATGAAACAGGATGAAGAACATATGAGTTGCTGCGAAAACTTTAAAGAGCGCTTAAAGCTTACATATTTTAAACCAACTAGAGGACTGCTGCACTTTCTTACTCGACACGGACCCTACTCGACGTACCTATGCCGGTTCGGGAAGCGGGCTACACCAGCGTGTGACTGTGGTGCTGTGCAGGGCACTCCACACCATGTGGTGTATGAATGCCCCCTCTTCGACGATGTTGCAGGTCAATTCAGGCAACAACTTCCCAACCATGACTCGCACCATCTGCTCAGGTAAGAGGACACTCTTCACATCTTTAACAAACTCTCAGATGAAATATCTAGTAAAGTTCTCAAGGAATTCTTAAGGAACAATCGACAATTATAAATACCCGAATTAGACTCCGTGCACCTGCCCTGTTCCGCCGGGGCGTGGACTTGGCCAGCCGCTTCACGGCTGGGATGCGCCATGTCTCGGATTAAGGAGGAGGGTGTACATCTTTCACTGATCGTGACACGCACCAATAATGACAGTATATATAAGAAATAGGTTAGTTGTAGCATAAGATAGGAAAATTCAATAGGATAGCACTGCAGCGATTCTAACATCTTTGGCCAGGCCAGTGGCAGGGGACGCCCACGGGGGCTACCTCGGTGGGCAAGGCCACCAACATAGGTTTGTAATACGCTGGCACACCTGTAACGCTGCAGGTAGTGTAGATTAGTTTAAGCACAGATAAATTTGCATATACATAACACAAATATAGATGTAGAGAATTAGTCACAATCAACTAGCAACTAAGAAACACGTAGAATGCAGTAATAGAAAACCAGAAATGCCTGTAGCGGTGAAATAATAGAAGTACCAACATACCTGTAGTATTAGCAAATTAAGCTGCAGTAATTGTAATAGGACTGTAAATTTACGACCCACTAATGTCGTTAGGAAGTGGGTTGATATGTTTCATTGTCGTTATCTTTTGAATAAAGAATTTTTTTTAAAAAAAAAGGAAACAATGTATTTAGAAAATTTTACCTTATTTATGTGACATCTGGTTCCAAAAATTATATAGTTGTCAATTTTACCACCAAAACATTAACAACAACAACCATCATCGTTTTCTTGCACCTCACTTTACAACACATGTCCTACCAACACAGAGTCCCCTCTAAGAATATCATGTCAATACACTTCCCTATCCACTCGCTAACTGCTAGTCCGTCCAACCACAGAACCTCTTGCCGTGGGCGCAGAGCGCTGTCAGCGATATTAACACAGCCTATAGCAATGCCAACATACAAACAGGCTACATAAACAGCATGATTAAGGCGTCTATGGAAATAAAGATGTCAGACAAACCTAATAATTATGGACGGTGGTTTCAATGTAAATAACAATTAAAATCTCATTGGGCATCATATCAACCAGCGCTGCATTTCAAGGAATAGTAGTGGGGGCTCTGAAAAACAAAAGAACATCGAAGATCGTAGCAAGCGTCGGGAATCGAAGTCAGCTGTAAACAGTGGCGTGAGACCAACATTTTTTCTGGTCTGGTTGGAGTCGAGGCAGCGAGTACACGTAACAGAAATACTCGCAGCACTTGAAGCGGACAGTTGGGTCCATCATTGAAAAATGTATATACAAAGAGGAAAAGTTGTTACAAAAAATCTCTAGAAGTTCTTGGCCGATTTATTTAAAAATTACTACATTCAAATGAAACACTTAAGAAAATTAACGAAAAATTAAATACCTAACAAACGAAATACATCGTGGTAAACTGACTAATGAGAATAAATTACAATGGCAATACCCATCAATGAGAAAGTGCAACCAGAGTCACCACATAACGGGGCGAACCTATTTACTGAGCTTGTTACACATGACATGCGACCTGGAAGATATTTTAATCCGTTTTTGAGAGTAATTTTTATTATTAAAATCCACAGTGCTATACAAACACTAAAGAAGATAGTGGATATAGTATCAAAAAAGAAGTCAGAAGAACACAGTCCGATCAAAATATCGAACAGTAACCAAGATTGCCCTAACTGTGAAGTAAATTGTTCGAATGGTTTGAGTAGTGTTGAAACACAGCCCTACTTTTAATAGCGAAAATCAGGCTCAAACAGCGAAAGAAAAATTGTCCCAAAACACAATCAGATAATTATCGCAATATGTAAAAACAGATGGCGCAGCTAATCATTTTTTCGTACACTCGGGCATGGATGTGTGTGATGTCCTTAGGTTAGTTAGGTTTAAGTAGTTCTAAGTCTAGGGGACTGATGACCACAGATGTTAAGTCCCATAGTGCTTAGAGCCATTTGAACCATTTGTTGTAAAGAATACAGAATGTAAACGGATACATGCGTAACAGTAAACGAAAATGTTCTTTTTTTTTACAACTTAACAGATTTGCACACACATTCCGACAACTTGCTAATGCACTCACTATGGGGCGTGACCACCTCAGGTAGTAATAAAGGTCTGACAACTACAGAGCATGCTGTAATAATGTCATCAATGTCATGTTGAGGTAATAAGGCCGTTCTTCCTACAGAGCTGCTCGCAAGCCTTGGAGAGTGGTTGGTGGATGTTGACGTGATGCAACCCGTCTCCCTAGTGCACCACAGATATGCTATATGGAAATCAATAGGTTTAGTGAGCAGGCCACGCCATGCGTGCAGTATGCTCCGTTTCCAAGAAAACATCAATCATTCGTGCTCTATAAGGTCGAGCACCATCGTCCATCAATACGAAGTCTGTGCGCACAGCACCTCACATCAACCCTACATGATGTACCAAGATCTCGTCACGATACCTGACAGCAATTAAACCTTTCCGATTCATCTGTACAATTTGATGAAGAGGTGTTCGAGTGGTCAACACAATCCCTGTTCGCACCATTAGCAATCCTCCTGTATATCGGTCTCTTTCCACAATGTTAGGGTCACGAAATGGTGTTCCACATTCGCTTCAGATACGAATCCGTCGAGAATCAGTCTGCAGACGAAATCGGGATCATATGTGAAAACAGCAGTGGCCCACTATTGGACTGTCCAGGTGGCACGTTCCCTCCTGTGAAGACGCGTGGGAGGCAGACATGCAGCAGGTCCCCGACAATAAAGGCCACTCTGCCGAAACCTTCTGTACGCCGTTTGCATCAATACAACACGTCCAGTAAATGCTGCGAGTTTCCGTGGAGTACTAAGGTGTTACCGTCGTGCTCTTACAGACAACTAACGGTCCTCTTTCTCTGATGTCACACGTGGTCGGCCTGCCCTGGTCTTTGAGGTACAGTTTCGACTCTATAATCTGTCGCCACATCCGAGAAACAACAGAACGACTCACTTTAAGCCATCGGGTCAAACCAGTTTGCAAGTGTCCTGCTTCCATTCTTCCTTTGGCCCTCCAATGCCGAGTCCGGTAGGCGTCTTCTCAGTGCCCTACTGCACCCTCTGTGACTGTCTACACAGCCATTGTGGATGTGGGACTACCCGGCAAACACTAACCTCTTTATACATCTTATAATTAAATGTTTCCCTGAGACATTTAAGTCTCTTTTTACTATCTACGATAATGAACTGTAGATTAAAACTGAAGAAACTGCAAAGAGGTGGGAATTTAAGGAGATGGGACCTGGATAAACTGAAAGAACCAGAGGTTGTACAGAGTTTCAGGGAGAGCATAAGGGAACAATTGACAGGAATGGGGGAAAGAAATACAGTAGAAGAAGAATGGGTAGCTTTGAGGAATGAAATAGTGAAGGCAGCAGAGGATCAAGTAAGTAAAAACACGAGGGCTAGAAGAAATCCTTGGGTAACAGAAGAGATATTGAATTTAATTGATGAAAGGAGAAAATACAAAAATGCAGTAAGTGAAGCAGGCAAAAAGGAATACAAACGTCTCAAAAATGGGATCGACAGGAAGTGCAAAATGGCTAAGCAGGGATGGCTAGAGGACAAATGTAAGGATGTAGAGGCTTATCTCACTAGGGGTAAGATAGATACTGCCTACAGGAAAATTAAACAGATCTTTGGAGAAAAGAGAACCACTTGTATGAATATCAAGAGCTCAGATGGAAACCCAGTTCTAAGCAAAGAAGGGAAAGCAGAAAGGTGAAAGGAGTATATAGATGGTCTATACAGGGGCGATGTTCTTGAGGACAATATTATGGAAATGGAAGAAGATGAAGATGAAATGAAAGATATGATACTGCGTGAAGAGTTTGACAGAGCACTGAAAGACCTGAATTGAAACAAGGCCCCGGGAATAGACAACATTCCATTAGAACTACTGATAGCCTTGGAAGAGCAAGCCCTGACTGAACTCTACCATCTGGTGAGCAAGATGTATGAGACAGGTGAAATTCCCTCAGACTTCACGAAGAATATAATAATTCCAATCCCAAAGTAAGCAGGTATTGACAGATGTGAAAATTACCGAACTATCAGTTCAATAAGTCACTGCCGCAAAATACTAACGCGAATTCTTTACAGACGAATGGAAAAACTGGTAGAAGCCGACCTCGGGGAAGATCAGTTTGGATTCCGTAGAAATATTGGAACACGTGAGGCAATACTGACCCTACGACTTATATTAGAAGCTAGATTAAGGAAAGGCAAACCTACGTTTCTAGCATTTGTAGACTTAGAGAAAGCGTTTGGCAATGTTGACTGGAATACTCTCTTTCAAATTCTTAAGGTCGCAAGGGTAAAATACAGGGAGCGAAAGGCTATTTACAGTTTGTACAGAAAGCAGATGGCTGTTGTAAGAGTCGAGGGGCATGAAAGGGAAGCATTGCTTGGGAAGGGAGTGAGACAAGGTTGTAGCCTCTCCCCGATGTTATTCAATCTGTATATTGAGCAAGCAGTGAAGGAAACAAAAGAAAAATTCGGAGTAGGTGTTAAAATCCATGGAGAAGAAATAAAATCTTTGAGGTTCGCCGATGACATTGTAATTCTGTCAGAGACCGTGAAGGACTTGGAAGATCAGTTGAACGGAATGGACAGTGTCTTGAAAGGAGGATATAAGATGAACATCAACAAAAGCAAAACGTGGAAAATGGAATGTAGTCGAATTAAGTCGGATGATGCTGATGGAATTAGATTAGGAAATGAGACACTTAAAGTAGTAAAGGAGTTTTGCTATTTGGAGAGCAAAATAACTGATGATGGTCGAAGTAGAGAGGATATAAAATGTACCCTGGCAATGGCAAGGAAAGCGTTTCTGAAGAAGAGAAATTTGTTAACATCGAATATAGTGTCAGGAAGTCGTTTCTGGAAGTGTTTGTATGGAGTGTAGCCATGTATGGAAGTGAAACATGGACGATAAATAGTTTAGACAAGAAGAGAATAGAAGCTTTCGAAATGTGGTGCTACAGAAGAATGCTGAAGATTAGATGGGTATATCACATAACTAACGAGGAGGTATTGAATAGAATTGAGGAGAATAGGAGTTTGTGGCACAACTTGATCAGAAGAAGGGATCGGTTGGTAGGACATGTTCTGAGACATCAAGGGATCACCAATTTAGTATTGGAGGGCAGCGTGGAGGGTAAAAATCGTAGGGGGAGACCAAGAGATGAATACACTAAGCAGATTCAGAAGGATGTAGGCTGCAGTAGGTACTGGGAGATGATGAAGCTCGCACAGGATAGAGTAGCATGGAGAGCTGCATCAAACCAGTCTCAGGACTGAAGACCACAACAACAACAATGATCGCAGGAGACGAAACTAATTAAAATTTGTGCTGTGGCCGGGACTCGAACCCGGGTCTTCTTGCTTCGAAGGCAGAAATGCTGACCATTACACCACCTTTTTTTTCATTTTGTTCGATTTTGTGCGTTGCATCTGCTCGGGGCGGACGTCGTAAGACATCCGTTTTAGCTCGTAGTTGGTGTTGGTCAACATTGCTGCATTAACTACCTAAGTCGAGTGCCCCCCCCCCCCCCCAATTTTAATTCATTTCATCTGCTTCGATCATTATCTTAGATAACAAAAAGAGACTTACATGTCCCAGGGAAACATTTAATTATAAGATCTGTAAGATCATCAATGATACAAGGACGTCCCATTACGTCCAATGCTGGGGTGTTTGCCAATATCGGAGAGCCCTGGCAGTAGTGACAATATGTAAGGGAAGAATGAATTGAGGTTTGTGTTGGGGAGGGCACTAAGCTTAGGTAGTTCGTTCAGCAGTGTTGACCATCATACTGCGGTGAATGGTTAGCATTTCTGCCTAGCAAGCAAGAAGACCCGGATTCGAGTCCCGGCCGCAGCACAAATTTTAATTAATTTCGTCTGCTTCGATCACTACCCTCTTTGATAGATGCCCTGACGTCGTCATTGGTATGGTTTTCCGTTGACCGAAATGCCATCTTCCGGGCGGAACACGATAGTACGGACATCTGTTGACATGTTGTATGATTATATCGTGAGTTAGACGCAGGGCGGGTGTGTGTGTTCGTTACTTTAATTTTGGACACCAGTGTACTGGGTGAACAAAAAGTCAGCATAAATTTGAAAACTTAATAAACCACGGAATAATGTAGATAGAGAGGTAAAAATTGACACACATGCTTGGAATGACATGGAGTTTTATTAGAACCGATAAAAAACAAAGTTCACAAAATGTCCGACAGATGACGTCATTTGGTGATGATCGTGTGCTCAGGCGCCACTTTCGTCATGCTTGGCCTTCCGGGTCCCCAGACCTCAGTCCGTGCGAGTATTGGCTTTGGTGTTACCTGAAGTCGTAAGTGTATCGTGATCGACCGACATCTCTAGGGATGCTGAAAGACAACAACCGACGCCAATGCCTCACCATAACTCCTGACATGCTTTACAGTGCTGTTCACAACATTATTCCTCGACTACAGCTATTGTTGAGGAATGATGGTGGACATATTGAGCATTTCCTGTAAAGAACATCATCTTTGATTTGTCTTACTTTGTTATGATAATTATTGCTATTCTGATCAGACGAAGTGCCATCTGTCGGACATTTTTTCAACTTTTGTACTTTCTTGGTTCTAATAAAACCCCATGTCATTCCAAGCACGTATGTCAATTTGTACCACTCTATATACATTATTCCGTGATTTATTTAGTTTTCAAATTTATACCGACCTTTTGATCACCCGGTATATAAATACCCTCCTGGACCACTGTGGATTTTTGCTGCTACTATATCGCAAAATGTGGTAATAGGCAGGAGAGGAGAGACAGTGGCTGTGCGGAAGAAGCAGCAGCGCACATCCTCACATAAGAGAGGCTAAACACAGGAGGCGGTGTGAGGCGGAGCAGTAGAGGGTGCTCTCTGGGAGAGACGACGTGCTATTCAGGGCCGGTAACGACGTGATAAAAGCTCTCCTCTCTCTCTCTCTCTCTCTCTCTCTCTCTCTCTCTCTCTCTCTGAGGCACGGCGGCCGCCATCCGTTACCACAGGCCCTGCAGCCTCCCCCTGCGCCACGCTGCGCCACCGCAGAGCCGCAGGTGGAATTTGTTGCGCGGCGCTGCTCCCACCAGCTCCCGTTTGCATACTGAGCAGCGGCGGTAGGGTCGCCGCTCGTACCCGCTCCGCCGTCAACATCAACACGCCGCCGGCTGTGAGGTATTCTCGACGCCACTGCGATGCGCCGCAGGCAAGAGTTTTCCAGAGCACGTAGCGCACATTCGGTATTTGGCTAATGGTCAACTCCTTTACATCAGAACAGATATTTTGCTTTCAAATGTGTTTCCGGGATCGTTGCTGGTCCTATTTCACGTGCGAAAGGTACTCGCATTTTCGAAAGATCAGACTAGCGAATAACGGAAAAATAGTACTGGACTTCTTTTAACATTTGTCCTGCATTATAAGTGGTAGCCAGAGCAATCGCCGACCGCTGTGGCGGAGCAGCTCTAGGCGCTTCAGTCCGGAACCGTGCTGCTGCTACGGTCGCAGGTTCGAATCCTGCCTTGGGCATGGATGTGTGTCATCTCCTTAGGTTAGTTAGGTTTGCGTAGTTCTAAGTCCATGGCACTGATGACCCCAGATGTTAAGTCCCACAGTCCTTAGAGCCATTTGAACCAGAGTTATGTGGACACATCTAATTTATGATAACACGCTGAGGAGACTTTAAAAAAAGCTTCACAGGCAATAAAAAAGAGGGTTAGTCATAAAATTTTAATTATCACCTAGAAAAACTCAATGTGCGACTATGAAATTTGCTGATGGTGCTAATCAACGTCTACATTACAGTGCGTGGCAAAGGATACCCTGTACCACTACTAGTTTCCTTCCCTGTTCCACTCGCAAATAGACTGAGCGAAAAAAGACTGCTACATGTTTCAGCATGAGCCCTAATTTATTGTCTTCGTGATCCTTTCGCGGCCGGCCGCTGTGGCTGAGCGGTTCTAGGTGCTTCAGTCCGGAACCGCGGGACTGCTACGGCCGCAGGTTAGAATCCTGCCTCGGGCATGGATGTGTGTGGTGTCCTTAGGTAAGTTAGGTACATCCTGACGGGCTTACACTCAACACGGTACACCAAAATGCCTGTCCCTTCAAATCTTAATATAACTGAAAATTATTGCATCGTAATGTAATCAATTATCATCATCATTCTAAAACAAGGGTAGACCCATGGAATTATTAACAACCTTTTGACATTCCTTCATTGTCGATAACTAGATAACAGGCATTCCTAATAGGAAGTTTAAAGTAAATAACTCTAGTCGTACCTTATATGTGAGCCTGTTTAGCTTCATGCACACAGCTGATTCGTGGCGGAATCGTTGACAAAGAAATCCTCATTACTTCGTCGATGGATTCCAGTCTCTCTCTCGTTGACATTTTAATGTGAGTCAGTGTCGATACGACCAGTTCACTCAAACATATTGTTGAAAATTGTAATAACGTATTAACTGCCACCTCGCACATAGCCGAGTATTCACTGCTTACGGAAATCGAAATGTATCCACAGCCACTTCTAAGAATTTTGATTTCAATCCTCCGTGTGCTTTCACATATACCAGTTCATCACGTAAGCCTAGCCTAAATTATTCGCAAGGTGTTGCGAATCCACGTATGAATCAAGAACCCAGTCAAAATCTTTAACACTCTCTCCAAAATTTTTAAATTCTGCTACGAGGGTACTAAATATTCTTCAATTAAGTCCGTCAACACATTATCACCGTCATTAACAGGCCATATAATGGGAAACATGTCACACGATTTATTGTCAGTTGTCTGTATCCAAAAATTTCACTTGTAAATAAAACCTGTCCCGTCATTCACTCTGCTGAAATGACTGCGCCTCTCAACACGATAGCAATCATGTTGCAGCGAACATCGATTGAAAAACGAATTAGGAAACTGGTTTACACTGTAGCGAGTGGACCATCGATCATTATACACTACATGACCAAAAGTATCCGGACACCTGGCTGAAAATGACTTACAAGTTCGTGGTGCCCTCCATCGGTAATGCTGGATTTCCATATGGTGTTGGCCCACCCTTAGCCTTGATGACATCTTCCACTCTCGCAGGCGTACTTTCAGTCAGGTGCTGGAAGGTTTCTTGGGGAATGGCAGCCCATTCTTGACGGAGTGCTGCACTTAGGAGAGGTATCGATGTCGGTCGGTGGGGCCTGACACGAAATCGGCGTTCCAAAACATCCCAAAGGTGTTCTATATTATTCAGATCAGGACTCTGTGCAGGCCAGTCCATTACAGGGATGTTATGGTCGTGTCACCGCTGCGCCACAGGCCGTGCATTATGAATAGATACTCGATCGTGTTGAAAGATGCAATTGCCATCCCGGGATTGCTCTTCAACAGTGGGAAGCAGGAAGTTCCTTAAAACATCAATGAAGCCTGAGTTATGATAGTGCCACATAAAACAACAAGGGGTGCAAGCAGCCTCCATGAAAAACACGACTACTCCATAACACCACCGCCTCCAAATACTACTGTTGGCACTACATACGCCGGCAGATGACGTTCACCGGGCATTCGCCATACCCACACCCTGCCATCAGATCGCCACATTGTGTACCGTGATTCGTCACTCCTCACAACGTTTTTCCACTCCTCAATCGTCCAACGTTTAGTCTCCTTACAGGAAGTGGAGCGTCGTTTGGCATTTACCGGCGTGATGTGTGGCATATGACCAGCCGCTCGACCATAAAATGCAAGTTTTCTCACCTCCCCCCTGTCA
This sequence comes from Schistocerca piceifrons, assembly GCF_021461385.2. NCBI lineage: Eukaryota > Metazoa > Arthropoda > Insecta > Orthoptera > Acrididae > Schistocerca > Schistocerca piceifrons. Next base: position 260,120,384 of record NC_060140.1, on the reverse strand, counting down.
TAGGACATGTAGTGGATCCTGATGCAGTTTGGAATTCCTGTGTGATGGTCTGGATAGATGTCTGCCTATTACATATTATGACCCTCCTCAACTGTCGGCAGCCTCTGTCAGCGTGTACGCTTTTGTGCTGTACGTGTCCCTTCACGATTCCTCTTTCAACTATCACATCGGAAACAGTGGGCCTAGGGATGTTTATGAGTGCGGAAATCTTGCGTACAGACGAATGACACAAGTGACATCCAATCACCTGACCACGTTCGAAGTCCGTGAGTTCCGTAGAGCGCCCAATTCTGCCCTCTCATGATGTCTAATGACTACTGAGGTCGCTGATATGGAGTACCTGGCAGTAGGTGGCAGCACAATGCACCTAATATGAGAAACGTATGTTTTTGGGGAGTCAGGATACTTTTGATCACATAGTGTACGTGTCAACGTGGCTTCATGAGTGAACAGTATTAATGAAAGAAAATGATGATTGTCATTTAATCAGTGACAAATTTCATGTGTTGTGGACCTGTTGCCAATGTGAAGATTGTGGACACGCAGTATGTGAAATGGCTACAAGTTTTCCGCCATACAAGTGTTAGTGGGACACTGACATGTGCAGAAAGTCGACGTGTGCTGGTATTGAAACTATGTAGCAGTATTTCAACCCTGTTTTGCTCTGCCTGCACAGATTGTCGAAATACACGTTCAGAAGAAAAATGGCAACCTGAAAGAACACTTGTTTCACGCAGTTAGTTGAAAACTCTGATGAACACTCTACGATCACCAATTCTACGTATCGGTAAGCGCTATCGGTGGTCTTCGACAGTAGGTGGAGCACAACCAATACTTCTCTTCGATACACTCTAAGTCACACGCACTACTTCACTCACAACACACAGTGAACAATTCCGCAATCAAGGGTATAATTTAATGGTAAAGACATCCCGAGCAAAGTGGTTGAAAGCAACGAGGTAGGTTGGGCTAGAATAAAAAGCCAAAGAGATAATGTGGTGAGACGCCAACCCAAAAACAAATGTATATCAAAACGATTCGGAATAGGATATACGTCCATACGAATATTTTTGTTTCAAATGATGGTTCGTGTCGTACCTCGGAATATTGACCTTTCCTTCAGGAACATCTTGTATAACTGGACATTTAGTGCATATAGCTCAGTATGTATTTTCTGTACATTTACTGAAAAATAAGTATTAGTCTGCATTTGTGCACAGTTTTTTAAAAATAAATTTGTTAAAGATTATTCTTTCCTTAACGAAATTCTGGGTAGTAGATTTCCTTTAAATTTTAAAAACATTCAACAATTTTAAAAAACTGCAATACAGATTCATACCAGGTTGGTTGGATACTTATCTTCTTCTACACTACTAATAATAAAACTGTAGAAATGTCGTCTCTGTCAATTCGAACACGCTTATCTCCGAAATTACCACATAAGTATTCATGCAGTTTTCATAGGTAATTTGAGCGTAGTTAGGGCAACATGAAGGCTTTATTTCATCAAAGGTGGATCATGGAAAAAAGATATAGTGACGGGGTATCACGCCAAGGAACCAGTACACGACTCCATTAGTTTCGTGGGACACCAAAGAACTAATAGATGGTGTTATTAGTTTCTTTTTCATTTTTTACCTCTCTGATGGAAGTATTTTCGGAACTTTACATCATTTACAGAATTAAGCGCCTTAATATTACCTTTACCTGAATGATGTAGCTGAAAGATCCCGAATGTGAGACAGTGACTCAGTAGCAGTGTATAATTAGATTTTCATGTTTTGTTTTTAGTATTCGTGTCTATTTTAATACACGTTGCAAGCATATTTGTCCAGCTGTAGCAGGGAGAGTACACTCCATAAATCGTAGAGTGTTCTTGAAATCTCGCTCGTTCTCTGGCTTTCCTGTTGGTGAAAGCTGTTAGGTTAACTAAGGTTCAGTATGACCATTGAGTATAAATATCTATAGAGTGCGCATTCGGATGCGCAGAACGAGATTTCTGTTCGCAACATCTGCTTCAGCTCAAGTAACATGATTATGGGACTGCACTTTTAAGCCCGTGTAGCGCTTAGCATATTTTTAGAGTTATTACTTCGCTGCTACATGCAAATCACCTTCTGAAGTACAGTGAAAGTTTTTATATGCGTTCCACCGACGTCTTCACGTTTTGATACCAGGAACTGAAGTTGGCTTAAAGATGTGAAGAGCAATGGTATTGTGTTCTTTTTACCACAGTACCATAGCTCAGATTGCACTTTATTTACACTTTTTCGGTAACGGGATAAGAAATGACAGCCAACAATATTTTTTTACGTTTTCTGTTGCACTTACACATTTTAGAAATTCTGTTCTAATTAATTACGTTACAGTGACACCAGACGGCGCTAAAATATTACTAAAAAATAACGCATTTTGATTTATGAAATTGTTATAGTAAACATCCTAAGCGTTTGCACAACCTTCTTGTCTCGAATTATTCTCAATTTTTCTTCATTTACCCTACTACTTTTCAGAGACAAGTAAAATATCTAAAACATCTTTTCGCCATCTCATCAGAAAAGTAAAACCATACACTATGCACAAAACAATAAAAAAATATAAGATCAGTGCTCAAATTATGGAGTAATAAAAGAAGCGGCAAGCAACAATACTTTTTTGTTTTTTCTATTGCACTGGCTCATATTATCAAATCTGTTCGAATTAATTAAGCTACAATGACACAGTACAAGAAACTATTTGATGCACAAATACTTAGATACATACGAGAGTCTGAGAACTTGCATAACATTGGAGGAAATTAATCAGACTGTTCGTCACCTAAAAATTGTATTTGTATATGATAACAACACCTACATGAATACCAATTTACTCAAACACACTTGCAAATTTATCTAGCACTTATCTCGTAAACACATGGTCAAAAAGTCGCAGAAATTGTCTCTATAGAACATGATTTTATAATAATGTGTCTTCAACATATAAAGTGCTTCACATCAATATGACATTTACAACTACACATTTGTTGTACGCAGCTACAAAAAGTAACTGACTCTTCTTTCCCATACTTCTCCTTACATCCGTGGCAACGACAATACTGCACCACAGCTCTTACCACAACTCAAACGTGCAGAAAACAAGGCGAATACGTGTAACACTCAAGTTTTGCTATTACAGCAAATTGTAGGCAAGCAGTGTAATCCCAAAATCACGTGACTAGGCCGATTTGATGTTGAGAACATACGCAGTGGGCTACTCTCCCTCCATAGATATACACACTCTATGAGGACTACCAACTAGTCAAAATTTTACAGAGTTGCTACCACTGGTTTTACAACGCTCCTTGCGGCAACCAACGTTAACTCGGCCGCCATTTCTACGATGGCCAGAAGATTGCGAGGAGCCAAAAGAGTTAAAATCAGGCTCGTCAGTTTCAGACGGATACTAACACTTTCAATTTTGTATGCAGCAATATTATTATTAATGTCTCACGGTAGAACTTCATTCATTTAGAGCCTAGTTACCTGTTTATGATGATCACAGTTACTATCTTCCAAGTCGAAAAATCCCAAAGCACGATATGATAGAGTAAAAATAGAGAACGTGCTTCTGAAGATGCATATAAAGCAAGTTAGTGTGCGATACAAAATAAGAACATTACAGTTAGAAACCTGAATAGCTAGTCTGAAGAAAATAGGCTGTGTGTTTCAGTTTCTTACACGTCAAATAGCGAAAATGTAACGGATTTGTTCAAAGAGCTTTTGGAACTTCAAGCTGGTGGTAAAATGTCACAGTATTGTCAGCAAATATGGAAATTGGTTCTGAACCTACACGTTTACTCTGAAAACACACATAAATAACTATTAGTCTGAAATTATCGCACGGAAGAAGAGTTTAGCATAATTACCGGGAAGTTCCTTATTTACCAATCACGACCATATTTTGCAGTAACTGAATTTGGGGAAGAAACGCATTACCGATATGCGAAAGTTAAAAAACTGCTCCTAATGCATTATTTTATCTGCAGAATACATCATTCATGCAAGTATAAAACTTTGAGTACAGACGTAAAGCTGTAAGACAATTATATACAAAGCTTATTCTATTTAAAGATCAGCGAGAACATAGCCAAACAGATTGAAGTGTCAATGAAAACATTGTAGAAATGATAAGTCGGTAAAATATCGTAAAAATGAAGTGGCAATAAATCATTATATTGTCTTCTAAGTCATCATCGTATAATTGAATTGCTTTCATTAATCAGTATTAACTCTTTTTTTTAATGTTCTCGTCCATAGTGGACTGCTTTTCCAGGCTGTGACTGTATGCTTAAAACCAAACATACAGAATTTCCGTGTCAGTCAGCATTTCTATTAAGTAACCATAAAGCGTTTAGAAGTTTACTCCATAATCTTGTGGTAAGGCCTGCTCAAATTGCATCGTTTTTCGTTCAGTTTTGGAGCAACAAGTAATTATCGTGGACAGACGAACAAGTTTTGAGCTACACTGCAATTTTGGGAACGAAGTCTTTCACGACGGCACTTTATATATATAAAGACATTCACGGGCTTCTAGCTGCGTCTGTTCAGGGTAAAACCTCGAGCTTTCGACGATTTCCACCATCGTCACCGTCAGGTGCAACTGAACGTCGAAATCGCTGCTGTAGTGGTCTTCTATTGCCCAAAGACGGCTTCTAATTGGTCGGCAGTTGCGTCACGTTGTCGCAGATGTTGTCAGCGTCTGCACTGTTGGCGCTTCTGCTCCCGCCGTGGCGTAAACATTGCGACGAATATCGCTGGCTCTTCTCTGGATCGGGAGCTCGCTTCCATGTGCCGCTGTGATTATACCGGGCACCATGGTTGAGCCTGGGACAAAACTTTTGTTGTTCTAGTACAACGAAAGTCGGATGGGCGTCTCGGGCAATCATTGTACCGCAAGCCGACGCACAGTTATTTGTATCTGAGCGCCCAGATTTCTCACCATCCAGTACAGAACAGAACGGCTTTAAATACATTGGTAAACAGAGCAAAAACCGTTTCTATGGAAGACCAGTTGGATTTCGAATCAATCATCTGAAGTATCTGTTCAACTGTGTGTGAAATCTTATGGGACTTAACTGCTAAGGCCATCAGTCCCTAAGCTTACACACTACTTAACCTAAATTATCCTATGGACAAACACACACACCCATGCCCAAGAGAGAACTCGAATCTCCGCCGGGACCAACCGCACAGTCTATGACTGCAGCGCCCTAGACCGCTCGGCTAAATCTGAAGTATGTGTAATGGATCACGTGATATCAAGTCAGCATTCACCACGAAACGGAAACGCGGAAATGCTGAACATCCACGTGGAAAGCCACCCTTTACAGTCCTTCCCTTCTGCGACATTACATCCAGCAAAATAGGCAGAGTCCTGGGAGGACAAGGTATCAGATCTGTTTACCAACCTCCTAACAAGGTAAAGCAGATGCTACGCTCTGTTAAGGACTCTGCAGTTTCTTGGAATCTACAACATGCCATGTGAATGCGAAAGCAATTCCATCGATCAGTCCATCCACACAGTTCCCAACAGCTGTGCAGAACGTCAACGGCATATTAAAAATCGTGAGCTGGAGAAACCGCAGTTACTGAGCACAGCCTCTCAAACAAACATACCGTCTGACGAAATAAAAATGTTGCCCCAGGCTCCCACATACTGGGACTCTATTATTAAAGAGGCAGTAGAAATAAGAATGTGCGACAAACCTCAGACCGTGACGGCGGATATATCTTAACGGTGCATGGAAGCGAGCTCTCGATGCAAAGAAGAGCTATTGGTATTTGTCGCAATGTTTACGTTACGCGAGGAGTGGTGGCGCCACCAGTGCAGACGTTGACACCATCAGATACAGAATGACGTAACTGACGCCATCAGAAGCCTTCTTTGGGCTATAAAAGGCCACCACAGCAGCCGTTTTGACAGTCGGTTGCTCTTGATGACGACGAAGGTGGAAACAGTCGAATGTTCGAGGTTTTATCCTGAATTTACGCGGCGAGAAGTCCGAGAATTTTTTATACAATATTACAGTTTTATCTGCATCGAAAAGTTTATCCCTATTTCGACTAAAACTTTGCTTGTCGGTGACAGTGTACACAGAAACCACTGATGTTTACTGTTTTTGAGGAAAAATAAAGCTAGCATGGAGATATCTGAAATTAGTTAAAGGCAGAATGAGATTTTCACTCTGCACCGGAGTGTGCGCTGATCAGGAGTGCTAGTTCTGCAAGGTTCGCAGGAGAGCTTCTGTAAAGTTTGGAAGGTAGGAGACGAGATACTGGCAGAAGTAAAGCTGTGAGGACCGGGCGTGAGTAGCTCAGTTGGTAGAGCACTTGCCCGCGAAAGGCAAAGGTCCCGAGTTCGAGTCTCGGTCGGGCACACAGTTTTAATCTGTTAGTTAAAGGCAATTTCCAGCGGGCTTCAGACGATGCCATTGACTACAGAAAAAATGGTGGACGGAAATTCAGTTTGATTCAAATATGGCGGAGGTGTAGCAACTCCATGAAATTTAAACTCGTTGAGTAAGACAAATGACTGGACTATCGAACTGAGCACAATCTGTACTCACCGATGACGCATTTAATTTCAGACAGAATGTCTCGAGGTTTTCCCTATAGTATTATATGTATATTGCGTATCATGTAATATTTTTTTTATCTACACGATCTAAGTGTAGATGTCTTGAGATTGATTATAGAATTGGCTTTGTTCCTGAACGCTTTGTCCTGTGGCGCACTGTACACAAGATGTGATCAACGTGTGTGCGTTTAGTTGTAAGTAATCGGGCTAAACATGTATTTTGTGTGAATAAAGCAATAGCATTTTGCTTTTCTTGAGTCATATATATATTGACACTGACTATCTGTTTCGCACTTATACATCGCTTGTCTTCTATTTACACAGTTTCGACCCCTTTCTGCTAAAACCGATATTTTGTCTGAAGGTCATGTTATCGTTTTTACCAGATAGGGAGTGATTTGCATTGAAAGATGCGAGATTTTGGAAAACGTGTAGTCAGTACTAAGCAGTCCATTGCACAGTCGCCTGTTACAGGGCAGGGTACAGCAGCACTTTCTTTCAGCTTTATGTTTTCTGTTACGCAGTATGCAGCAAACCTGCAGGTAAGTGTCAATTTTCTGCTAACTCCAGGGGACAGCCAGTATATTTGAAGCGCAGTTAGATATAGAACAATACCGGAGATGGGACCGATGGCCGTTATGTGCAGTCAGAAACGTTATCCACGTGTGTTTACTGTTTAAATAACATTAAATAATGTCAGTCGTTCACTTCAATCAGATAAAATTTCATTATGCGTGACAGTATCTTGAATTACCTCTCTGTACTGTAATTTTGAGTAAGAATATCACTGTGCGATAGTGTTTTTCACACAAGCATCCCCATCTAGAAGCTCAATAAAATTTAAGCTAAACATGGTTATCAAAATTATTTATACAAACGCATATAGGATACACTTTTATTACGACACTGAAAATTCAATGTACGGCAATAGTTTCCATTACTTGTATCCATGGGACACTATTGATTTCTCGACATTTTTACGTTTCACTAACATTAATAGTTAAATATAATCCAATAGTATACATACTTTGGACACAAAGAGGGAAAAGTTCTCATGGTTTCAAACGAGGAATCCAAATTTACCAGCTAGTTATGAGGTTCAAACGGTTCAAATGGCTCTGAGCACTATGGGACTTAACTGCTGTGGTCATCAGTCCCCTAGAACTTAGAACTTCTTAAACCTAACTAACCTAAGGACATCACACACATCCATGCCCGAAGCAGGATTCGAACGTGCGACCGTAGCGGTCGCGCGGTTCCAGACTGTAGCGCCTAGAACCGCTCGGCCACTACGGCCGGCAGTTATGAGGTACAGAGGTCTAATGCGCAATTTGTATGGTTTCAAATGAGGTATCCATATTTACCAGCCTATTATGAGGCATATAGGTCTAATGGGCAGTGACCAGAAAAGAACAGCCTCTACACGAAGTGCCAGGAGGTTGCAATTAAAGTCAGTTACTCAGAGAATTCCAGTGTGGGCTGTAATCATCGTATCGCAGCGAAACTTTGTAAATATTGTAATGGTTTAATGCGGAACCAATTTACGCTGAAAACATTAATTCGAACTTTGTCCATCAGGTGCAACTAGCGCTGTGAATGCAAGGAAGACGTATAGAAATATTTCAATATGCACAGGATTAGGAACGGGAAATGGGCAGAAAAGGTCAAACAAGTGACAAAGGCATAATTTCGATTTTATTATTAACCGCCGCTTACACAATTGTACAATATGAGCACCGGAGACGCCGACGAGCTTCTGTACAGCGCCAGATTTGCTCCTGGTGGCTGAAGTTGGCACTAATTTTTTTCAGCGTAAATTGGTTCCGCATTAACGTATTACCATATCTATCAAGTTTTGCTGCCATACTATAATTATAGACCCCACTGAACCTCCTGGAGTTGCTGCACTTTAATTATAACCACCCTGTACTTAGTCACACGTCCACCACCCGCCGCATATTAGCTACATAAACGACCAAAAAAGCTTTACGCATTTAACAACTTTTATTTTGTTCCTGGTTCAATTGACCTTTTCCATTGTTTTATACTTAAAATTTAGAGGTTTCCTTACAAAATTAGGAGCTATTTCTAACATTTTCTGTTCTAATTAGCCGCTACATATTTTTACACGAGTTTACTAGGCCAGGTCAGACCGGCCGCAGTGGGCGAGCGGTTCTAGGCGCTTCAGTTTGGAACCGCGCGACCGCTACGGTCGCATGTTCGAATGCTGCATCGGGCATGGATGTGTGTGATGTCCTTAGATTAGTTGGGTTTAAGTAGTTTTAAGTTCTAAGGGACTGATGACCTCAGATGTTGAGTCCCATAGTGCTCAGAGCCATTTGAACCATTTTTTTACTAGGGCAAAGAAAATATTCATGACTGTACCAGAACAATGGTGGTTCATTTTACACTTTACGATATTCCGAACAGTAATAACAAGGATCTGAATTTTTATAACACGTATAAGCACATAATTTTATTCATACTTAATTTTCTTCTTATAAATCCACCACTACTTTCATAGGAGATGTTTCTAACGTTACCATAATCCCTACGTCAGGGCAAAAGTCATAAGCTCTAAGAAAGACATGTTGTAATTTTTGCTCTTCAATGTTTTCAACAGAAAGTATCTCATGATGGCGTGGCACAGTATTTTAAGCTCTCCGAATCATCTGTATAACGGAATGACAACAGTGAAAATTTGTGCCGGACCGGATTCAAGTTTCAGTCCATCATAAATTTTCATTGTATTCATTCGATTATAGAACTAATGGTTGCCTATATTCGCAACTGTGAATACATTTCATGTCTTCGATCACGGCTGGTTTGTAATGTACTTCTGAACAACACAGGCGCTGCAACACAGTACCAGCGAACACCGGCTCCTTTGCGTTTTGCTCAGGAGGGTCTGCAGCCAGTTTTGCTGCGTGTATCGGTGCTGGTAGCTCCATCGACGAAGTCACAAATTCGTTGATTAAATTGCCTAAAGAGAGTTTCAAGGAAATTACAGCGTAATTAAGGGGTGCCGTCTCGGGCAGCAGCTAAGTAACTCAGCAAATCAGGAGCGAGGGCGTAATTAAAGATCGTTCTGTTGTAATCGCAGTCAGTTTTTTTTTCTAATGAAGGGAAGGATCTGAAGGAAGGAGGCAGTAAAATGTCTGAAGGAATGTGCAATTTTACAGATGCATGTAAGCGGAAGCGAAAGACTGAATATCACCAACAAGAGAGGTGGCACAATGGTTAAGACAATGGTTTCGTATTCAAGAGAGGCTGAATTCTAAGCTCGGTTCGGCCAACCTGATTTAGATTGCAAGGTTAATTTCCTGTCCTATCCCTGTCCCCGCGATATAGTCCTTTAAAAAGCAATGCAATCCACCTAGTTTACTGTTGTCAACAGGATATACTGTGAGTTAACGGAACAAGTTTGTTTCAAAACAAGACACACGGCGAGTACCGCCGGGATTCGCGCTCGTGCGCGGATATTTTCAGTCCAGTACATATAACGAATAGAGCTAATAATCGAAACGTAACGAAATTATTATGTAACGAGCTACCAGAGACCATGGGTCGCTTACACTAAAAAACTGAGAAAATTTTTCCTGAAAAGCTTTAGAAACTTTGTCGGTGGAGTTCATGTTCATTCTGTAAATTTTATTTACGTATTTACGTCAGGGATGTTACAGTGGTGTAAGACTTGTCATAATAACAAAAAAAAATATAGTTACACAAAGAATATAATTTATGAGTATGGTTTATTAGGATAGGGCAGTTGATGAACCGTGGCCTTCATGAAGGAACCGTCCTTCAATGTTTCTGGAATGATGTAGGAAGAACTAAATGATGATAGAGCAAGCTCCTTCCTCCTGAATGTGAAGTCAGAGTCTTAACAACTGCCTCGTGTCATTTGGTTGATCAGATACAGATGAGCAGGTATATTTCATTCTTCTGTATTTCAGAAAGGCATTCGACATGTTGTCGAGTGATAACCACAGCACACTCATTTTGTAATTTTTAGTTAAAAGGAACATGTAGACCTGAGAGCAGAAAAAGTGGGTAATCCCTGAATTTCAATGCGTAGGCCGCACCTAACTATAAGCAACCAACATAGCACAGCTGTATCGCAAGTCCTCTAAACCCTCAGCAGCACAGTCGGCTGACTATACACAATGGTTACCACAAGGGACCAATAGAGGAAACTGCTCTTTATTGGAGTCAGTTCAGACGTAAACCAGTACTGGCATACAACAAGTATTATAAAACACATTATTGGAGATAAGACAGTCCTTAACACTTGTAAATTAAACTTCATTACAACAAGCGACACTGCAGAACTCAGGTCACTCATTGAATGATATGACATCACGAGATGTTGCTCATGATCCGAATTTGAACCCACTGTTTGCAAAACAAAGCTTTTGTGTCTGATCGAGACTCGACTAGGCATAAAGAAACGTAAAATATCGAAATGTTCACCAGTGTCAGTTTACGAGGCCGAATATTCGAACCTGGAAATAAATGACTATACGTTTAGCATTGTACTGGGGACCCCATGAAGCTTACAATGCCCCTGAGAAGTAACCACGAAAGGCATGTAATAAAGTTCAATGCACAAGTGTGAAAAAAAAAACTTTGTGTTCTGTCTTACGGCGGGTGTTGTCGTGGGGGAAGCCTCGTCAGAGAGGTCCACCGCATGAGCGTCTAGGGAAGTGATCCCGGTGGTGGTTTCCCGTTGCCTTCCACTGAAGATGATGAAATGATAATGAGGACAACACAACACCCAGTTCCTGAGCGGAGAAAATCTCCGATCCAGCAGGGAATCGAACCCGGGCCCTTGGCGTGACAGACCGCCGCGCTGACCACATTTTTTTTTATCTCATTTTGTTCTATTTTGTTCGTTGTATATGTTCGGGGCGGACGTCTCATGACATCCGTTCAGGTTGTTCATTGATCCGTTCACTCAGTTCTTTTTATTACAGAGGGTAGCTAATCTCTGACCGAACACGCTGATCTACTGTGCCGGCATACCACTCAGCTATCGGAGAGGACTCAAGTGTGAAACGCCGTGAAGCAAAGTTGTGGTGATTGCCGGGAAGTAGAACTCACCACAATCAGATGTCAGATCTGAAATATGTTCACCAACAGCGTGCGTTTGAACCTGAAACGACGAGACAAATGATTTTTGCGTGGCAGGGATTCGAACCCGACAGCTTTCGCTATTGTCTTATAGCCACAAATAGACATGAGAGCTGCTGAGGACGTTTTCGGCTGTTCAAACGCCCAGATGAGGGAAAGGCATGTGGGTAAGGATAGGTCATTGAGTTTCAAGAGGTCGTTCTGCTGTCTTTCATCTGAAAAGTGGACCAGCATCATATCGCTAACCAGGAATTCCACGCAGAATGTTTATACTGAGGATCAGAACACTGGAACAGGGCCGGCCGGTGTGGCCAAGCGGTTCTAGGCGCTTCAGTCTGGAACCGCGCGACCGCTGCGGTCGCATGTTAGAATCCTGCCTCGGGCATGGATGTGTGTGATGTCCTTAGATTAGTTAGGTTTAAGTAGTTCTAAGTTCCAGGGGACTGATGACCTCAGATGTTAAGTCCCATAGTGCTCAGAGCCATTTGAACCACTGGAACAAGCAATCCGTTGAAAGGCCTTGCAAACAGCCCATCCATTCTTGTTACAAGTGTCCGTTTTATTTATGGTAGCTAAAAATTTGTGGCAAGCAGCTGCCATTTGCACTTGGACTTCAAAACAATCCATCATACATGATTTCAAACTTTCGTAATGGAAAGCACGCGGTTTGAACTCACGTTTGAGCTGCCGCAAGAGGTGATAGATTTCTGTTCCTGGAAAGGCTGAAAGAAATTCCTGGTGGTGGAGTTCAGCTGAGACTGTGTGGGCGATGAAGTGTTCTTCAGCGTTGTCGACGTAGTTGGCTCACAGCTCCACCTTTCTGTCAAAGGCATGGAACCCTCCTTTACCAGGGAACCGATGCAGTAACAACCATGTGGAGACTACCGGTGGTGTGACCATAATGGCAGCTGTCTTTTCTAAGATTACATCCTGAGCCTATTGCATGTTTTGTAGAATCAGTAAGATCTGAGTGGTCAGGTCTGTAGATGTAGACACACTGGGCTGAAGAACAAACGTTAGTCCACCAAAAACTTGGAAGACACAAGAAGCAGCACCATTCAGCTGGAGTACAGTGCAAGTCTACAGAGTGAGGCCACAGGAAAAAGACTATCGACAACTGAAGTGGCTCGTTACGGGTTTTCGACGAGGACAAACTGAAGCTCAAGTAGACAATGAAAATAAAATCGTTAAAATGAACATGAAACTTCAGTTCTCCTCCTTCAGAGCATAAACAGACCCCACAAGAAATAATTCACAAAAAGGTCTCTGTGTATGAAGTGGATGAGAAGAGTAAGAGTGATGGGCTGCTAGCCACTGTGAAGTTAATCATAATCAGTAGAGCTAAATTACTGGTTGATGAGGAACTTATTGTCTCATATCTCACAAACACTGCAAAATACTAAAATCTAGGAGGTCCGCACTGTAGAGGCAAAGTCTCGGCGTAGCTCAAGAATACCTGCTGGTGCCTCCACGTAGTGTCGGGGGAGAAGATGAAAACAAGTAATCTGGTGTCAGATCCAATTCACGGGTGGATCAAGGCGAAGCCCAGAGACCTTGTCTGTTGAGAACTGATCAGTCACAGCCACGAACCATCCTAAATACCGTTGAGGTACGAGGATACAGTGAGACACATTTTCGGGCATGTGATCCTGGGGAAGCGAGTACGTCAACAGTGACTGAGCCCCTTGGAGCGAAGCCGCTGCCACCTATCGGTGAGGTGTCACCTCATAAGTGCAGTAGCGGTGTTCGCCGTTGTAGCCACAGTGACTTTTGTCGTGGGCCAGTAGTGAAGCAGCGTTGTTACGCATGAGGACTATCACCTCTGACACAGCACCATGTCCTCTTTAAAATTTTTTGGATCAATTTTCTTTGTGCCGGAAACTATTACTGATTTAGTGTACCTTGACATGCTGCAGCAATGGTTTGTGCCACAACTACAGCATGACAATGTAGATTTCTTTCCGTAACAAGTAGGGCTCCACAACACTTTCCTCCAGAAGTTCGAGATTACCTCGATGCTGAATTTCCTCAGCCTCTTCTTCAGTGGGCCTCACAATCACTTTGCTGCAAGTATTTTCTTGTTATGATTATAAATCAAAGATCATGTTATCCTGCCTCCACTTATAGTTAACCTGAAAGAGCTGCAAAATGATTAAATAAAGCAGTAGCTGATATTGTCCCTGTGTCGTGTCTTGTTTCCGTGCAGTCTTCTTCTGAAATCCCGGAGGTACTTATAAATAAGGAAGATTAGAGTTTAACCACCTGTCGACATAAAGGTCATTAGTGGCGGAGCACTAGCTCGAATCAGGGAAGGATGTAAGGGATCTGGCCATATCCTCTTCAAAGTTACCGTCCTGGCACTCACTTTAAACGATTGAGAGAAAAACCTGAAAATCTAAATATGGTTGGCTACACGGCTTCTCACCTAAGCCCACCACGCCCAGTATGTGAGTCATGGCGTTAACACCGAATTAATTATCATTCTTGACAAAAAACTGAAACACTCAAACCACATGTTTGGATGTCAGTGTAACTTTGTACACGTAACCACAACTGGCGAGTATGTAAATAATCGGAATCGCAGTTCTCTGTGTAAGATAAAAAGGTCATCAGAATGGCTTAGTGTTGTTTGTGTTCGTTGTTTCTTCAGGCCCGGTAGATTATATAAGGGGGGTGAACAATGTCAGATGTTGAGTGATTACTCTGAGGGACACGGAGACGCAGCGTACTCGTACGAGGCAATCTTATCAGTATCTGATCGAATTTGAAAGGGGGCTCATTGTAGGTCTCCATTTGTCTGGCTGATCAAATTGTGCAATATCCAGGTTAGCGGGCCTCGGACTTTACGTTAATTTGCAGCATCTTTACTACTAAGTCGTATTCGTGACATTTTGCAAACAGTATTTAAATATAACACTGAATGTACCAACAAAATTATTTCAATGTAAGACACAGTTTAGGAGACATGATGTCGTAGACACCGAGATACGTGAAAATCTGCCACATCATGCGTGACTTTGAAATTTATGTCATCTGTCTTAGTAGTTCCATTAGAAGAGATCAGACTTAAAAGTCTTGATGGAGGTATGCAGCCATAATCAAAATATTATGACACTGTATGTACTACTATTTGTACTGTTTGTTATTTATTACTAGGGTTCTGATGATGGGCTTTGCCCGAAACGCGTCAGCACTGTAAAGTATTTACTACCATTTGGATCTGCTTCATTTCAGCAGTGTATGAGCATTTTTAGAATCATATTTACATTCTATTACCAACACATTTCGCAGGCCGTATCCACACAAGCGGCTGAAGGCGCCAACAAAAGTACATCTTGGTAAGACACATAGTTCAGGATACATGACATAATAAACATTGAGCTGTGTGAAAACTAAAGTGCAGGTCGAATTTCAATTCGGGAAAGGGTGGAAAATGTATACAAATACGTGATAAATGAGTTACAAACATGTGAAATACACGTACACGGCCGGCCGGAGTGGCCGTGCGGTTCTAGGCGCTACAGTCTGGAACCGAGCGACCGCTACGGTCGCAGGTTCGAATCCTGCCTCGGGCATGGATGCGTGTGATATCCTTAGGTTAGTTAGGTTTAATTAGTTCTAAGTTCTAGGCGACTGATGACCTCAGAAGTTAAGTCGCATAGTGCTCAGAGCCATTTTGAACACGTACACGCGCAAATCCACAGCTACAAAGCTCTTCCTATTCTCCTGGCTCGATTTAAATCAAATCTGGTATACATATTATCTGTAAAGAAATACTGTGGCCGTAAGAACCAGCAACTTCCTACTGACATGAGAGATGGTGACTTGGAGACCGAAGAGGGTAGGAAGAGGTGGGCAGCGACATGGTAGAGGAAGCGATAGAGACATGGGAGAAGAGGAGATGGGCAGAGAAAGGAAACAGAAGGTTGAGAGAGAGGAAAGGAGAGGAGAACAGTGCGAGGGAGTACACGGGATGGACAGGGAAAGGGAGAGAGACACAAGCACATCCCTCCAATATTTAAACAACTAAATATAATGAGTTTAGATTAACAAATACGGAGATAGGAAATCACGGGAACAACTGGAATAGCGCATCGCTTCACTGGAATTTGAATTTATTGTTACACTTGATAAGAGACCAAGAAAAATTCGCTTGTTACACTTGACAGATAATAGCAGTAGAGCAATAATAAACCTCTAATTCAGTTTTCTTCACTTTAGTTAAAGTTCAACAGGAGAACACACTTTACGTTCTCCCCTAAATGCGCGTAGGCGAGTTAAAAAAACTCGTTTATGAAACAGTCACTTGTAACACCAAGACAGATACACTCCATTTAAAGAGAAATTAATTAGCGAGTTCACACATTGAGATATTCATCCAGATGAAGATCTGGGAACACCTTACGGAGTCAGTTAACCTCCAATAAGTTCCTTTCTTTACAATGACATTAAGTACAGGTTATATTCCACCGATATACATACACACGCACACACTATATATATATATATATATATATATATATATATAAGCGCATAAGCACAATTAAAAACTGGTGGAAAAGCAATAAATTGGAAATTGACAAATCTATACTCAAAGAAGTCACACTTCATCTAAACACCCCAAAATGACAACTTAATGGCTACCAAGAGAAATTAAGAAAAGCATGTTCATAGACTAGAATAACGGATTAAATAACACATACACGGCTTCTGACGGCCGACAAACTGTGCTGGGCTACTGAGCAGTGATTAACTTAAGATAGCCACAACATACGCTAAGAAGGTTAGCGGTGTATTTAAAGACAAGCGTCGAGCAAGGACCCTGGTCAGAAGGTAATCAAAACTAGCAGGTTCCCTTACACGGCAGACGTGCCAGCACATCCATTCATACCCCACAATCAAATAGCGCAACATAAATCATTGACACATTTCAGATCATATTTTAAAACAACATACTTAAATAACTAGGTTTACAACACAGCGCCCTCTGGCTAGGGTAAGGAACCAGCAGAGTGCGAAGTGGGAATTTCAAAAGGAACGCGGTAAAGACAAGGCGGAAACGCAGAGAACAAACCGTGACATTTCGTCACGGTTCAGGAACAGGGAGGAGATGGACAGAGAGACGGGGAAGAAGGTAGACGGAGAGGGGGGGGGGGAGGAGGAGATGGACAAAGAGAAAGGGGGCAAGTAGTAGATATACAGAGAGAGATGGGCGGAGATCGACAGAGGGCGGGGGAAACAGAAGATGGACTAATAGAAGATGGGAATAAATAAACATCTGGGAAACGCTGGATACTTCGCTAGTCGTATTCAACGGTGTTTCACTCGTCAAAATTCGATTCCCAGTTTCGGAGTTATTGCAATATTTTAGTACTTACAATGTGTCTTGTTTTCTACATGAAGTAGATTGCTGCCTTATACGGAAGTTGGTGTTGCTATACCACACTATTGCATAAATGTGGTGGGACGCTCCTGCCTGACGCAGTTAAGAGAGGCTGCTTACAAAAACGGAATTGTGGAGATACAAGAATTAGACACAAATATGTGAACACAGCGAGAAATGCAAATGGAGATGTCAGACAAACCTTGAGGTTGAGCAGTTGGGTTTGACCACGACTGTCCTCAGTAAGTCAGAAGTGGCAGTCGTGGTCACAATAGTGTTCTGTATTATTTCGGAGCTGACTCAGTTCCGACGTGGGCCATTTGTTGATGCTCCTATCGTGGGTGCTTCCGCAACCAAAGTAGGCGAAGTTTTTGGTGTTTCAAAAAGAACGATATCGAATATTTCTATCGCATTCACAGAAAGTGGAACTGACGGTCATTGAAGAGGATTGTCGCGAAAAATAAGTGGACGACAACGGCAAAAGTCACTGCAGACCTGAATATCGCACTCGCGAACCTTTTCAGCAGCAAAAAGGGGAGCTCCATAAGCCCGGAATTCCAGGACGAGCTGCAATTCCACAACAATACATCGGTGATGGATGTTCCATTAACAGGGTAACGTTTTGTCGAAGCATTAAAACATGGACTGTAGAGCAATGGAAGGAGGTCATTTGGTTGGAGGAGCCTTCTTACACACTGTTTCCAACGTCTGCCTGAGTTTGTGTCCGAAGAATGGAATACGGTCTGTATTTAGTGATGATATGGACAGTCGTGTTGTGGTATTCCAGGGTTACTGTGCAAGGTGGCATTCGTGCCAAGGATTAAGCCAGAATTTAGGCTTATCAGGTCCATCCCATCATACAATGTTTGTTCCTCAGTGGAGATGCCGTATTCAAAGACGGCAGGGTCTCTGATCACGCAACTGCAATTGTCCACGACTAGTTCTGTGAGCATGAGGACGAATTGTCGCATCCCTCCTGGCTACCACAGTCACCAGATCTCAGTACTTTTGAGCCTCTGTGGACTACTTTGAAAATAAAAGTGCGTGATCGCTATCTACCTGCGACATCGTTACTTGTAATTGACAATTTGGGTCGTTGTAACTTGTGCATACATTTCATCTTTGGGTTTATCCGAGAGAAAAAAAATCCATTTCCGAACACACAGGCCAACTGATAACTTGTTCATGTCTTATCCAACGCCTATGGAAAGAGCTGGTTAAAGGCTTTCATAGCCACAAGCGAATAGCGATGAGGCACCCATGGTGCTAGTACCACGTACATCCACGTACTACGAGTGGTATTTCCTCTAGTAAAGCCGGCAGCTGTGGTCGAGCGGTTCTAGACGCTTCAGTCCGGAACCGCGCTGCTGCTACGGTCGCAGGTTCGAATCCTGCCTCGGGAATTGAGGTTTAAGTAGTTCTAAATCTAGGCGACTGATGACCTCAGATGTTAAGTCCCATAGTGCTTAGAGCCATTTTAACCTCTAGGAGAGCCGGTAGCACTTCGATAGGAAATTGTGAGAAACCTCGTATCCCATAGGTTCTTCACTGATGTAAGGACCATCACGTAGTCTCCAATAACACTGCAGCAAACGTTCACACCACATCACCTCTGATGCTCATCCAGTGAGGATTCTCGATGCCAATAATACGTATTTATTAAATTAAGTTTTCCATCATGTGTGACGGTATCGTTAAAGATAAGGAGAGTTCGTTGCAGGAAGAACTTACTGTCCTGTCGCATCAGAAACTAGCGACAGATTTGCAGGCATCCTCTGCAATCCCGCTGCTTAATTTACTGGTAAACTGACGCATGTTACGGATGCAAGCTGTGTGCGCACAAAATGCCAATAACGTTGGAATTTCTCATTCCAGAGGCACTCGCAATATCTCTGGAGCTAATATGTGGATTGCGAGCAACAGCTGGCGGAAAAACTGTTTCGTTCGCTCCGGTGGCTGCAGACTTGCTCCTTGCCTTCTGTGTATTGTCCCAGCACCCTTCCAAAAATAGGGTTTTTTCATGATCACTGAATTGTCATTATTACTGCAACCTTGCAAACTGTCTGTACGGAATACTTCGTTCGTATAGCGTAAGTTCTCCCTTGACGTTCTTTTTGCATTCCTCGTGAGGAAGTAGCATATCTATTTGCTCTTGGTTTTGCGAAAGACTTACTTTCTGACCAACCAGCACTCGACACACGTGAACGAGACTGACAGAATGAACGCTACTTTTTCTCTGTTCTCCTTTTGTAACGGTATCACGGCAGTGCAGCACTTACTTTCTCTCTACCTGAAGTGGCGTATTTCCTTATTTGGGTATGAAATCATATACTGTCCCATAGACGGCAACCGATTTAATGTTCAAAACAGGTAAGTCCTAAGTTCTAAATATTGTAATTACTCCGAAGCTAGTAACTGAAATTTGAATAGTAAACCGCTGCTGAATACGTCACTTTTATAACTACGATACTAGCAGCAGAAAATACTAAAGCTCCATTTTGTAACTCATCGTCTATAAGAAGGAGTAGTTAAATCCGAGAAAAGTTTAGCGATGTATTATTCCTCCGAGTCTTATTATTCAGAAGTCAGGATAAGTCACACTGATCACCACTGGAATCAAATACATAAATCATAATACACTCAAGTAATGCTCGTATTTGTTAATTTCTGCTGCGAATGGTCTATTTTGTCGATTCGTTTATCGGATGTGCTGGTAATCTGGTGAGGAGCCGTTTTTGGCAAACAGATACTTCTGGTGACTCCAGACCGTGTTCGTATTAAACGTGACGCGACTTATAATTTTACATTACGTGGAGTAGTATAAATCGGACTGCGGGAAGTAGATTTAGACTGCAAAGGTTCGACTTTTCTGTGGTGAGAAAATCTGCTCGTACTGGCGCGTGTTTGACGCGCAATTCGACAATTTACAAATCTGATATCCTTCCAGCATCAGTTACATTGAAAAACAGATACCTTGTTATCATTAGTGACAAGGGTTAGTGCATTTAAAATGAAGCATAGACAAAAATATAGATTGCTATTATTATTCTTCAACTCTCTAAATGATAGTACATGGGTGCTTACGTGCTACGCTATAGGATGATGACAAATGATAAGAGGCGAATGCTGCCGTTCTGATTTACAAAAGAACGTCGTAATTCCCATCAGCGACTGCTGTTCAAGTATATGCCAATATATGGGACTAACAAAAATGTACGGCACAAATTGCAGGACACATTCCACACTCGTAAACGAAGAAATTACGTTATATGAACATGGGTCTGGAAACGCTTTGTTTCCATGTTACAACTCATTTTCCCCAACTCATTAATGATGGGAAATACAGAACAGGACGTTAGAATTTTGGGGAATATGCATTCTTGCTGACTTCTGGTTACGTTGTGCATCACCAGTGTTTTGTTTTACATATCCCAGTTGCCATGTGACGTGCGTCATTGCTTGTTTATAGGTAACATCAAAAGTTCCAGGGATCAGTACGACCGTTGCAAGCACACCAGTTACTACGTGGAGTTAACCACAGACTTGGTTCGTGCAATGGCAGTGCACCACTTTGACGACTGTCTTTTTGTCTCAAGCTATAATGTTTTGGGCAACCCACGTTTTATCTCCAGTCACAACAGAGTTCAAAAAACCCCCACATTCCAGTTCAACTCCCTCAAGAAACTCGCGGGCCCCACTGAGCAGCGTTGTCTTGTGCTGCTGTGACAGCTGTTGTGGCACCCACTCTTCATACAGTTTTCAGTATCCAAGCGTATGCGTATCTCGTATGAGAGCGTTCTGGAGAATTGTGGAAACATCGCAGAAATTTCGTCCAGTATCAACCCGGTGAGCTTCAAGAACAGTTTCCTCGAATATTTGCACCAAATCATCAGTCAAAGTGGAAGGCCTCCCACTCCTCTGTCCGTCGTGATCACTTCTTCTACGTCCACTAAACTCCCTTCACTACTTAAACTGTCTCGTTCTCTTAGTAACACCTTCACCGTAAACAGTTCTCACTCACGAAACTATTTCGGTAGATGTTACTCCTTCTGCGAGTAGGAAATGGGTCACAGTACGTGGCTCACACTTGGCGGTATTTCTCATCGACTCCTTTCAAGCAGCTGGACACTACAACGTGAGTTTAGATACTACCGTGTCCCTGGGACGCTCGCTCTGGCCAGGGGATCCCCCTGTAATCTTACCCTCCCATAAATCATCATTAAATTTATCTGTCCCTAAAAGTTTCGAAAACTTCGAGAGGCGTAAGATACACAGAAGGAGAACTTTTGAGTTATCCTCGTTTTGTTTGTTGTTGTTGGCTGCAATTCTCGCGTCTAGGGGTACATTCTTGAGACTGTCATTTTGATTTTGTAGGTTCCTGTTGATCTGAATAATGTACGAAGATTTGCCTGTTTTACTCTTGAATTTTATTTTCTGTCACATTTTTCAATACCACACCGACTTCACAATGTCCATTTCTATAACACCACAAATTACATTGTTAGTGAAAATCACAAAAACACTACCGTTCCCATCAGAGCCATGTCCACTACTACTACTACTACTACTACTACATTCTGCGGTATAGACAATACTCCAAAGAGTTTACAAAGCAAAAGAGTTTACAAACCTTAGATTGTGCAGTTAATAATATGGATTTTAAGAACGCCAGAAGTTTCTTAATTTCAAATATTTCTAAAAGAAGAGTAATTTTAACTGTTAGTACTTATCGATTGTATCACATTTCTTTTTATACAGTTTAGCCTGAAATATAATATATCGTATACAAAATCATATGCAATTCATTTAGCTAAACAGCTGAGATAATGTTAGCCAATACTAGTTACTTGGTATCGAATATTCCTATATATAAAAAAAAGGTAATGTCAGAAGAGGGTGTCCCATTGCATCCCTCTATTACTCAGTGTGGTCAAACCTCACAAAACAGACAACCACAGCCCGTTACGGTCATAGCACACTTACTTTCTGAACATGCCTCGTATAAATCGAATGCACAGCCGATAGAGCAGGATGTACAATGTCGGATAAGCAGAAGATCACGCCTGTTTAAGGAACAGGAAAGATATGACAGCGATGTAAAGCGTTTTCTCGTTTACCTAATTCATTGGTTATTTTTCAATAAACGTATTCCAGTGGAATAAACTCTTATTTATTTCAACATTTCCAAGCAAATACACGTTGGAGCGAAACAGTTTGATAGAGTCACAGCAGCGAAGTGGAGCTTTAATCGAGCACAATTTCCTCATTGACGTGAACGCAGAAGATGGATTGGTGAGCGAATATGTGTGGTAGCGTCTAGAAATGTGGTTTTAACCAACGACGTTGCTCGTGCTGCTGTGTTATAATGTGCTTTCGCATTCCAGTACACTTCCCGCCGTGTGTACTGTGTATACTAGCAAAAAGTAAAACTTGTGGTTTTTACAGTTCTTCAGAGTACCACATGGTGAGTGTCTTACTAGAGTGCTGTTTCTGTAGCACAGATTATCATCTTAACCAATTAGTGCGATAGTGATACTTCTAGCGTAGTTGATCTAACAGTCTTACTCACTAATCATCACAGAAAATACGAGACTATCGTAACCAGCTATGGGCAGAAATTTAAAGTTTGATTAGCTCTGAGTACTACAAATTAAAGCCCCCAGCCGCGTATTTCTGTACCAATATTGAGACTAATTTCAGGACCTGCTGTACAGATTTTGGTACACTTGTAATCAATAGTATCACTGATACACAAGGAAGGTTTATGTATATAATTTACTACTACGCCAGACATCTCGTCCAGTCCTAGATCCTTACAAGGGAAGCTCCCCATCCCACCACCGTCAGATTAAGTGGTAAAATGGCCCAACTGACTGCCCGTCAAAAACTGAACGCAGACCACTCATGAAAACAGGAAGCAGGCTTACTGAACTCTGGAAAAAGAAGCAAAATAGGAACAGTGAGCGGTCCAAGCTGAAGATGTGCAACATTGAGCGGGTTGCAAGAAGCCCGATGTGGTTGTGTGGTCACTGTGTTACACTGCCTAGTGGGAGATTCGTGTTCAGATTCCCCTGCTGCCCCCTTTTTTTTCACGAATTATGAACTGTCCGTTTGGTCACTGACGTGTCTATTATCCTTATGTCGTCTGTCATACAATACATTTGTTACAGAACGTGAATCACGTGGTAAGAATACATTACCATTGCAAGTGAATGCTATGGGTAGTGAGAGCATGCAAGACGCCGTATAGATCTTTCACGGAAATGAAAACAAATAATAAACCTGTGAAGAACAAACAGGAAGTACGTACATCTGGAGGTCTCCTTCGTTACAACTCGCTGATGCAGACCGACGTTAGACTAGGGCGCAGACACAAATTTGAATACAGGGAACAGACACGTCAATGGCCGGACAGACAGTTCATAATTTTGTGAAAAAAGAAAAATGGAGCACGATGGCGGTTTTGACACGGATCTCCCCCTTCGGCGTCCAACACCGTAACCACAAAACCAAGACACAGTGGCTGCTCTACATCTGTCGAGGATGCACGTGATAAGCTTGGACCGTTCACTGTTTCTACTTTGCTTCGTTTTTCGCAGTTCAGTACACCTTCTTCCCGCTTTCATGCCTGATCTGTGTTCAGTTTTTGACGGGATATCCAACAGGCCATCTTACCACTAAATCTGAGAGGATTGCGATGGGGAGTTTCCCTTGTTAAGTGCTGCCGCTGTGAAATTGGAGTGAGCCACTTGTATAATTAGTAACTGCGCCCAAGTTTTAGCTGAATGTCACCGTAGTTACCAAGTGGGCATTTTCAGTCTGTGTTTATTCGGTAGATTTCACCTGATCTGATGTTTCCTACCTACCTCTAAATTTATAATCACATTCTTTTGAATGAATGTTTTCACATATGGGTTTGCTTAATTTGCCCAGTAGTAGCACTCGGCCTCGTTCAGACAAAAATTCTAAGGCTTGTACATTGTAGCTGTTTTCGTTAGAAAACAGGAAATTGTTGCAAACGCACGCAGGGCGTAGTGTAGTTGGAGCGATTTGCCGAAGCGGTGACTAAAGCCACAGCGCACCGCTGCGCGCTGTGCAGATGACGCGTTGTCAGGCTGACCGCCACACGTCACACCATGCGGCTGCGACCGCAGGAGGTGCGCTTAGCGCGTCAGCCCCACATACCAGACGTGACACGCATCGACCCCTGCAGGCAAGTCGGTGAAGCGACGTCGTACCGAATATTACACGCACTCCACCCTGTTCATCAACTGCCTCACAACATGGATTTTTCACATTGGATTTAGATAAGAACACATATGATCTAAAGTATCCAGTCAAACACGTGTAATTCAAAACTGACCACCGAGAGGTCACGAAAGGTGCATCTGCCGGAATAAAATAAGGTGTGGTGTATCGTGTCGTCAGCAGAGAAGCAGTAACAGCAGAATAGGTGTGACACGAGAGCTCAGTGACTTCTAAAGTGGCCTAGTCATTGGAAATCACAGGAGTAACAAATCCTTCAGTTACATTTCAGCCCTTCTAAAGCTGTCCAGATCGACTATTGGTGAGGTGATTGTGAAATGGAAAGGCGAAATACAGCCACAGCTAAACCAAGACCACACAGACCCCATGTACTCACGGAAAGGGGCGTAAGAAGTAGCAGGAAATCAGAGGAAGGAACCACTTGTGAGTTCCGAAGTGCTACCAGCACAGTGACTGTGAGTAGTGAATTAAGAAGAATGGGGTACAACGGTGTAGCATCTCCTCATAACCACAAAATTCTGTAGGCAGTTCTGAGGGACATTCGAGGTGGTGTAAAAAGCGACTCCACTCGAAATGGGGGAGGTTTACTGTCTTCGGCCCGAAAAACCAGGTCCTTTGAGAATTGTTTCTCGAGCTGCGTTATAGATACCAATGTCAAATTTGGTCAAAATGTTTATTGATACTTCCTCTATAAACTGGAATTTTTTCGACCGGAAATGTCCAAGAGCAAAGGCGGAAGTGCCGTCGGAACGAAACAAAATTTCGATGCAGACCTCCACGCGTGGTATGTCACACGTCAGCCGGCTTGTCTGAAATCAAAATTGAGTTGGCGTTAGCGAAGTATATAAGATTCTTTAGGAGTTGTACCACGCTTAAGTTATTTGGACCATAGAAAACAAAATGGCGGCCATTACAAAAAATAGGGTTTTTTCATTGATTTTTCGACTTCGTCGGCCAAATAAAAGTATTTATAGTTGATGGATCGGAATAAAAGTGGTACAATTCCTAGACAATTTAGTTAGCTTCGTCGGAAACAAAGAATCATACCAATCGATTCAGCAGATTTGAAGTTACCATACCGCGCGATAAAAAAAGTCATTTCGAGAAAAACGTGTTTGCAGTTTTGACTACATATAAATGCAATATTATGCAACGTACGTTCAACCTGCTATTCCCGGTTCATGAAATAGTCCTTCCTCTTCCTCATAGGGGGCATTCTGCTCGATCTGGGCCATCCTGCGCTGCTCCAGAGTCATTCGTACGGCCGGTGACAATCGGTTTTCGGCCGCTAGAATCCGGTGATCGTCCGAATGCTTGGCGAGCTGCGTCGAATAGTCCCAGGGTGACGTCCATTGATGTCATGGTCTCCAGAATTTCTGAATACCCTTCGTTGAAGCTGCTCACTGCCAGGAAAGTCGCAATCTCCACAGTCTTTGCACCAGAATGCAAATGCTTGGAGGCTAACTTCCAAACACATGCGTCCAAACTTTCATTTGAATTTTGTGTGTTTCCTCCCAAGAACCAGTACAATAACTCGTCCTCCGAAAGGGCCTCGTAGATCGCATGAATCACTTTTTGAACTTCTTTGTAGAGCGGCTGGTCGTGTTGATATTCGTCCAGATGTTCTGTACCCTCTGCAATGCGCCACTTGCACCAATTAGTTTCCCCAGCCGGACAATTCTGGTGTTGCACGTAGTCATCCGTCGAACACTTGTGGAAATACGTTGCCCAAATTGCCTTCTTCATCTGTTCCACCGAACTGGAGTGCCGTCGGATTTCCAAGCCGTAGTACGATGATAACTTGATCACTTGATCCTTAGCACATAGAATAATTTTTTGCAGCTACAAAGTCGAAATTCCAGAAAAAAACTGGTGAGTGAAAAAGGCTGTTTTCAGGCAAGTGTATTTTTTGTTCAACAGCGAATAACAAACATTTCCGTTCTGTATTAAGAAAAATAGTTTCAGGGTTGAATTCTAAATACTTATGGATCCAAAAGTGCAATTTCAAAAAAATCGGTTTTTTGAACCAAAAGATAGTAAACATCCCCTTGAGTGATGAATAACGCTATAACTTTCGGAAATCCGCTGGAAAGGTTTGGGTTTGCCGAATGCTTGGAGAGATTTACCTAACGTCGTGTGTAGTGCCAACAGTGAATTGCGAGAACGTGTGTTACGGTGTGGAACTGTTTTTCAGGTTAGGATGTGGTTCCATAACTGCGCTTAAGAAAGAGCTGAATGCGGAAGAATAAGAACACATTTTACAGCATTGTATTCTGCGTACAGTAGGAGGTCAGAGATTATGACATTTTATATCTGCGTGACAACGCACGCTCTCACAAAGCAGAATTCGTGAGGCAATGGTCTGTGGACAGTAACAGTCGTGAAGTGGTTTGGCATGCCAGGAGTACCCACCTAAACCCTTTGGGATGACTTAGAACGTTGACTTCGCCCCAGACTGCAACGGCGAACAACATCGCTACCTTCTCCACTTTCAACACTTGCGGAACAAAATGGGCTGCTATTCGTCTACAGACATTCATATTCCTCTCTGAAAGCGGCCCCAGCAGAGTTCACACCGTCATAGTGTGTGCCTCCTAATCGTCGTCAGGCAAGCTTTATCTGCTGCTTCGGCAGAAATTACCACAGTGTAGCTGAAATCAGCGCAATTAAATACTACTTATCATGCTCTTCATGCGACACCATTGTCGACGGAAATCGTCGGATTGGTTCCCATTATTAAGAAAATAAAGAGGAGTTTTCACTTTCCCATTCGACAGAACGGTCCCAGGTTAGTCTATTGCAATATTCGTTTTTCCGTCATGAGTTAACAGTAAATGTAAAACACCAAGAATAATCAGTACTCGAGCAGCGAATGATCAGCGCTGCAGCTTGGTGATATCAGTCAGTGTGGACCAGGTCGCTGTTCAGTCGCTGCTGAAGTATTATCTATTCTTCGTATTTTACTGTCCATGTTAATGCATATCAAAAACGGAAAAAAAGATATCGCGCTAGACTGGTCGGGACTGCTCTGTCGAGTGGGCACGTAAAATTTCGCCTTAAAAACTACACAGTTTGTAAGATAAGCCCACCGACGCTTTCTGTAGACACTGGGTATGGCTTGAAAGACGTGATGATGAGATTTGTTATGGCTTAATATAGCTACACATTGAAAAAATGAAACTGCAATTGTCTTTCGGAATATCAGAGAAAATGTTCCTGACGACGAGAAACGACTGGTACACAGTGATTCAGCTGCCCCTACACATCCGTTTTATGCAACCTGCGCTACGTCTGCATTGGGAATGGCACCCAGAAAGGCGACAGCCACCTAATCGGTGTAAGTTCCCTCTCACAGCTTCGGGTGACTGTTAGGAAACGGAATATATTGTAAAAAAATACAAGTGAAGTCTCTCCATGAATTACACGATAGTTTTGGACCAAGATATACCTTTATTCTGCCATTTTTATCCGAGTTTGTCCAATCTTTCTTTGTGTAAAATTAGCGGTCTAGCCATACAGGTTTTGGCTGTCTCTGTAAGTTTATTCTGTTTATAGCACTTAAAATTTCATACATGGTTCAGAAACAAACCTTTATAAAATGCGTTTCACCATCGGAAACAACGTAATTATCTGGAGATATCAAAAATGGCTCTGAGCATTATGGATCTTAACTTCTGAGGTCATCAGTCCCCTAGAACTTACAACTACTTACACCTAACTAACCTAAGGACATCACACACACCCATGTCCGAGGCAGGATTCGAATCTGCGACCGTAGCAGTCGCACGGTTCCGGACTGAAGCGCCTAGAACCGCTGGGCCACCGAACAGGAGATATCAAAATGAACGTATGGAAGTAGCAATTTTTCAATATAATGCGATGAAAAGGTTAATATATGACTCGCCACGTTAATATGCCAGAATAGTTTCATAAAAACAATTTGTACAGCAGGTCTAAGATATCTTCGTATACTTTATCAGTTATTCTGTAACATATTGACGATGTGCTTCACATCTCCAGAGCGAACTGGCCAACAACTTTGTTCTGTCGTGTGGTGTAGCATAAAACGACATCGGTAGGGGAAACGGAATCACCGTTTAAATAGCACACACGACCAAATTTTAAGTTAGCCCCTTAAAAGAGCACACAAGTCACTTTGGTGCGATGTAGAATTGCTACCACGCCATCATGCGACATGTAATCGATATTTGGAGTAGGATACCTTCTCTAAGGCCATTTGTTCACCACCGTAACACGTGAAGCGGCATGTGATCAGCAGGTTAAAAAAAATTACTGGACGGTGAAGGACTGAAGGTTTGGCCTGTCGTGCGACGAATCGCGATTTTGTCTCTTTTCAAGAGAGGCATTGAGAGACAATGAGGCATTTGTGTGGAGGGTGTGCTATAGGCCAGACGTGGTTCTTCGAAGTTACGAGGGTTTTTCTCGTACCATAAGTTGGTCTAACTTATTCAGGTTACCGCGAACACGAACCGCGATCTTTATTTCAACATTTTCGGTGACGAGTTCTGCGAAGTTTCGTGTGAGTATGCTGTGGACATTTACGTCTTCCACGGCTGTACGGATTTGTTTCTTGTTTGCCGAACACTCAGCCAGTGTACTGCAATTCGACTGGCCCGCTATGTTATCCGATCTTAATGGCATAAAAAATATCTGGAACTATTTATAAGAGCGGATGAAAAGAGCAGTGAACATCCCCAAAAACTGGTGGTTCTAACGGGTCTACTGAATGAGTGACTGCATCTGGATATGACAACTTGAATGAGGTTGTGGACTCTCCGTACATCATTCTTGCTATAGATAAGGCCCTTATCGAATATTTGTGGAATGTGTACTATGCTGGAATTTTTTGTCCCTCTTATTTGGGAAGTAAGATCACAGAGCTACGGAAGATACTACAAGTAGACAGTTGTACACCACGCAAGTTGTACGAAACGTGTTTTTCTCAAAGACTCCAGTAAATTTAGGAATCTTGAACACAATACTGTAGACAGATGATGGGCGAACTGTTGTAGTTCGGAAATAATTCAACGATCGCACGAATGTTTAATTACTTACGAGAAGGAGTTAGAGGTATTACGTGTGGAATATTCTCAACAGAGAGACCGATAGGTTTGTGTGACATGGGCGCAAGCATCTGTGACCACCGCCTATATTCGACGAGCGTACAATAACCTCTCACAGAAGGCACGTGGCAGCACTATCAGTGGAGACGCCTACTGACGAAGGGACGTTCAGCTGTTGAGTAACTGACCACACATGTAATCCAAAGGTACTACTAACAGTGCCTCCTCAACGACCGTTCAGCAAACAGGCTGTGTATGGCTTTCGCAGCAGGCGCCTGGTTCATGCACCCATGCTGACAGCTGCTCATCGGCAACGAAGGTTGGAATTTGCATTCCACTACCGCAGCTAGAGGTTCACTGAGCGGCGACAAGAGGTATTTTCAAATCAATCACGTTTTACGCTCTTGAGGCGAGAAAGTCTGAAAAGAAACTGCAACAATCGACAGAAGGGAGCAGGATGGAGAAAGGAACGTTATAGACTGTGGAATGTTTCTGTGGAATTCTCTGAGTCATCAGGGTATTCTGGAAAGCATAATGGATCAACAGAATTATGAATCTATTCTTGGGGACCATGTCCACTTCTACACGCAGTTTGTTTCTTCTCGGCACTTTGGGATATACCAGCAGAACAACGCAACGTCTCAAACTGCTCGAACTGTACATGCGTGATTCTAAGAGCACCAGGAGTAGTTTAGCGTCTTCCCCTGGCTGCCAAACTCCCCGGATTTAAACCTAATCGAGAATCTGTGGGACTAGCTCGATTGGGTTGCTCGCGCCTTGGATATTCAACGGGGGAACGTTGTGCAGTTATCCACTGCACTGGAGTGGGCATGGCTTCACATCCCTATCAGTACCTTCCAGAACATCAGTGACATTCTTCGTAGACGTCTCGCAGCAGGATGCGATGCAAAGGGTCGTTATTGAAGGTTTTGGCAGGTGGTCACATTGATGTGCGTGGACAGCCTATATATCTGCAGCGGCAAATGATACGTTCGTCAGGTGTTGCAACTAAAGCACTGCCAGCCAAAAAAACATGATTCTTTGTTCCAGTTTACGGCAAGAAAAAAAAGGAATATAAGTGAGATTGAGTTAATACTTTCATCCTTCTTTACCTCCTCTGCATTACTGCAGATGACGTGTCACTGAGCACATTTGTTTTGTGCATGCAGTACACGTGAGGCGCCTAGTTGTTTCCACTGCACTGTGTGGAATACGAAGGTTTGTTATAGTTCACTAACCTGCTGTCTTCAAGTTGATGTCCCCATCGCAGAAAACAGCACGCAGGTCGTGGATTCTTTTTCTTGAGGCTGAAATTAACTTCGCAAGGAACTGCTGCTACGAATAAACTATGGCTCATTTGGGATGCCACTCGCATTTTTATTGATATAGACACGAGAAACTATTCTTGATCACAACTTATTGAACATATCTTTCCACAGTCATTATATCTGGCTAAAATAACATGAAATACATCCTGCCACAGACAACAATCTGTCTGCTGGAACGGTCAGAACTGGAGAGCCGGACTGTCCTAGACACTTCGCGCGCCAAGCCAGTAGGCGTGAACCGAACGCCACCGAAGTGCATCGGCAGTAATATCGTCAGTCTTTTGTTTTAGTAATACTTTGATTTTAATAATTTTGAAATGACTAATTGATAGCTGGCTGTTGAGAGATGTTTATTTAAAAAAATGAAGTAATTTGGATGACAGGTTTAATTAACAATAGCAACTAAAGTTTTACGTTTTGGCGCTCTACCGCCG
Organism: Schistocerca piceifrons; assembly: GCF_021461385.2. Classification (NCBI taxonomy): domain Eukaryota; kingdom Metazoa; phylum Arthropoda; class Insecta; order Orthoptera; family Acrididae; genus Schistocerca; species Schistocerca piceifrons. Next base: position 260,089,141 of record NC_060140.1, on the reverse strand, counting down.
AACACAGCAGCCAATCACAGAGCAGCAGCATCATGCAGGCGGTCTTTCTCACGGGAATGGTACCGAATCTAACATCTGTCACCGGTACCTCATCTCTATGCTTCTTGCATCTCTACTGCCCTGGGAATAGCTTCCTGGAGCCTAATACGATGGCTGAATAAGCCAGAAATATTACAAGTTCTGATCCGGAACACGCTTTTATATTGTCAGCTAGTTTACTTCTAACTGCAAGGACTATTAGTGGGAAACTTTGCATGAGGAATACATACTGGAACGTGTAAAAGAGATTATCGAGGAGTAATTATACAGACACGGAGGCAATAAGGTATGATACGAAGAGTGGATGACACTATGAGATTAGTTGCTAGAGCTGAGGGGCTCTAATGAGTTGAGAGACTCGATATCCCACTCAAAAACTGCTGGACCTTGTGGTCAACTCTGATAACGTTTAGTATGAGAACATGTAAATCGAAAATGCCCGTTTCATTGTTACAAGTAAAACTAAACTATTGGTCGGTTGTAAATTAAATATGCGCTTTCCATAAGAGATAAGCGACTGAATTTCAACAGAGAGGCTGGAGAGCCTAACAACTGAATATCTAAGGCCTCCTTCCAGTCATTTCTTAACTGCCCTACCCCACGCATTTGTTCGACATCACATGCAAAATACTGCGATGTTGTTCCATGAGTTTTTAATCACATACGAGAAACGAACAGTTGGTCCATAACAATTTTTTTTATCTACTCGGTGAGCCAATAGCTCTAGAATTTTGTAGTAGTAATTCCGAATCGACTTTTAAGAATGGAGCTCCTACGAAAGAATTAAGAAACTGTGAAGGTCGCAGCGGAAAGGCTTGCCTTCTTGACAATTCTCTTATGTAGCTTCGTGGGGTCTGCATCACACTCGAATCCTACCGTCACCTCTTAGTAACTGAAATCTGGACTCATCTGACGGAACCACTGTTCTCCAGTCGCCTAGGATCCAACCAATATGGTTACGAGCCCAGGAAGGCGCTGCAGGCGATGTCGTGCTGTTAGCAAAGGCACTCGGCATCGGTCGTCTGTTAGCAGTGATAACTCTACGCAAACGGCACTGATTTAGGTCGTTAATCAACGGCCGTCGGCCACTGGGTTGTCCTTGGTGAGAGCTAATCGGTGAAATTTCGTATTCTCGGCACACTCCTGACACTGTGATTCTCGAAATATTGAATTCACTAACGATTTCTGAAGTGGAATATCCAAAGCGTCTAACTCCAGCTACCATTTCGCGTTCAAACTCTTAGTTCTAACTGTGCGGCCATTGTCACATCGGAAACCCTCTCAAATGAATCACCTGAGTACAATGCACTGCCCTTTTATACTTTGTGTACGCAATACTACTACCATCTGCATGTGTGCGTATCGTTGTGCCATGACTTTTGTCAACTCAGTATATGTTAATTAGGGAAATTAAATAAAAACTAACGGATGATGACATATTTCTTGCGAAAAAATAATTCTGACAAGTGACAGTATGTGCTCAAAAAGCAAGTGATTAAGACACCAAACAAGTAAGAAAATTATATCCTACATGTCTTCTGTTCACCACGCCTTGTAAGGTTTCACCTGTTTTGAACAGTATTTATTTTTACAAATTTTACGTTTTCTGGACTTCTGCAGGGGGCTGAAGTCAATTATCAGAGCCGCAGTGGCGCAGAATAAGACGGCAGCAAGTTGCAAGTTGGTTCCCATGGAGGCAGAGACGGCGACCGGACCATATGGCGCAATGGTGAATTAGAAGAATGTGGAGACTACTGCGAACTTTGAGAACAGATTTTAGTCGGCAGTAAATACATAGGGTAGCTACTAGTTTTCTGACGATAAGCGCTGATTTCATGTTATTAAATATTAACTGTTACTAGGAGAAGCCTACAGACCGCGCAATACACCAATAAATTCAGTAAGCAAATGGATATTCTTAACTTACTTAATATGTACGCAGGGCTATGAAGTTTTACGATGTACCAAGAAATTTCGGCTGCGTGCCAGTTTCACCTGTTAGTGGTAGGATGAAGACGGAGCATGTTCATACGTGATAGTTGGCTGTGGGACGTATACAGCACTCTTTCTTATGTGATATTCAGCATTACCACGCTTCCTGATCTATTAACCTCTTGAGATGAATCGTTTCGTGATACTATATTCTTACTATTTTACGGTGTTTGCAAATATATGCATTGTAATGGAATCCCGAGACTTATTTCATGTAAATTGGCTACCCGCACGACCAATTAAAATCACAGGTCGCCTGTTCTATCTTACGAGGAATCCAATGCGCTAAAAGAGCTGCTTTGAGTCACAACATCTGCGAGTTTCACAGAGGAAACGTAGCAGGAAATCCTATGCGCCGATTCACCAGTCCATGAGAACGTCGTCCCAACTTGCGCTGTTTCCAGTGGGTAGGCTTGACCAGTTTACTGTACGCCACTTATACAACTTTTTACTGTATTGCAGCTGTACTGAGAAACTTGTATGGCGGTTTGAACCCATGAGGATGGTTTAAAATCTTAGCATTTAACAAACCAGCTGGAAGAGAGAGAGCCTCAATTACTTTAAATAAAAAAGTTACTGTTCATTAATTTAAACACAAATTTGTACTTTAGCACTAGATATTAACCTTTTAAAACTGATAAAAAATCCGTATTAAATGTCAGAACTGCGAAAAATTCGTATTTGAATTAATAAATACACGACCCAAAATTATTTCATTTTTCAAAATATACTTTTTATTCACTGCTTGTTGAAATAATGTACGTTGTTCCTCCATAAAAGAGTTGGCAGTCCTAACCATGATCAATGTACAACCGAAATGGCCGAAAAAGTATCTAGGTAAAATCACTCAAACACGGAGAGTGACTGCAAAACGTTTATACATATGACGTGGCCACAGAAACTAGTTTCATTCGGTTGTTTCACTCGACTGAAAAAAACCAACTGAGAGGAAAAACAATCCGCCGGCCAATTGGTTGTTAAAACCAGTCGTTTGTACTATCACAATGTATTCATGCCCATAGGGTAACGACTTATTCTAATGTTTGATACGGACATCAGTTTCGAATGTGGTGAATATTTAATTACTTAACGCCCGTTAGGTGATGAACATTTTTGCAAAGTTTGATTAGTATCGGACGGTTGGTTCATGGTATAACTTACCCCATTCCCGACAAAAGGTTAAGTCCGGGAGAGTTGGAGCACTGGGTGAGACGAACCAGAAGCGTATTCCACAAACGCGCCGCTACTGGGTAGCTCCTGCTACTTGTCAGGAAGCTCTTGTGTGAACGACCGTGGCGCAAAACTGTTGCTGTTGTTTTTGTGGTGGTTCTGGACAAAACTTACATTTTCTGTTCTGGTAAGCCGAAAAGTTTTATTGTGTAATTACGTAATTTTAATCTTAAGTGTCAGTTTGTACAATATTGATCCAGATCCTTTACTGCGAGCTTGACAAATACGTAGGCATGAAACTAAATTAAAACTGCTACCTGCAAGCAGAAGTCGGGGTGTTCCATGTGTCCCGGACAATCGGGAGAGATGGATCAGCGTTATTTGGTAGAGATGGACCACGTGTTTTGATGTGGTAGAGATGGTAATAGAAGTTTTACTTGTATTTCGAAAAAGGACAGAATAACACGTGTTTTTCGTAGCTGTAATTGCTATTCGTTAAAAATCTGGTTAACGCTCAGGAAACCAGCTGGGAAAGTATTGCTTGTACTTGATGGACAAACACCTCACATAAGCTGTTTGAAAACATCAGAGTTTGCAGAGGAACAGCGTATTATTTTACTGAGTCTACTCCCACATACATCCTGCTGGTTGCAGGCAGTGTACCGCTCATTTAGCGAACAATTGAAATGCTACTTTTACAACGCCTGCAGAATTTTCATGATAAATAATGCAGCTAGGAAAATTAACCGTATTGATGTTCGATAACTGCTCAACGTAATGCCGGCTTCAGCCAACACTGAAAATGTACAGGTGGCCTCAAGGTAAGCTTAATAATGCCACTGAATATGGCCACAGATCACACTTACTTTTCGGAAAATGCTCTTGTGCCAACATACTGAATAGCGGAATCTCACGTACGGGAAAGCCAACCCCTTCAAAACTCATCGTAAGACCTAGTGACTCTAAATACATCAAAAGAGCAGATTTATCTGGAGACGTCAAATTCCTTTACTGACGCAACTTCGGACTCCACTCATACTAAATCTAAAACTTCGGGAATTACAACATCGAAACTGACTACCCATCAGCCAACATGTACAAAACGTTTAAAAGAAACCAAGAATTCATTACAAAGTGAATGTTCAGTTAATCTTAATAATAAACTGATAAAATTGTTTTGGGCTAAAACATATAATAGTATAATTATACACTCATGCCAACATATTCCAAATAGAAAGATGTAATTTTAATTGCCTCTTTTCTTGATGTATAACCATTGTTATACGACCTGTCTCACCCAGCTCACTAGTCCATCTCACCCACACAACTACATGTAAGACGGACCACTGATGCAAATTTTCATCTTATCATATCTCTTGTATTTTAAGTGGCTGTGGCTCCGTAACATATTATACTTAAGTTTATATGACGTCCTATTCATACAAGCTGCCAGACGTCAAAAAAAGTTAAATAACACACAAATCTTATGCTGAAGAAAAAAAATGGTCCAACTCTTTCGGACTTACCATATACACTCCTGGAAATTGAAATAAGAACACCGTGAATTCATTGTCCCAGGAACGGGGAAACTTTATTGACACATTCCTGGGGTCAGATACATCACATGATCACACTGACAGAACCACAGGCACATAGACACAGGCAACAGAGCATGCACAATGTTGGCACTAGTACAGTGTATATCCACCTTTCGCAGCAATGCAGGCTGCTATTCTCCCATGGAGACGATCGTAGAGATGCTGGATGTAGTCCTGTGGAACGGCTTGCCATGCCATTTCCACCTGGCGCCTCAGTTGAACCAGCGTTCGTGCTGGACGTGCAGACCGCGTGAGACGACGCTTCATCCAGTCCCAAACATGCTCAATGGGGGACAGATCCGGAGATCTTGCTGGCCAGGGTAGTTGACGTACACCTTCTAGAGCACGTTGGGTGGCACGGGATACATGCGGACGTGCATTGTCCTGTTGGAACAGCAAGTTCCCTTGCCGGTCTAGGAATGGTAGAACGATGGGTTCGATGACGGTTTGGATGTACCGTGCACTATTCAGTGTCCCCTCGACGATCACCAGTGGTGTACGGCCAGTGTAGGAGATCGCTCCCCACACCATGATGCCGGGTGTTGGCCCTGTGTGCCTCGGTCGTATGCAGTCCTGATTGTGGCGCTCACCTGCACGGCGCCAAACACGCATACGACCATCATTGGCACCAAGGCAGAAGCGACTCTCATCGCTGAAGACGACACGTCTCCATTCGTCCCTCCATTCACGCCTGTCGCGACACCACTGGAGGCGGGCTGCACGATGTTGGGGCGTGAGCGGAAGACGGCCTAACGGTGTGCGGGACCGTCGCCCAGCTTCATGGAGACGGTTGCGAATGGTCCTCGCCGATACCCCAGGAGCAACAGTGTCCCTAATTTGCTAGGAAGTGGCGGTGCGGTCCCCTACGGCACTGCGTAGGATCCTACGGTCTTGGCGTGCATCCGTGCGTCGCTGCGGTCCGGTCCCAGGTCGACGGGCACGTGCACCTTCCGCCGACCACTGGCGACAACATCGATGTACTGTGGAGACCTCACGCCCCACGTGTTGAGCAATTCGGCGGTACGTCCACCCGGCCTCCCGCATGCCCACTATACGCCCTCGCTCAAAGTCCGTCAACTGCACATACGGTTCACGTCCACGCTGTCGCGGCATGCTACCAGTGTTAAAGACTGCGATGGAGCTCCGTATGCCACGGCAAACTGGCTGACACTGACGGCGGCGGTGCACAAATGCTGCGCAGCTAGCGCCATTCGACGGCCAACACCGCGGTTCCTGGTGTGTCCGCTGTGCCGTGCGTGTGATCATTGCTTGTACAGCCCACTCGCAGTGTCCGGAGCAAGTATGGTGGGTCTGACACACCGGTGTCAATGTGTTCTTTTTTCCATTTCCACGAGTGTATATTGGCTAAAATTACAGTTATGTAGGATGAAGAACGGGATTTCCATTAAACCGACTTACAAATCACGAAAAATAATGAATCTTTCATCACACTTTCATTTTGTATTAGTTTCATTAACATCTGATTCACATAAGAATTTCCATCATTCTGAAAAGCCTGTTATTTTAAATGGTCTGATAAATTGCGACTCACATTGAGTATGAGACTCATAAGCACGAATGATAACTTAATCTCATTAAATTTGTTGAAAGTGGTAACGGCCGGATGAAACAAACTAGACCTATGGAAACTAATGAGCTGATGGCGGCACGGGAGTAATACCGTTACGGGACAGCAAGTCACTCAACTCCGTAATAGCTCTCGCAGAACAAAGGGAAGGCAAACGCTTGTAATTACACCCGCCAGCTGAGAACAAACTTCCAACAACGCTCACCGTTTTTAGCTTTCGTAATTACAAAGCTAGTCTCGGGACGTCTTTTCGAGCAGAACCTCTTCATTGTAGGTAAGACGGCGCTAGGCACACAGAGATGACATACAGGAGTGTTGTACCACCCTACTCTCTGTCATGTAGTAGTAAATGCGGAAGGAGTTAAAAATCAGTGCCTTCTTCATTTTATAAAAATAGCTAAATTCATGTTGCTCTGTACAAAACGTCCTAAAGAAAACCTAGAGCTAAAAAAATTGGCTAGGTGAGATTTCAGTACAAATTTAACTACATATGTAGACCGTTCATCCTTCCTGGTAATCCAGAACTCGGCGATGTTTATCTGTTACCGACATTGATACTGAAAGTTGTCGGTTCCGAAAATCCCAAGAATTTCGAGAACATTTTAAGTCCGATACCAAAAGACAAAAAAATATTTTTAGATACACTGAAGCGCCGAAGAAACTGGTATAGGTATGCGTATCAAATACAGAGATATGTGAACAGACAGACCACGGCGCTGCGGTCGGCAACGCCTATATAAGACAACTGGCGTCTGGCGCAGTTGTTAGATCTGTTACTGTTGTCACAATGGAAATTTATCAAGATTTAAGAGAGTTAGAACGTGATATTATAGTCAGCGCACGAGCGATGGAACACAGGATGTCCGAGGAAGTGGGCAAGTGGGGATTTTTTCCGTACGACCATTTCAAGAGTGTACCGTGAATATCTGGAATCCGAGAAAACGTCAAATCTCCGACATCACTGCGGCCGGAAAAAGATCCTGCAAGAACGGGATGAACGACGACTGAACAGATTCATTCAACGTGACAGAAGTGCAGCCTTTCCGCAAATTACTGCAGACTTCAATGCTGGGCCATCAGCAAGTGTCAGCATGCGAACCATTCACCGAAACATCATCGATACGGGTTTTCGGTGCCGAAGTCCCACTCCTGTAACCTTGATGACTGCATGACACAAAGCTTTACGCCTCGCCTGGGCTCGGCAACACCGACACTGGGCTATTGATGACTGGAAACATGTTGCCTGGTCGGACGAGTCTCGTTTCAAATTGTATGGAGCAGATGGACGTGTACGGGTATGAAGACAACCTCGTGAATCCATGGACCCTGCATGTCAGCAGGAGACTGTTCAAGCTGGTGGAGACTGTAATGGTGTTGGGTGTGTGCAGTTGGAGTGATATGGGACCTCTGATACGTATAGATACCACTCTGGCAGGTGACACGTACATATGCATCCTGTCTGATCAGGGCATCCATTCGTTTACAATGTGCATTCCGACGGACTTTGGCAATTCCAGCAGGACAATGCGCCACCCTACACGTCAAAAACTGTTGCAGACTGGCTCCAGGAGCACATCTTCTGAGTTTAAACAATTCCGCTAGACACCAAACTCCCTAGACATGAACATTATTGAGAATATCTGGGATTCGTTGCAACGTGCTGTTAAGAAGAGATATTCAGCCCTTCGTACTCTTACGGATTTAATGACAGCCCTGCAGGGTTCATGGTGTCAAATTCCTCCAGCACTACTTCAGACATTAGTCGAGTCCACGCCACGGCATTTTGCGGCACTTCTGTGTGCTCGCGGGGTCCTACACGATATTATGCAGGTGTACCAATTTCTTTGGCTCTTCAGTGTGTGTGTTACTATCTAACGCCTGGCATATGCTGCAGGCCCTCTTTGAATTTTTTTCAACTCAATGAGATGAACTAATTATTAAGCTTACGTATGGAAAGTGTTGTAAGGGTTAGTCACTTTAGTGAAATAAACTGTTACACAGGATTACTAACATGTGCGAAGGTCCAAAGATGGTACCGAAGTGTCGAAAATTGCAGCACTGTCTTTCTCGTCGTCGGTTTTTAACGGAAAACAGGTACATTATCGCTGTAAAAGCAGTATAATTACAAGCCATGCCAATTATTTTGCAAAAACCACGTGTAAATCGAATCGCTCAGCTACTTTTTGAGATAGCTTTTTCTAAATACACCAACAAACGTGGTTTCCATACAGATAAGGATTGGTACAGTGAACAAACCAGAATCACACATTAAAGTGTTGTAAACCCTGACGTCTGGTCTTGCAGCTAGCACGTATTGTATTTTTTATTTACTTTTGTCGCGATCAGATACAAAAGTGCCAGCTGCAGGCTTGGCTACCTTCTGTATTCATCCTCAAGCGTGCATTTCTATCTGTGTTTCAATATTTTTGTTCAACACCTGCACATGGATGTTAAGTGGTACAGCATTCCTTAAAGATACGTTGGACAGTCGGCGTTGATGCAGCGATAAATTGGGCATCTTCATTTACTATGTGGTCACGGGCAAGTCCAAATACGGTGGATCCTTTCTGACTTTCTGTCACGTCTCCATGTCGACCCATCTTACGGCCCTGAGTCCATACAAATAACTGGTACATACCACAATTGCATTCCCGTAACTTACACTGGCGGTGGAGGATCGTATGACCGCTTGACACCAGTTCTACAGCAAAGTGATCAGTGTGCTCTGGTAATGGGGTGACCATTACTTCTTCGTGACTGGAGTCCACATATGAAATAAGAAGAAAATACTGTCAACATGAGTACTAATATTCTTCTTCTTCTAATTATGCGGCTGTGTTACGGATATTATCTCATTCCCATGCACATGTTGCGTAAAAATTAACGAGATTACGTCAAGCATACGGCTTAGACAACATTATCGTTTATGGAGCATTTCTTCTTACACGTGTTATGGAAACAAGCGATACAGCGCACAGGAAGCCAGATGCATTCCAGAGCGTTCGAGACTCACTGCGGCATCTCGCCGTGGACTGTATTCATATAAGAGATGAACACTTTATGAGATGTAGCGTAAAGCGCAGCAAATGACATGTGCTATAAACAACTGTTCCTGCTATCATATTAAGCGTGACAGTATGATATATGAGTACAGCGCGGACACGTTCTGACGTAATGTCTTTTTCCAAATTTTCGGCCGTTTCTGATGTATGAAAGCGCAAGTTATTCACAGAAACACAAAAATATTGAAGTTTTGCTATGGTGAAGGTCTCTAATGACGTCTAGAACTAAACGCAACATACACTTACCTCCTTTCACCGTCATTCTAAGGCATACTTTAGCTGCCCATTCACACAACCTCTAATCGTCAGCTGGTTACACGCGTCGTCGGCAAATGGGAGGAGCACTATGAAATGACGTACCTGCGAACAAGAGAGAGAGTTTCCATGAGTTTCCATATTACATTGGCGGGTCTCGGTGCTCAGAACTGTTTACAATGAATTAATAGTGATCACAGATGTATTCTTCTTTATTAGTAATTAACATACTTATTCTATTTGAAACTTGGCCACTGTGTGTCTATTTGCGTGACCTAAAATACCTTCTGGATACTAGGTTTTGATTAATTAATCTTTTTTAGATGACAGTATGGTTTCATAACTGACTGAATAAATAGACTTTGTGTTACTGCAGTTTGGCTGTTAATCTACACTCCTGAAAATGGAAAAAAGAACACATTGACACCGGTGTGTCAGACCCACCATACTTGCTCCGGACACTGCGAGAGGGCTGTACAAGCAATGATCACACGCACGGCACAGCTGACACACCAGGAACCGCGGTGTTGGCCGTCGAATGGCGCTAGCTGCGCAGCATTTGTGCACCGCCGCCGTCAGTGTCAGCCAGTTTGCCGTGGCATACGGAGCTCCATCGCAGTCTTTAACACTGGTAGCATACCGCGACAGCGTGGACTTGAACCGTATGTGCAGTTGACGGACTTTGAGCGAGGGCGTATAGTGGGCATGCGGGAGACCGGGTGGACGTACCGCCGAATTGCTCAACACGTGGGGCGTGAGGTCTCCACAGTACATCGATGTCGCCAGTGGTCGGCGGAAGGTGCACGTGCCCGTCGACCTGGGACCGGACCGCAGCGACGCACGGATGCACGCCAAGACCGTAGGATCCTACGCAGTGCCGTAGGGGACCGCACCGCCACTTCCCAGCAAATTAGGGTCACTGTTGCTCCTGGGGTATCGGCGAGGACCATTCGCAACCGTCTCCATGAAGCTGGGCTACGGTCCCGCACACCGTTAGGCCGTCTTCCGCTCACGCCCCAACATCGTGCAGCCCGCCTCCAGTGGTGTCGCGACAGGCGTGAATGGAGGGACGAATGGAGACGTGTCGTCTTCAGCGATGAGAGTCGCTTCTGCCTTGGTGCCAATGATGGTCGTATGCGTGTTTGGCGCCGTGCAGGTGAGCGCCACAATCAGGACTGCATACGACCGAGGCACACAGGGCCAACACCCGGCATCATGGTGTGGGGAGCGATCTCCTACACTGGCCGTACATCACTGGTGATCGTGGAGGGGACACTGAATACTGCACAGTACATCCAAACCGTCATCGAACCCATCGTTCTACCATTCCTAGACCGGCAAGGGAACTTGCTGTTCCAACAGGACAATGCACGTCCGCATGTATCCCGTGCCACCCAACGTGCTCTAGAAGGTGTAAGTCAACTACCCTGGCCAGCAAGATCTCCGGATCTGTCCCCCATTGAGCATGTTTGGGACTGGATGAAGCGTCGTCTCACGCGGTCTGCACGTCCAGCACGAACGCTGGTCCAACTGAGGCGCCAGGTGGAAATGGCATGGCAAGCCGTTCCACAGGACTACATCCAGCATCTCTACGATCGTCTCCATGGGAGCATAGCAGCCTGCATTGCTGCGAAAGGTGGATATACACTGTACTAGTGCCGACATTGTGCATGCTCTGTCGCCTGTGTCTATGTGCCTGTGGTTCTGTCAGTGTGATCATATGATGTATCTGACCCCAGGAATGCGTCAATAAAGTTTCCCCTTCCTGGGACAATGAATTCACGGTGTTCTTATTTCAATTTCCAGGAGTGTATTTTCAAACACGTGGTATTACATACTGCTAGTCAATCAAAGACGCATGCCAATCGCTTCACTCTTTAACGGGCATGCGACAATGCAACCAACTCAGTACACATTCAGCTGTGTAGTACTATGGGTCAATACATCAATGTTTTTATTTCATTACTACGACTGTCTGTTGTAAAAACGCTTTGCTCAATTGGTTTTATCTCTGAGAAGTTATGATTTGTCTAAATGACTACGTATGTTGAGCATGTGGTTATTCACGCTCACAAACATTGCTATTCTATCGCCCCTTTCAGGATTTTTTTTAAAAATTTGTGACGTAGTGTAATTTGCACGAAGTTATGTCTTGATGGATTATGCGTCAGTTCAAATACGTCTATGTTTTCATATTGTTGATGGCTGACCCTGTACGTACTTATACGGCAACGTTATTCTCGTATGTAATTCCATCCGAAACTGGCGTTAAATTAGTAAAAAAGTTTCAAATTCACCCAGTTGTGAATCCACATTGTCATTTATAAAAGTAATTTTGGTTGAGGATATATACGCAACAAAATTAACGGAGAAAAGTTTGTTAGATATTTTGTGTTCTGACTGTTGACGCAGTGTCTTTCAGCCCAGCCTTCCATTATCTCGCATCAACTATTTAATATTTACATAGTATACAGTTGGATCATCGCAAGCAATAGCGTTTTAAACGTTCCGAGGGTAACGAATCTCCACTGCCCTCACCTCGCCGTTCTTCCAGCTACGAAGTTCAATATACTGTGCTTTAGTTTTTTCACTCATTCCATGAGTGTCAATTTCATCACGGAATACCCTCCTCAGACTATAAGAAATTGTTGCAACACTCGCGCAAAGAGACCTCTGTTCACTATCTCGACGTTCCAGAAAATGCTGCACAAAAGTGGACATTGTTTTCTGCAGCTTCCAACTTCTGTAGCGTTCTTCAAGTCTTGTACAAACGGGTCTACCAGTTTTTCCTACGTAATATGACCCACACTCTTTGTAATTGATCTTAAGTGTGTCCGCACTGGGGATTGCGTATTTGTCGGGTTCAACAAATTCTTGCATACCGCCTCTATAATATAGTAGGGCCCTGAATATTCCCTTCTCTTCAAAGTATTGCTGCTTTTTGACAAAGGTAAAATGTCTTAGATAAGTTACAGAGAATATGGCTCGTACTACATAGGTTGTACCAGTAGATCATTGCGCAGCAGATTTAAAGTACGCCAAGGAAGCTGGAAGCTGCAGGAAACAGATTACATTTGCGCAGCAGCATCTGCACACCAGACGCAGTTATGTAGCAGATGTAGAAATACTGCAAAAGAGGGGGAAACTGCTTCTGGTTACTAGAGGTCTCACAAAAACCATTGTAATCAGATACTGACTGAAAAAACTGACTTCAGTTTCCCAACATTGCCTGATACTACCCAATCTCACTGACTGCCCTGCCCACCTTTGTTAATATGTACCCCATTAATTTATTTTAAAGCCATATAATTGTTTTTGCCTTGATGGTTGTGAATTATTGGTTTTTGATGGTTCTGTACCTCAATCGGTAACAACGGAACCCTTACAGGATCACGTCATTGTTAGTTTGCCTGTCTGTCCGACTATTCAAAACCGTTTTTCTAGGGGAACGGATGACGTATCAAGTTAACATTTATGTCACATACTACGGTCTAAGGTCCCCTGACGACGAGAAAAAGTGAAGCGCCTAAGTCAACGCAATCAAAAGATGCTGCCATTTATGTCATACGTTTCGATATTCGCTAACGCAGTCACCAAAACGTACATGATACTTTCCGTTGACCTAGAGTCACGAAATTTGCCAAGAAGCAAGGTTTCGCATGACAACCAAAGGACAACATGCAACAATTGTTAAACCGCAATTATATCACAAGGAAAAAATTTTAGTCATTTGTTATTAGACTGTCTATCTTCCCGCCCGTCCGTAAATCCACCTTTTTCTCAGGTAAGGACAGACGTGTCACATTGCAATTTATGTCACACACTAAGCTTTATGGTCGTTTAGTGGTTTACAAATGTTAAGCTTCTAAGCCAACACTATCAAGGGATACTGTCGTTTAGGTCACATATTTTGATACCTGCAGACTCACTCATTAATACTTATGGCGTATTTCCCGTCGACGTAGAGTCATGAAATTTGGCAAGCAGGAAGGTTTCATTGTACATACAGAGGGGAAAAAAGAAAACAGTAAATTTTTAATTTATAATTATATCACACGAAAAAATATTTCTTTTTTCATTTGCTATACGACTTCAAATTTTTAAATTAAAACCTTCTAGAAAGTCTTGGAACCCGTGGGACCAATATCTTGCCGGTATGAATGTCGAAAAAAGACGAAAATCGTCGAGGTCCTCGATTCCCGGAATGGACGGACTGTCTGTATACGTAATTAAGTTTCTACGGAACTCTCAGTACACGAGTCCTACTCGTACGTGACTAATCATTCTTCTATTTTTTACTAACATGCACTATAACATTTTTATCAGTAACGCTGAAACCCGAAAATTAGGGCGCAAAAAATAATAAATGTTGTGGAAAAAGGTGTGTGTTTTCCCTGTGATCATCTGTCGCGTAGTAGCCCAACAGAGATTGGTCGTGGTTCGCACATTGTAGAAAGCTGTGGAAATGTCACCGGTGTGGTTGAATTTTCGAATACAGGGGAGTCTTGTCGTTTTTTGTCCGCTTTAATTATGTCACAAAACACGACTTTTTCACAATTCTATCTAACGCCCAAATTGCAGTATCTTTCAAAATGTACTTCAACTGCTAACAGAAAAAAATACTTATATTACGAAGGAAACGCCGTTAACGAGCAAGGACATTACTGGCAGCTACAACTAACGACACGTTTCGCGCTGTCATTCACCAAGGCGTTCGTGAAATTCGCTAGTTGTTGACAATTATTACTGTATTCAGTATACTCTAACGAGATATTTACTGAATTAACAGCCTTTACTGCAACAGCACTTTTCAGGAGCCGGCCGCTGTGGCAGAGCTGTTCTAGGCGCTTCAGCCCGGAACCGCGCTGTTGCTAAGGTCGCAGGTTCGAATCCTGCCTCGGGCATGGATGTGTGTAATGTCCTTAGGTTAGCTAGGTTTACGGTAGTTCTAAGTCTAGGGTACTGATGACAGCTATTGAGTCCCATAGTGCTTAGAGCCATTTGAACCATTTTTTAACTTTTCAGGAGTCAGGAAACATATTACGAGGTGCATTCAAGTTCTAAGGCCTTCGATTTTTTTTCTCCAGACTGGAAAGAGATAGAAACATGCACATTGTTTTAAAATGAGGCCGCGTTCATTGTCAATACGTCCCAGAGATGGCAGCACCGTACGGCAGATGGAATTTTACCGACAGCGGCGAGAATGAGAACTGTTTTAAATACTTAAAATGGCGACTTTTCCTTACTTGAACAGCGTGCAATCATTCGTTTTCTGAATTTGCGTGGTGTGAAACCAATTGAAATTCATCGACAGTTGAAGGAGACATGTGGTGATGGTGTTATGAACGTGTCGAAAGTGCGTTCGTGGGTGCGACAGTTTAATGAAGGCAGAACATCATGTGACAACAAACCGAAACAACCTCGGGCTCGCACAAGCCGGTCTGACGACATGATCGAGAAAGTGGAGAGAATTATTTTGGGGGATCGCCGAATGACTGTTGTACAGATTGCCTCCAGAGTTGGCATTTCTGTGGGTTCTGTGCACACAATCCTGCATGACGACCTGAAAATGCGAAAAGTGTCATCGAGGTGGGTGCCACGAATGCTGACAGACGACCACATGGCTGCCCGTGTGGCATGTTGCCAAGCAATGTTGACGCACAACGACAGCATGAATGGGACTTTCTTTTCGTCGGTTGGGACAATGGATGAGATGTGGATGCCATTTTTCAATCCAGAAACAAAGCGCCAGTCAGCTCAATGGAAGCACACAGATTCACCGCCACCAAAAAAATTTCGGGTAACCGCCAGTGTTGAAAAAAATGATGGTGTCCATATTCTGGGTCAGCGAAGGCGTAATCCTTACCCATTGCGTTCCAAAGGGCACTACGGTAACAGGTGCATCCTACGAAAATGTTTTGAAGAACAAATTCCTTCCTGCACTGCAACAAAAACGTCCGGGAAGGGCTGCGTGTGTGCTGTTTCACCAAGACAACGCACCCGCACATCGAGCTAACGTTACGCAACAGTTTCTTCGTGATAACAACTTTGAAGTGATTCCTCATACTCCCTACTCACCTGACCTGGCTCCTAGTGACTTTTGGCTTTTTCCAACAATGAAAGACACTCTCCGTGGCCGCACATTCACCAGCCGTGCTGCTATGGCCTCAGCGATTTTCCAGTGGTCAAAACAGACTCCTAAAGAAACCTTCGCCGCTGCCATGGAATCATGGCGTCAGCGTTGTGAAAAATGTGTACGTCTGCAGGGCGATTACGTCGAGAAGTAATGCCAGTTTCATCGATTTCGGGTGAGTAGTTCATTAGAAAAAAAATCGGAGGCCTTAGAACTTGAATGCACCTCGTACTTCCCTCCACATACAACTCGCGTATTGACTACGAGGAGAAAATTCGAGAAAATTAGAGCCACTACAGAGGCTTACCGACACTCATTCTTCCCACGCACTAGTCGCAAGTGGAACAGGGTTGGAGGGATCAGATAGTGGTACCGAAAGTACCCTCAGCCACACACCATTAGGTGGCTTGCGGAGTATGATGTAGAAGTAGACGAGGTGGAACTGCAAATTCCAGAAAGTAAAAAAAAATATCTTTAACAGTGTGAAAACATTGATATTAAACATCGATTGTTCATGGATCAAAGTATAACAGGGAGAGACTGAGACAGTTATTTAGGGGTATAGACAGAGCCACTCTGTTGATTCCGCAGCACTGTAGACAGCGTAATAGAAGCCAGTGCCTTGTGCTGAACGGCGAATGTTCATCGGAGACAAAGGTATCTTAGCGAAATGGAATGGGACCGCTCTTGATCTCTAAATACACTATGTGATCAAAAGCATCCGGATATCCCTATTTAATGCGGAACTGACCATTAGATGTCACGAGAGGTGGACCGGCCGGCGTAAAAGGAGTCAGAGATTAGGTTGTTGTCAGTAGAGAAGTGACAGCGGAATGGGTTCAACAGTCGCGCTCAGTAACTTCGGACGCGGTCTAATCACTGGATGTCACCTGAACAACAGATACGTCAGTGATGTTTCAACCTTTCTAAAGCTTCTCAATTGGACTGTTTGTGGTGTTACTGTGAAGTGGAAACGCGAAATAACAACCACAAGTTTTGCAGACCTCATGTGCTGACGAAGAGGGAGGCGTCGAGCATCGTGAAAAGTGGTTGTAAAAAATCTCATAAAATCAGCGTAAGGAATTAATCGTGAGTGCGGAAGTGCTACCAGCAGTCCAGCTGTCACAGTGGCTGCGCATAGTGACTTAAAAATAATACGGTTCAATAGTCGAGCAGCTTCTGACAAGCCACACATTTCTGTTGTCAGTACTAAGTGACGCTTGAGGTGGTGTAGGGGGGCAACACCACTCAACAGTGGATAACTGGAAACGAGAGATCCGAGTGATGACTTCATACCCAATGACAGTTTGATGCAAGGGTTTGGGTTTGGCGAATTCCTTGTGAACGTTACTTGCCATCATGTGTAGTGTCAGCAGTGAAGTAAAGAGGAGGTGGTGTTACGGTACGAGGGTGTTCTTGTGGTTAGGGTGTGGTATCCTTACAGCCCTCAGAAAAACTGGAATGCGAAAGAATATGAACACATTTAACAGCTGTGTGTACCGCGAAAGATACTGGAGTATTTTGAAGACAATAACTTATTTTATCAGTCTGAAAAAGCACCTTATCTCAAAGCAGCATCTGCGGGATAGTGGTTTGTGGACAATACCTGAAATGTACTGGTCTGTGGTGTGTCCCGATCTGAACCCAGTGGAACACTTTTGAGATGAGTTACAACGTCGAATTTGGGCCAGACTCCACAATCTAACACCACTATCTTCTCTGGTTTCGGCTCTTGGGGTAGATGGGATTTCAATGAAGTGTCTGAATTTCAATGGAAGAATGGCAGCCCATCAAAATTCAAGCTGACATAAAGGCTGAGGATGGACACAGTCCATATTAATTTCCACTAATTCATGTTCAGTACTTTTGATCAGATCGTACATAGAAACAATCTGACCAACAGGGTCAGCTGCAGTCTCCTACTCTTTGCTGAAGACGGTATAGTGTGGAGAACAATAATGTCTTTAAATGACTGTACGAGTTTACACGATGGCTTGGACACAAATTTCTATTCGAAGTGCTGAATTGCAGCTTGCTCTAAGAGTGGAAAATGTAAATCAATGTAGATTAGTAAGGAAAACAACGTTGAAATGTTAGAAGACAGAGGTCTGGTCCTTGACACAGTCACGACGATTAAATATATAGGCGTAACATTAAAAAGTGGCTGAAATAGAACGAACTCGTAAGGTCGGTTGTAGGGAAGACGAATGGCCGACTACCGTTTGTTGCCAGTAGTCTACGAACGTGTAACTCATTCACAGAGGAGGCTGCGTACGGGACACTTCTGCGACCCGTTCGTGAGTACAGGTCAAATTTTTGGGATCCCACGAGTTCGTATGAAAGTGAGACAGCGAAAAAATTCACAGGCTTGCTGCTAGAATTGTTACCGACAGGTTACAATGATGGAGATCCTCCGTGGACTCGAATGGCAATTCTTGGGTGGAAGACGACATTCTTTTCGCGAAACACTATTGAGAAATTTTAGAGAACCAGTGTTTCCGACAGAATGCAGAACTGTTTTAAGTACTAACACACATCTCGCGTAGGAACTGCGAAGACAAGATAAGATAAATTAGGGTATTTACAGAAGCATATAGGCGGTCGTTTTTCCCTTGCTCCATTTGCGAGTTGGACAAGAAAGGGAATGACTAACTTGATACAAGGTACCAGCATGGTGGCTTGCGGACTGTGTACGTGGCTGCAGATGTAATGTGAAAATCACAAGGAAGTTGGTACTGGTTTCTTAGGCTCAGCTAGTTGAGCCTTATAGAAGCCTCTGCCAGGCTCCCAAACCTCTACCTTGTGCGGCGAATAGACATTACGATGGGCACCGTTAAGGCAAGCTACTGTATGTTTGAAAAACATCAATCGATATTAATAATCCTAAAAACGTTGATTGCCATTATTTAAACTTGTGCGAAAAACATTTTGAACGCGTCTTGATAATTTATATTCTGTGATAGGTTATTGAGATGTTCGCCCCCTGTAGCTGAGTGGTCAGCGCGACAGAATGTCAATCCTAAGGACCTGGGTTCGATTCTATGCTGGGTCGGAGATTTTCTCCGCTTAGGGGCTAGGTGTTGTGTTGTCCTAGTCATTATCATTTCATCCCCATCGACGCGCAAATCGCCGAAGTGGCGTCAAATCGAAAGACTTGCACCCGGCGAACGGTCTATCCGACGTGAGGTCATAATCACACGACATTTATTTATTATTCAGAAATATATTTTCTGTATCTTTCGGGGTAATTCTGCCACATAGTTTTCAACCAAGAGCCACTTCTGAACCACTGGGAGAGGAATCCTTCCGGGAGCTCTGAGCGGTGGAAAACTGCCAGCTTTACGTGTAACTGTAGCTACTGGAACTGCCTTTTGCAGAGGCTGCACTTCGTTTCCTGCAAAATCTGGGTTGCGTTGCTCACTTTCGCAGGCTGCAGTTCCACGGAGAGAATGTGGTCTAGGCAGAGAGAGAGAGAGAGAGAGAGAGAGAGAGAGAGAGAGAGAAGCAGCCAAACGCTCCAGCACAAGGGAGCAGCGACCCGCAATCTGCTGGAGAGGACACGCCTTCTCCAGGGACAATGGCACCGTGAACAAAGACGGCACGACGGGGACCACTTGAGGATTACACGCCGTCTGCCACCCTAACACCCGATTTGTGTTGACTCCCGCGACTGTTTTCCTCTGCCATGCAACTAAATGGCAGCTGCACATCAGTGAATGGAACAGTCTACGAACTGAGAGGCCGAAGCATTATTTAAGACGAGCGGGTCTAGATGGCAAGGTTTGCTGTATACTGGTATCTCATGAATTATTGATCGCCGTTTTGCACATAATCTGGAGCAAATAAAACATTTTTATACGACGGGAATGTCATAATCGTAGATAAAGTAAGTTTGTTTTTTTTTTTAAAAAAAAAAGGGAAAAGATAAGACAGGACTATTCGGCGAACACGAGCGCTCACGTTCGGTCACTGCCTGAATAATAAGCGCTTGGGAAATGAGAATATGTTAAGGTCATCTTAGTTTTAAACGCAAGCACATATACTCAATGGTGCAGTGCTGAATGTGGAAAGTGGCTCTTTTAAAACCTATGAAAAGCAGTAATGTGGTTGGGTTAGGAATTTCAAAGCGCACCAGTATGAATGTATAATAGTCTCAATGCATAACACACTTCAGTGCAGGATTCAGTCAGAGCTTACAGACTCGCAGTGTGACAGGCAGTTGAGTGCTAAGTTCCATAATAAAACAAGTCTTATAGACTCGTAAACTTTCGAAAATTCAGGTTGAAGAAAAATGTTATACAAGTCTGCAGTTACGACTATGTCGATGTTTGGACCTACATATTTCTGTGAGCAACTCTCTTCCCACATAGAAGAGAAAGCGATCTTCCCACAGAAGCTAAGTTGCAGATATCAATTTAAAGGCCTATCTGTGATTTCGCAGTGCTCAGAAAGTGATACCAGTCATTCCTGCTATACTGAAAAGAAAAGTAACTTTTATTGATTGGCATACAGTGTTTCTATGTTTTAACGTGTGAATAAAATAGCTAAAAAACACAAGGTAATGCCAGTTTAAATCATCCGAAAACGACATTCCTTATCAGGTTGCATCAATCGTAACAAATATCATATTTCGTATTTAGCTCCCGTTGTTCTTTGTCTTATCAATTAAAAGAAATGCCTCATTTCATAGTCATTTCCCACAAGGGCAACAACTTTAGGAAATAAATTTGCCACGAAAGCATATTAATCAGCCCCACCGTCAAATGATACATCTCTGTAGAACTATTAGAGGCTTTAAAATGGACTCGTTGACAAGTTTCTTGTGCCAAACTGCCTTGTTTCGATTCCTCCTCTTCTTCTCTCCCATCCTTTACTCCTTTCATTGCTCGTCGTGAGCCAACCGGTTGCTCACTGCAGAGGCGTGATTGGAGCCAGCGCGTACGAGAAGAACAGTGAACAGGCCTGATCTAAACTACGTGGTCACTAGCCTCCACACATGACCAATTACGTTAGCACATTACGTACTACATAAAATTCAGCTTCGTATATGTACATGATATAATAGTTACTACGGGTGCAGGGTCAACCCTATACACCAGGGACGTACAGACTTGCTAGTACTACGGACCGCAAACTTCTCACTGTGTCTACGTACGGAACGCAAAAAGAAGACATATGTATCATCAGTCCACACCATGTATTTCAAAATATTCATTTTACTGAACAAATACCTCTATCCCAAGGACAGCTAGGCTGTCAAGGTCCACTAGATGCAAGTTCTACAAGGGCACGCCCTCTTCTTACCGTAATGGACAGAATGATGAATTAAAAAAAAAAAAATATTGCAAGAATGAACAGTAATGGGCCAGCTGCAGTCTGCGATCTGTGCATTCCTCCTATAGGCTTTCGCCCATGGCGGTGAAGTCTTAAGAAGAAACCCAGAAGATTGCAGTAAATTCAATTTTCTGTTGGATTTTGTTGTAAGCGGTTTTTCCTCCCGACCAACAAAATGTTGAAGTTACTATTGTGACCACGCCAGCAACAGCAACTGGTGGACACGCTCACTTTCGTAGAAGATTCTTTCGCTTAAAATACTTCTTCAACGTAAGTGTCATACACACATTAGAAGTACTTCTTCTAACTCTCACTGAAATGCTTCATAAAAAATAAATTGTCGTTTTAATAATATTTTCCCAAATATCTTGTGTTTCATAAACGCATGATTGAACTTTCTGGTGAAAATTGATTTAAAATGTGGAGCAGAGAAATTGTTGTGCGTCAAAGATCTAGTCGATCATTGTGTACTGTTGGACTCTTGACTTATAATGCAGTGACCAACAAAAAAAAGGGGTGGGGGTAAATCACCCAGAAGATGTGGTCGGATGTCGATGTAACTTGATACACGTACACACCATCGGTGGGTATTTAAATGATTTAAATGATTTGCGTTTTAATTCACTGTGGCAGGTAGCATGTTCACCACGTCGCTGTGAGAACATCGGGATGCTGCGTACTCGTCCGAGACAGTGTTATCAGCAATTGCCAGTATTTGAAAGGGGTCTCGTAGTTTGTCTCCATTTGGCTGGCTGGTCCAGTCGTGTAATATCCAGGTTTGTGAGGTATTCAGACGTGACCTCAGCCCAGTACTGGACTTCATTGGAACGTGAAGGGAGGCATAGTTTGTCATCGACGTTCCGGTCGCCCATGTCTGACAATCATAACAGAAGATCACCGTATTGTGCACCGATCTCATCTTAGTCCCTTCAGATCTGCGCCTGTGACCCCAGAACAAGTATTGTACTTAAGAGGCGCAGTGTGAGATAGAGGCAGGGTTTTGTATCCCAGAATTTACATCGGCACATAGAAACACAATCTGTGCACAACGAAAATGAAAATGCAAATGACTCATTTGGCCAGACTCACTACTTGGTGTGGCCGGCCGCAGTGGCCGTGCGGTTCTAGGCGCTACAGTCTGGAGCCAAGCGACCGCTACGGTCGCAGGTTCGAATCCTGCCTCGGGCATGGATGTGTGTGATGTCCTTAGGTTAGTTAGGTTTAATTAGTTCTAAGTTCTAGGCGACTGATGAGCTCAGAAGTTAAGTCGCATAGTACTCAAAGCCAGAGAGGGCCACTACTTGGTGTACCCTCCTATCTATAAAGAAATTGAACAAACTAATTACCTCAATAATATGAATTCTCCAAACCATCGTCATGAAGTTCCCATCTACTGGAATGATGGAATGTGTTAAGGGCCACAAAATGTGTATTTGAAATTAAGCAGCAGTTTTAACAAGTAACAACTAACATTTATTAATCAGAATAGCTGACTAACATAAAAAGTGTAGTTAATTAGGCTTGGCAAAGTAAAGATAGTGGTGGAAGGAATTCCGCGATTTTGCCATTGATGAAAATAAAAGGATAACGTAGTCTGAAAAAAATTAACACAAGGCTGATAATGGTCGTCACCTAACTACACTACTGGTCATTAACATTGCTAAACCCCGAAGATGACGTGCTACAGACGCGAAATTTAACCGACAGGAAGAAGATGCTGTGATATGCAAATAATTAGCTTCTCAGAGCATTCACACTAGCTTGGCGCCGGTGGCGACACCTACAACATGCTGACATGAGGAAAGTTTCCAACCGATCTCTCATACACAAACTGCAGTTGACCGGCGTTGCCTGGTGAAACGTTGCTGTGTTGCCTCGTGTAAGGAGGAGAAATGCGTACCATCACGTTTCCGACTTTCATAAAGGCCGGATTGTAGCCCATCGCGATTGCGGTATACCGTATCGCGACATTGCTGCTCGCGTTGGTCGAGATCCAATGACTGTTAGCAGAATATGGAATCGGTGGGTTCAGGAGGGTAATACGGAACACCGTGCTGGATCCCAACGGCCTCGTATCACTAGCAGTCGAGATGACAGGCATCTTATCCGCATGTCTGTAACGGATCGTGGAGCCACGTGTCGATCCCTGAGTCAACAGATGGTGACGTTTCCAAGACGACAACCATCTGCACGAACAGTCCGACGACGTTTGCAGCAGCATGGACTATCAGCTCGGATACCATGGCTGCGGTTACCCTTCACGCTGCATCACAGGTAGGAGCGCCTGCGATGGTGTACTCAACGACGAACCTGGGTGCACGAATGGCAAAAAGTCATTTTTTCGGATGAATCCAGGTTCTGTTTACAGCATCATGATGGTCGCATCCTTGTTTGGCGACATCGCGGTTAACGCATATTGGAAGCGTGTATTCGTCATCGCCATACTGGCTTATCACCCGGCGTGATGGTATGGGGTGCCATTGGTTACACGACTCGGACTCCTCTTGTTCGCATT
This sequence comes from Schistocerca piceifrons, assembly GCF_021461385.2. Classification (NCBI taxonomy): domain Eukaryota; kingdom Metazoa; phylum Arthropoda; class Insecta; order Orthoptera; family Acrididae; genus Schistocerca; species Schistocerca piceifrons. Next base: position 260,065,455 of record NC_060140.1, on the reverse strand, counting down.
GATGGCACTTTGAACAGTGGACGTTACATTTCAGATGTTTTACGACCCGTGGCTCTACCCTTCATTCGATCCCTGCGAAACTCTACATTTCAGCAGGATAATGCACGACCGCATGTTGCAGGTCCTGTACGGGCCTCTCTGGATACAGAAAATGTTTGACCGCTGCCCTGGCTAGCACCTTCTCCAGATCTCTCACCAATTGAAAACGTTTGGTCAATGGTGGCCGAGCAACTGGCTCGTCACAATACGCCAATACTCTTGATGAACTGTGGTATCGTGTTGAAGCTGCATGGGCAGCTGTACCTGTACACGCCATCCAAGCTCTGTTTGACTCAATGCCCAGGCCTATCAAGGCTGTTATCACGGCCAGAGGTGGTAGTTCTGGGTCATGATTTCTCAGGATCTATGCACCCAAATTGCGTGCAAATGTTATCACATGTCAGTTCTGGTGTAATATATTTGTCCAATAAATACCCGTTTATCATGTGCATTTCTTCTTGGTGTAGCAAGTTTAATGGCCAGTAGTGTACATTTAGAGCATGCTGCCATTCATTACACAAACCAGAAAGTTTGTCCAGGTCATCTAGTCTCCTCCAACAGTTACTCAACGACGAGAACTTCCCGCATAGCACAGCGTTATCAGCGAACAACCGCAGACTGCTGCTCATGCTATCCGTCAGATCATTTATTTGCACAGGGAGTAAGGGCGATCCTACACACTTTCGTAGGGCTCTCCTGTCGATATCCTTGTCTCTGACGTCGGAGGGTGACGTCTGGGTTATTTTACTTAAGAAGTCTTCCAGCCACTCACGTATCTTTGAGCACATTCCGTATGCTGTACCGGTACCTTCGTTAACAGTCTGCAGTGGATCACAGTGTCACAAGCTTTCCATAAATCTAGGAATATTGAACTTACCTGTCACCCTTCATTCATGGTTCGCAGGACATCATGGTGATTAAAGACAAAGATGAGTTTCGCATGAGCAATGCTATCTAAATTCTTGTTGATTTGTGGACAGAAGCTTTACAGTCTCGAGGAAATTTATTGTATTCTAACTCAGAATGTATTCAATAAATCTGTAAGGAGCCAATCGCATCGCATAGGCTTCGGGAGCCATCCATCGACTGGTGTGTCTTTCCTCCCATGATTTTTTGGCCACCCATTGTAACAAGAAAGCAAAAACTGGATCCCAGGAAAAGAAGGTATTGTAGCACCGTCTCAAGATATTGCCCAAGAGGGGATGCAACCATCTGCTGTCTTCTTTCAACCGCAGAAGGCGAAAGCGACGTGGTGCAGATGTAATGAGATTCCTAAGAAATCTGCGGACGACCGCTCCGGTTGCAATTCACAAGCAGGGGCTAGGCAGGAGAAGTTCTGCGGTAGCTGCAGACGTCAGAAGGGGAAGGAGTGGCACTTTCCGGATACTTATCGCATTTCCTGGGGGACACATTCCCAAACTGCAGCGGAGGTGGCAATTGAAGGCCGGGCGTCTTGCGAGAGACGAGATATGTCGGGACGGGACGGGGGAACTTGGCTTGTAGCCCGGGAGTTGCCCCGCTGCAGCGCCTTCCGCTTAGACTACGAGTCGCGCAAATTTGCGAGCTCATTAACTCGCGGAGCCGTGAAGTTTGCCGTGGCGTATGGAAGCGCGATAAGCCCCGAGAGAAAGGAAATACGCCCACAACTCATCTGTACACTCTCTTCCCGTTCCTGCCCGTTGGAACTTCTCCGCAGCGCTCTTCAAAGGTCTTAAACGGTCGCTTGTGAACAGTGCATCAGCACTAACGTGGAGTAGAGTAAGGAAATGTATAATACTTAGCGTTTAACTAGCAATGCATTCGAGAAAAGTATTTAGACTTTTATTCAAGTGCTGACACAAGTTTGCTTCCCAGACTCAGTTCAGAAGTTTATTGGTCATCCGATTCACCAATCTTATCTTCAGATTCTCCTGCATCAACACATTTCAAAAGCTCCTATTCTCTTCTTAACTCTGCTTTTTACCGTTCATTTTTCACTACTGTAAAAGCCTAGACCCCCATAGAAATACCACCAGATAGGACTTCCCAATACTTAAATTTGTACTCGATGATAACAAAATTTATCTTTTCCGGAAAATACTTCCTTGCTATTGCCAAACTACATTTTATAGCCTCTATACTTCTCCCTTCGTCAGGTACTTTGGTGCCAAAGGAACGAAGCTCATGTAATACCTCATTTTCTGTTTCATTTTTTCATTTCTTGTCCCATGCCCCCTAGCGTGATTTCAATTAATTCAACTAGACTCCATCAATCTTCTTTTACTTTCCTAGTGTCCATCCGTCTAAGACATCCATTCCACTGAACTGGTCCTCTAAGCCCAGTGTGAAGATAAAGTTATAATATGTAGCGACGCCACCAGTTTATGGGGTTTAATCCACTCAAGCTTGCGGTTATACCACCGTGTACTGGTCGAAGTTTGTGCTGCATCGAGCAGTATGCACTCGGGTTGATAACGTTCGCTGAACAGTGTCAGATAGTCCGACATGACAAATGTCATGGGATACCGCTCAATATCGTTTCGGACCTGCTTTTGGAGGCAAATGGCTCTGAGCACTTTGGAACTTAACAGCTGAGGTCATCAGTCCCCTAGAACTTAGAACTACTTAAACCTAACTAACCTAAGGACATCACACACATCCATGCCCGAGGCAGGATTCGAACCTGCGACCGTAGTGGTCGCGCGGTTCCGGACTGAAGCGCCTAGCACCGCTCAGCCACACCTGCCGGCCTTTTTGGAGGTATACGTCAGCCACTTGACGTGACAAGGACTCAGCAAGTTGTTGGAAGTCGGTTGCCGCTAAATAGATCAGGAATGCATTACACGCAGGATGCCGCTGCACGGGTAACGAGAGTTGTGTGGCAAGGACTGGGCGGTTTTTTAGGTTAGAGAGTGTCGGCAAAACACAGAAAGGGCTTCAGTCTCAAAGTGTGCAGGTCGAACGCAGAAAGAACGTAGATTAGAAACCATCGGTATAACAGTTTTAAATTGTCGTAGCTATGTTGGGAAAGTACCAGAGCTCCAAGAGCTAATAGAAAACGATGGTACTCAAATCGTTATAGGCACTGAAAGCTGGATAAAGCCAGAGAGAAGTTCAGCCGAAAGTTCTGCCAAGGAGCTAACGGTGTTCAGAAAGGGTTGGTTGGTTGTTTTGGGGAAGGAGACCAGACAGCGAGGTCATCGGTCTCATCGGATTAGGGAAGGACGGGGAAGGAAGTCGGCCGTGCCCTTTGAAAGGAACCATCCCGGCATTTGCCTGAAGCGATTTAGGGAAATCACGGAAAACCTAAATCAGGATGGCCGGACGCGGGATTGAACCGTCGTCCTCCCGAATACGAGTCCAGTGTCTAACCACTACGCCACCTCGCTCGGTTTCAGAAAGGGTAAGCTAAATATGGCCATGGCATAGTGGTTCCTGTTAGAAGTAGTTTATCTTGTAGCGAAATTAATCTAGAGCCTTCCTGAGAGTTAGCATGTTTAGAGGTTATTGTTGGCAACCGGAATAAAATAATCCCAACTCAGATGATACAACTGTTGAAAGGTTAAAAGAAAACTTTAATCTAATTTCAAACATGTAGCCGACTCATACAGTTGCAGTTGATGGTGAGTTCAATTAACCCTCGATATGTTGTCAAAAATATATGTTTAAATCCGGAGATAAGCATAAAACATCATCCGAAATTGTGCTAAACGCATTCTCTGAACATTATTTCAGCAGTTACTTCGTGAGCCCACTAGAATAGTAAAAGTTTGTGGAACGCACTTGACCTCTTAGCAACAAATAATCCTGAGTTAATAACGAGCTTGAAACAGGATACAGCAATTAGTGACCATGGGATTTACGTAGCGAGAGTGAATATTCAGAAAAGCGAATGAAAATTTGCTTGTTGCCTTCCTGAGAGACAGTCTCCACTCCTTACTACAAATTGGCAGAGCGAGTGTAGACCAGATGAGACTTGGATTCAAGAAAATAGTATCCGTAGCAATTGAGAGATTTATACCAAATAAATTAACAAACGACGGAGCTGATCCCTCATGGCACACTAAACAGGTCAGACCACTGTTACAGAAATAACGAAAAAAGCATGCGAAATTTAAACGAATGCTAAATTCCCAAGGTTGATGGACTTCTACAGGAGCTCACAGTCTTGTGCGGATTTCAATGCGAGATGTTTATAATAGTTTCCACAACGAAACTTTGTCTCGAAACCTGCAGAAAATCCATAGAGATTCTGGTCCTATGTGAAGTATACTAGCGGCACGACACAATCAGTGCCTTATCTGAACAATAGCAATGGAAATACAAACGATGACAGTCCTGCTAAAGCAGAGTTACTAAACGCAACGTACTGAAATTCCTTCACTAAGGAAGACGAAGGAAATATTCCAGAATCCGAATCAAGAACAGCTGCCAACGTGAGTAACTTAGACGTCGATCTCCTGTGGGTAGCGAAGCAAATTAAAGCACTTAATAAAAGCAGGTCTTCTGGTGCACACTGTACACCAATTGGGTTCCTTTCAGAGTATCTCCAAAGGATAGCTAGACGAAAGATCCGTACCAAATGGCTCTGAGCACTATGGGACTTAACATCTGAGGTCATCAGTCCCCTAGACTTAGAACTACTTAAACCTAACTAACCTAAGGACATCACACACATCCATGCCCGAGGCAGGATTCGAACCTGCGACCGTAGTGGTCGCGCTATTCCAGACTGTAGCGCCTAGGACCGCTCGTCCACACGGCCCGGCAGATCCGTACCCAAAGACTGGAAAGTAACAGAGGTCACACCGATATTCCAGAAAGGCAATAGAAGTAATCCACTAAATTACAGGCCCATATCATCAAACTGCGATATGCAAGAGGATTATGGAATATGTTTTGTGTCCGAGCATTATTAATTACATCGAAGATAACGGTCTGTTGACACACAACCAACACGGATTTAGAAAACATCGTTCCTGTGAAACGCAACTAACTCTTTACTCACACGAAGTCTTGAGTGCTGTCTATAAGGGATTTCAAATTTATTCCGCATTTCGGGATTTCCAGGTGGCTTTTGACACCGAACCTCACAAGCGGGTTGTCCCCAAGTTGCGTGCTTATGGAATATCGTCTCAGTTATGAGAGTGTATTCGTCTTTTCCTGTCTGAGAGGTCACAGTTCGTACTAACTGGCGGGAAGTCATCGAGTAAAACAGAAGCGATTTCTGGCGTTCCCCGAGATAGTGTTACAGGCCCTCTGCTGTTCTTTAGCTATATAAACGGTGTAGGAGACAATCGAAGCAGCCGTCTTACGTTACTTACAGATGATACTGTCGTTTATCGTCTAGTAAAGCCACCAGAAAATCAAAACCAATTGCAAAACGACTTAGAAAGGATATTTGTACGGCGTAAAAATTGGTAGTTGACCCTAAATAATAAAAAGTTTGATATCATCCACATGAGTGCTAAAAGGAATCCGTTAAACTTTGGTTGCACGATAAATCAATCAAATCTGAAGGCCGTAAATTCAACTAAATACCTTTGCATTACAATTACGAACAACTTAAATTCGAAAGAACACATAGAAAATGTTGTGGGGAAGACGAACCAAAGACTATATTTTATTGGCAGAACATTTAGAAAATGCAACAGATCTACAAAGGGATTGCTTACACTGCGCTTGTCCGTCCTCTTTTGGAGTACTGCTGCGCGGTGCGGGATTCGTACCAGATAGAATTAACGAAGTACATTGAGAATGTTGAAAGCATTGCATCACGTTTTGTATTATCGAGAAATAGGAGAGAGATTGTCACTGACGTGATACAGGATTTAGGGTGGACATAATTATAACAAAGGCGTTTCTCCTTGCGGCGGGATCTTCTCACGAAATTCCAATCGCCAGCTTTCTCTCCCGAATGTGAAAATATTTTGGTTACGCCGATCTATATGTGAAGAAACGATCATCATAATAAAATAAAGGAAATAGAAACTCGCACGGAAAGATATAAAAGTTTTATTTTACCGCGCACTGTTCGAAAGTGGAATATTGTTGTGAAGGTGGTTCGAATAAACCTCTGCCATGCACTTAAGTGTGATTTGCAGGCTATCCATGTATGCATAGTGTCCATGTAGACGTAGATTGAGTCATGCTGCCTCTATAGCCGTCCGTAATTACCGGTGCAGTACTTTGTGCAGGAACTGACCTTTCCATTATGTCGCATAAATGTTCGATGGAATTCATGTCGGACGATTCGGATGGTCAAGCCCTTCGCTCGAATTGTCCAAAATGTCCCTCAGAGCAATCCTGAACAACTGTAGCCCGGTGATATACCTCATCGTCTTACGTAAAAATTCCATGAATGGCTGCAAATGGTCTCCAAGTGGCCGAACATAACCATTTCCAGTCAATGATGAGCTCAGTTGGACCAGAGGATCCAGTCCATTCCCTGTAATCACAGCTCATACCATCATGGAGCCACCACCAGCTTGCATAGTGCCTTGTTGACAACTTGAGTTCCTGGCTTCGTGGGGCCTGCACCACATTCCAACCATACCATTAGCCCTTACCATCTTCAGTCGGGATTGACATGACTAGACCACGCTTTTCCAGTCGTCTACGATCCAACCGATATGGCCACGAGCCTAGCAGATGTTCTGTAGGCGATGTCGTGTTGTTAACAGTGGCAGCTACGTCAGTCGTCTACGGCCACACCCCGTTAAAGGCAAATTTCGCCGCACTATCCTAACGGATACGTTCGTCGTGCGTCCTGCATTGATTTCTGCAGTTATTTCAAGCAGTGTTGCATATCTATTAGCTGACAACTCTATGCAAACGTTGCTGCTCTTATTCGTTAAGCAAAGATCACAGGCCATTGCGTTGTCTGGAATGCCTGAAATGTGGTATTCTTGGCACACTCTTAACACTGTGGATCTCGGAATATTGAATTCCCTAACGATTTCCGACATGGAATATCCCATGCGTCTAGCTACAATTAACATTCGGTTGTCAAAGTCTGTTAATTCCCATCGTGCGGCCATATCCACGTCGGAAGCCTTTTCAAATGGACCACTATAGTACGAGTAGAAATGACGGCTCCGCCAGTGTACTACCCTTTTGTAACTTGTGTATGCAATGCTTGCGCCATCTGTATATATGCATATCGTTATCCCATGACTTTTGTCGCCTCAGTATACAGCTGTTCATTGCCCCTTTTTGTAACGACAAGACAGCAAATTAGATCACAAGGTCTCTTGATTCCTATTGTAGTAGTTAAATGGGATGTTAGTACTAGAGAAAGTACGCGTCCGCAGCTCGTGGTCTCACGGTCGTGTTCTCGCTCCCCGAGCATGGGGTCCCGGGTTCGATTCCCCGCTGGGTCAGGGATTTTCACCAGCCTCGTGATGACTGGGTGTTTGTGTTGTCTTCATCATCATTCATGAAAGCGGCGAGATTGGACTGAGCAAAATTTGCTAATTTGTGCGGGCGCTGATAGCCGCGCAGCTGAGCGCCCCACAAACCGATCATCATCATCATCAGTTTACTAGCCTTTTAGCAGACAATTTTTAACACGTATAGCTGGCGAATTATGACATTTACGTCGTGTATGTGGGCTTTTTTCTTAATAGATCTATGTATGTTGGCTCATCATGGATATACCACATTCTCGAACAATGGGTCATTGACGAAATTTGAGACCAGTCAGATGATGACTTAATCGAATAGTTCACGTTTTAACGATGTTTGGGAAACGTAAAATGGCCTGCACGCTGGACAGACTTGAAACGTCACGCCTTTTTCCTATGGGGAAAATTAAAAACATTTCAACAGAGAAACACCATCGACCGCAAACACATTAAATGGCATTTAACACGGGCCCGTGCGGCGGTAATTCGGACGATATTCGATGTTGCCTGTCTTGAATCGCTTTACAGCATCTGCCAGTCTGAAGACCTCTATGTGAGTACTATATTTGATGGTCGCAATAATAAAATCCAAAACCGTATCTGAGTTACGTGTTTACTCACATACGGTACAGTAGGACCTCTGTGCGACCCCACCTCGTAAAATTAGATGGAGGTTTGTGACGCTGTTTTCTTCCTACTACAGGGGTTGGGCACCATACGGAACCACTACAAGAAATGCGTGCCTGAACATAAACGCAAATGCTGGTAAAGACTGCGAGTTGCGTTGCTGTTTTTGATCACGAATGGCACCTGTGCAATGTCCTCAATACGTTCCAGGCATCACTCGTGGCCCCAACAACGTTTCGTATAGTTGTGAGTGCACTATGTCGGAGCTAAGTGGCTTAGAACGGGGGCAACTTGTTGGTGCTTGTGTGGTGGGTGCTTCCGTAATCATGGTAACCGAAGCGTTTGGAGTTTGAAGAGGCACCGTGTCGAAGATTTAAACCACGTACAGGGAAAGCAGAGAAACATCAAGCGCTAGATCACAACGCGAACGGAAGTGTATGTTGCATGATCAAGACGTACGTCACTGAAGAGGACTGTGATGAAAAATAAGACGACGACCACTGCAGAAGCCAGGATTGAATGTCGCGCTCGTGAACCACATCAGCGCCAAAACAACAAGAAGCGACTCCTGTAAATTGGAAACAGCAGGGTGAATTGGAATTCCAAAACCATTCAGCAGCGATGCAAATATTCGTAACAGGAAAACGTAGTTTTGAAGTAGTAAAACCTTGACCATTGCGCAATGAAAGAAAGTCATTTGGACGGACGAGTTTTGTTTCACATAGTTTCCAACTGCTGGCCGCGTGTACGTCCCAAAAGTGAAATATGGTGGGGGTTCGGTGGTGATTTTGGCAGCCGTATCGTGGTATACCATGGGCCCTACGGTTACTCATCCAGGTCACATCAGTGCCAAAGATTATGTGACCATTTTTTCTCATCGTATCCATCTCGTGTTATAATGATTGTTTTCCAATAGCGATGCTATGTTCCAAGACGACGGGTCCCTGCTCAAGCAGCTCGCATCGTCCGGGACTGGTTTTGTGAGCACGGGAATGAATTGACTCATCTGCTCTGGCCACCACAGTCGCCAATCGCAACGTTATCAAGCCTTTGCGATCTACTTTCGAATGGAGGGTGCGTGAACGCTGTCCACCTCCATCATCGTTACCACAACTTGTCACTATACCGGGAGATCAAATGGTTCAAATGGCTCTGAGCACTATGGGACTTAACATCTGAGGTCATCAGTCCCCTATAACTTAGAACTACTTAAACCTAACTAACCTAAGGACATCACACAAATCCATGCCCGAGGCAGGATTCGAACCTGCGACCGTAGCGGTCTCGCGGTTCCAAACTGAAGCGCCTAGAACCGCTCGGCCACAGCGGCCGGCTATTACGAAAGAATAATGGTATACGATTCTCTTGAAAACCATATAGGATCTGTGTCTATCCGTTCTGAGATGACTGGAAGCTGCTCTGAATGCCAACAGTTTTCATACATCGTATTGTGCATGGTAATATGTTGTGTTTTGGTGTTTTCATAATTTTGTTCACACCCTGTATTTGACGAAGTTTCATACTTGTTATGTCACTGAAGACCTCTTCAAAGGCTCTTTGCAATACTACTGAGAAAGGTATGTATAGTTTTACTTAAAATAAAACCACCTTCGGTACAGCATTCGGCAGATAAAAATGTTAAAAATTAGTTGCGTTCGCCAGAAAATTCGTCACGCTGCCAGCTGTTACTTATCGAGGATCGGAATTTATATATCTCAGGCATAGCCGTATGTTTTAATGATATTGCGGAATAATGTAGTCTTTCTCAGATCTAAGTATCTTGGCACTTATTAACAGCCAGCGCAAAAGGATAGCTAACCACATGAGATCTGCGGGCTGCATAACACACAGGCGACCTCATTCACCTGTAGCTGTCACGAACGCTCGCTGTAGACTCATTACGTTTGGTTAGTTACCTGCCGCCAATATGATTAATGTTCTCTTCGGAAATACTTCGTGGATTTAGATATTGATTCTCGTTCCCTACTGGATATTTTGTTCCAATAATAGGCCTAATAGTCAATAGTAACAATAAGTAAACTTCTTGTTCACCTTGAATAAGCTGATAAGACAAGTTTTAGATTAAGAGAGTTTACCTCGTTAACGTAATTCACGAAAGGAAAAATTGGAAAATATTCCTATCAGAAATAGTCTAGAGTACAAATATGGAATGAATAAGGGTTTAGTGAAAAGAAATCCCAAAGTAATGCATGATGTTTCAGACATCACATCTGGCCCAGGAGACTTTTATGTCGACCGACATGGAACATGCTGCGCAGATCACAGAAAGTCTTCAGCTGGAAGTAACTTGAATGAGTAAGAGAGGGTCATCAGTCCGGTAGTTTGTTATATTATTAAGGCTTTTGGGGAACATCTTCTGAAATATTAACAGTATACGGGTTTTGATGGAACACCGCATCTGTCAGCATGTACAACAAGCTCGCTGTTACCAAGGTATTTTATATAAAATTTCATGTGACGGTCTATCACTAAAACAGGTTTCTGACCCTGAAAACATATGCTGTGGGTTTATACAATATTTAGTCACTTTATGGCCCACTTTCGACTAAAACTGTATTCGTCACAAAATATGATTAATTATTGATAAACTTCTTTGTGAATATTATCACATTCTAGAAGTGTGTTGCAAAAGTCACAGGGAGAAAGTGATTTCAGATAGTGGCATCGCGACAAAGTTGAAAATATTAATACTGAACACCGAATAAACTTAAATGTAGAGAGGTGCAACAAAGGATATGCAACTAAACTTTCAAGTACAATTACTGTTGCAGAAATATAGTGCTCCCTTATTATTTTCTTGAAATTAATCACGCTGACAGTAATTTCATTAGAAATCTTGTTCTTTCATTAAATTTATAGAGGGAGTAGCCGTTTTGAAAAGGTTTTGAAATACACTAATTCTGAAATGGAACACTCTTTACGTTTAATTATGCAACTTAACATATATATGAAATGGAGTTATATAAATAACATACATATTTGTAAAATTGCTGTTATTAGTAATAATTTTACTATGTTTGATTCTATATTTCTTCGGAACCCAAACTGTGTTTCATTCGGAATGTTGTATTTACTCAAGCAATTCATTAAGGTGCTTTTCGTAACTGACTTTACAAACTGAGTAGAGTGGGACACAAAACTTTGCTTGCCTACAAAGGTTTAACTTCCCCTCGTTTTCGTTAATCAATTCAGACAAGTGCCAGAATAATTCTCGTGAAAGGGCGATGTACAATGTCGTGATCCGTTCTCGTCCAATCAGATGATGTGCTCACGTTCTTCAAGTAGATTTCTGAAAACAGTATTGAAATATATTCTGGCTTGTGGCTGCCCTCAAGTGTAGAAACTTCAAAATTCTGAAATCTTGTGAGTTTATGGCGAGCTGTGTACAAGAAAGAACTATAAGAGAAAAACGAAGATCGCTCTACCAACCGACGTGCATTACTATTTGCAGTTGCAGTTAACATTCCTTTTGTTATTTACGCGGCGCGGGATTAGCTGAGCGGTCTAAGGCGCTGCAGTCATGGACTGTGCGGCTGGTCCCGGTGGAGATTCGAATCCTCCCTCGGGCATGGGTGTGCGTGTTTGTCCTTAGGATAATTTAGGTTAAGTAGTGTGTAAGCTTAGAGAGTGATGTCCCTAGCAATTAAGTCCCATAAGATTTCACACACATTTGAAGATTTGTTATTTACGACTGCCTATCAATTAAACCTTTTGTTTTACCAATAGTATCTGAGCTAAGCCGCAATGTCAGGCGATTCAGTACCTTCTCCAGCCATCCAGAATTAGCTTTTCCACACTTTCCTTAAATTGCTTAAGGCATATACCGGGGATGTTTCCTTTGAAAAGGGGACAGCAGATATAGTTCCTTCTTTTGTACACCCGGCCGGCCGAAGTGGCCGTGCGGTTAAAGGCGCTGCAGTCTGGAACCGCAAGACCGCTACGGTCGCAGGTTCGAATCCTGCCTCGGGCATGGATGTTTGTGATGTCCTTAGGTTAGTTAGGTTTAACTAGTTCTAAGTTCTAGGGGACTAATGACCTCAGCAGTTGAGTCCCATAGTGCTCAGAGCCATTTGAACCTTTTTTTTGTACACCCCCTGATGGACAACGATGTTATAAAATGTTCTTTAATTTTAAAAGTTTGCATTTTTGCAGTACTTACAGATGAAGTAGTTCCAAACATGGTGATAACTCGTTATCTTGTGACCCTTCTCTAAACTGCAGTTTAGAACAGTCACCGCATACTAAAACTTGTAGTGCCGACGTTCCTAACTTCCCACTTTTTTTTTGACAGGTACTTCACATTAACACAATTTGACCCAACAATACAGTTTACCAATGTGCAACACTTGGCATACTATGCACACATGATTCATTGCACGTTATATAACATTCCAAAATGATGGAAATCACAATGACAACTAACATGAACTCTAGTGAAGCAAAAATAAACGTGACGCATTACGAAGAAATTATCCGAATGTGACGGTAATCGCTAGACGTGATGCACATGTACAGACAAACAAACAGTTACAATCTCATAAAAAGTGGATGATTTATTCAAGAGAAAGAACTTCACAAACTGAGCAAGTCAATAATGAGTTGGTCCACCTCTGGCCCTTAGATCGTCAAAATCGCGAGACGGTTCGAGGGACCAGCCAATTATGCTCCAAACGTCCACAACTGCGGATAGATCCTATGACCTTGCGGGCCAAGGTAGGGTTAGGCTAGCAGTAGAAACTTTCGTCATGTGTGGACAGGCGTTATCTTGTTGAAATGTAAGCCCAGTATAGCTTGCCATGAGGGGCAGCAAAACGTGGCGTAGAATATCGTCGAAGTACCGCTGTGCTGTAAAGCGTGCCACAGATGACAACCGAATCTGTTGTTTTATGAAAAGAAATGGCACCCCAGATCATCACCTCTGGTTGTCTGGCAGTATGGCGAGTGACAGTCAGATTGGATTCCCGTTGTGGTCCATAGCACCTCCAGGCACGCCTTTGCTGATCACTGGGGCTCAGGACTGATCACTGAAGGGAGTCATACTCCACCAAACGAGATTCCATGTAAACACGTGTCGGGAGTCGCCTAGAGAGCCCTGTACCAACTTGACTGTCGCCCGCCATGTGGCCAACAACCAGGAGCGACTGTCTGGAGTGCCAGTTCTTTACACAGCAGAGCCCCGCTGTCATCCACGGCACACTTACAGCACAGTAATCGTCGAAGATATAGATGGCAAGCCATCCTGCGCATGAAATTTTAGCAGGATAATGACTGCCTGCACGTGGCGAGAGTTTCTACTGTTTGTCTTCGCGCTTGCCAAACCTTACTTTGGCCAGCAAGGTTACTGGATCTCTCACCAGCTGAGAACGTATGGAGCATTATGGAAAGGACCCCCCAACCATCTCAGGGTTTTGATAATCTACTGCGCTTGTTGGACAGAATCTGGCGTATTGTCTCCCAGGAGTACATCCAACAACTCCTTCAATGAGTGTCAAGCCGAATAACTGCTTGCCTAAGGGGCAGAGATGGACCAATTCATTGCTGACTTGCCCAATTTCTGAAGTTCTTCCTCTTGAATAAAGTAACAAAATTTTTTAAAAATTGTAATCATCTGTTTGTATATGTACATCATATATACCAATTGGCTCCATTCAGATAAATCCTTTCTGTTGTTTTTTCCCTGGAGTGCCTTTATTTTCCTTGGTTCTAAGAAGTTCACTGGACAAAATACTCGTATTAGTCACTCTCCTAAAAGAGCACAGTGGCCGCTATGAAGTGCTCTCAATGGAAACAGCTACCAGGTACTCTGTGATCCTCCACAACTAAACTGTCATTTAATTTCAGTGACCTAACGTGTAAGTACTAGTCAGTTGCGTCGAATCATCACAGTCAGACGACTTCAGTATATCAGGCACTAGCACAAGGAGGTATCACCTTTGGACATGGCCACGTCAACGCTGTGAAAGAAGTTGCCCCATTTTTTGTGCATCAACACAGATGATACAACATGTCTACGAAGAGTATTACACCAGCGGCAGTCATGTAATGTCGCGTGAAAACTTTACTCTAAAAAGATAGTAACTGACAGGGACTGGAGACGGTCGTTATGCTTCATCAACGAAATTCGTTTTTATGCCGTAGAGGGGTTGCTTCTTTCAGTGACTACTGATCTATGTCAACCATTTGATACAAGAACAGCGCAAAGGAAACTGCATGCAATGGACATTTATAGTCCGATTCCTCTAAATTTCTCACATAGTATTCCATGAGCAAAACAACAAAGCAAGTAGGCAGTAGGTGACTGAAGGCGTGTAGTGAGCTCAAACGAATCGTAATTGCTAATTTTCAAATGATCAAAGCGCTGAGTGCGTTGACGTTCCAATGAGGCATTAACTAGCATTGTATGGAGAGTATAGTTCAGGTCAGAAGCGTTTCTGTGTTGTTTTTGGAGGTGTTTTTCCTACAATGACTTGAACCCACTAGTGAACCAGGAAGTTTATTTCAACATTCTGGGTGACGTTGTGTAGTTTTTTCTTCTATAGCTTCATAACGAGTATGCTGAGAACGCTCCAGACTGCAAAGATGATAACAGCCCTGTCACTGGGCTGCATCCGTATGTTCGTTACTTGACAACACTCAGAGACCCTATCACAAATCGACTGGGCCATTAAATCACTCGATCTCAACCACATTGAAGATGTGGAAACATAGCAATCAACATCTCTTCAATTTCAAAGCTCTGCAGGACACAATCTCCCTCGCGAAATTGAGGCTATCATCAGAGGTAGAGGCAGTGTTAGACAGTAGTCGCGTGATGTCTCCTGTAGAGTGAATAACTTTCCTTTAGATGTGCTTATCTGGAACAGTCTACGTCGCATCTCACTGTACCGTCGGTTCTTTTTGGATGGACGTTTGGTTCCTGTAAATACTTGTGTTATTATCGATATTTTTAGTGCGAAGTATTCAATATTTTATTCACTATCGAGTCAGGTCACACACTTCCACCGAGTTAAGTGGCTGCATCAGTCTCTACAACTTGAATGACATAAGCAACAAACTGCACATTCCAACAGACTGCAACTTTCTGAGTCAAAGGACAATCGGCACCTAAAGAACTTATTTTGGTCACCAATAAAAAAATATTATTCTCAAATTATAATTTTTTAATACTTATATTCATTTTACTTATTATTCATACTAGAAAATAATTTATTGACACTGGAACAATTTTATTTGAAATTAAGTTCAAAATTATCTATTTTTAGAAATAATATTTTGTCTGGGTTTCTCAACATCATGAATCGTTCCACATATAGTGGCAAATTTCTTGAACTATTAATGAAGTGTGAAAGACAGCAATTTGATGTTACAAGCAATTTGCGATACCTTGGTATGATTTGTAAGTACCTACGCTAACAGATAGAATTTCGTCTGCATAGCTTAATAAAATCATTTTTACAAGGGAATGTCTGTTGTATAACAATATCCAATTTTGATTATGCAAATAATTTATTAAAGCTCACAAGACGTATTACCCCACGAAAATTTTCTTTACATCTATACTCCTGGAAATTGAAATAAGAACACCGTGAATTCATTGTCCCAGGAACGGGGAAACTTTATTGACACATTCCTGGGGTCAGATACATCATATGATCACACTGACAGAACCACAGGCACATAGACACAGGCAACAGAGCATGCACAATGTCGGCACTAGTACAGTGTATATCCACCTTTCGCAGCAATGCAGGCTGCTATTCTCCCATGGAGACGATCGTAGAGATGCTGGATGTAGTCCTGTGGAACGGCTTGCCATGCCATTTCCACCTGGCGCCTCAGTTGGACCAGCGTTCGTGCTGGACGTGCAGACCGCGTGAGACGACGCTTCATCCAGTCCCAAACATGCTCAATGGGGGACAGATCCGGAGATCTTGCTGGCCAGGGTAGTTGACTTACACCTTCTAGAGCACGTTGGGTCGCACGGGATACATGCGGACGTGCATTGTCCTGTTGGAACAGCAAGTTCCCTTGCCGGTCTAGGAATGGTAGAACGATGGGTTCGATGACGGTTTGGATGTACCGTGCACTATTCAGTGTCCCCTCGACAATCACCAGTGGTGTACGGCCAGTGTAGGAGATCGCTCCCCACACCATGATGCCGGGTGTTGGCCCTGTGTGCCTCGGTCGTATGCAGCCCTGATTCTGGCGCTCACCTGCACGGCGCCAAACACGCATACGACCATCATTGGCACCAAGGCAGAAGCGACTCTCATCGCTGAAGACGACACGTCTCCATTCGTCCCTCCATTCACGCCTGTCGCGACACCACTGGAGGCGGGCTGCACGATGTTGAGGCGTGAGCGGAAGACGGCCTAACGGTGTGCGGGACCGTAGCCCAGCTTCATGGAGACGGTTGCGAATGGTCCTCGCCGATACCCCAGGAGCAACAGTGTCCCTAATTTGCTGGGAAATGGCGGTGCGGTCCCCTACGGCACTGCGTAGGATCCTACGGTCTTGGCGTGCATCCGTGCGTCGCTGCGGTCCGGTCCCAGGTCGACGGGCACGTGCACCTTCCGCCGACCACTGGCGACAACATCGATGTACTGTGGAGACCTCACGCCCCACGTGTTGAGCAATTCGGCGGTACGTCCACCCGGCCTCCCGCATGCCCACTATACGCCCTCGCTCAAAGTCCGTCAACTGCACATACGGTTCACGTCCACGCTGTCGCGGCATGCTACCAGTGTTAAAGACTGCGATGGAGCTCCGTATGCCACGGCAAACTGGCTGACACTAACGGCGGCGGTGCACAAATGCTGCGCAGCTAGCGCCATTCGACGGCCAACACCGCGGTTCCTGGTGTGTCCGCTGTGCCGTGCGTGTGATCATTGCTTGTACAGCCCTCTCGCAGTGTCCGGAGCAAGTATGGTGGGTCTGACACACCGGTGTCAATGTGTTCTTTTTTCCATTTCCAGGAGTGTAGTTCTACATTTCTTGTTACGTAGGATGGTTTGCTCCATGAAACATAAAATACGTGATTCTCAGTACATTGTGTGACATGTTTTCCGGTTCATACAGCTATAGTAGGCGTTTAAAAGGTAGTTTCACTCAGAGCACCAAGCGATAAACAAATATCTCGTTTGTTACAATGCTAAACATTACATGTGACATGAGAAAGTAGATCTTCTCGTATGGCTAGACACGCAGATTTCTAGCTCACGTGACAGGAAGGTTAGCCACACACGGATCGAATCTATGCATCTGATTAACAACCGTTGTTGAGAGCGTTTTTTTTTTTTTTTTTTTTTTTTTTTTTGCAGTTTTCCGCGCTCGTTTAGGCGCTTCAGAACATACGATACACCCATAGTAGTTTACACACTGCACAAACAGACTGTGCACACGATTTCCCCCCGTTAGATTAAGTGGTCACAGGAACGGTAGCCAGTACGAAGTTCGGTAATAAAAATAAAAATGCAACATGATTAAAACAACGGATCCCAGTAGGAATGCTCAATATTCAGAGATATGACAGAAACGGTCATTTGAAGCAAAGAATTTCATATGCATATATGCCCTTTTCCGAATGGTTTCCAAGATAGAACACATTTACTGTACATTTTGTTTCTGCGCTAGTGGCGTGAAAGTATGTCTTACCCAACCAACCTCTTTACAGTTTTATTTTAATCTAACTTACCTCATTGGTTTCAACCTCATTGCTCGGAATAGCTTTCTGCCGTTAAACTACCCCGTTGAGCGTGCAGTTGTTCATGGTGCATTGTGAGTGAAGTAATGCGGGAGATTATGCGTGTATCAGAGGGGAGCATCGGTTAACTGTGTTTGTACACGCGCTGGTTAAAATGTCACATATCTTCACTAACGGAGAGTTTGGAGATATGGTCTATATTCACGGCTTCTGCGGTAACAGTGCTCTTGCTGCTGTCAAAGACTACCGTCGGCGCTTTCCGACACATCGCATAGCCAATCGTACAGTGTTTACCAGAGTTTTCAGCACATTGTGCGAAACAGGTATCCATTCTAGTTCCCAGGTTTCTTCTAAACGCGCAAAAACAACAACACATTGTTGAAATGGTGCAACGTAGTCCAACTACCAGCACACGGCGTCTTTCTGCACGTAGCAGTGTCCCACAGATACGTATATGGCGGACATTACACGCGGACACATTGAACTCATTTCGCATAAAGCGTGTGCACGATCTTCACATTGACGACAAGATGACACGACTTCAGTTGTGTCGCTGGTTAAATGACAGTTGTCATTTGCTTCCATTAACACTGTTCGCTGATAGAGCCACAATTTCACGGAGCAGAAGCAACCAATGTACGGTACGCAATAATCGTCGATGGTCGCAGAAAAATTAGCACGCTACAGTGGAAACGAATTTCCAAGTTCACTTTCCGATCAATGTTCGGTAATATGTTGGTAAGTCCAGTCATTTTAGAACAGCGAATGATGCGACAGGATTACTAGCCTTTTTGGAAAATTCGTTTGTTGACTCCTTGAGGACGTTCGTTTTGACGCGCTGTCTGTAGTGTACTTCCAGCATAATGGAGCTAAAAATGGCTCTGAGCACTATGGGACTTAACACCTCAGGTCATCAGTCCCCTAGAACTTAGAACTACTTAAACCTAACTAACCTAAGGACATCACAAACACCCATGCCCGAGGCAGGATTCGAACCTGCGACCGTAGCAGCCTCGCGGTTCCGGACTGCAACGCCAGAACCGCACGGCCACCGCGGCCGGCTCATAATGGAGCTGCTCCGCATTTTACCAGACATGTATGGGAACAACTCATCTGCACCTACCATAACCGCTGGACTGGTCGTGTAGTACAATAGCCGCGCGGGATTAGCCGAGCGGTCTTAGGCGCTGCAGTCGTGGATTATGCGGCTGGTCCCGGCGGAGGTTCGAGTCCTCCCTCGGGCATGGGTGAGTGTGTTTGTCCTTAGCATAATTTAGGTTAAGTAGTGTGTAAGCTTAGGGACTGATGACCTTAGCAGTTAAGTCCCATACGATTTCACACACATTCGAACATTTTTGTAGTACAATAACTGGCGACTAACATCGCCAGACCTTACGTCATTGCATTTTTGTTTATGGGGTTGGAAGAACTCTGAGGCGTAAAATATAAAGGTAAATACGCGATATGAAGTGCATGGTCGCATCGTGGCCGCAGCAGCTCGTTTTAGGGAACATGAAGGACTTAGACAAGCAACACAACATGCTGTCGTGAGAGTCCACAAATGCACTGAAGTTGACGAGAGGATATTAGAACATTTATTGTACAGCAGCTATAATGTGGCATGTCCTATAAGGCTTTGCGGTTAATGCGTTCAAATACGAATTTTTAATTGACCATTTATAAGACGCATGTTGTAATGTTTACTAACTGTTGTACGTGTGTAAACCAGACAATGAATTGAATTAACACAAAATAAATAATAAAGTGCATTAAATGCGTGCTGTCTCGGGAAACCTCACAGAACGAGGGATATGTGTGTATGATGATTTTGGCCTAAATTGATCGGTCCTGTCATATTCCTGAATACAGACCATTCAACCTGGGCACTCATATGTATTTATTATTAATTATTGAAAACACTGTGTTACGTATGCATTTTTGTAAGGTAAAGAAAGAAACAAATATGTACCGGGTGATAAAAAAGTCGGTATAAATTTGAAAACTGAATAAATCACGGAGTAATGTAGATAGAGAGGTACAAATTGACGCACATGCTTGGAATAACATGGGGTTTTATTAGATCCAGAAACATACAAAAGTTCAAAAAATGTCCGACAGATAGCGCTTCATCTGACCAGAATAGCAATAATTAGCATAACAAAGTAAGACAAAGCAAAGATGATTTCTTTACAGGAAATCCTCAATATGTCTACCATGATTCCTCAACAATAGCTGTAGTCGAGGAATAATGTTGTGAACAGCACTGTAAAGCATGTCCGGAGTTACGGTGAGGCATTGGCGTCGAATGTTGTCTTTCAGCCTCCCTAGAGATGTCGGTCGATCACGATACACTTGCGACTTCAGGTAACCCCAAAGCCAATAATCACACGGACTGAGGTCTGGGGACCTGGGAGGCCAAGCATCACGAAAGTGGCGGCTGAGCACACGATCATCACCAAACGACGCGCCCAAGAGATCTTTCACGCGTCTAGCAATATGGGGTGTTTTTTTTGTTCTAATAAAACCCCATGTCATTCCAAGCATGTGTGTCAATTTTTAACTTTCTATCTACATTATTCCGTGGTTTATTAAGTTTGAAATTTATACTGACTTTTTGATCACCCGGTATTTGGTTGCGTTTTTGTTGTTAATCACGCGTCCTACTGGTAGACGGCGAGGCAGTCGAACCGAGCAGCGACTACGTGGCCTTTACAGCAGCCAAGTAAAAGAACAAGCCCGGTTTGTCAGAATACGTGGAACTCTGACGCGAGCAGTTGGAGAACACAGTGCTGGCGGAAGAGTTGGCGCGGCCTTGGCTCCGCGGCGCTACCCTGGCGCACACTCGCCTTTGGCTGATCTCATTACGCTCGCTAAACTTGCGACAGGGAGCCTGCATTTGACTTTCCCCCGCCACAGGACATAATTAGCCATCCAAACGGAGAAAGCGCTAATTAACTAGGCGCCGCGGAAAGTAAGTCTACGGCCGTGCGCCGGGAACCAAAGTTGCGTCTCAGACGTGCGAACTGCGACGCTGCAGCACGGACGAGTATATTTAAACGAGGAGGGATGCTTTGAAGTCTCAGTAGACGTAAAACAATAGCAAGGAAGAACAAAGACCTACATTTAGAGCAATGCGTCACCATTAAATCAGCCCGACTTGCCCTGGTTTCCAAGAGTGTCAAGTAGTCTGCGAAATTTGTTGGCGATGTATTCAGATGGTGGTATGGTTGTCGTGATCTTCAGTCCGAAGACTTGTTTGCCGCAGCGTTCCATGAATGTCTGTTCTGTGCTAAGCCCCTTCATCTGTTCACAACTGATGCAACCTACGTCTATTTGAACATGTTTACTGTATTCGAGTCTTGATATCCTTCGACAATTTTTACCCGCACACTTTCCATCATTACCAAAATGACTGTTCCTTTACGTCTCAGAACGGGCCCCCTCCCCTCACCCCCCCCCCCCCCCCCCCCCGCAGCCATTCCCTTTTTTAGGAAAATCGTGCCATAAATTCCTTTTCCAAATTCGGCACATTTCAAAAGCTTCTATTCTCCTCTAGTCGAAACTGCTTATCGTCCATGTTTCACTCCCGTACAAGGCTGCACACCAGATAAGTACCTTCAGAAAATAGTTTCTAACTCTTCAGATTTATATCAGATGGTAACAAATTACCATTTGTCAAAAATGCCGATAGTACCATAGCCAGCCTGCATTTTATATATTCCCTCAGCGTCTGTATCATCTGTTACTTTCCTGTCCAAATAAAACTCATCTACTACTTTCAGTGCCTCATTTCACAATTTAATTCCTCCCGCAACACCTGATTTAATTGGACTATATTCCATTACCCTTGTCTTACATGTACTGATGTTCACCATACAACCTCTTTTCGAAACACTATCCAATACGTTTAACTGCTCTTCCAACTCCTTTGCCGTCTGACAATATCATCATCGGCAAACCTCGAAGTTCTTCTCCCTGAACTTAATTACCCTTAGATATTTCTCCATGGTTTATTTTACTGCTTGCTCAAAAGTCAAATTGAATAACATAGGCGATAAGTTACAACCCTGTCTCACTCCTTTATCAACCACTGTTTCCCTTTCGTGTTCTTCGACTCTGACGACTGCAGTCTGGCTCAAATGGCTTTGAGCAGTATTGGACTTAATTTCTAAGTTCATCAGTCCCCTAGAACTTAGAACTACTTAAACCTAACTAACCTAAGGACATCACACACACCCATGCCCGAGGCAGGATTCGAACCTGCGACCTTAGCGGTCGCGCGGTTCCAGACTGTAGCGCCTAGAACCGCTCGGCCTCCAGGGCCGGGTACTGCAGTCTGGGCTCTATACCAGTTGTACATAACTTTTCCCCCATTGTGCAGTTAAACGTCAAAGAAATTGTAGGCATGCGTATTCAAATACAGAGATATGTAAACAGACAGTACACGGCGCTGCGGTCAGCAACGCCTATATAAGACAACAAGCAGTACGTGATCAACGGAGCCAGACTCTAGAGCCCCGACTGAGACAGTACACGAGGAACTCACCACCCTTGGCTGGGAATGCATTCGTATAAATCGAATGACTGAGTTCGGCACAGTGAGACCATCACATAACTACATGGTGGAGCTGGCCGACACGGCCAAGTCCCGCGATCTGCTGACGTTAAATTTATTTCTTCACATGGTCGTCAACGTAGAGGTTTTCAACACGCCGCGCACCCCTCAACAATACCACAACTGCCAGCGCTTTGCGCACGCAGGTATTCGGACACCAACACAACGAACCCCACAACACACCCACTCACCACAGAGACCACTCAGGCGCCCACAACTATCTGCTTTTCCCCTTTACTGTCGTGCATTTGTACATTGCGTCTCCGTATATTTTGTATTATGCTGGTAATGACACCAGCTTCATAGATGTTTCTTAATTTGCCTGTTCGAGATATTTCATGCTTCGCACGCCTGTGACTCCAATACTAATTTATTATTTACTGTAGTAGGGTTTCGCCTTCTTATTATAGTATTTGAATTTAAATTTTCTTGCCCTGACATAGTTACTAACTCTTAGGAAAATTGTTTAATGTACTGTAAAATGGCTCAAATGACTCTGAGCACTATGTGACTTAATTTCTGAGGTCATGAGTCGCCTAGAACTTAGAACTACTTAAACCCAACTAACCTAAGGACATCACACACATCCATGCCCGAGGCAGGATTCAAACCTGCGACCGCAGCGGTCGCTCGGCTCCAGACTGTAGCGCCTAGAACCGCACGGCCACTTCGGCCGGCTTAATGTACTGTACCGTAGGTAGGTATTTGTCCATTTGCAGCCGGCCGGTGTGGCCGAGCGGTTCTAGGCGCTTCAGTCTGGAACCGCGCGACCGCTACGGTCGCAGGTTCGAATCCTGCCTCGGGCATGGATTTGTGTGATGTCCTTGGATTAGTTAGGTTTAAGAAGTTCTAAGTATAGGGGACTGATGATGACCTCAGATGTTAAGTCCCACAGTTCTCAGAGCTATCTGAACCATAAGCCATCTGTCCATTTGCACGACTGTTTCCTGCCACATTTTGTTTACAATTTACGTTGCGCTAAGTAATTTTGAGACAGCTTGTCTCCAGCGCTTGCGCATGCGTTAATTTATAGGTTCTGAACAAGATACCATTATTGGCATCGAAACATAGTAAACTTAAAAAATTACCTTGGAACTTATGGCTGAATTTCTTACTGCCTCAACAATTCACGATCGCTGAAGCTCTGCATTATGTTAAAGATTTGTATCATTCAAATAGCTGACACAACCCAGGCCACACCAGACGGCAACGCAAGTACCAGAGGCTGCCAACACAACCAGTAACCCACACGCCGACATTCCGAACATTACCTCAACACTCCGAGGAATAATGAAGACATTATTCCCCAGACTCACGACCACCGAAGTAGTCATGAAGATTATGGGGTGTGTCTCACAACTCTTCACGCACTTCATGTCGGGCTCGTTCAACTAGACTAGCATACAAACCATTATAAAATCACTATTTACACCAATAAATGGTTGAAACACCACACCAGTTCCGAAACGCAGACGCCAACCAACAGATCCTGTTTTGGAATGCCAAGGGGATCGCAAACAAAAGAGCCGAAATGGTTGCTTTCATGGAGTGAAAGGGTATCAAAATCGCCCCAGTGAACAAAACACTGCTTACGCCTCACAAACAGCTAAACATCCCAGGCTGTTCTGTTTATTGTACCGACTGAGCGAGCGGCAGGAAGGGAGGCGGCACACCAATCATCATACACGAAGACATAGAACACACAAACATGGAGCTTGGGAGACTAGAGGCCACCGCCGTCAGGGTCACGTTCAACGGAGCCAACACCGCACAGGTATCGCTGTACAATCCTCCTGAAAACATAGTAACACGCGATATTAGCAGCCGGCCGCGGTGGTCTAGCGGTTCTGGCGCTGCAGTCCGGAACCGCGCGACTGCTACGGTCGCAGGTTCGAATCCTGCCTCGGGCATGGGTGTGTGTGATGTCCTTCGGTTAGTTAGGTTTAAGTAGTTCTCAGTTCTAGGGGACTTATGACCTAAGATGTTGAGTCCCATAGTGCTCAGAGCCATTTGAACCATTTTGATATTAACACACTTCTCAACATGGCACCGCCGGTAATCGCCGCAGGAGATCTAAACGCCAAACACCCCGACTGGAATTCACGAACACGTACCTCCAACGGCAAGAAACAATACAAACATGCACTAGGCCGAAACGAGATTATACTTGGGCCGGACGTTCCCACGTACGTGTCTGCACAGGCCCGACACAGACCAGACGTGTTAGACATAGCCCTCATCAAGGGCATCAACATGCACACTCAATCTTATGGTTGAAAACGATCTCGACTCAGACCACATGCCTGTAATACTACACACGGAAGAAACGCTGCAGGACACAGAACTACGCATGCTACTGAACTACAAGCGCGAATTGGACCCTGTTCAAGGAAGCGCTTGATAGTGGTTCAAATGGCTCTGAGCACTATGGGACTTAACATCTGAGGTCATCAGTCCCCTAGAACTTAGAACTACTTAAACCTAACTAACCTAAGGACACGACACACATCCATGCCCGAGGCAGGATTCGAACCTGCGACCGTAGCGGTCGCGCGGTTCCAGACTGAAGCGCCTAGAACCGCTCGGCCACACTGGCCGGCGCTTGATAGTCGTATTCCGGACGCCCACGAAATTAACAATACGCAACAAATTGATAAGGCCGTGGAGACTCTTACTATTGCCGTCCAAGACGCAGTGACAACGCCAGGATATCCTGGAACTTATCTCAACGAGGAACCGCCTCTTGGATATACTGGCAGCGTACCAGACGGCCGTTCTATAAACTGCACGTCAACAAACCTGTCGAAACGAACAACAGGGATAGAAACTCGCAGGGCTAGATACCAAACGTCCTGGCGTGTGGAAGCTAGCCAGACACTTCACCAGGGAGAAACATCACATTCCCACTCTACAATGACCACACGGCCAAGCTTACTCCGCGAAGGAGAAGGCAGAGCTTGTGACCACAACACTTGCAGCGTCTTTCATGCCGTATCTGGCTCCTTCAGATCCAGTATTCACACTTGAAAAGGAGCAGGAGGTTACACAGCGAAATCAGACGCACTAGTACAAACGAAATTACTTGGGCTATCAAGCATACCAATGATAGGAAAGCCCCCGGGCCTGATGGCATTCATAACTGTGTCCTCCAGGAGTTCACGGATAGAGCCGTAGAATACTTGCACACATAACGAATACCATATAAAAACAACAACACTTCCCTGACTTTTGGAGGGCGGCGAAGGTCGTGATGTAGAGGATGCCCGGGAATGACTACTCCCTCCCACAAAATTATCCACCCATCAGTCTGCTGTGCTCTCTCAGCAGGAGTATTGAGAAGGTCATACTAAAACGCATCACTAGGCACTGCATCATCACCAACGACGTCCTAAGACCGGAGCAATTCGGCTTTAGGAATCACCACTCAGCAACACAACTACTCCTCCGCGTAGTCGAACGTATAACACACCGCTACAACATGAACAAAGCCACAGGGACCATGTTCCTGGACATCAAAAAAGCTTTCGACCGTCTCTGGCACAACTGCCTTATACGCAAACTAAGCGAAGCTGGTTTCCCGAGCGGACTCGTACGTCTCATACACTCATATCTCACGAATAGATATTCCAACACTTACTTGCAGAGCAAACAATCGACATAACACGGTGTCCAAGCTGCAGTATCTCAGGAAAGCATCCTGGGGCCCATCTTGTACATCCTGTACATTAATGACTTTCCAGCAACACAAAACACAAAGTTAGCCATCCACGCGGATGACACAGCCATCCATGTGCAAGACTAGAAACCGTCGAACATAAATTCACGTATACAGACGGCACTCGTAACTGCCGAGCCTTGGTTGGGACGGTGGTGTATTAAGGTAAACGCCGACAAGTGCGAAGCAGCTCTGTTCACACGCAGACCAAAACTACCGCGCAAACATCAACAATGTCAATAGGTAACACTACATACACGCCTAACGTTTCCGAGAGAAAGTCAGGTATCTCGGTGTCTGGCTGGTCCGGAAACTTACATGGAGGGGGGGGGGGGGGGGGGGGGGGAGCACGTCGAATACGCAACCAACAGAGCGCATGCGAGGCTCAAACAACTCTTCCCAATGCTCAACAGGAAAAGTACACTGAATAGTACGGTTCGAGGTCCATATCCATGACACTGATTAGACCTCTGATGACGTACGCGGTTCACGTCCGGGGATACGCAGCCTCTACACGCCTGCGCCGCCTGCAGATCATGCAGAACAAAGCGCTGTGCATCATTAGCAACACTCCACGCTACACACGCACCGTGGATCTTCACAATGAATAGCCCTTGAAACCCTCAAGGAAGTATTAAAAAAACACGCCACACGACTAAACAGGAACTCGAGACACTCGAACAATCCTTTCATCCTTACTCTGGTAAATTATGATCACAACCGTAGGGGGAAGTATAAGCTGCCAAAGTCACTAGGGCATAACCACCTATGGAACTAACATCCACTCACAAGCGACAACGTCGGCAAGCCACTGCAAATCTGCGACGTTGACTGGATATGCCAGCTGCTATTAATGCCGACCAACAGGCTACAGCAGGGAAACCGACAAGCTCGGACACTGACGCACAAACAAATCGCCAACAATACCCTACACGGTGAATCTGATACATGAGCTACCGGACACTAAACGATGATAAACCTAACTGTTACAGGTATACCGTTCTGACAGAAAAATCAACACCAGCAGCCAGCGGCAGCAGCCGAATAACAGCATCGCACAACGTCAATGGTATCGAGCTGCATGATACCCAAAAAAGTCTACCCTTGGATGACCTGTCGGCAGCAAGAAAACCGCTACTGCTCTTACAACGCGACCCAACTGGCGCAGAGGTTTTTCCCCTTGGCTCTTGCCTTGGCACTTTTTTCCTCTCTGCCCTTCAATCCGCTGCCCTTCATTCAACTTTCGACCCAATCTGATGACCTCTTAACCAGACGTACGCAAAAAAAGGCGGAGTTCTTAGATCGGTTACTGGTGCTACAATGCCAGGTTATCAAGATTTAAGTGAGTTTGAACATGGTGTCATAGTCGGCGCACGAGTGATGGGGCACAGCATCTCCGAGGTAGCGGTGGAGTGGGAATTTTCCCGTTCGACCATTTTACGAGTGTACCGTGAATATCAGGAATCCGCTAAAACATCGAATCTCCGAACTCGCTGGGGCCGAAAAAAGATCCTGCAAGAACAGGACCAACGACAACTGAAGAGAATCGTTCCACGTGACAGAAGTGCAACCCTTCAGAAAATTGCTGTAGAGTTCGATGCTGAGCCATCAACAACAGTCAGCGTGTGAACCATTCAACAAAACATCATTGATATGGGCTTTTGGACCCGAAGGCCCACTCGTGTAACCCTGATGACTGCAGGACACAAAGCTTTACGCCTCGCCTGGGCCTATCAACACCGACATTGGCACGTTGATGGCTGGAAACATGTTGCCTTTTCGGACGGGTCTCGTTTAAATTGCATCAAGCAGACAGACGTGAACGGGTATGGAGACAACCTTATGAATTAATGTATCCCGCATTCAGCAGGGGACTGTTCAAGCTTATGGACGTTCTGTAATGGAATGGGGAGTGTGCAGTTGGAGTGATATGGGTCCCCTGATACGTCCAGATGCGTCTCTGACATTTGACACACTGATAAGCATCCTGTCTGGTCACCTGCATCCATTCATGTCCATTATGCATTCTGACGGACTTGGGCAATTCCAGCAGGACAATGCGCAATCCCACACGTCCAGAATTGTTACAGAGTAGCTCCGTAAACACTTCTGAGTTTAAACACTTCCGCTGGCCACCAAACTCTCCAGACATGATAATTATTGACCATATCTGGGTTGCCTTGCACGCTGCTGTTCAGAACGGATCTCGACTCCCTCTTACCCTTATGGATTTATGGACAGCCCTGCAGGATTTATGGTGTCAGTTACCTCCAGAAGTACTTCAGACATTAGTCGAGTCCATGCCACATTGTGTTGCGGCACTTCTGCGTGCTCGCGGGGAACCCTCATGATATTCAGCAGGTGTGCCAGTTTCTTCGGCTCTACAGTGTATAAGTAGGTGCATTAAGTATCCACTCATAATTTGAGGTTCAGATGCAATGTCATATACAAGGCCTTTAAAACAACGATCGTCCGTATTATGCGTAAATTACTTCCCACCGAGTGATTTAAGCATTGGAGAGTGGAGGATTGCATTGACTTGACCAGAGGTGCACAACAGCATTCCAAATATCACAGAGGCTAACCAACTTCATGTGGGAATTAATGGTTGAAAAGAAATTGTGGAAATAGAATGTGGTGCATACAATATTGACGATTTAAATGAAATTTTAAAACAGTCTAGAAAAGGGATTGATCTATGTGCAAACATCAATACACTTAAATCTGAATAATGCAATGATTGACTTAAACCGGAAAGGTTCAGTAGGACGAATACTGGGCTTCACAAAAGGATAGGTTGTGGAGAAGGATCCTAACAAATTTTACAGATCTGATCAGTGAGTATATACACTTCCTGTCAGTAAAATCAGTGTCGAGTGTAACATTGCAACAAACTCTCATATCAACAGTAGACTGATTCATATAATTTACGGAGTCTTCCCATCAGTTGGAACAGCGTATGAGAATACTGAGACCCCTACCAATGCTATATACATCCCAGTAACAGACCAGACTTTGCACTCTCTGGAGCTGGGTATTGTGGACCAGTCGGCTTTTGTGCCGAGGAAATCTTTGTATGACTACATCTCAAGCAGAGTCACCAGTGATCTCGAACAGGCAAAGGCCAACAGTGGTAAACCGGTTAGGACTTGCAGTGGAACTGCCCCTAACCTCTTGGTAAGAACAAAGACACCGCTTTGTCAGAAGAGGCAGCAGCGACCTTGAGCTGGCCGAGACTTGAACTGTATCAGCAGTGAGAAGTAATGATGGGATCGAGATATGAAACCAATGTGCACAACATACACTGTGACAGTTCCAACAGAACAGCTAGGTGTTTGAACTGTGAGTTTCTTAAATTACTAGGTATGAAAAGTCGCAATGACATTATGTGATATAACTATAGCTGCAGTTTTTTTTTTTTTTTTTTTTTTTTTTTTTTTTTTTTTTTTTTTTTTTTTAGGGCACAAAACTGCTATGGTCATTAGCACCCGGCAGCTGCAGAATGTGACGAGTGTATTATATGCAAGGAATACCTTATGCTTCAACCACATTTAACAAGAACAATGAAATTAGGTTTATCATCTCTGCAACCCGTAGCTTTAGTTTAGCCAGCAATTGTTGTGTATCATGACTGTCAGCAGCATGCACAGCAGCTCCGTCACAAGCTGCATTTGCCAGTATAGCACAGAGCGAGTTACAGCTATAGTTCTGTTGGTGGCCTGTGACCTCTGCATCAGACTGCATCACATTGTGACAGTTTTTAATCCCCACTGTGCTAGCACCTGGCTGGTAATTTACAAAGCTTTTCCGTATTGTTTTTATGTCCTGCAGCATACAGCTGTAATTTACAGATGGTGTAACTCTTTGCTCACTCGTTCTTAGCATAGTAATATTACTGGTAGCAGGTATGTGTAGTCCAATTTTTTAACGTTAATACAGTTCTCGTTTTTTAACAGTCCGTAATTTCTATGTGTATGCCATTTTAGAGGATTGTTTCAGTTATCATTTGAGACTATTCACAAGTGAAGAAGAGAGATTTATTTCAATTTCTGGGTGAAGGGAGCGTCCTATGTAGAGTTATTATTTATTTTGAGGCCACCTGCTGCTGGTTTCGAGTGGTATTGTGAATTTTTTTTCCGGCAGAATAACACCAATTGTGTGACATGTCGTTTTTGAGCAATATTGCGGTTTTAGGCACTCAGTTTGTAGAACTAAGCTATAAGCGTGCAATTATGAGAGGTCTTTACCTCAGTTTCCAATCAAAAATAAATATGGTACATTAACCCAATCTTCCTCTCTGGCAGATGGACAGAGATTGGCCGTTTACCGCCATTTATAAGGGCGGTGTGCGGTGGTGGGTGGGGGGTGGATGATTTCATAGGATTAGTGGGGGAGGGTGTGGCACTGGGTTAGTGGAGGTGCCCCAGTTGCCTTATTTTTCCACCAAAACTTGAGTTTCCCACCATGACATCAGTGCGACATTGCCACATCTATGGTCACCATATTGGATCCACAATCTTGAATAAATATGACAACAAAGCAAGTGCCCCAGAGACAAAAAACTGGCTCTGATCACTATGGGACTAAACTTCTGAGGTCATGAGTCCCTTAGAACTTAGAACTATTTAAACCTAACTAGCCTAACGACGTCACACATATCAATGCCCGAGGCAGTATTCGAACCTGCGACCGTAGCGGTCGCGCGGTTCCAGACTGTAGCCCTCAGAGCCGGCCGGAGTGGTCGTGTGGTTCTAGGCGCTACAGTCTGGAGCCGAGCGACCGCTACGGTCGCAGGTTCGAATCCTGCCTCGGGCATGGATGTGTATGATGTCCTTAGGGTAGTTAGGTTTAATTAGTTCTAAGTTCTAGACGACTGATGACCTCAGAAATTAAGTCGCATAGTGCTCAGAGCCATTTGAACCATTTGTAGCGCCTAGAAGCGCTCGGCCACTCCAGCCGGCGCCCCCAGAGACAGCCTAGCCCCACTACTACTACTACTACTACTACTACTACTACCACCACCACCACCACCACCACCACCACCACCACCACCACCACCTACCACAGTTGGCTCCAAATATACACGGTGATCAAAAATTCAACGCTCAAATCAACAGATACGACGACAGAGACAACAATAAATGTATATTGCTAAGAAATCAAGTAAGTGTTGCAAATGATTAATGAGTGGGTAGAGTACTGAGGAGGTCATTGAGTGTTACTGAGTACAAAACAATGTCGAAAGCGTTTCAGTGTTTTATTATTCAGTGTCCTCTCAGTGACTACTATGTTCCACTGCCACTGTACCAGCAGAAATAGACTCCTATTTGAGCAAACAAAGTCGAACATGCTCCTCATTATTAAAAGAGTGACTGAAAAGTGGGATACCAGCTGCCTCATAATACCTTCCTTAGCACCAAAAATTTTCACTAAAATTTTGGCACGTGAACATATTCATGCTCTTTTTAATATCCAACTCACCTGTCACTCCTACGAGCTGCCTGAACTGTAATTCATTCACATACATTAGTCCATCGCAATAAGTCTCATGTCCATCCACTCCCAATTGCCCATGCTTACTCACTTATCCACTGACTCACTCACTCAGTCCTACTCGTTTTCACAGTCCCCTGTTACTGTTCCTGTCTCACAGCCATAGTCGCCTCTGTTCTGTCCTCCTCCTCCTCCTCCTCCTACTACTACTACTACCACCACTACCGTCTCCACTGTCACTCTTTGCCCCTTGTTCTCTCTTACTGCTACTACCTCATTCATTCCTTCCTTCCCCTGCTACTGTCTCTTTGTCACTATCCCTCTCTTCCTCATTGTCGTCTCTCATTACCACTGGCTCTCAACCACTCACACTTTCTCCTTCTCTTTAGTCCTCTCCCAATCTACTCCTAGCACTGTCCTCTCAGTGACTACTATGTTCCACTGCCACTGTACCCATCTCTTTCTCTGACACTGCCATTGACTCCCTTGCTCTTTCTTCACCACAACCAACGTCTGCTATCTCACAGTACTTATTACTTCTCTAACTCTTTCCCACTGCCACTATCTCCTCCTCACTCAACACAAAAAGCGCAAATATGTTTGCATGCCAATACTTTTGAGAAAGTTTTTAAAGGTGCTACGGAAAGTGGAATGAGGGAGCTAGTACCCCTTTTCCAGTCAGAATCTTTTAGTAAAGAGAAGCACCTTCGCCTTTTTTGTGCTCCAATAGGAGTATTTTTCTGCTGGCTTTCTTTTTGCTGCCACAGCAGCGCACGTCACTCATATGAAGAGACCTTGATGGGTTAGTGAAATTTTGGTAGTCTACTTATTTGAAATTAAAATAACACAAAACTAGTTTTCCATCTCAGACCAGAATGTACGTGCAGTAAAATTTTGAATGTGCTTCAGTACTACAAAATGGCTCTGAGCACTATGGGACTTAACAGCTGTGGTCATCAGTCCCCTAGAACTTAGAACTACTTAAACCTAACAAACCTAAGGACATCACACACATCCATGCCCGAGGCAGGATTAGAACCTGCGACCGTAGCAGTCGCACGGTTCCGGGCTGCGCGCCTAAAACCGCGAGACCACCGCGGCCGGCTCAGTACTACAACACGGACTTTCTAGAACCCTTCTGATGATAACGAAGACGCTTTACGTTATATTTTCCCGTGCTACATCACTTTATAAACTATGTTTTCGCATCACACTGCATTTTAAGTGGGTACTTTACTTGCACAAGTAGGGTAAATTTGAACCTGTGTATCTCGTAAACGGATAGAGATATTCAGAAAGACCGAAATTTTAGGAACATATCGTAAAAATTACAGGCGTTTTCTGTGTGTAGCCGTCTTAGAATCCGCGATTAGGGTTTGGTCCACTGGTGATAGGTAAAATATAGTTGTAAGGAAAAGGAACCGCCCAATAACTGATGGTGACTCCATAAGTCCCCTCGAGCCCATAGCACACTACACCAACTTCAAAAAGAACCAACCGACTTGCACCTTTTGCCCTAAGTAGGAAGAAGTATGGAGATTCGCACTTTGAACCTGCGCTGCAGAATAGTGACATTAAGACGCCACCTTTTTGTCACCAATAGAACACGAGGTGTTGGCAATGGAAAATCCCGTACTTATGTGAAGTTTATATGCAGCTGTAGCATACATATCATAAACGTTCAAAATGTGGATCATTAACTTAAGTGCAGAGGCGAAGTAGCACGCCTTCCCGTGTTCGATGAAAGTGTGTCGCATTCCGCAAGTGTGCGGCCGCTCCAAGAATTCTTGCAACTACTTCAACCTCTGAATTCACAAGGGCAATTTACTCTTCAGTTTTCACGTATTCCAGAGAGATAAATCTAACAAGGTACACGGCTCGTAAAGTAATTTATCGTCCCTGAGGTTATTTGACATTACTAAACATATACCCACTTGGCTAAGTTCCGTACTGAATTATCAGACACATTCCCTTAGTAGCCACTTCTACTTCTAACTGCATATACTGCTAATAATGCCATCAGACCACTTTTTAAACTGCCGCTCCTGCTCGACTGCTCCATTTATACCTTTATTACAGTTACTGTGACTTCCTTTGCCCTTTGTTTAGTTACAGTTGTTTCACTGAGTTGTTAAGTCTTACTTGTTATATTTCACTTATTTGTAATACTGTAGCTTCAAGGAAAACATCTAGTTCAGTCACCTTCTTGGAACACGTCACCAAATTTTTAATATATGGTAGTCACTTAATTTTTCTCTCTGAACAGTTGTTGAAATTTGTCATGTAGCTTACTGCTGAATGTTTAACACATTTTATCTAACCTAAATATTATTACAAGGCATTTTTAATGAAATAATTCCTCTCGTTTTGGTCCAAATAATTTCACAACCACGTATATTTATCTTCGTAGCTGACGATCGCGTAATAGTTTCATTGAAGCCTTGATAGAATATGTAACCTAGTGTATTTGTGAACTTGTACTGTTATTGGACACTCGAAGTAGAGCGTGTGTAGTAAGAATTTTCATGTACGATCTATTGCATGGTGGGCAGTGATTAGAGCTAGAGCACTGTTAGCACAACTACTGTTCTCGCCAAGACATTCAAAGTTCGATTATAATTGCAGCTTTTTCATATGATAGGTATTTTCCAATATATAATAAATATTTTGAAATACGAAGCGCGGCATATTTTTACTTAGTTTTCGCATCGTTGGTATCCACGAGAGTGCAGTGTACACAGATTATGTACAGTTTCCATTAATGTCATGGATTCATCTCTTTTATTGCAACTGGATTATTGATTGAGGGTTGTCTTACACATTAATTTCTTGTTTTTTCACCTAATGCATGAATTTGCTTTTAGTTACAATATATTGCTGTTGGCCACAGATCGTAACTTTACCCTTGACCCGGAGTAACTCCATAACTCGAACGCATTTACAATAAATTTGATCGCCAAAGAAGGCGCACTTAGGGATATTTATACAACTGAAAGATGTACGCCGAATATTTGAAGAAATTAGTTTCAAATAACTGATTTACAATTAAAAATTTTGTGACTTAATTAGAAGTGTACATCAATACATGTTACAAATTAAAGTCCGCCGCCGCGTCTTTCTGTCTACAGCTGAAGGCTAATCTCAGGAACTACTGAAGGGATTTTGATAGGTTTTCGCTAATAGAGAGACTGATTCACGAAGAAGGTTTGTGTATATATTTTATTACCGCTACGCCAGACAGGTCCTCCTACGTCTTTAAATGACTCAGACCTTTGAGATATTACAATTTTATATTGTGATTAGAAAAGAAACCTGATAAGTACGAACGAGACTCTGATCCTCTGAGGTTTCTGTACAAATTCAATAATACGTACAGATCATTTATTTATACATTTTGATAAGTGTGTATTCGAGTATTAAAGTAAGTGAAATAAATGGCTGCATCTTTTGAGTAAGTTGACTTAGAAGCTTAAATTTTTTACACCGCCGAGGGGTCGTAGATCTTAGTATTTCTCACAAATTTCAGCTTGATAGTTTTGTCCGTTCCTGAGCAAAAGATGTCTTTACAGACGCGCAGGCAGAATATCAACAAAGTGATCCTACAAATATACCGTTTTTACCGACTGAGATATGGAAACCTAAAAATTGAAAAAAATAATTAATAGCTGTTGTCTAACAGAAACACACGCACAAGCTCTATTACACACTATTATTTTATAACTGAATCTATAATGACAGACATGAACCGTAAGTCACGATCATGACAAAAAGAATTTACCAATACCACCTCGCGACAGTTGATTAGACAAATACCGAAGGCAACGAACGCTCGTATCTACAGAAACATTACAGTACCATTGAAATGTGAAATTAGCGGTGTGTTGTTTCATAACTAGACATTAACGAATATATAACCATCCCAAACAATTTGTAATTCGTGATCTTCCCCATATCACCACATAGCCACTTACATGATGCCGTTCGTTCTCACCGATTTCCGACGCGCTCACGTACTACTGGGCCTTCCACAGGTACGCAAGTAATGTGACTTCTCTTCTCTGGTCTTTCTGGTTATAGAAAGTTCTGCTGGACAAACCGTCTATGCAGCTCTGATCACATATCTCCGCTATACTGTTCCACACTCCTCGTTAGTATGGTGTCATTCGGGGAGTTTTCTTCGTCAAACAGCTTTGTATTTCAATGATCACGCAAAGAGAAATCTAGACTTTCCGCTATATACTGCTAGGAAGAAAAGACTTGTACCATTGTCATTTGTCGAAGTCATGAAGTATTACATGTCGCTTAAAATAAACCAGCATGGCGAAAATAAACGGTGAAAATAATACAACGCAAGTTGCGGATACAGTGAGTAGCCGGTTGGAAGATACGACCCGGGAGAAACCTGATTCTACAAGAAACGGTTAAGGCAGGTAACAGGATGCAGGTATGTCGCAGGCGATCTGTTGGGACAAAGTAGCGACCGGTGGTCTGGTCGTTGCAACTGGACACGAGCGGCGACAACTGACACGACGTGCACGAGTGCGTAGGGCAGCTATCGCGTCTACACACTACGGGACGTTGCTCCGTGGGACGACGTGTTTTGTTGGGCGCAACTGTGTTTCGTAAATCTGCACACGGTTTGTACGTCACGACGCTTATAAGCGAACAGCAAATCCGTATCTCGAATGAGACGCACGCAATAATTGGCACGTATGTCATTGTGGAAAGCCAAATTTTCTAGTGTGTTATCACCTAAACAGGGAAAAAATCTTTACAACAGTTTTATTCTCCACCGGAAACCGCAAACACAGCAGGGTTTTCTTTCAAGAGTCATGGTAGCATGCTTAAAATTATTTATTCATGGTTCAGCTTCATACAAATATATGGAGCACTGAACGCAACTGTTATTCTATGAGGTTTCGGGATTGCAGCCGGATCATGTTGACTTCTTGCCACAATATTTCGTCTGGCACCTGAAGAGGTGAGTGTCCGCCACTGGAGACTGTTAGTTCACGGTGACGGCTTTATAGCAAAAATTGGCGCGGAAACGCATGCGGATTGGCGACTGTCACAGGAGAGTCCTCTATCGAAATCGGCGTCCTCTGCAAATACTGTTCCATCTGTAGCGTGCAGGCGCATGCTTAGTGGTGATACTACCACCTCGGAATGAGCTTCTGTCGGAATGAGCGCTCGCGTTGCTAAAAACAAACGTCAGATGTCGCTAGACTTGCAATTATGAACAAAACGTTTTCTCTCGGAATAAATTATAAAGGTTATACCGTGACGTCGTTGTTGTGTTGTAAGGCGCCACGTATACCGTTTGTATATGTTACGTGTATGTCGTCGTTGTCGTCTCTTCTTTCCCTCGTTGATATCAGAGAGTGAGAAATGTTTACGTTTACCTATCTGTTGTTGACAACACACATCTACATGGGCACGGTACCACCTGATTCCAGGATAGGTAGCTTAATATAGTATAAAGATAGTGGGTTTCGATGGAGCGTTATTTAAGTGTGATTTTATTCTTCACTTAATCTTTGAGACTCTGAGAACCAGCTACTCTTAATCAGTCCCAAAACTCGACTTGTAACGAGAGCACTTACGACCAGTCTGTCACAATATTATTATACGTAAGGCTCTACACCACTATAAGAAAATATCACTGTTCATGAAATAACAAAATTTACAAATAAACTTCTTTATATCTTTCCTTTTATTCAATCAAATGCCTTCAAATGTTTATTTCGCACCCACAAATCATTCACACCTCGATGTAGAGTGTAAACTTGTGCATGAAAAATAGCACACTGTTTCTGCTGATATCCACGTATGAGCTTTTGGATTGCTAGGCTACTGCGATCAACAGGATTTATATTCGATTTTGAAATTGTACTTTCTATTGTACTATCTACGTCCGCCACAATGGTCCATCAACAGTGGGATAACCATCAAATATTCTACCCTTTCGCGATAATTAAGAATTCGCGTAAATTATATTTTCGCGAGTTCAGAGCAAACCATCGGTGGCATGAAAGCAGTCTTGATACCGCGACACACTCGCGACGCTAACTAGCCTGTTACGAAATTGACCTGCAAACGTCATCAATCAATTCCAGGGTCATAATTCGCCCCACGCGATTGTGCGCAATTGAATTTCGTCAAATCACTTATTCCTCGAATCGTAATCACTAATCCCTACACTGACCATCCATAAACACACAATTAACACACTTTTTTTCTTCTAAGAGTAAAAGAATGACGTCACGTCATCTACATAGTTATTAAAATATTATTCCAAATGACCTCAAACATTTATCGTAATTATATTTTAACGACAATCAGAAGGAAATATGATTATCGGAAAATAAAATATAACAGTTCGCAAATCGCACGTAACTAAATGACAGCTTTGCATAGCGTTGGGACTTAATCACGGAAAACTATATAAAGAAATGCCCGAAATCTCAATTTCTCCATACCAACTGACAGATACAAGTAAGGCAAATAAGATATTGAAGACCTCATGGATCAATTCCGACCTGTAACGTTATATGGTAACTGGGTCCCTAGCCCTGTTCAGTTGAAAGCTGCCATCATGACTTACAAGATTTTGTGCTAGACGTATTTCCACATAGATTCTTTAATTACTGAATCCCAAAAGGATATCGTTGGGACAAGAATCACAACTGTTCTCTAAAACATTTTTGCAAAATATTTACCTACGCATCAAATACTTGACATTATCATACTTAATGACGTAATGTTCGTAAGCCTTCAACAATGGACAACCACAATTATGCTGTTAAAAATGTTTTTACAATTAAAAATATTTTTGATCGTCGCATTCTTCAACGAACAGGAAGTCCTTCCCTTTGACATACTTGCACTGAAATGGATAAACAGCAGTCTAATCCATCATTAGAGTGGACATGAAGATTTTTCAAATTGATTGAGGTAGCCATTTTCCCATCAACAGATCATCAGATTGCGGCCAATGTCAACGTTACTATCAAAACATTCACTGACGTAGTTAATGTTCACTTTCTTCGGTGGTGAGAGAGGAGCTGCCATTCATTACACAGGGGACGATATCTGATATTTATGCCCTATCAAGTGTGAACCGATGTCAGCGCTTCCTTAGAGACAGCGATTGGAATCCTAGGCTAGAGTGGAGGGAAGATTAATCGCCGGCCGTTGTGGCCGAGCGGTTCTAGGCGCTTCAGTCTGGAACCGCGCGACCGCTACGGTCGCAGGTTGGAATCCTGCCTCGGGCATGGATGTGTGTGATGTCCTTAGCTGTTGTAGGGGACTGATGACCTCTGATGTAAAGTCCCATAGTGCTCAGAGCCATTTGAACCAGTTTTGGAAGATTAATCGTAGGACAGTTTTATTTTATAACTGGAATATTCCGATTCTTATCTATTGGTGCTGATCAGGCATTTTGTCACTACTAGTTGCAAATACAGGCTGCTCCAGAAATGTTCCGACAAACGTCGAGGGGTTTTAGAGGAAATCTTGAGGAACAAATGGAGGAATCCGTGCCTAGAAACGTCATCCGACGACGCTACAGAGCGCCACAGTTAAAGGCGCTGGCGCCTGCTACTATCGCCACCCCTTTGGCAGCAAGCTTGACTGTAAGCTGAGGGACCGAAGGCTGTACGTCTTGCAATGTCGTTTGTTACTCAGTGATTGCAACTGATTGCTGCGATAGGCAGTGGAGGAGATTGACCTAAATGATGCATCTAAAGGCCTTGCTTCCTATGAATGCTATTGTCTGTTGGCTTTTTGGATGAAAGTTCCAGACGCGAGTTTCCATCTGCAGTTTATTTTACTCCTGGAATCCTCTGAAACCTGCAATGTGTAGCGGTGTACAGGCAGCAGAGCATCGCATTCGAAGGAGTCAACACCTTTCTACGCAGCAGCTACCTCCATCTTCTCCACTGGAGATCATGGAATTCAGCCATCATCACTGAATAACAAACAGAAATGAGAGACATGGCGCTTACGGTCCGTCAGCGCACGAAGTCACGCTTGCTGCCGAAGGGATGGCATAGCGACAGGTGACGGAACCTGTAACTTCGACACACAATACCGTCGTTAGATAACGTTTCTGGACACGGATTCCCATCCTCACAACGATAAACATCCGTGTGTTTCAAAACATCTCTCTTGCAGAGTTTGGTGAGGTAGAGTTTGAGGGCATCTCTGTATCGCTGTAGCACCGAGTAAAATCTCTCATGCCGAAATACGCCTCTCTTCGTTGGATCTTTTCTATCTCTCACATTAATCTAATCTTTGAAGGAACCCAGAGTCGTGAACAATACTGAAGATGTGTTCGAACAGGTGTTTCGTAAGCCACTTCTTTCCAGGGTGATTTATATTTTCTTAAAACTGTCCCAGCGAATGTCAGCCTGGAATATGCTTATCCAAATATTTGTTTTATGTGGTTATTCAGCTTTGGATTGCCCGCTGCTTCATTGTCGTACACAGTGCCTGACCATTTGGAGCTACCCAACTCCTTCTGAACTGCATATATCTGCTGTTTCAGTGCCATTATCACTCTCTCTGCAGCTGACGTTTGGACGTCAATACTGCTGATCGACTGGGCCAGACTTCGTGGAGTATACTCTGCCCGGTATCCGTACGCCTGGTCGATCAGAGGAGGGAAAAGCGGTTTTGGTGGGAGGACTGTTGCGAGGGTCTACAACACAATAATCGATGTGCTGTCCTTCCTCATTAACCTGTTCTGATATAAATGCAGTGGCATTAGACACACCGTCATATGCCTATCGAATACTACCCCTTCGACAGTTGTGCTTGAAAACTGCTTTTTCTGGGACAACGCTTTTAGTGTCGCTAGGTTTAATGTTTTCTTCCGAATAATATTGTTGTATAATCAGACCTCGCCTACAATCCAAATTCTAACACTCTGCGCCAAATCGTAAGATGTAAAGACTGACACGTAGCTCAAAAGCGTGAAGCAAGTTTGTCAGCTGATGCCATCAGACTGACGACGTTTCCACACGAGGATAGGGAAAAATTAAACGTCCCAGTACTTCAGTTAAAACCGTCGTTTTCGCGTTATACGGCTACATACACAAACCCAAATCAAGCATCTACACTTTGAGCCAATACTACATATATTTTGTGCTGTTCTTAAAATTTAGAGGGAAATAAAAACTAATAACAGTAATAATAATAATAATAATAGTAGTAGTAGTAGTAGTAGTAGTAATAGTAGTAAAAGATTATGATTAAGTTAGCGCCGTAATCTCTGTTATCGCAAATTCATGATTCCTAAGCGAGATATACGATAGTGAGGGCTAAATTGTTGTGCAATTGCTTTCTTGAATGGAGCTTTTTTGGTTTCATTCAACAGAGTTTTGCGTCAACTGCCGTGAGGAGGAGCGAGCGAGCGAGCGAGCGAGCGCGTGCGCGCCCACACACACACACACACACACACACACACACACACACACACTGAGATGCACATGGCACAGGCAACAGCCGTTTCCAGCCTGCGATACACAACTTCTCGGGAAACGCGTCCTGAGGTTGCTATTAAGCAATGCAAACGTATTGCGGATATCGTTGGATTTCTTGGAATAGTTGAGGGCACGTTATTTGTAGATTATGTAACAAATGGAACTCGTACTACAGAAAGGTTGCCATTCCGCCCCCCCCCCCTCTCTCTCTCTCTCTCTCTCTCTCTCTCTCTCTCTCTCTCTCTCTCTCTCTCTCTCTCCCCCCCTCCCTCTCTCATCCTCCTCGTCCAACTCCAGGGTTAGGCCTAGGCCTGGTCCGGTCTCACCATCTCTACGCAGGGCCACCACACTTCCCTGCATCCACGGTTCTATACTCCACTTCTAACTTTTCTTTGTTTTTGATTGCCCTTTGTATTATTGGTTGAATGCCTAGTCCTTCACTTATTCCTTCATTTCTACACTGAAAAGCCAAAGACTCTAGTACACCTGCCTATTATAGCATAGGGCCCCCGCGAGCACACATAAGTGCCGCAACACGGCGTGGCATGGACTCGACTAATGTCTGATGTAGTGCTGGAGGTAATTGATACCATGAATCCTGCAGGGCTTTCCGTAAATCCATACCAGTTTCTTTGGCGCTTCAGTGTAAGT
This sequence comes from Schistocerca piceifrons, assembly GCF_021461385.2. Taxonomy (NCBI): domain Eukaryota; kingdom Metazoa; phylum Arthropoda; class Insecta; order Orthoptera; family Acrididae; genus Schistocerca; species Schistocerca piceifrons. The sequence continues at coordinate 260,023,721 of NC_060140.1, read as the reverse complement.
TTGTCTTCCCTAGCGCTTCTTTTCAAAGATTTTACAAATTTCCTTTCTGATGCTCCTAGTTGTAAATTTTGTTTTTTTTACCGTCCAACTTCCCGTCCCATATAACAAAGTGCAGACTGCGATGACTTCATAAAATTTAGTTGTTTCTTTCGATGTTTTACCTTTCAGTTTTCTCTTACTGTGACGCATATACACTGGTAGATATTAGCGTTTCCTCTTTCTATCTAGATACTGATTATATGATAAATCAGCTCCTAAATACTGAAAATGGGCTACCAACTGTCGGCCGCTGTGGCCGAGCGGTTCTAGGCGCTACAGTCTGGAACCGCGCGACCGCTACGTCGCGGGTTCGAATCCTGCTTCGGGCATGGATGTGTGTGATGTCCTTAGGTTAGTTAGGTTTAAGTAGTTCTAAGTTCTAGGGGACTGATGACCTCAGATGTCAAGTCCCATAGTGCTCAGAGCCATTTTTTTCTTTTTTTTTGGGGGCTACCATCTCTACCGGTTTATTATGCCCATTCTAATTCTAGTGGTCATATACTAGCTTTATGTCAATGGATAACAAGTTTAGCTACTTCTCTTTTTCCCCTTACTGTCCATAACTTATCTCCGAATTCTTTCAAATGCTTTTTCACCGTCCACAAATGTTAGGTTAGTTTCCAAAACAAATTCTCATCTCTCTTATATTATCTACTACAGCGTGAAAGCATCGTCTGTGTATGGTCTTCCCTTTCAGAAGGCTTCTTGTTCTTCCAATAAAATTGTCTCCCAGATAACTATTAGACTGAAAATGTCTCAGTACTGTTTGCACCTCAAGTGTAATGAAAGTGTGGGCTCTAAGTGTAACTTACTACGTAATCCACAAAGACGGCAGTGTGACCCAGTTTTAATGTTTATAATCATGCGTCGAAACTAGTCGGCGACCTACAGTAGTATCGTAGCCAACAACAGATCTGGTGACTGGTTCGTTTGGGGCTGTACTGCTACACAGGGAGATCACCAGTCCAACGGTCAACAGATAGTTCACATGGAGTTAGTGACAGCCAGAAATTTGATCAAATTATGAAAGTACGTAGAAGTGATGAAATCGAGTTTTTGAAAGCAATATTGATACCAGAGCTGAGAAATAATTTAACGAGAGGTACAAGTATGTGAGTCGGGGCGGTACGTAGTTCAGAGCAGGAGCGGCGACGGGAACCCACCCGCATCTTACGCCACCAAACCGATTAAGGGCGAAGACAGTGATAGAGCAAAGAATGTCTTCTATCAGGGAGATTCATAACTGTAAAAGTGAGAAGTTTAAATATGTAATATACATAAGGTGGGTCGACAGTTATACAAGAAGGCGAGTGAAATAACCAGGTCAGTGGGTAAGTGAGGCCAGATTAAAGTCTCTCGGCGGTCTACATGCGACAGGTGATGCACCTTCCACAGCCTTCCCATCCCCGATCAGTTATAGTCAAAGTTTTAAAGACAACAGGTATGATGCCTGACTTGCGACGTTCTCTGTTCTTTGCGAACGACGCACTGAGTTTGTTCATAAATTTACAGTGCTACAGAAACCGAAAGCTCCATTCCATACGTATTACAAAAATGTATGTACGTATTTAATGTATCTATTTATGTATGGTATTTATGTATGTTCCCCATCTCCTCCTAAACAACTGAACCTAATCAACCGAACTTGGTACGTGTTATCACTTACTGTCTAGACAAAATACCTGTGACAGTAAGAACTATTCACCTAAAGTGGTGGAAGTGCAAAAGAAAAGCAGCCAATGACGCGCGAATACGCAGACTTTTCTCATCTAGTATTTGAGAATGAGAGCGCTTAGCGACTTGCAACGAGCTTTACACAAAATATGAAACCTTTAAAAAACTTTTGGTACACATACATTCTAGAAAGAAACACAGTGGGGGTTAGAATCAGCAAACTCTTATTGAGATAGTGGTGATAACGTGGAGAAATAAGTGGGTAAGAGGAGATGGACAGACACGGAGGAGTGAAGGTGGAGATGGACACAGATAGGGGAAGGAGGAGATGTATACAGACAGATCATAGGAGATGGACAGAGAGAGGGGAGAGGGAAATCAACAAAAATGGAAGGGGTGGAGATGAACAGCGAGAAGAGTGAGGAGAAGATGGAAAGGAAATACGAAGAAATAGAGAGCAAAGAGGAGGAGACGGACAGGGAAGAGGAGGAGGAGGAGGAGGAGGAGGAGGAGGAGGACAAAGCCAGAGGAAGCAGATGGCCACGGGCGGGGCGGAGGGGGGGGGGGGGGGGCAGAGAGGAGCAGATAGACAAAGGGGAAGAAGGAGCAGTTGGAAAGAAGGGGGGAGGAGGAGAGGGAGGAGGAGGAGGAGGAGGAGGAGATGGAGAAATAGAAGACTGGAATAAACATTTACTGCAGCAGTGCCGGGTACTGAGCTAGTCTTCCATAAGACAGTGAATGTACTGATACCTAAACGAACAGGCATACCTACCTATATGATAACAGAATATGATGGAGCTATCGGCAGCACAATACGTCACCCGGACCTTTCGCTTTCCCGACAGTCGCCGCACACAGCAGTAACGCCAGCCGGCAGTGACCCCGCTCTGCTTCTCAGGCGCGGCTACTGTTGCCGGGACACCCGACACTCGCTGCCCGCCACCCTATCCTCTTACTGGCCACGCCCACAAACACGGCCGCTCCATGCACACACCTCTTACAGTGCCTTTTCATGTTGTTCTTCTGTCGGGTACACCGCCAGCAACATTGTACCTGCAGGCAATCAACTTCCCGTGTACGTGTCAGCAAAGCATAAGTATCGTGGACTGCAGCAAGCAGTTCTGCACAATTCCACTTCCTGGGAAGTCGGCAGTTCTCCTTTCCACTCTCCCCCATTCTCCTCTTCGTTATCCAAATAAGCTCCTTATCGAAACTACAGTCCTGGAAATGGAAAAAAGAACACATTGACACCGGTGTGTCAGACCCACCATACTTGCTCCGGACACTGCGAGAGGGCTGTACAAGCAATGATCACACGCACGGCACAGCGGACACAACAGGAACCGTGGTGTTGGCCGTCGAATGGCGCTAGCTGCGCAGCATTTGTGCACCGCCGCCGTCAGTGTCAGCCAGTTTGCCGTGGCATACGGAGCTCCATCGCAGTCTTTAACACCGGTAGCATGCCGCGACAGCGTGGACGTGAACCGTATGTGCAGTTGACGGACTTTGAGCGAGGGCGTATAGTGGGCATGCGGGAGGCCGGGTGGACGTACCGCCGAATTGCTCAACACGTGGGGCGTGAGGTCTCCACAGTACATCGATGTTGTCGCCAGTGGTCGGCGGAAGGTGCACGTGCCCGTCGACCTGGGACCGGACCGCAGCGACGCACGGATGCACGCCAAGACCGTAGGATCCTACGCAGTGCCGTAGGAGACCGCACCGCCACTTCCCAGCAAATTAGGGACACTGTTGCTCCTGGGGTATCGGCGAGGACCATTCGCAACCGTCTCCATGAAGCTGGGCTACGGTCCCGCACGCCGTTAGGCCGTCTTCCGCTCACGCCCCAACATCGTGCAGCCCGCCTCCAGTGGTGCCGCGACAGGCGTCAATGGAGGGACGAATGGAGACGTGTCGTCTTCAGCGATGAGAGTCGCTTCTGCCTTGGTGCCAATGATGGTCGTATGCGTGTTTGGCGCCGTGCAGGTGAGCGCCACAATCAGGACTGCATACGACCGAGGCACACAGGGCCAACACCCGGCATCATGGTGTGGGGAGCGATCTCCTACACTGGCCGTACACCACTGGTGATCGTCGAGGGGACACTGAATAGTGCACGGTACATCCAAACTGTCATCGAACCCATCGTTCTACCATTCCTAGACCGGCAAGGGAACTTGCTGTTCCAACAGGACAATGCACGTCCGCATGTATCCCGTGCCACCCAACGTGCTCTAGAAGGTGTAAGTCAACTACCCTGGCCAACAAGATCTCCGGATCTGTCCCCCATTGAGCATGTTTGGGACTGGATGAAGCGTCGTCTCACGCGGTCTGCACGTCCAGCACGAACGCTGGTCCAACTGAGGCGCCAGGTGGAAATGGCATGGCAAGCCGTTCCACAGGACTACATCCAGCATCTCTACGATCGTCTCCATGGGAGAATAGCAGCCTGCATTGCTGCGAAAGGTGGATATACACTGTACTAGTGCCGACATTGTGCATGCTCTGTTGCCTGTGTCTATGTGCCTGTGGTTCTGTTAGTGTGATCATGTGATATATCTGACCCCAGGAATGGGTCAATAAAGTTTCCCCTTCCTGGGACAATGAATTCACGGTGTTCTTATTTCAATTTCCAGGAGTGTAGATCAATAAAAAGATTACTGAATAAGTGACCCTATTGACACTGGCGAAAGACCAATGAACGCGAAACCGATACAGCTTGTGAGCTGCCACCTACAAGCCCTTTGATGTCGTATTAAATGCAAGTATGTATCCTGATATATGCCATGAATCGAAATGCCCTTTCATCCGTAGTGTTTAGACTCATACATAATACGAGAACGCCTCCTGACTACGATTGTTATAGAGGAATATAATAAGTGAAGAATACAGGTCGCTTACTTTGCTCAATGTGATGATAATGGGCAGAATATAGACACCTAATTGAATTCCGCGAACGTTCTGGTAAGCATATCGACAAACATTAAGAACATGCAAGTAACTCAGCTTATAGCCAACTAACGTGCAGTGGCCTTGTTTGACCAATTCTGTTAGACTGGTTTTTCTATTTAGAAACCTCAGTATCCGAAGTGACAAGCAATAACGAAACGGAAAAGAATCGCAACACCAAAAAATAATTAATGCAGAGTAATGAAATTTCGGGAATACATCCGTCTAGATAATATATTTAAGCGATTAATACTGCAAGATCACAAGTTAATGTAAGTGCGCCGGTCGGCGTGGCTGAGCGGTTCTAGGCGCTTCAGTCTGGAACCACGCGACCGCTACGGTCGCAGGTTCGAATCCTGCCTCAGGCATGGATGTGTGTGATGTTCTTAGGTCAGTTAGGTTTAAGTAGTTCTAAGTCTAGGGGACTGATGACCTCAGATGTTAAGTCCCATAGCGCTAAGAGCCATTTGAACCACAATGTAAGCGCGAAATAAAGCATTGTAAATGTGAAATGCTGGTACATTAATGACCAGTGTACCCACGGGAGTGATGAATGCAAGCATGCAAATGTGCAAGCATTGTGTCGTAAAAGGTGCCGGATCACAGTTTGTGGGATGGAGTTCCACGGCTGTTGCACTTGTTCGGTCAGTACAGGCACGGTTAATTGTGGTTGTGGATGACGCTGGAGTTGTCATCCGATGACGTCCCATATGTGCTCGATTGGAGACAGACCTGATGATTAAGCAGGCCAAGGAAAAATGTCGACAGTCTGTAGGGTAGGTTGGACTACACCCCGTAGAATGATGTTCACGAATGGGAGCACGACTGATCGAATCACCAGATTGACTTGGAAATCTGCAATCAGGGTGTGTGGGATAACCACTAGAGTGCTCCTGCTGTCATACGAAATCCCATCCCAGAACATAGCTCCAGGTGTAAGTGCAGTGTGTCTAGTACGCAGATATGGTTTCAAGCCCTCGATTGACCTAGTTATAAGCAACACATGGTCATCACTGGAACAATGCAGAACCAGCTGTCATCATAAAACACAACAGACATCCAACCGGCCCTCCAACGGGCTCTCGCTTGAAAGCGCTGAACTCACAAATGGCAGTGGTTTGGGGTCAAAGGAATGAACGTTACAGTGCGTCTGACTCGGAGCTGTCCTTGAAGTAATCGATTTGTAACAGCTGTTTGTGTCGATGTCGCTCTAATTGCTGCTTCAGATGTGGATGATGTACTAGAGTCATACACCGAACACTTTGGTCGTACCTCTCGGTAGTGCCACAAGGGCGTCTTTCTTACTGCTACCGTACGCTCTCATGACCACGTTACTAGCAGTCATGTGCAGTGGCTACATTCCTGCCAAGTCTTCCTGCGTTATCGGAGAAGGAACATACAGGCTTCTCGTAGCCCTATTACACGACCTCGCTCGAACTCAGTGAGGTGTCGGTAATGGCGTCTTTGTCGTCTAAAGGCATTCTTACGCACCACGTCCAATCTCAAGTGTAACAAACGCTCACGACTGTTAGAGCGTGCATTTAAAGCAAACCTGATTTGCGTCATCATAGTTGTGCTACTAGCACCACTCATTTGCGACTGGCGTGAAATTCGAATAGACATCATCTTTCAGTTGTAGGAGCACGCCTTCCAACTTCCGTTTACGTCGCACAACTCCATCTTGGTATAGCGATTTATTTCCGTCAATGTATATAAAGTGATTAACTAGCCAGAACCTTAAGTTCCAACTGCGAAATTACATTCTCTTCTGTAAAATTATGCAAAGACTGTAGACATAGCGTATTGGTAACTACTTTTTTTGAAACACTTTATAATGGTAGTAATGATTCTTCAGGAATACTCTCTACGTTGAACACAGAATGAACAGTTCACGAGATAGGCCGATGCCGATTTCAAAGTGCAGCTCGGCCATAATGGTAGCAAAATTTTAAGTTAGTGACGACCTATCACAAATGAGCTTGAGAATCTTTGAATAAGAAAATATGTAATTGCATTTAAAGCATTGTTATGGCATCATGTGCTGAGGGTATTAGATTAGGAAATGAGACACTTGAAGTAGCAAAGGAGTTTTGCTATTTGGGGAGCAAAATAACGGATGATGGTCGAAGTAGAGAGGATATCAAATGTAGATTGGCAATGGCAAGGAAAGCGTTTCTGAAGAAGAGAAATTTGTTAACATCGAGTATAGATTTAAGTGTCAGGAAGTCATTTCTGAAAGTATTTGTATGGAGTGTAGCCATGTATGGAAGTGAAACATGGACGATAACCAGTTTGGACAAGAAGAGAAAAGAAGCTTTCGAAATGTGGTGCTACAGAAGAATGCTGAAGATTAGATGGGTAGATCACATAACTAATGAGGAAGTATTGAATAGGATTGGGGAGAAGAGAAGTTTGTGGCACAACTTGACCAGAAGAAGTGATCGATTGGTAGCACATGTTCTGAGACATCAAGGGATCACCAATTTAGTATTGGAGGGCAGCGTGGAGGGTAAAAATCGTAGGGGGAGACCAAGAGATGAATACACTAAGCAGATTCAGAAGGATGTAGGCTGCAGGAGGTACTGGGAGATGAAGAAGCTTGCACAGGATAGAATAGCATGGAGAGCTGCATCAAACCAGTCTCAGGACTGAAGACCACAACAACAACAACATGGCATCATGACGTACACTGAAAGGTCTCTGTTGGATTCCTTTCATGTTAATTTCTTAAATCTGTTGTCATTTACAGCATAAATTCCTCGTCTAAATTTACTGTGGCGTTTCTGACTATCTGGGAGGAGACTGAGTAGTGCAATGTGTTACTTTTACACATAAACAAGAACGCTACTACACTTTAAAACACAGTTTATATGTAATTCATGTCACACAGTCTCATACGGAACCTACATCCGCTTTCTTTTATATACTGTATATGATAAGATACTGTCATACCCCTTCCCTTCTGTGTGAGTGGATGAATGAGCAAATGTATTTCTAGTTGCATGCTGGATGGCAGCAGACAAGCCTGTCTGCCAGAGAACAGTAGGACCAACGTCGGAACAGGTAGCTACGCTTTCTAAAAGCAGAGAGGTTTCTATTCTTAGCATGGTCCTGTCCGTCCCTTGTCATGTTGGTATAGGAAGCTGCCCCTCTGGCCACTTCCGTTTGTATTTGTGAGCCACCCTCAGGAAGGGACCACGGCAGTCTGTCCTTGGCGAGAGTCTGAAGTGGTAAGATCTCCTGCTAAGCGCGTGTCTGCTAAGTCCGTAGGACAATGGATTTCTTAAGATCAGCCTAACTGAAAATTTAATCACCTTTATTTCAGGTTTAGCTCTAAAATATCTAATGTTATCTTAAATTGCAACGCAGTGTAATTCGAGTGTGAAGTTCAGAATATATTCCGGTAGTTGCTTTGTCAATACTTTGTGAGTAAAGTGGAACCACGTGTTGATCAGTAACTCTAACTAAGATCATCAATCTTAAATGCGAATGTGCGTGAGATTATAACGTCTCGTCTTGACAATATTTTTCAATATAGCAACTTTTCTTTATGTTCAACCCACGTGGGGTGTACTTTGTGAGACCAGTACCACGTGCTTATACAATTGTTTGACCCATCAGGTTAAGAGTAAGACGATAGTAACCAGTTCGAGGTTTTTCTTTTGTAAACTGCGTTACGATGTAATTTATTTTAATTATCAAAATTATTGTGGAGTTACACTCTTTGTGTAAACCAAGTTGACCACGTGAAGCATGTGGTGTAAGCATCAAAGTAGCCCTCAGCTATTCTTTTCAGGAAGATTTCACAGAGAGTTAGTGTGTTATTTTATGAATGCAGTGTTGTATATAGTCTCCCAATCTTGGCTCCCCATTTGATGTGTTCTGTAAGATTACAAACTCACATTTTCACAGCTTAGTTATGACTCAAGTTTAATATGCTGAAATTTCAATGATCAATGTTAAAATAAATTTTCCAAATATAAACTGATTTATTTCTTTTTATTTAAATTCTCTTTTTATATATATTGAAAGGATCCTGTAGCCACCTTCCATTAGTCCGGTAGCCCATTTTCATTACCATTTCTCTTTCTTTTCCTCGTTTCTCTATTCTCTTTACTCCCATGGTAGTGTGATTGAATGAATGTGGTTGTGTGTCACGTTGCTAGACGGTGGCGTAGTCTGCTGCAGAAAGTCTGCGATAGTCGTACAGATTCAGCAGAAATTGTACAGAATAGCCAACTCTCGTAGTGGTCAAGTCGGCAAAGAGGTTTCCGCTACTTGTGAGAAATCCACCTGCGTTAGGTTGGTGGCGGAAATGGCATCTTTGGGTTTTCCGAGCCATGCGGAGCGTGGAAGAGGCTGGAGAAACGGAAGGCAGTCTGCCGCCGGTACGGGAAGCGTCCACAGCTGTGCTCCAGTCGAAGAAGGGTGAGTTAGACTGACCGCGTGGCGCGTTGTTACTTGACGAGGGGAGAGCTGTTAGCCTTTGGTCTCGCTTTTCAAGTATGGAAGATTGCTTTGCCTTGCCGCAGCAAGGAATGCAAAACTTTGGCAGATTTTTCTTTTAGCAAATTTCTGTAGCAGACTTCGATCCGCCGGAAGAGCGCCACACAAAGGTGTCGATAAGAAGTGAGCACTCGCTTCTGTATGATGGTTCAAATGGCTCTGAGCACTATGGGACTCAACTGCTGAGGTAATTAGTCCCCTAGAACTTAGAACTAGTTAAACCTAACTAACCTAAGGACATCACAAACATCCATGCCCGAGGCAGGATTCGAACCTGCGACCGTAGTGGTCTTTCGGTTCCAGACTGCAGCGCCTTTAACCGCACGGCCACTTCGGCCGGCACTTCTGTATGAATGTCTGTCTGCCTTCAGCTGTGCCTGGATAAGCTTTCACCTTTCTAAACATTTAGAGCCTTGCCTTATCGTAAATTTTCCTTGCTTTATGTGTCTTTCGTCCGTGGGGAGCCAACCACGTGGTAGAACATTATAGTTGTTGGGCTACCGGCATCACTAACTGTCCGATCGCATGTTTGTTTTAGATAATGTTAACATGATTGTGTGATGTGATATTGCTGGAATTCGGCACTATAACTAGAAACTGTGTCTCCACAAACCACGTGTTATCAGGAATCGTGTACATGCCTCACATCCTTATCTTAGGAATAAATGATTTTATCTACAATTTTCTCTTGTGTTCCGAGATTACGTTTTTGCGCCTAAGCCACTCACCTCGTAGCTTTCCCGTTAGCACATCCTATGCATTTCCTTATGCACAGGTCCAGTGATTAGTCTCCCCTTGTATTTTATAACAAATGCTGTAGATTAAGTCTTATTTTCAGGTGTGTTGCTGGGAGCTGATCTTCTGCACAGTGTTCTTGCATGTGCTATTTTATTTTAAATGTTTGATTGTCGTGAACAGTGCACAGGCAACACTATTAATTACATCGTATCCGCTGTGAGCGACCTCACAACGTATGCATTTTTGTGAGTTTTTGGTCTATGATCAAATTAATTTATTTTCCGACTCGACCAAACCTTCGATTAGTTGTATGGTTAGAGTCGGTGGCGACCCTAATCTTCTCAAGTTAACTTCATAAGCAATAAGTATTTCCATTCCCAATAATAAGGAATAACCCGTAGTAACAGGTTAGTTAATATATATATCACCGGTTGTCGTATGACTATTAAAAGATTATAATTAATGTTAGTCTGGTTGGGAATTTGGTAAGCTAGACTGGATACCTGGTGAAACAGTTGCTCAGTAATGCAAGGTTAACTTCCCCAGACAGCTCACAGCTTTTAACCCGCTTTTATGGTCTTGAATATCAGCACCGCTTTCATAGCAAATTAAAGCAACAACATTACAACACCGTATACATGCATGAAAAACGTGGAACAAGGAATCACTACAGGTGAAATTTTTAGGGACAAGAGAAGCTACAAGCATCAGAAAGTACTGGAATCAGCGGACTGAACGGGAATATGATGAATTCAAATTCCCTAGCATTCGGAAGGATTAATGAAAACCCGATTCTCCTTAGTTCCTTTAAAGTCGAACACCTTACAAAACCGCGAACGTATCGTCTGAACACAGAAAGCATTCGCTTAAGTTGTAAAAATACTGGAAACCTTGCACCATGAGCCTGAAAGTAGGCACACACAGCAAGATGTCTGTAGAAAGTGACCTTGACATGAATTGTAATCTTTCTAAACTACGCAAAAGAGCCAAAGAAACTGGTTCACCTATCGTCTAAGGGCCACCGCGAGCACGCAGAAGTGCCGCAACACGATGTGGCATGGACTCGACTAATGTCTGGAATACTACTGGAGGGAAGTTACACCATGAATCCTTCAGGGCTGTCCTACTCAACGTCTAGGGAGTCTGGTGGTCAGCGAAGGCGTTTAAACTCAGGAGAGTAGTTCCTGTAGCAATTGTGGACGTGTGGGGTGTGGCATTGTCCTGCTGCAATTGACAAGTCCGTCGGAATGCACAATGAAGATAAATAGATGCAGGTGAGGAGACAAGATGCTTACGTACGTGTCATCTGTCAGAGTCGTATCTAGACGTATCATGGGTCCCATACCACTCCAGCTGCATACGCCGCACTCCGTTACAGAGCCTCCACCAGCTTAAACAGTCTCCAGCTGACATGTAGGTTCCGTGGATTCTTGAGGTTATCTCCATACCCGTACACTTCCATCTGCTAGATACAATTTGAAACGAGACTCTTCCGACCAGGCAACATGTTTCCAGCCATTAATATTCCAATTTCAGTGTTGACAGGCCCAGGCGAGGCGTACAGCTTTGTGTCATGCAGTCGTCAAGGTTACACGAAGAGCGTTCGGCTCCGAAAGCCCATATCGATGATGTTTCGTTGAATGGTTCGCCCGCTGATCAGCATTCAAATCTGTAGCAATTTTCGGAACGGCCACACTTGTGTCACGTTGAACGATTCTCTTCAGTCGTCGTTGGTCCCATTCTTGCAGGATCTTTCGCCGACCGCCTCGATGTCGGAGATTTCATGTTTTACCGGATTCCTGATATTCACGGTACACTCGTGGGGTGGTCGCACGGGAAAATCCCCACTTCATCGCTATCTCGTAAATGAAGTAACGCTGGCGTAGCACTACACAGTAAACGCAGCAGCAGTTTTCTGGGTTAATTCATTCCGTGGTACAATGACGCTTCTGCAACCGTCTACATGACAGGAAGCTGGATTCCTGTCATTATACACCGAGGCCCTGCGAGCACAAGTGCTCAGTGTTGCGACGTTAGCATCATTTGTTCTTGGAGAGCTGTCGGGCATGTTGATATGATCCTCGCCGGAAGGGGCCGTGCGACACATCGCTCCGTTACGTTAGTCTGTTTTCGTTCTTGAATTATTCGAAATGATACGGTAGTGCTTGCAATAGTGGTAATACAATACTACGATCAGTTGTTTACATTTAGCGAACTTGAGAGATGTATCTGTTTATGGTGCTTCTAATTCCAAACTCCTTGCGGCAAGACGTATTTACGCAGAACGTTTCCCACAGTATACCTTCTAACGTGTAGTTTGCTTGTGTGTGACATCGACCGCGTGAAACAGAGAACATGTGCATTAGTGAACCCCGAAGGCAAGAAATGTGTTGAGGGAAGGCAACCCAGTGGTCAGACATCCTGTGGTCTGAAATCGAGATTAATTATTGGACAAGACCTGATGCATGGAATTATTTCTACCTTGTTGCTATTTGTGAGCACTATAGTATCATACAGCATAATGCAAGAACGCAAACAGAGCAGCCTAGCGAAGGGATGTGTGGCAATGAACTCCACCAGCGAGAGTGGGATGGACAGGCCCAACCGCTGCATATGCCGCGAGGTAGGTCATCGGCTGACATCACATGTTCAACATTTTTGATCCACTTTTGGAGCATTTTCTTACATTTGCGGCCCAATGAGTTGTGAAATCATATACTGATACCACGCCATGGGCGTTGATATGTTAGTAATGAATTACGAGTTTCCATGAGATGCCATAGCACTCATGTGGGATCTGGTGGACCCAGTGCAGCACGCCCACTGAGTCACACCTCCAGTAGGTCTGCATCACAAGCGCCCTCGGCCGCCGCAATGTAGGAAGGTCAGTAGAAGACACTCACTCCAGCCGGCCGCTATGGACGAGCGGTTCTAGGCGCTTCAGTCCGGAGCCGCGCGACTGCTACGGTCGCAAGTTCGAATCCTGCCCCGGGCAAGGATGTGTCTGATGTCCTTAGGTTAGTTAGGTTTAAGCAGTTAAGAGTTCTAGGGAACTGATGACCTCAGATGTTAACACATATAGTGCTTAGAGCCATTTGAACTATTTTTGACTCCATTCACGCTCTGAGCCACATCGCTACATCAGGCTAAACAGACACAACACCTAGTCACGGCTCCATCACCATTATTGTTGCTCATGCAATAGCTGTACTCTACTTCTTGTTGTAGTATCTGTACTGAGTCTTTGTACGTTTGGAGATGTACAAGTTGAGTAAATCTTCTGTTCGTTGTCTTAACTTGTTCCTTAACCATTTTTGCTCCTGTCCAGCTTTCCTACGACGAAAGTTGCCACACCACTGTGTAGTCCGCCTCTTCTTACCATTGGATATACAATTGCACAGGTAGTCCCAGTATTCAAGAAGGGTCGTCGAGCAGATGCGAAAAACTGTAGACCTATATTTCTAACATCAATCTGTTGTACAATTTTAGAACATGTTTTTTGCTCATATATCATGTCATTTCTGGAAACCCAGAATCTACTCTGTAGGAATCAACATGGATTCCAGAAGCAGCGATCGTGTGAGACCCTAACAAGCTTTATTTGTTCACGAGACCCAGAAAATATTAGATACAGGCTCCCAGGTAGATACCATTTTCCTTGACTTCCGGAAGGCGTTCAATACAGTTCCGCACTGTCGCCTGATAAACAAAGTAAGAGCCTACGGAATATCAGACCAGCTGTGTGGCTGGATTGAAGAGTTTTTAGCAAACAGAACACAGCATGTTGTTATCAATAGAGAGACGTCTCCAGACGTTAAAGTAACATCTGTCGTGCCACAGGAGAGTGTTATGCGACCACTGACTTTCACAATATATATAAATGACCTAGTAGATAGTGTCGGAAGTTCCATGCGGCTTTTCGCGGATAATGCTGTACTATAAAGAGAAGTTGCAGCATTAGAAAATTGTAGGGAAATGCAGCGGATAGACACTTGGTGCAGGGAGTGGCAACTGACCCTTAACGTGGACAAATGTAATGTATTGCGAATACATAGAAAGAAGGATCCTTTATTGTATGATTATATGATAGCGGAACAAACACTGGTAGCAGTTACTTCTGTAAAATATCTGGGAGTATACGTGCGGAACGATTTGAAGTGGAATGATCATATAAAATTAATTGTTAGTAAGGCAGGTACCAGGTTGAGATTCATTGGGAGAGTCCTTAGAAAATGTAGTCCATCAACAAAGGAGGTGGCTTACAAAACACTCGTTCGACCTATACTTGAGTATTGCTCATCAATGTGGGGTCCGTACCAGGTCGGGTTGCAGAGGAGATAGAGAAGATCCAAAGAAGAGCGGCGCGGTTCGTCACAGGGTTATTTGGTAGGCGTGATAGCGTTACGGAGATGTTTAGCAAACTCAAGTGGCACACACTGCAAGAGAGGCGCTCTGCATCGCAGTGTAGCTTGCTGTCCGGGTTTCGAGAGGGTGCGTTTCTGGATGAGGTATCGAATATATTGCTTCCCCCTACTTATACCTGCCGAGGAGATCACGAATATAAAATTAGATTCGAGCACATACGGAGGCTTTCCGGCAGTCGTTCTTCCCGCGAACCATACGCGCCTGGAACAGGAAAGGGAGGTAATGACAGTGGCACGTGAAGTGCCCTCCACCACACACCGTTGGGTGGCTTGCAGAGTATAAATGTAGATGTAGATGAGTCACGTAAGATTTTATGTCTCAGCACCGTCTGCGTCACTTCTGGAATTTTTAAACGTTATAGGTATAAACGACTGGGATACGCCACCGCATTTGAAAAATATCGTTTATTCAGACAACCAGAATCTTGCCAAATTTGATGTGGTGGTGCCTACAACCATGGGTCTCTAAAGCAAAATCTTACGTACAGTTTAACTCGTTGCCACGGAGATCAGCACACGAGCGCAGAGCGCAGATACGCGACTATCCCATTATAGCAGCGAGTAGCAAGGGCCCAGAAGCAGATCACGTAGGCATAAATCTTATCGCATACGACTTAACTCGTTGTAGTCGAGCTCAGCATACTCGTAGGCGGCTCCAGTACTTAGATCCCGTATAGCGTGCATATGCGACAATCACGTACAGAGTGCATATGAGACGGTTACGTAACCGCTCCGAGTGGTGAGACTTCAGAGGCAGAGCACGGGGGCCGCGGCTGAAGTGAGCGCAGGCCTCAGATAACGGCTGGCTAAGCGGCGCGCACTCGCCCCGCTGCTCTCACGGCGCGGCCAGAGTGGCGAGGCGCCGGCTAATGAGAGCCGCGCCGCCCGCCGCATTGTTCGCTGCGAGTGGCGCCAGCGAGGGCCGCGCATAGCGGAGCGGAGCGGCCTGGGATCAGCGCGCGGCGCCATCGCCACGCCGCTCATTTGCATTCCGCCTGCGATAGTGGCGCGCCGGCGAGAGTGCTGGCGAAACCCTCTTTCGCCTCTAGCGACTTTCCCCTGCGCCTAGCAACTCGTATTTCACCACACGCCCGCGTGGAAGTGTACATTACGAGAACGGCCTGACTAGGGTAACAAGCACCTAGAGCAGAACTTAGATCTTATACCCCAGACAACGTCATCCTATTCCTTGCTTAAGGAATAAACACCAGATTCCTTAAAGGATACAACTCCCGTGAATAAAAACCGCTTCAGACGGCTGGTTACTTTACGAATGAACTAATGTGTTAAAAATCTGGCTTTAAGCATGTAAACGAGGAAAAGTTTGGAAATTACACGTAAATTTTGGTGGAAGGCGCTATATGCTCTCTTTATAAAACATTTTATGAACATAGCGATGGTAATTTGTGCAGCATTTTAAGTAAAAGCAAGTTTTTCTCGCATCTAAACGTTTAGGACGTCGTATCTCCTGAAATATGTGTCGTACAATGATACAATTTTGCAGGACCGTTCAATGGCTTATCTGGATACTGTCTGCGAATTTGTTGTGAGTAAAATTAGTCGTAGATACGTAATGAATAATAGAGTTATGGCTGGTGCTAAAGTTTTACCCCATGAACATCGAAAAATGTAGTGCACAATAACGTTTTCACCTTTCACCTTTTTACGGAGGGTATCACACAGAAGAAGTGTCGCAAATGTTTGAAATTATGTGTAATGTTCCTTAGAAGTCAGATGTATTGTTCGTTGGAAATCAGGCGTAAAGCTCGTTGGAAGGCAAGCGTAATGTTTGTTGGAAGTCGCTAAGTGCTCTCTTACCCAAAGATTCGATGAATAATGTCCGATTATTTGCGCGCCGTCAATTACACTGCCTCAAGACAAGCAGACACTAATGTACTGCTTGCCCTGTTGTGTTAAACGTTTGACGTAGGATTATACCTCTTAACGAATAGAATAAGACAGCATTTTAATTTTTTAAAATTTAGCCAATAACTATTCGATCTACTAAAAATCAATGTTTGTTGCCCCAGGAAGCTGTTAGAGTAGAAGCCTGCAACTGGTATAAGGTTCCGGGATCCGGCTCTATACACACATCAAAAAAGTTTTGCATCACCCCGGTTCCCAGAAATACTGAAGATAGATGTTGACCGTGGATATTGTGCCGCAGACACAGTCCCTTTGACTGTTCAGAGATGTCACTAAACCCGTCCAAAGATATAAACAACCATCCATGAACAGCGCCTATTAGACGGAGGGTGTCCGACAGCCCATCCGTTCCAGTCATTCCACCAGGAAGGAGGTACACGATTCATGTTGTCTGTCGTTCAACCGTCCCTAGACGGCGAATACCGCGGTTCGATCGAGTTCGCATTGTTACTTTGTGCCAGGAAGGGCTCTCAACAAGGGAAGTGTCCACATGACTCGGAGTCAACCAAAGCGATGTTGTTCGGACATGGAGGAGATACAGACAGACAGACAGGTACTGTCGATGACATGCCTCGCTCAGGCCGACCAAGGGCAGTGGATGACCGCTACCTACGGATTATGGCTCGGAGGAACACTGACGGCAACAACGCCACCATGTTAAATAATGCTTTTCGTGCAGCCACAGGACGTCGTGTTACAACTAAAACTGTGCGCGATAGGCTGCGTGATGCACAACTTCACTCCCGACGTCCATAGCGAGGTCCATCTTTGCAACCACGACACCAGGCAGCGCGTTGCAGATGGGCCCAACAACATGCCGAATAGACCGCTCAGGTTTGGCATCACGTTCTCTTCACCGATGAGTGTCGCATATACCTTCAACCAGACAATCGTTGGAGACGCGTTTGGAGGCAACCAGGTCAGGCTGAACGCTTAGACGCAATGTCCAGATAGTGCAGCGAGGTGGAGGTAACCCGCCGTTTTTGGGGTGGCATTTATATGGGGCCGACGTACCCCGCTAGTGGTCAAGTAACGCGCCGTAACGCCTGTACGATACGTGAATGCCATCCTCAGACCCATAGTGTACCATATCGGCAGTATATTGGCGTGCACATTTTGTGAATGACTTCCTTCAGGATAACATCATCACTCGACTAGAGTGTCCAGCATGTTCTACAGACATAAACCCTATCGAACATGATTGAGATAGATTGAAAAGGGCTTTTTATGGATGACGTGACCCACCAACCAACTCTGAGGGATCTACGCCGAATCGCTGTTATGGAGTGAGACAATCTGCAACAACAGTGCCTTCATGAACTTGTGGATAGCATGCCACGACGAATAAAGGAATGCATCAATGCAAGAGGACGTGCTACTGGGTATCAGAGGTACCAGTGTGTACCGCTATCTGGACCACCACCACCACTGAAGGTCTCGCTGTATTGTGGTACAACATGCAATGTGTGGTTTTCATGAACAATAAAAAGGGCGGAAATGATGTTTATGTTGATCTCTTCCCAATTTTCTGTACAGATCCCGGAACTATCGGAAAAGAGGTGATGCAAAACTTTTTCTGATGTTTGTATAACTGAGGCGAGAACGGCCAATGATCTATTCAGTAGTATATGGGTAAGTGGGGAACTTGAGTCTGACGGGAGACGCGCTTGGGTAGTCCGTGCAGTCACAATGATCACTGTCTCTGGACGGCCTAGTGGTCAGAGCAGCTGCCTAGTAAGCAGGAGACCTGAGTTCGAATCCTGATACGGCACAAATTTTCAGCTTTCCCTGTTGATTACAATAAATGCCCGTTCGTAGCCAATGCCCGTAATTATTTTGTGACTTAGTAATATACCAGGGTGTGCTGAAACTAATGCCTTAATTTTTATGTGAAGACTCTTAAAGCCTATTAAATAAAACAAACATAATTTACAGACTACATCTTTAATCTGTCTTCATATTTGTAGCCATTTGCCGCTAGAGGGCTCCGGATTACAGCGTTTGACATGGCGGTGTATAACGTAAGTACGTCGGTTCATGAGAAAGAGCGCGCAGTAATCAGGTTTTGAATTCAGAGAATCTGTCGACTCAAGGCCCACTCTCTCCTTCAGCATGCCAGTGCCAGACCACACACGAGCGCTGCGACACCAACAACACTCCGACACCTTGCGTTCACTGTCACCGATCATTCTCCAAACAGCCGCGATTTGCTCCTATCCGATTATTACCTCTTTCCAAAACTTACAGAAAGTTAACGTTCTACACTGATGATAACAACAAACTGATCTCTCGTTGGGAGAAATTTGCTCGTCGCCAGGATTAATAAGTTCAGAAATAAATATGTGGATATGAATGTTAAATCGTTTGTCTTATTTGAAAAGCTGTAAGATTTTGCACAGAAAAAATTTTTCGTTTACTGAAATCAACACCTGGGAGCGGGCTACAGCTCCAGCAGATTGGACTACCAATGCAAGTAGTATGTATAAATCCTGAATAATGAAACTGTGCCTTATTATAAACAAATTCATGACTCCAGTTAACAGCTCACCCTTATAATAAAATCGTGGAACTATCAAAATGGAGGCTTAGCTTCTGTAACTGAATATCAACCAGATTGTATGGAAATTACAAGAGTACAATAGTGACCAATTTATAGTTTAACACTGTGCAAGGCAGACGTTGGTTGCTGTTTGTCACCACTGTACTTAGAAACGTAAACGACTAATTGCCGATAATACTTCTGCATATTATTCGAATGAAGAATTAGTTCGAAAGAACTGAATGTACAAGAGCTATTGCGGAATACTGAAGATACCAAAATAATATCCTGTGAATGTCAATTTCGTGGAACATGAACACACAGTAATTCTACATTCAGCAATCGACTACACCTGAGAGCTTGGGTGCAGCGAACAGGCTATTTATCACTATTAATGGTAGGTTTACTATCTTTTGCCCGAAGAAGGACGTTCTTTGAGAATTGTTTTCTCGAGATGTGTTACAGATATTAATACCAAATTTGGTCAAAATGTTTATTGATATTTCCTCTACAAACTATAATATTTTCGACCAGAAATGTCGAAGGGCAAAGGCGGAAGTGCCGTCGGAACGAAACAAAATTTCGATGTAGAGCTGCACGCGCGGTATGTCACAGGTCAGCCGGCTCGTCTGAAATCAAAATTGAGTTGACTTTAGCGAAGTATATAAGATTCTTTCGGGGTTTTACCTCTCCTAAGTTATTTGGACCATAGGAAACAAAATGGCGGCCATTTGAAAAAAAAATTGGGATTTTTCATCGATTTTTCGACTTCGTCGGCCAAGTAAAAATATTTATAGTTGATGGATCGGAATAAAAGTGGTACAACTCCTAGACAATTTAGTTAGATTCGTCGGAAACAAAGAATCATGCCAATCGGTTCAGTAGATTTGAAGTTACCATACCGCGCGATAAAAAATCGTCATTTCGAGAAAAACGCGTCTGAAGTTTTGACTACATATAAATGCAACATTATGCAACTTATGTTCAATCTGCTATTACGGGTGCATAAACCAGTCCTTCCTCTTCCTCGTAGAGGGCGTTCTACTCGATCTGGGCCATCCTGCGCTGCTCCAGAGCCGCTCATACGGCCGGTGACAAGCGGTTTTCGGCCACTTGAATCCGATGGTCATCCGAATGCTTGGCGAACCGCGCCAAGGTGACGTCCATCGTTGTCATGGTCTTCAGAATTGCTGAATACTCTTCGTTGAAGCTGCTCACTGACAGCAAAGTCGCAATTTCCACAGTCTTCGCACCAGAATGAAAATGCTTGGGGGCTGTCTTCCAAACACACGTGTCCTAACCTTCACTTGAACTTTATGTGTTTCCTCCCAAGCACCGTTACTCTTCCGAAAGAAAACAACTGGTGCCTGAAAAGGGCCGATTTCGGGTAGGTGCATTTTTTTGTTCAACCGCGAATACCAAACGTTTCCGTTCCGTACTCGGAAAAACCGTTTCAGGGGTGGATTCTGAACACTTTTATGGATCCAAAAGTGCAATTTTAAAAAATCGATTCTTTGAACCAAAAGGTAGTAAACCTCCCCTTAATGTGGAAAACCTATGTGAAATCCGAACTGCTTTAACATCTGCACTATTTGCAACAATTACTAGACAGAAGGGGGTTCCCTGCAATGTGCGTGCAAAAGATCACGTCAGACAAAAGCTGCATGTGGTAAATAATAAGTAAATTACTTCTGGAAGTAGAAATGAGCTACAATGAATGCAATTAAATAATCTATATTGACTTTAAATTAAGTAAACAAAGGACAGGGGCTACCTGGCTTTCAAAAGACATGTAGAACGAAAGTCGATAATGTCAATAATCACACACTCAAATTTATGTATACGACTCCAAGTAACATAAAGAATGACCTAAATTGTAATGAGGAATGGTAAAATTGAATGCTTAAGACTTAGGACTGAACAATCACAGTACGACTCTGTAACCGACTTCAGGCTCACGAGACTCTGAATTTTTTTAACACCTTGCGCCCAACAGCTCGTCTTCGCATATCATCATAAGTTTACCACGCGATATTAATGAAAAATAAACCGTGTGATACTACAACCAAATGAATGCATTGACGGCAACACCTTGACTATTAACAGATACTTCGAGGAAATGGAACGTTTCCTCTAGATATGCTGACTCCGATCTGCATCTACTCACCACCCGTCTCGAATATCTGCTCCGGTTGGCTATTTCAGGGGGGCGCCAATTCATATTCTTGTTTCACAAAGCGCTTGGCATCCAGCACATGTTGGTCTATCGATTATTCATGTGATTTTGGAACACATCCCTGTTGGTTTCTGAACATTTTTGAACACATTTCAAGTTGATTTCTGAACGAATCGTAAGATGATTTTTGCATAGTGTGCGTGATGTGTCTGGCAGGGAAAATCCCCGCCGCATCCAGAAATAAAGAACTTTCTCGCAGACAAAACGGCACGGGGCTATAAGAGATGCACCAAATAAACCCGAACGGGTGAATGCCAATCGCTGATTGTTTATGCAGTTGATTGGATGGGCGAATGATCAGCGTTGTTATTATTAGCGAAATTCATAGATTCCGGCTATTAGAGTGGAAATAAACGACGAACGGGAATAACAGGTAAGAAACATTACATATTATCTTCTCGATGTATCCAAGAAAATGAAATTTTGACAGAAAATTTTTGGCAGATCCCTACACTCCTAAGAGCCAGTTGCAGACTCCCTGGTTACCAGCCGCTTAGTTCTATTTCTCGGATTACCGCGGAAAACGCGTTGTACAAACACGTAGTAACGCCTGTCCGGACAATAAACGCGGGATAACTGAACTTGTGATTTTGGCTGGGTCAGTGAAGTTAACCGGAGAATACGTTTTGATAATGGTAAGAACACTTACAGAATTAGCGATGACAAGATTGATTGTTAGAACGAGGAAGGAAAAGAAACAGGACATCACACACAAATTATACGGAAGAATACGACGATTCCAAATTTATATAAAAATTTCGTACTGCCACTTTTCGATCACATGCCTGAGAAACTGTAGCGTATGAAAGAAATGTGAAACTATTTCGTAATTTAAAACTTTTTGCTTGCAATAGGCCCAACAGGCAATTGATACTGCTACTTCGTGTGTAAGACGTGTATACTTCTATTGTCTGTTGTCAAACCACAGTTTATGAAAGATGTTTATATTTTATTAATAGGATTAAGTAGGAATAATTAATATTTGTCATGTTGGAAATAATTGTGGTAGCAGGGAATTTCTGCGCCAAAGTATTGTTGACAAGAGAGACAGCACATTGATATAATTTTAATAAGGGTGGGAGAGACAGCGTATGGATACATTTTGAGAAAAGAGTGGGAAAGAGCGCGCATTGATACATTTTGTAATGGTAGCAGGGATTGTCTGCACCAGAAAGCATTGGTGGCAGGAGAGACCGCACTTAAGCGTTCGTAGGAAGTCAGTAGTAAGCGAGATGTGAAGCGAGTCGGTAGCAGGTCTGAGGCGAGAGGTTGAGAAAAGCGGTGTGCCTGCCAGCCACTAGCTATGATTTACAAGAGATTATAAACGGATGTACAGAGACATCAGCTAATTATCCCCCCCTGCGGGTTCGGGGGTAAGAATAGGTCCGCGGTATTCCTGCCTGTCGTAAGAGGCGACTAAAAGGAGTTTCAACCGTTTCGGCCTTCCATGTGATGGTCCCCCTTGGGGTTTGACCTCCATTTTTCAAAATTCTACAGAAGTACGAGCCTTTTGGGGAAGGACGCCTTACGTGGTGTCTCACTGGTCCTCAGTGCAGGAAGACCTTGGCACTCAGCATTGTAACGGCGTTGTAACCACACCCGCTATTCCTCAAATTGGGCCTAAACGCATGATGGGTTGCACAAGTTACGCCCATAGTGCGTCCCCATCTGCACCTACGTTCATGATGGACTTTCCATGGCACCCGAAATCCAGCACGGTAGCCAGCCCGTTGTGGTAGGGTCGTCATGTACCCTCTAGGTTGTAGCCCCCAGACAACACAGGGATCGTAGTGCCGATACCTGAGCTGCACCCTCCCCACGTCGGCCAAGGAGTAGATGCCCGTCTCCTTGGAGCATCAGGACTCCCGGCAACGGTCATCCTGCCAGGTGGCACTTGCTGAGGCTGGGTGGCGCCCGTGGGGAGAGCCCCTGGTCGGAGTGGGTGGTATCGGGGCGGACGTTTCGCAGATGAAACGTCAACATGTATCGGGTTGCTCTGCGGCCGAGTCTTTTAAAAAGAAAGGTACTGTCTCTGGTTCTGGTTCTCCTGCCCCTTCCCCCTTGGCCACTCCCTGGGAGGAAGGACAGGCCCGCCGGCTTGGGGCTAAGTACTTCCCCCACTATTTAGTCTGTTCTCGGACCGATGGGGGGACGTTCGCCACCTCGAAGCCCATGTTCTTTGTCCACCACATCGAGGACATCTTCAGGGAAATCAAGGCTCTCAGTAAAATGCGTTAGGGGTCCGTTCTTATAAAGACCACCTCCGCCACTCAGTCGGCGGCGCTCCAGGCGTGCGACCGACTAGGGGACATCCCAGTGTCCATTGTCCCGCATCTGGCACTGAATAGGATGCAGGGGGTTATTTTTCATCGGGACCTCCTGCTGCAATCTGATGAGAAGCTCAGGGCCAACCTGGAGCGCCGAGGCGTGCATTTCATCCGGCGAGTCCAGTGCGGCCCCAAAGACCATCACATCGACACCGGGGCCTTTATCCTCGCCTTCGAGGGGGACGTTCTCCCGGAGAAGGTAAAGGTGATATGCTACCAGTGCAACGTGCGACCTTATGTCCCACCTCCTATGCGCTGCTTTTGGTGTTTGCGCTTTGGGCACATGTCGTCACGGTGTGAGGCTGAGCCCCTTTGTGGCGATTGTGGACGTCCTCTTTGTGAGGAACATACATGCACCCCACCACCTTGGTGCGTCAACTGTCCTGGCATCCACTCGCCTAGATCTTTAGACTGCCCCGCGTAACAGATGGAGAAGAAGATCCAAGAATTAAAAACCTTGGATCGCCTCTCTTATTCTGAGGCCAGGAAAAAGTATGACTGCCTCCATCCCATGACGTTGACAACTTCGTTTGCCTCAGTCGTGTCCACTCCTTCCACAGTATCCTTACCCCTATCCTGTCCCCCTCCACCTCCTCACCCCATCCGGGGTCTATGCCTCTGCCTCACAAATCCCTCCCTTCCAAATCCTCCTCCCTCACGGCCCCTGCCCCCTCTGCCCCAGGGGCCACCCTTCCTCCTCCTCCCCCTCCGCCGCCTGAGAAGCGATCCTCTTCTCAGGCATCCATCGGGGAAACGTTCTGGACCCCGGCCTCCGAGGTCCGGCGTTCCAAAACGGATCCCGCGCGTGAGGACCTTCTTCGGGTCCAGCCCACCACCCCTGTGCCTCATCGGACTTCCCAGAAGGCCTCCAAGAAGAAGTCTTTATCCCCCTCTCCACTCTGGCGCGTTTCATCTGACGCTCCATCCGTGAGTCGCTGCTTCCGGCCGTCCTCAGTTTCGCCAGGACGCTCTGCTGCCAGGAGCTCAGCTGGCCTCTCGTCGGCGAATGATGCTACCCCTCCTACGCAACCCGGGAAAGCGGCCGCAGCTGGCGACGACTCGATGGAACAGGATCCGCCTCCCGCCGGTTGTAGCGTTGTTCCCTCGAAACCTGGACCTCCGCGGCCGTCGAGGTGACGAGCTCTTCACCCGTTTCGTTCCCCCTTTTTTCTGACTAGCGATGGCTTTGTTACATTGGAACATAAGAGGTATTCGATCTAATCGGGAGGAATTACAACTGCTCCTCCGCCTGCACTGTCCGCTCGTCCTTGGTCTCCAGGAAACCAAGTTGCACCCAACTGACCGTATTGCCTTTACCCACTATACCTCGGAGTGGTATGACCTCACCCCTGTGGACGGTATCCCAGCTCATGGTGGGGTCATGTTGCTCGTTCAGGACGATGTCTATTACCATCCCATCCCATCCCATTGACCACCCCGTTCCAAGCAATAGCTGTCCATATTACTCTTTCTGCCCTTACTTTTTCCGTTTGTACCGTCTACACTCCATCGTCATTCGCAGTTAGTCGGGCTGACATGATGCACCTGATTGTTCAGCTTCCTCCGCCGTTTTTATTGTTTGGCGACTTCAATGCCCATCATCCCCTTTGGGGCTCTCCTGCATCCTGTCAAAGAGGCTCCCTCTTGGTGGATGTCTTCAACCATCTCAATCTTGTCTGCCTCAATACTGGCGCCCTGACTTTCCTCTCGGAATCTACTCATACCTACACCCACTTGGACCTCTCAATCTATTCTCCCACTCTTGCCCATCGGTTCGAGTGGTATGTCCTTTCTGACACCTATTCGAGCGACCACTTCCCCTGTGTCGTTCGTCTCCTGCACCACACCCCATCCCCACGTCCTTCGAGCTGGAACATACCGAAAGCTGACTGGGGACTTGACTCCTCCCTGGCGACCTTTCCGGACCACGATTTTCTCAGTTGTGACAGTCAGGTCAAATACCTCACGGCTGTTATCATCAATGCTGCCGAACGTTCCATCCCTTGTACAACCTCTTCTTCACGTCGCGTTTCCGTCCCCTGGTGGAATGAGGCTTGTAGAGACGCTATCCGTGCTCGACGACGTGCTTTACGCACCTTTCGCCGCCATCCTACGTTGGCGAATTGTATTGGATACAAACGACTCTGAGCGCAATGCCGTAGAGTCATCAAAGACAGCAAAAAAGCTTGTTGGGCCTCTTTCACCAACTCCTTTAACAGTTTTACTCCATCTTCTGTCGTCTGGGGTGGCCTGCGCCGGCTGTCGGGCATTAAGGCCCACTCCTCGGTACCTGGCCTGACTTCAGGTAATAAGGTCCTTGTTGATCCTGTGGATGTCTCCAACGCCTTCGGCCGATTTTTCGCGGAGGTTTCAAGCTCCGCCCATTACCACTCTGCCTTCCTTCCCAGGAAAGAGGCAGAAGAGGCTCGGCGACCTTCCTTCCACTCGCTGAATCTGGAAAATTATAATGCCCCCTTTACTATGCGGGAACTCGAACGTGCACTTCCACTGTCCCGGTCCTCTGCTCCGGGGCCAGATGCCATTCACTTCAGATGCTGGCCCACCTTTCTTCGGCAGGCAAAAGCTTGCTTCTTCGTAACTACAATCGCGTCTGGACCGAAGGTCAAGTCCCCATGCTTTGGCGTGGCGCCGTCGTTGTTCCTATACCCAAACTAGGGAAGGATAGACGCCTTCCTTCTAGTTACCGCCCCATTTCTCTTACAAGCTGTGTCTGTAAGGTGATGGAGCGCATGGTTAATGCTCGGTTAGTTTGGATTCTTGAATCTCTATGGCTACTTACCAATGTTCAATGCGGCTTTCGTCGCCGCCGCTCCGCTGTTGACCACCTTGTGACCTTGTCGACATTCATCATGAACAACTTTTTGCGAAAGCGCCAAACGGTAGCCGTGTTCTTCGATTTGGAGAAGGCTTATGATACCTGTTGGAGAGGAGGTATCCTCCGCATCATGCACAGGTGGGGTCTACGCGGTCGCCTGCGCCTTTTTATTGATTCCTTTTTAACAGATCGTAGTTTAGGGTACGAGGGGGTTCCGTATTGTCCGACGTCT
Organism: Schistocerca piceifrons; assembly: GCF_021461385.2. NCBI lineage: Eukaryota > Metazoa > Arthropoda > Insecta > Orthoptera > Acrididae > Schistocerca > Schistocerca piceifrons. The sequence goes on along the minus strand of NC_060140.1, from coordinate 259,997,298 downwards.
TCCTCCAGGAGAACGGAGTGCCTCAGGGCTCCGTCTTGAGCGTAGCTCTGTTTGCCATAGCGATCAATCCAATTATGGATTGCATTCCACCTAATGTCTCAGGCTCTCTCTTTGTCGATGACTTCGTGATCTACTGCAGCGCCCAGAGAACATGCCTTCAGCGTTGTCTAGACAGCCTATACTCATGGAGTGTGGCAAATGGCTTCCGGTTCTCTGAAGAGAAGACGGTTTGCATCAACTTTTGGCGATATAAAGCGTTCCTTCCGCCATCCTTACATCTCGGTCCCGTTGTTCTCCCATTCTTGGAAACAACTAAGTTTCTAGGGCTCACACTGGACAGGAAACTTTGTTGGTCTCCACATGTCGCCGGCCAAAGTGGCCGTGCGGTTAACGGCGCTGCAGTCTGGAACCGCAAGACCGCTACGGTCGCAGGTTCGAATCCTGCCTCGGGCATGGATGTTAGTGATGTCCTTAGGTTAGTTAGGTTTAACTAGTTCTAAGTTCTAGGGGACTAATGACCTCGGCAGTTGAGTCCCATAGTGCTCAGAGCCATCTCCACATGTCTCTTATTTGGCGGCCCGTTGTACACGTTCCCTTAATGTCCTCAGAGTTCTTAGTGGTTCATCTTGGGGAGCGGATCGCACTGTCCTGCTTCGCTTGTATCGGTCCATAGTCCGATCAAAGCTGGATTATGGGAGCTTCGTCTACTCGTCCACTCGGCCATCCCTCTTACGCCGTCTCAACTCCATCCACCATTGGGGGTTACGTCTTGTGACCGGAGCATTCTACACTAGTCCCGTCGAGAGTCTTTACGCTGAAGCTGCCGAATTACCATTGACCTACCGGCGCGACGTACTGCTCTGTCGGTATGTCTGCCGGCTGTTGTCAATGCCCGACCACCCCTCTTATCAGTCCTTCTTCGCCGATTCTCTCGACCGTCAGTATGGGTTGTATGTGTCTGCCCTGCTGCCCCCTGGAGTCCGCTTTCATCAGCTGCTTCGACAATTGGATTTTGCCCTCCCTACCACCTTCAGAGAGGGTGAGAGCCCGACACCACCGTGGCTCCAGGCTCCGGTTCATATTTATCTCGATCTCAGCTCGCTCCCGAAGAAGGGTACTCCGGCTGCAGTGTATTGCTCACGGTTTGTCGAACTTCGTGCGCGACTTGCCAGTCAAACCTTTATTTACACTGATGGGTCTAAAACTGACGATGGTGTCGGCTGCGCCTTTGTCGTCGGGGCCGGCACCTTTAAATACCGGCTCCTCGACCAGTGTTCCAGCTTAGACGGCCGAGCTTTTTGCTCTCCATCAGGCCGTTCAGTATACCCGCCGCCACCGCCATTCATCGTATGTACTCTGCTCTAATTCACTCAGTGCTCTTCAGAGCCTTGGAGCTCCATATCCGGTCCATCCATTGGTGCAACGGATCCAGCAGTCCCTCCATTCTTCTGCTGCTGATGGCTCTCGTGTCAGCTTTCTGTGGGTTCCCAGCCATGTAGGAGTGCCTGGGAGTGAGGCTGCTGATGCTGCAGCCAAGGCTGCAGTCCTCCTGCCTCGGCCAGCCTCCCATTGAGTCCTGTCATCTGACATTAGTGGGGTTGTTTGTAGGAGGCTTGTGTCTTTGTGGTGGGATACTTGGTCATCACTTCAAGGAAACAAGCTCCAGGCAGTAAAACCGTTCCCAACTGCTAGGACAACCTCCTCCCGACCATCACGGCGAGAAGAGGTCCTTCTGACCAGGTTGCGGACTGGGCATTGCCGGTTTAGCCACCGCTACCTGCTCTCCGGTGACCCAGCCCCGCAGTGCCCTTGTGGTCATGCATTAACAGTGCACCATGTTGTATTGTCGTGTCCCCGTTTTAGTCAATCTCGTGTTGTCCTGTCTCTGCCATCTACTTTACAGGATATTTTAGTTGATGACGCTCGAGCAGCTGCTCGTGTTCTTCGTTTCATTACTTTGACTGGCTTGTCCAAAGACATCTAACTCCTTCACTTCTTTTATCTGCATCTTTGTAAGAACTTTCTAGTGTCCCCCCCCCCCTTGAGTTTTCCTAGATTCTATGTGCTCTAATAATTGTGACTGGGCGCTAATGACCTCAGTAGCTGAGCGCCCTTAAACCCCAAACAAACAAAAAAAAAATCAGCTAACTATTATAATAAGAGGAACTAATATTATTGAATTAATTTTTTGAGAAACTCAAGACTACGGAAGGTATGTTTGCGCATTGATAGTTGTAAGATTATTGTAAAAAGTAAGTCCCATTTGAACGTTTCTAAAATCATTTCATTCAGACTGTAATTAACTTTTGCCAGCAATATTGCATTTCCAATTGTAATCCATCCCAAAAACCATCAACGTAAAACTTTGCAAAATTTTATTGTTGTCAAGAAAAAGTTTAACTATGAATTACGTAACTTCAGTCAAATTAATTAAAGAATAACGTCAGCTTTGCTATTAAAGAATAACGTCAGCTTTGGTAATAAATACAGCTCCTTATTATGACAGCCCACCAGCAGCTAATAGACTATAGTAAAACAGAGTAAGTATATTCATGTCGCAGTTCGATGTAGTAGTCAGATGGCGATCCAGTAACAGTAAAAAAGGTAAGGAACAGTTTTGGGTTATTGCAGGTAACGACTGAGTGCCACGACGACGATACATTCTATGTTTCTTCGAAATAATCAGCAAATCACTTTTAATAAGCAGTATTTAAATTTGTATGTGAAGACTGAGAAAGAGAATAAATCTCAAAGGGAATATTTCATTTGTTATTATTAAGCAAGAGATAGAAATCCTAAGGGAAGGTTTCACAGGTTATTGTAAAAGGGAAGGTTGCGTAACAAAAGAGATGTAAAGGAGACGGTTATTGCGTGACAAAAGAGATATAGGGGAGACGGGAAGGTTTCACGTGAATTATGTTCTGTCGTGTTATTTGAGTAAATGAAATACATAAACACGACCATTTGTGGCATCGCTTATTTGGCGTGTGTTACAATTGCTGCAATATTAGAAAGGCCAATTTCGTTTTATCTAGCTGACAGTGACAAAACGGACGTAATCAAATCGAGAAACCACACCAGTCTTGGGTACCATTCGTATTAATAGCTTTTTCAATATTAGACAGCGACATTTTGATTTTTCATGTAGCAAAACATTTGACGAACTTTGATGAGGTAGTAGATTCTTTCGCAGAAAGGATATCACGCCGTGTAAAGCTGTAACTTGATAGAGAGAAAAAAAAAAACGCTGAGGAAACTGTCTTGAAAGCCTCTCGCTGAGACCTAAGGATTGAAGAAATGAGTGCTGTCTTGAAAACCTGACACGTTCGACATCATTACGAAGTGTCGTATTCAAGATCTATGGAACAAGTACTTATCTAATCTAATATAATCTAAGCCTCTTCGGGTTTGTCGCCATATCCCAAAAACCAACTTTTCGCCATCTTCAGGAGAACGCTGCTTCTGCTTAAGAGTCCCATTGAGGACTGTTTTGCTTGTCTCTTTTCTTTACTGGTTTTATGTATCGTATATTTAATTTTATGTCACACAAAATGGAAAGTTATTACCTAAAAGTCAATAAAGAGTGAAAATTTCCTGAAGAGTTCACATCCTCCCGGTTACGAATAATACAACCCAGCATTAATCGTGAGTTCTTTTAAGGGGGATAGGAAGTCAAACCAGCCGACTGGGAGCAGGAGAGGCATCATAGGACATTTTAATTTCCAGTGTTCTGGATACAGGTTGGATATAGGTTGGATGACTTCCATTAAAAAAATATACACGTTTGAGTTCCACAGAGCGAAATACAGTGACGTGGGATAGAAGAATGCTGTGTGATGAAGCGTTCACTGCACTTACGCACATTTAAGACCAAATAACATGTCTTTCATTTCCTCGAACATATATTTTTATATATTAAACTCTACAGAAAGATGTGCGGCACAAAATGAACATATTTTTGAAAAATCGATTTCTTTTTAAATTTTTGACGTACTATCTCAAACGCTCGAGGGGCCCAGACAGGGGGTGGGGCGGGGGGTGCAGGTGGGGGGACGTCTCAATGAAGTGTTTGCCTCGCTTCGGAAATATTGTTGACCCGGGGCTGCAGTCTACTACAGCGTAACACGTCTTAACAGCCTTCTCAGAGCTGGCTCGGAAAATGGCACCACTTCAGACATTCGATTGTTGAATTGGAGTGTCGAGGTTTCAAACAGCATACGAAGATATCAGTCGGTCTCATTTTACTGGCCAGATCTTCTACATGTTCGACAATGCTCTTAGGTGCATTACATGTTCGCACCTCTCGCCATGTGAGAGCATGTCGAGCGTTGTCGAACGTGACAGTTTTGATGGTCAAGAAGTTATGGTGTGGTAGCAATAATGTTGCATCGGCATACTGGCCTCCATATCTTTTGAACACGGTACACTAATATGTGAACGTTATTCTGACACTGTAGTCCTGTCTCATGTACGAGTTTTCAACGTTGCATTTGGCACTGACTTCATTTTTATGCCTGACAATCCGCGATCGTATTGAAGATTGCATGTGAGGAAACTCTTGGAACGAAAGTATATTCGGCCCGGCCTATTCGTTCCCCTTGGGAGCACAAGTGGGGCGCGATGGGGAGGTGTACTGCAACACGCCCACAGGCACCAAAGATCATGCAGCAGTTGTGAAACGCACTGGTGAAGGAATGGTACGCCTTACCAAAGGAACTCCTTACCAACCTCGACCCCAGCACGGGGGGCATGATGTGTACCATGCTTTGCCATCCGCCGTGATCACGCACTATATTCAGAACCCTGTTCTGCCTTTCATTATGTGCAGGGGACCATCATGAATCGCGATGATTTCTTTTTGACTATTATCTTTGAATGAAACTGTCATTTCTGGCCGGCCGAAGTGGCCGTGCGGTTCTAGGCGCTGCAGTCTGGAACCGCGAGACCGCTACGGTCGCAGGTTCGAATCCTGCCTCAGGCATGGATGTGTGTGATGCCCTTAGGTTAGTTAGGTTTAACTAGTTCTAAGTTCTAGGGGACTAATGACCTCACAAGTTGAGTCCCATAGCGCTCAGAGCCATTTGAATCATTTGTAATTTCTGTTCGTCTCATTGCATATTTCTGTCACCTTCTGTACTATATTGTAGCAGTTCTTTCCGTGTGTGATCCAAGTGTTATTGAGGTATATTACTCGGTAGTAGCACATCATGCGCAAGTTAATTTTGCACACCAGTGCATATATCAGTAGTTACGAAACAGAAATGATCTTTTCGTCTCTTAGGTGAGCATGATGAACAATTGAGGTAGCTCTGAAGATATAAGAATCCCTATGCATCGATCATACTGCGTCGCCATCGATCAATTTTGCTAGGCAGTGCATCTAAAACGTATCTCTTTGCGACAGTGACAAATGGCGGCCATCCATTATGCTGTCACTAATTACCCCTGAGAGTTAGAGGCAGAAGACGTGTGCTCCGTTGTCACGGGGTGATTATGCTGTAATTAGGAGGAAAACGCTGCAGTGTTCCTGACACACTCTAGAGGAGACACGTGTGTTCTGCAATATGGTGCGAGCCTCAGTTCGAAGAAATTGGAACAGGAGGCACCAGTACATGCTACCTTCATTCTGTAGTAAATGAGACATTTTTTTCATTTATCTTTATTTATGATCAGTGATTGTGTTTGTTACTGTGGGTTGCGTGTTTCTTCGTAAGACATTGTTTTTGAGAAACAACGATTAACTGCACTGCTGGAAATTGTGTTATACTATGAAGGGCAGTTAGCAAACTTTGTGGAGATGTTCATCACATAATGCGTAGTAAATAAAATAAAACTTTCATCCCATTCGAGACTGAAGTCCATAATCAACATCAGCAAGAGTTGTGAACCAAACAGCGAGGCCGTCGGTTTCATCGGATGAGGAAAGCATGGGGAAGGAAATCGGCCGTGGCATTTCAAAGGAACCACCCCGGCATTTGCCTGAAGTGATTAAGGAGACATCGCGGAAAACCTAAATCAGGATGCCCTGACGCGGGTTTCATATGTCTTCCTCCCAAATGCGAGTCCACTGGACTAACCACTGCGCCACCTCGTTCGGATTAGTCTTTCTTCAATCCGACATGGAAAGTGTTCCAAATTCTCGATCAGTAACCAATTATGGAGCTCATTAGTGTTCAATACGCGGTCACTTTTACAGATGGGCCACACTTTTCTAAAATTCTCCTAACAAACCATAGTCGGCCATTCACCTTCCCTTGTCCCGTCCTGAAGTGTTCGTTCCGTTTCATATCACTTTGCAACATTACGCCTAGATATTTAATAAACGTGACTGTGTCAAGCAGTTATGGTGGCATGGAAGTAAACAGCTGACGTATTTCTAGCTGTGTTCAAAACACATGCTGCTTCACTTCATGAAGATACCTGCCTGGAGGCCAGTATGAAAGCATACATCTTTCTTGGTATTTCAGGCATGTTTTATGGGAGAGAAACCAGAGGACCAGACAGCCCGGTGAGAGATCAGCCCATTCCTCTATGCGTTTGCGGACTGAACTTTACCACTCCTTGCATTACACTGCTGGAATATGCCATTTAGTGCCCAGACTACAAAGGTTTGATAACGATGTTTACCAGCGTTGCCATATACTGGCGAACACTCAGCCTCCTTTCGTCAGTTACCAAATCTTTGCCGGCCGGAGTGGCCGTGCGGTTCTAGGCGCTACAGTCTGGAACCGAGCGACCGCTACGGTCGCATGGATTTGTGTGATGTCCTTAGGTTAGTTAGGTTTAATTAGTTCTAAGTTCTAGGCGACTCATGACCTCAGAAGTTAAGTCGCATAGTGCTCAGAGCCATTTGAGCTAACCAAATCAGTCCTTTTATAATATCTAGAACGTCACCACAATACGAGTTCAGGAGTTGGACAGGTATGGGTATGGAGGACAGCTGCTCTCTGTGTTTTTTCACCGGGCCGTTGGCGGACACATCGGCGTCGATTTTATAGACATAAATACGAGGGCGAGTTGCAAAATAATGCCCCGAATTTGTTATGTGAAAATCTTAAATCCTTTTAAATAAAACAGATGTAATTAACATTTTTATTCCTCAAGTCTACGTATTTGTTTCTCAACATAACCACTTTGGCGACGAACGCATTTCTCCTTACGAGAAACCAGTTTGTTAAAACCGTCACTATAGAATGTTTGACTTTGTTGACTCAGCCACAACCTCACCTCTGCTGCATCGTTTCATCACTATCAAAGTGAAGTCCACCAAGGTGTTCTTTAAGTTTTGGAAGTAGATGAAAATCGAGTGGCGCTGAGTGAGAAGCGTATGGAGGATGACCGATGACAGTGAACTCAAGGCGTCGGATGGTTGCTGATGCCGCGCTCCTGTGTGGCCCGGCATTGTCATGCTGAAGGATTGGGTGCTACATGAGCACACGACCTTTCAGAAATCGGAACTCATTACAGAACGCTCCTTCTCACTTACTGATGCAGTTACGTCACGCACCGCCATTTTACACGCTACAATTCGGAGCCCTGTAGCGGCAGAGGGTTTCACCTTGCATCAGCGAAGTGGGAAATACGCCTAGGTGGTACACATGCCATGTAAGACGAGTCGTTATAGTTAACGTGCAGCTACTCACAGAGGTCAATTATGGTCAGCAATTATCGTGTGGTAGCGAAACGTGGTAGATATGATAATGTGCTATTGCTGAAACAATTTACGCTGGAAATATATTAGTTCCGACTTTGGCCACCATGTGCAAATCTTGCTCTGTGCAGCATCTCTTCGACGTCTCTGGAACTAACATTGAACATATTGTTACTAATAAAATCACTTCTTTGACCGTTCCCAGTCCATTACATATGGGAAAATTTCTATACGCCTTTCTTGCATTCACAGCGCCGGATTTTCACCTCGTGCCCAAAACTCCAATTTTTTTCCAATGTAAATTGGTTCCGCACAAACGCATTAGAATGTCTAGCAAATTCCGTTGCCATACAATAACTGCAACCCACAATGGACCTCTGTGAATAGCTGCACTTTAATTACAGCCAACGGTACCTCAAATGATACTGAGACCAAAATAACAAACTAGGAGCCTCGACTTTTCAGCACGCCCTTTGAGCAATTAAAATCATCGATAAGCGCAACAGAATGCCGCTCAATGTGTCAGATGACTCCGGCTCTGGATCATTCAAGTCTAAATGAAATTACAATGAAATCCAGACCATTAGCTGCTTACAGACTTTGATTAATGTCAACGGGGACAGTTGAAAATGTCTGCCCCAAACGGGACTCGAACCTGGGATCTCCTGCTTACATGGCAGACGCTGTATTCGACTTTTTTTGTTTCTGTTTTGTTGATCTCGTTTTGTTCTTTATTGATCGTTACATTTGTTCGGGACGGACGTCCGATGACATCCGTTCAGGTTCATCGTTGAACTGTTCACTCAGTTTTCCATTACAGAAGATAGCTAACCCTCTGACTGAACACGCTGAGCTACCGTGCGGCTGCAGGTTCAAAAATGGTTCAAATGGCTCTGAGCACTATGCGACTTAACTTCTGAGGTCATCAGTCACCTAGAACTCAGAACTAATTGAACCTAACTAACCTAAGGACAGCACACACATCCATGCCCGAGGCAGGATTCGAACCTGCGACCGTAGCGGTCGCTCGGTTCCAGACTGTAGAGCCTAGAACCGCACGCGCGGCTGCAGGTACTTATCTCCTTACTGTCTACACACTACATTTGTCGTGCCCCTGCCTGCTATACCCATTACTCGCGGCTGTCTCAACCTACCGATTTCCGTAAGGGTTTGAGCAACGTGAGTGCATCCGCACTGAAGAAGATCGTTGGCCGAAAGCCTTATCTATATGAATATGTTCCCGGCGGGGTCAGGGATTTTCTCTGCCTCGTGATGACTGGGTGTTGTGTGATGTCCTTAGGTTAGTTAGGTTTAAGTAGTTCTAAGTTCTAGGGGACTGATGACCACAGATGTTAAGTCCCATAGTGCTCAGAGCCATTTGAACCATTTGAACAACCAGTTCCGCTGAATTAAAACAGCATCCTCATGTGAACAACACAAAAAGGGAAATATTCCATGTTATACATATGATGAAAATATTACATGAATCTTTCAAAGGCTTTTTAAAGTTTTTGAATTTTTTCCAGAATTTTAAGAAAATTTTTTTCCCATTTTTGTCTATCCTGTTTAAAGTAATTGAACAGCTAGAAAAAAAATCAAAATTAAAACGAACTATCAAGAGCGTCACATTAAAACACCAAAACACCCCCAACGTTCTTAGTCAAAAATTACAACCCTGAAAAGGGGAAATCGTCACAATAAACGAAACAGGAACGGAATGAGTAGCGCGGTGGCATACTACGAGAAAAATACCTTACGAGTGAAAACCAAGATCATAAATAAAGATCAAAACTGCTACTATTTTGATCATATATATTACATGGTATCTTTTCCTTCTTATGTAGAACACCTGAGGATGCTGTTTTAATGCATCGAAACTGGTTGTGACAGTAAAGAAATCACTAATTACAGGTTCATTTTACATCCATTCATTGAAGCATTCAGTTTAGAACTTTCTGATTCATTTCCGTAAAGAAGTTTAGAAGGCTCTTTAGGATTTTGAACAGTCAGATTACCGTATGTTTGAAAATTTTGCCTTTGCGAGACACTCATTAAAAAGTCTGTTCTCACATAATTTAATATCTTCACGAAGAATGTCCTATGAACCAGGCACCTCATTGTTTTTCATTGAGTTGAATACCTGAGGTACCCCTTTATCGCCAACACAATTAACACAGCGCAGTCAGCTGAATCCTAGGCAACCTTTGAAAAATCTGTGTCACCTTCTTGCCAGTCGTCTGGCAATGTAACTCTCAACAGTAAACTGGTTATGTCCTGCCACTTAGTAGTTTCGGTCCCTTGCGTTCTATCAGACTTGCTGATTCTACTTCAAGAGCAAAGTTTGCCTTTCATGTACGGAAGAAACGTAACAATAAAGAAAATAAATTTTGTGTATGATGTTTGAACAGCTAAAACTAGGATAGTAGCAACAACATGTAAGCAAAACCCCCTACGTCCACACCGTTGCTCATACGGTGGCGGTGTGAACGTGCGAGGGGCGTTCAATTTGTAATGTAACACTTTTTTTCTGAAACGTGGTAGGTTTTATTCAGGATTCCTATGCATCATATTATTTCTCACTCTTCTGGCGACAGAAACCTATTTTTCAACGTAATTTCCGTACAGTGCGAATGCGACTCTTCCGCCACCTTCACGTCACCAGTCTACTGGTCAACATTGGAGCAACTTCTTGCTGCAACAATAACCTCCCGATCATTCACGTACTGTTTCCCGTGGATTGCATACTTGATTGGGCCAAACAGATGAAGTCGGAAGACGAGAGACCCGGACTTAAGAATGGTTAAGGAAAACAGTTCAATAAAGTTTTGCGAGTTCGTCTCGAGCGCACAGACTTGTGTAAGGCCTTGCGTTGACTTTGGAAAAGGAGAAGTTCAAATGGCTCTGAGCACTATGGGACTTAACTTCTAAGGTCATCAGTCCCCTAGAACTTAGAACTACTTAAACCTAACTAACCTAAGGACATCACATACATCCATGCCCGAGCCAGGATTCGAACCTGCGACCGTAGCGGTCGCTCGGTTCCAGACTGTAGCGCCTAGAACCGCACGGGCACCCCGGCCGGCGGAGAAGTTCGTTTGCATTTTTGTGGTGACGAACATACTTAAGCGATTTCTTCAGTTTCCTGAGGGTGGCACACTATACTGCGGAGTTAATCGTTGCACCATAACGTAGGACATCAAACAAAATAAGCCCTTAAGAGTCCCAGAAAACACAAAGCCAATGAGATGTTTGATTGTGATCCGTCAATCACCTCGCTTGAGAGTGTCCGCACGTTCCAACATTGCATGGTCACAGCTGTGTGCGACTAGCCGGTAGACGGGAGATCAGACAGGTCTGCGCGACTTTGTTGCAATGATGAAAGACGCCTCGGACAACAACCCAACATGCTTTTGTTCACTGCCAGCTCTCGACAGGCATTCTTCAAGCGCGTATGAATATCTGCGTCCGCCAAAAGAAACTGTGGTGTGCGTACTGTAAGACCTTCGGTACACACACCATCAGATTATTTGACTTGTCGCTCTAACGAAATGGCGAGTGCCAACAATATGTCTCGTGGTCTCATCGTGGCTATCTTCTGCCGTCAGGTGAGACGATAGAAATGTCACTTGCACGCCTAGAGTATCACATTGACGGTGACCAACTTTAAACAGAACTTGATTAATTTTCACACACATTTATTAAAATAATAACGATCATAAAAATAACTTAACTTGGTTTTGGATGCTATTTACAATTGACAATCTAAAGTTCCCTTGGTTAATCTTATTTTCACATATATCTCTCATACTAGACAAAAGTGTCTATACATTTATCTTCATGGCTATGTACAGGAATATGATAATCTTATTAGGCGCAGACTGAAACATGACTACAGACAAATGCAGACTGATTGATCGGAGGTCTGTACACTCGTTATAATACCTCGCGCGTTTATGTATGACTGCGCGAGTGTGATCCGCGAGGAGAAAAGGTTCTACGTTAGCAGCAATTTCATTGGCTGCGTTACATATTAATATGCGGATCGGCGGAAGCAGAATTTGGTCCGTCTTTATGGCAGCGCCATCTCGTAGTTCGGAGACGGACGAGCGCTGCGCCTGCGCTGTTGTGCTTAGTGGGGCGCGCTCTAGTGGGAAAGTTGTGTACGCGCTGACTACTCGGAACTATGTACACAACAGAAACTCAATAACATCTTTAGCGTGGAGCGTACCTCCGTTACAAAAGCCGTTTTTAAGGCTAGGTATAGGGCCACCAGTCATCGGAACGCCGTGAAACTACAGGGGCTAAAGCGGGAGTATTCCACGACGTCCCACAAAAAATTCCGCGTTTATCAACCGAAACTAGCCGAGAAAAAAAATTGTTTCATACTTATTGAACGCTCCTCGTATGACCGAAATCTATCTTGTAGAAAAGCATTGCGAAGCTGGGAAGGGCACTGAAACTTGTGTTGTTGAGTAACAAGTAGCGCGAGGGAAGTTTTCGGACGTAATGGCCAGTTCTCGACATCGCAAACATGGGTGAAAGTGCATTATCAGTTTGGACGGGAGCCGCAAGTTTGGGCCGGTGGCGCGAGGCCGCAGATTAAGTTGCGAGCGAAGGAGGTGGTGGCGCCGCAGGGCGGAGGCGAGAGCAGAGAGGCCAACTCCTCGGCACGGCGGGGTGAGACGGGGATTTAGCGGCGCAGCGGGAGCCCAGCCGGAGCCGCGGCTACAGCCGTCTGTCAGCGAGCGAGGCGGGCCCAACCCCTGGGGAGTGCGGCGGGCGTGGTGCGGCGCGGTGTGGTGTGGTGGCGCAGTCTGAGGGAACTCACAGTGCTTTACCTCGCAACTTACCTGCGGTGACCGGCGTCGGATTAATCTCTTCCCTTCACAATAAGTAAAGATACATAATTCTGGACCACCACTTCGATCAGTGTCGTCAACATTTTTGCTCAAGAGCCAGTGCTGACATCCTGGGGCACCTCGGGCAGTGTACGTTCCGGTCTTATTATTAATTGGTGTCGTTGTTGTTGCAGCTGCTGTGATCTTCAATCTGAAGAAGATTGATGCAGTTTTCCATGCTACTCTGTCCTGTACGAGCCTCTTCATCTCTGAGTAACTACTGCAACCTGTATCATCCTGAATTTGTTTACTGTATTTATCTCTTGGTCCTCTTCTACGATTTTTACCTCCTCACACTTTCCTCCAGTACCAAACTGGCGATCCCTTGATGTCTAAGGATGTGTCCAATCAACGGATCTCTTCTCTTGTCAAGTTGTGCTGCAAATATCTTGTCTCCTCACTTCTGTTCCGTACCTCCTCATTAGTAACGTGATCCACCCTTTTAATCTTTAACATTCTCCTGTAGCACCGCATTTCAAAATCTTTTGTTCTCTTTTTATCCAAACTGTGTTTCACTTCCATACATGGCTACACTCCAGATAAATATTTTCAAAAAGACTTTCTTACACCTAAATCTATATTCGATATTATCATCTATATTCGACATTATAAAATTTCTCTTCATCAGAAATGCTTTTCTTGCCATTGCAGGTCTCAATTTTATATTCTCTCTACTTTGGCCATCATGAGTAATTTTTCTGCCCAAACAGCCAAACTAATCTAATACTTTTAATGTCTCGTTTCGTAATCTACTTTCCTCACCATCACCTGATTTAATTCGACTACATTGTATTATCTGTGTGTTGCTTTGTTGACGTTCATCTTACTCCTCCTTTCAAGATGCTGTCCATTCCGTTCGACTGCTCTTCCAAGTCCTTTACTGTCAGACAGAATTACAATATTATCGGCAAACCTCAAAGTTTTCGTTTCTTCTCCCTGAATTCCTATTCCAAATTTTTCTTTGGTTTTCTGTACTGCTTGCTCAAGGTACACGTGGAATAGCACCAGGGATGGGGTGCAACCCTGCCTCAATCCTTCTCAACGACTGCTTCCCTTTGATGCCCCTTGACTCTTATGACCGCCATCTCGTTCCTGTACAACTGCCGGCCGGAGTGGCCGAGCGGTTCTAGGCGCTACAGTCTGCAACCGAGCGACCGCTACGATCGCAGGTTCGAATCCTGCCTCGGGCATGCATGTGTGTGATGTCCTTAGGTTAGTTAGGTTTAAGTAGTTCTAAGTCTAGGGGACTGATGACCTCAGCAGTTAAGTCCCATAGTGCTCAGAGCCATTTAAACCTGTACAACTTGTAAATAGCCTTTCACTCCCTGTGTTTACCCTGCTACCTTCAGAATTTGAAGCCTGAGTATTCCAATCAACATTTTCAAAAGCTGTCTCTATGTCTACAAATGCTATAAACGTAGGTTTATTCTTTCCTTAGGCTATCTTCTAAGATGAGTCTTAGGGCCAGTGTGGTCTCACGTGTTCCTACATTTCTCCGAAATCCAAAATGCTCTTCCTGAGGTAGGCTTCTATTAGTTTTTCCATTCTTCATAAGGAATCCGTGTTAGTAATGTGCAACCGTGACTTATTAAACCGACTTTTTAATTGGTAACCTACATAAATAAGTACGTATGTTATGAACCCTAACAACTAGCTACAGCAAGGGCGAATACGTTGGCCGCCGGCCCCCAAGCACGGATCGTTAACAAGTCGGTACTGTTCTGAACGCTTTGTGTCGAGTGTTCTCTGGTTCACATTGCTGCCTCCCCAAGCTAACCCAAAGTTGTGACCCTATAATTGCCTGATTAAGTACTGTGTTGTCAGCGTGGGCGACTGATTTATAACTGTATTTGTACCAATATTCAAATGCATTATGCAGTATCAGATACGGTCGCAAAAGTTTAATAAATGTTTTGAATGCAATTTTTCTTGTATTCATTGCGTTGTATTACTTGCTAAAAATATGAACCGTTTTTGAAGAGGGCCGTTTCTATAATGCGCATTCGCAAATCCATGTTACTCCTCCCACGTCAAAATTTTTATCACAGCAAATGATTAGTACTAGTCGCCGATGCCTGTCAGTTCTCAGTACTGAAAGACAAACATTAAAACATTTCCCTTGTCACATCCTCTAAACGAGCAGTTGCCGAGTTATTTACCCCTCTGCCCTTTAGGTATGAGGCCAAAATTTACTTAGCTCACTGCCGGACTCACCAATGTAAAAAAAAAAAAAAAAAAAAAAAAAAAAACAAACAAACAAATCATATCATAAAATAGCAGGGAGTGTGGAAAAGTAATGCTTCCGAATTTTTTATGTCAAAGGTTTTTAAATAAAACAAACATAATTTGCGTTCTAGATATTTATTCTTCATTTTAAGTGTTTCTTTCTCATCATAGTCACCTTGGCGACGAACACATTTCTCCCAAGGAGATGGGGCCACATCGGGACTGTATCGAGGATGACGGATGACAGTGAACACAAGACGTCGGGTTGCTCAAGATGTCGCAGCGCTCGTGTGTCGTTTGGAATTGTCATGCTCAAGGAAAGGGCCATCCATGTGTGGACGAACTCTTACAATTTAAAACTTTACTTCAGCACGCTGTTTCTCGCCCGAGATTGTTACATTACACACCGCCATGTTACACGCTACGATTCGGAGCCCCCTAGTGGGAGAGGGCTGCAGATATGAGGATGAAGATCTAGAATGTTTCATTTAAAAGTCGTTATGAGTTTTCACATAAAAATTAGTAGGCATTACTTTTCAGCACACCCTGGTATTACTTTCTCTGCCTGTATCGTTGTCTGTAATTGAGCAGGAAAACTACACTTCTAAGAGGCTCTTAACGGTAGTTGATGTTTTTGGTTTCGGCTGTTAGTTGCTACTCACACATTGTTCCGAATTGTGATGAGAAAAGCGGGCCGCACTAGTAATCGATTCGGGTCGCATGTGGCCCGGGGCCGTAGTTTAACGACCACTGACTTCGACTGAACTGCACATAAAACTGCAGTCTGTAAGAAGGTAATATTTGAAGAAATACTTCAGGGACAAGCTCGCATTTAAATATTTGTTTCGAATTGATGACTGGTTTAAACAGAAGTTCACTGTCATCTTCGGATCTGCAATACGACATAGACACACACACACACACTACATTTGTAAATGTGTTTCTTGTGCCATTAGTAATGAAATACCTAAGTAGAATATTTTACATATAGGTACAATACGTCATCTTCAAAATTATGCCATTAATTCTGAAAATGTTAAAAATTTAATACAGGATCGGAAAATAACGCACAATTTTTTTTCTACGATAGTATTGCAGCTGGAAAGTTGAAATTTCACGACGATATAGTTTGAAGTTTGCGCTGCACAGAGTATTTTTTTTTTCATGTGCAGCTGTAGCGAGATAAGCATGCATAACGAAATAAACTTTGCGCGAATGTTACTGTCTTTAACTTGTGAAGAGCAGTGAGGTGTATTTCGATATTTGCCGATCAAAGGGCATAAACCGAGTGAGATTCACAGGGACATGCGTGGCGTATATGGGGACGACTTTATGGACAGTAGCAACGTCTCCAGATAGTATGCATTCTTCAGTCGAGTGAACCTCAGTGATTCGCCCGCTCTGGGCGGGCGGTAACAGCTGCAACCCCGTAGAATTGTCCAAGTGCGAACCTTCTCGTTTCATGACACGTTGAAATTTCGTAAAGTTTGTGCTCGCTCGGTGCTTAAGAATCTGACGGACAACCACAAGGGCCAGCGAATGATGACAAGCTTGGATCATTTAACGTGTTATGACTTTCTGAAAGAAATCGTCACTGATGATGAGTCGTAGGAACACCTCTACATGCCCGAAAACCAGCAGGCTTCTATGGAGTGGAAACATGCTAGTTCCCCAGTACGAAAAACATTCAAAGTGACAGTGTTCTGGGATATGCATGATGTGTTATTGATAGGCTTTGCTGAACACGGGGCCACCGTGAGTGCAACAGCCTACATTAAAACTTTGGTCCAGTTGTGATGTGGCCCTGGTGACAAACGCCACAACGTTAATGCTTCTGGTATTAATCTTCTTCCTAAAAACGCTCGCCTCCGTGTTGCTGCTCCTGTTCGTGTGAAAATCGGCAAAATTTACGTGGCAGGTGCTCCAGCATCTACCATTTAGTCCGGACCTTGCACCGTCGAACTTTTATCTGTTTGGTCCCAGAAGAAATTCCTGTCCGGCCAACGGTTTAAGATAGGTGCGGAAGTGAAATCAGCAGTCCGCAGATGCCTGTGCCACAACCAAACGGACTCATACGCACAGGGCATATTGAAACAGGTACATCGATGGGAATATTGCGTTGAGAACTTTGGTGACTATATAAGAAAGGTGCTAAAAGAAATAGATTCATTTGCCTTTTTTTGCTATTAAAGTTTTTGGTAGTAAAATTATTGTGTGATACTTTCCGATCTACCCTGGTAGATTAGAAATGCAATCTATACCAGCAGGTGATTAATAAAAATACTATTTACAATCGTGTGGCCGTGCAACGATTGCCGATTACGTGCGACAACACACATGCTCGACTCGAGGTGTACTCAGTCGGGCGCTGTGACAGGCAGGCTACCTCATACGAATTTGAACAGTAATTAAAGTAGTCCACATCTGAAGTTGAAAATTGCAGTCATATTACAAAGATTATACAGTAGTAATAGCTGTCAATATACAACCTTTCAGTAAGGAGCAATATCGTCATTTAAGTAATACACTGCTAAAATATTTTTATATGTATACTTCATATTTATAGGATTTAAAAGCAATCCAAGAAAATTATTTCTAATTATTTTTTAATTTTTTAATTTTATTGTCACTACACATCGCAAGATCTGCACGAAAACAAATTTTAAAAAGTAAATGACCACTATAGTGTAATGTAGGCAACATTTATTCTCATGATTTCCTAGTTTTATTTCTAAAGCAACCTTTTCTGGACAATCCACCCCTTTATGTATAAGATATTTTACTAAGACATAACCATTTTTTACGGTATCTAGAGTCAAAAAATTACAAACCACAGGCGTAGCAACATCAGTGTCCAATCAAAACATCCTTCCGAAACTTTTCAACACATACCATACACGAGTATCAACATTGTCAAATTATATGGCATAATTTTGAAAAAGGTAAGTTATGTTACCTATATGTAAAATATTATACTTACGTATTCCATTACTACTGCCGCAGAAAATATGTTTACAAATGGAATGTGTGTCTACGTCCTATTGCACATCCGAAGATTACAGCCAAGTACTATTGAAAGCGGTCATTAATTAACAATAAGTATTTCTTCAAATATTACAATCTGCCTCATGATCAATGCCTGTAACATATAGTTGTAAGAAGGTATCAGCATAACTTCATTCACTACAGAAATATGAAAAAATGTAGCCTCTCGACCTTCAAAGAACATTCGTAGTCACTAATGCTCCATATCCTTGCTTATAGTTATCCTATTCTCCAAGAACTTCCTTATGAGAGTTGACGCCGGATGGAAATGACGATGAATACTTCGAGATACATTAGGTACGTGCGCTATTCCGACCATATTACTCCTGCTTACAAAGAATTATCATGGTTACTTGAAAATAAGTGTAGAGATTATCGTACCCTGTGTTGCTCTGTTGTCTCCTCCTCAGTCATTGTACTCCCTCTTATTTATCTTCAACCCTTACACTACTGTCTGAACAGAAGAGCAGAAATACTTCTTATCAGCAGAATAAAATCCTCTCTGTATCATTAAACAAAACTTTCATGTTCTCTAAATCATTTTCTGTATCAGGATCCCGCCTTTAGAACAATCGTCCTCAAAATATTTGAAAATTAAAAGCCTTTCAATCATCAAAAGACAGTTAACGGCCCGCCCATCTTCTACAACAATAGCTATCTCATATACTTTTCTGCAGCTCAATCTCGTCCACCCTCCCTCCCCCACCACTTTTCACGCCCCTTGTCTACAGACTTCTCTGTTGAAATTCTCTTCTTTCCTAAATGCAATTATCATTTTCATTTTAATATTCACATTTTGCACCATCCCTTCTGCTTCCTGAAATATCAAACAAGGCTTCAAGTATGCTGACTTATCCGTCTTAATTCCTCTGTTATTTTATAATTAGTATTAGTGTTAATATTATCATCATTGCCAATTATATTTTTTTCTAATAGTGCAAATTATTGTAATTGTTATGTAACTTTTATGCGTTGTTCTTTGTCAGAGGTAAGAGAAAGACTTATAGCTCTAATGTGGTCAGGATGGATAATTAAATAAATGATGTTACATTATAATAATTATGTGTATCTCTACGCTGTAAGCAGGGATAACGGAATGCAGGAATTTAAAATCAGGTGATGTTGAGAGAATTAGATTACCAGGTGAGAGACTAAAAGCAGTAGAGGAGTGATATTCTTGATAAAGGAACTGACGATAGCTGAAATAGAGGGGGAACAATATAATGACTGGCAACAACTAGAAAAGAGTTTCCGAAAAAGATATATTTGTTAACATGTTGTAAGTAGGCTTTTTAGGTTTTTATGTTGGTAACGCCACGTAGCGCTCTATATTAAAATCACTGACTGTGCTGTGTGAAGTCTGTGGCTGGTTCGCATTGTTGGAATATTTGCTATTGTAGTGTTGGGCAGTTGGATGTGAACAGCGCATAGCGTTGCGCAGTTGGAGGTGAGCCGCCAGCAGTGGTGGATATGGGGAGAGAGATGGCAGAATTTTGAGAGTGGACGTTCTGGACGTGTGTCCATCAGAAAGAGTAAATTTATAATATCGGATATCATGAACTGATATATATATGATGACTTTTGAACATTATTAAGGTAAATACATTGTTTGTTCTCTATCAAAATCTTTCATTTGCTAACTATGCCTATCAGTAGTTAGAATCTTTTATTGAGCTGGCAGTATTTGCGCACGCTGTATTGCAGTAGTTTGTGTAACTAAGATTTTTGTGAGGTAAGTGAATCATGAAAGGTATAGCTTATTGTTAGTCAGGGCAATTCTTTTGTAGGGATTGTTGAAAGTCAAATTGCGTTGCGCTAAAAAAAAAAAAATGGTGTGTCAGTTTAGTGATGATCAGAATAGGTAAAGAGAGAAATGTCTGAGAACGTTCAGTTTTCCTCAGCTGTTTGAAAATCAAATAACGTAAGAGGATTATCAGCACAGTAATTAATTAATTTTTCAGAGGGGATGTTTCAATGTAATATTAATTTGTTACGAAGTCTTTTCTGAGGGTATTTGTCCGAAATAAAATATGAATGATAAAACGTTTAGACAAGTGAATAGAAGTTTTGGTAATGTGTTGCAACAGTACAAAGCTAAATATTACGTAGGTTGATGACATAGGCAATCAGGAGGAAACGAATCGAATTGGACAGAAAATAAATTTATAGGGCAAACTGAGTGAAATACGAGATGGATTGAAGTAACAAGTTCTGAGGCATCGTGGAAGCGTCGGGAAGTGTGCGGTAGTAAAATTATATCTATATCTACATCTACATACATACTCCGTTAGCCACCAAGCGGTGTGTGCCAGAGGGCACTATTCGCGACAAAGTCACATTTCCCCCCTCTGTTCCACTCGCGGATCTGAACGCCTCAGTACGAGCTCTAATTTCCCTTATCTTTGAATGGAGATCATTGCGCGATTTGAAAGTTGGTGGTAATAATACATGCTCTACATCCTCGGCGAAAATAGGATCTTGTAATTTAGTGAGCAGCCCCTTCCGTTTAGCGAGTCGTCTATCTGCAAGTGTGCCCCTTCAAACTTTCTATGAGATTTGTAACGCTCTCGCGATGGCTGAATGTAACAGTCACAAATCTTACCCCTCTTCTTTGGACCTTCTCACTCTCTTGAATCAGACCCAACTGGTAATGGTCCCATACAGACGACAGTACTCTAAAACTGGACCAATTTAAGTATTGTAAGCAATTTCCTTTGTTGAAGGACTGCATCGCTTCAGGATTCTTCCAATAAACGTCAATATAGAGTTCGCCTTACCCGTTACTTGTGTAATTTGATCGTTCCATTTGAAATCATTTCGAATAGTCACACCCAGATACTTGACGGATGTTACCGCTTCCCAAGACTGAGCATTTATTTTGTACTCGTACATTAATTGGGATTTTCACCTTGTTATAGGCAGTAAGTTACACTTACTAATTTTGAGAGATAACTGCCAGTCATTACACCAAGCATTTATTTTCTGCAAATCCTCATTGATTTGTTCACAACTTTCGTGTGACACTACGTTTCTGTTGACTGTAGCATCATCGGCATATATTCTAATGTGCAGTCAATACGATCAAACATATCGTTTATGTAAAACGTAATAAGCAGCGGACCTATTACGCAGCCCTGGGGCACTCCTGATGTTACACTAGTTTCTGCTGAAGACCAAAGTCTTACTACAGTAAGCAAGGTGAAAAGGATGTAGGTTGCCGCACACATCAAGAGAGTTTTACAGGATCGACTACCATCACGGTCTGCCTTCGGACTGAATACCACCACCATCCCTATCGCCGCCGCCGCCGCCGCCGCCGCCGCCGCCGCCGCGTCAACAACAATAACAACAACAACTATAACGATACTGTAAGCGCCACAGTAAAGTTTGTGGTACAGTGTATTTTTATTATTACCTAAGACACCGGTTTTACATTTTCAGCCATGTATGGTGCAAGCAAAACATTTGGAGTCAAAACTATGGGGATGGCAGAGGATTCTTAACAGAGTATTTTCAAAAAATGACACTTTGCTGTGAGTGAGAAACTTGTTAACACTTCACTCTCATTTGACAAACCACAAAATGCTTCCAAACTGAAAGAGACACAGGGGGAAAGTATATTATATTTTGGCAGTTCCCCATAAAAAGGAATAAATGTAATAATTAATACTGTAAATTTTGCCCAGATAACGCACATTCTGGCTAAACAATAAGATTAAACTGGGTGCTGCATCAGCCCTCATCTTTGAGCTTTATTCGGTACTGCAAAGCATGAAGTGCCGTCCTGACGGTTGCTTTCATTTTATGGGCGTGGAAAAGTAATATTTTTAAAATGTCTTCCTTCGTGCACAAAACTGTAATAATTAGTAAACTTTGTTTTTCCTTTCTCTCTGTTCCTCTTTTACTTTTTATGATGATCAGTGTAGTGCGATTTTGGTTAACGTTCTGTAATCTAGATTGTTGAAGATCAAACGCAAATGAGTGCTCAGAGCTGGGTAACTATTGGTGAGAAATAAAGAAAGTATAACTACTGCTGTCCTCAGTGGACGTATTACAATTTAAGCAGTTGGCAGAACTGAGCTCTAAGATCGGGCGTTGTAATTGTGCTATCACGTTTAGAAGAGACGGCTTACGATCAGTGTCTGCATACTACACTCATGGACCTGGTAGAGAAGATACATACTTCTCGAATGCAGACGCTCATGGTTCTAGAATGATAATGAGGATACACACTTCATGGTTGCTACAAGAGAAGAGTTACTCTAATTTAAGAAACAATGGATATGGCGAAGAACACATTTGGGGACATGTCTAGATCGTGATACACATCAGAGTTCAACTGATTATCCAAATCAGCTACATATTTCACGACGTGAATACTACCATAGCCCCAAAGGTACTAAGCATGTAATGTAGCTCAGAGGAAAACTGTAGGCTCTAAGCAGTATGGGACTTAACATCTCAGGTCACCAGTCCCCTAGACTTAAAACTAAGTAAACCTAACTAACCTAAGGACGTCACACACATCCATGCCCGAGGCAGGATTCGAACCTGCGACCGTAGCAGCCGCGTGGTTTCTGACTGAAGCGCCAACAACCGCTCGGCTACCGCGGCCGGTGAATACTGTAGGATAGTGTTTTTGTTCATTTATTAGAAAATGCCAGTAGAAGACGCTGTGTACATAATTACTGTAGTAAAATTGCAGAAATTTACGAACATCTTTTATGTACATCTCATAAATTATAGGTCAAAAACATGTTTCACCCCCTCCACCAAAAAAAAAAAGTCTCTGAACACGTGAGGTTCCGAAATGTCTTTTGCAGTCCATTGTGTATTTCTTGTTAAACGTAGAATTATATTCATTTATCATTACAACAGTCCATCCTACCATTACAATAAGTGGCTCTGAGCACTATGGGACTTGACTTCTATCGTAATCAGTCCCCTAGAACTTAGAACTACTTAAACTTAACTAACCTAAGGACAGCACACAACATCCAGTCATCACGAGGCAGAGAAAATCCCTGACCCCGCCGGGAATCGAACCCGGGAACCCGGGCGCGGGAAGCGAGAACGCTACCGCACGACCATTACAATAAGTATTTAATGGCTAATATGTATTACAATTCAACAACATAGGCCTAATTAAAGTGTGGTGACAGTTGTTCGTTTGTGGTACGACATGGCTCGAATCTGCTCTTCCTTCTCGAATAACACATTGATTAAGGCGACTGCTAGCGGTAAGCAGGAAATTAGGATCTGAGTACCGGTCTGACAAAAAATTTCTATTGCTGCTAATTATTTAATCCATTCAAGCTTCCCCATGTCTGAAAGTTTTGCAGCGACATCATTTCACGTCACTGCATTTTCGTTTATACATCGAACAGATCCATTCAGTTCATTTCGCTCATTTCCCATTAACAATGCACCTGGTATACTGATTACGTAACAGAATACACTAACGTTTACACTCTTGACGTGTTTGAGTTCATACCAACTGGTCATACATATGATCCAAGTAACAAATGAGAGTTCTGTTTGGGTAACTAAAATTGGGGTTGAAGCGCGTGCCTGTCTGAATACCGAAATTATCTTCGACTCATTATTTCCTCTAGGAGACGAAGATTATTATTTAACGTCCCACTGACGATAAGGTCATTAGAGACGGAACGCCTTCTTGGATTTGGAGTGGATAGAGGAGGGCGTTGGTATCGTCAGTGAAAGCGATGAAGACTTACAGGATTTGTTGAATGGAATGAATTGTATAATGAGTACAGAATATGGATTTAGAGTAAACCGAAGAGAGAGAAAAATACTCAGAAGTGAGAACAGCGTGAAAGTTAACATAAGATTTGGGGATCACAAAGTTACGAAATTCGGCTATCTAGGTAGAAAAATAACCCATGATGGACGGAGCAAGGAGGATATAAAAAACAGACGGGCACTAATAAAGAGGGCATTTCTGGCCAATGGAAGTCTACCAGTATGACACACAGGACCTTAATTTGAGAAATAAATTTCTACGAATGTATTTTTGGAGCACGGCATTGTCATGATAGTGAAACATGCACTGTGGAAAATCGGAACAAAAGAGAATCGAAGTGTTTGGGATGCGGTGCTACAGAAGAATGTAGAAAATTAGGCGCGTTCATAAGGTAAGAAATGAGGAGATTCTCGGCAAAATCGGCAAGGAAAGGAATGTAAGTCAAACACTGACAAGAAGAAGGGACAGGATGATAGGGTATTTGCTAAGACATGAGGGAATAGGTTCCATGGTACTAGAGGGAGCAGTAGAGGGTAGAAAATGTAGAAGAAGACAGAGATTGCAATACATCTAGCAAGTAACTGAGAAGTAGGTTGCAGGCGCTACTATTCTGAGATAAGAAGCTTTCAAACTTCCTGGCAGATTAAAACTGTGTGCCGGAGCAAGACTCGAACTCGGGACCTTTGCCTTTCGCGGGCAAGTGCTCTACCAACTGAGCTACCCAAGCACGACTCACACTCCGTCCTCACAGCTTTACTTCCGCCAGCCTTCGTCTCCTACTTTCCAAACCTCACAGCAGCTCTCCTGCGAACCTGCAGAACTAGCACTCCTAGAAGAAAGGATATTGCGGAGACATGGCTTAGCCACAGCCTGGGGGATGTTTCCAGAATGAGATTTTCGCTCTGCAGCGGAGAGCTTCTGTAAAGTTTGGAAATTAGGAGACGAAGGCTGGCAGAAGTAAAGCTGCGAGGACGGGGCGTGAGCCGTGCTTGGGTAGCTCACTTGGTAGAGCACTTGCCCGCGAAAGACAAAGGTCCCGTGTTCGAGTCTCGGTCCGGCACACAGTTTTAATCTGCCAGGAAGTTTCATATCAGCGCACACTCCGCTGCAGAGTGAAAATCTCATTCTGGATCGCATCAAATCAAGTAAGAAGATTGATGACTCAAAAAAAAAAAAAAAAAAAAAGAAAAGAGGGAAATCGACCAATTTCATTTTCAAATGAACCATCCCGGCATTATTCTTATTCTGTTCAGGAGAAGCCTAATTCCGCGTAACTGGCAGAAATTTCATCCTCCCGAGCTCGAGTCCATCGTCTCACCAGGTCTCCGGCTCTTGCAGTGACACAACAAAGGGCAGCAGCTGGGAACGCGGCAGTAATAAGGGGCACAGTGAGACGGTTTCGCTTTGGTCCCACAAACAGCGGTGTACAGCGAGCGGCCACTTGGCCAGGCCGCGCCAGCGCTACTCCCACGCCTCACACTTCGCGCCCTCCTGGCGCCAGGCTTTCGCGGCACAGTGGGAGTTAGGCAGTTAATTATAGTCAGAAACTCGCTCTCGCTCTCTCTCTCTCTCTCTCTCTCTCTCTCTCTCTTCGCTCTATGACGCGTCAGGTAGCAGCCGGCGCCGCGTTTCTCTAGACGTGCACAAAGGGCGCTTTACAGTACCGCGTCCCCTCCCTTCTGTCGTCGTGCCTTAGGGAGGGTCAGCCGGCACGGCCTTTGAAGTCAGACGTTAACAGAAATTCTTCCACTGCGTCATGTTATTCCAC
This sequence comes from Schistocerca piceifrons, assembly GCF_021461385.2. Classification (NCBI taxonomy): domain Eukaryota; kingdom Metazoa; phylum Arthropoda; class Insecta; order Orthoptera; family Acrididae; genus Schistocerca; species Schistocerca piceifrons. Next base: position 259,971,946 of record NC_060140.1, on the reverse strand, counting down.
TACCCTTTGTGCTTTGCACCCTACAGAATTATTAGGCACGCTTTCAAGCAGTATCATCTGTAACTTCTCAATCTTTGAGTATTATTGTTGTTTGTTTAAACCGCTCATCATCGTGATTATCACTGCCTTACAAATACCTTATGAGATGAGTGGGGATAAAATACACTGCACGCAAAGTAAACCAATTATCCAGAAGGGGAGGAGGAAACGAAATGAAACTTCACGGGTTGAGAGGCTGCGTGCTGTTATTTCAGTGATCACAAAATCAGATTTACAATTTGGGAATACGATCCCACTTACCAGTAAGACATCGCACTCCCTATGATTCGGATGCATGACCTGATTCGGTTGGGAAGGATGTCGTAAGGATGTTGTAGATTGGTTGGTTGATTTGGAGGAGGAGACCAGAAAGCAAGTCATCGGTCCCATCGGATTACGGAAGGATCTAGAAGAAACCATCCCAGCATTTATCTGAAGCGATTTATGGGAATAATGGGAAACTAAATCTGGATGGCCGGCAAGGGTCTGAACCGTCGTCCTCCCGAATGCGAGTACAGTGTGCTAACACTGAGTCACGTCGCTCGGTGAAGACGACGTAGCTTCTCCCGAGGTTGGCAGGCTGACCACTGTTTTAACTCGTCCTCATCCTGGATGCTGGTACTGGGATTGAGTTAACATGAAGCTCGTCCCACCGATGTTCTGTTGGCGATATATCTAGGAATCTTGCTTGCCACGGGAGTACCTCAAAATCATGCAGACACGTTGCATGTCTGGACGAACATTTTCCCGTTCAAAAAGAGGACCACGGTACTGCCACATGAGGGCTCTGGACACTGTGCCTTCAAAATACCCTCCGTCACTACCATGCCTGATGTGAAGTCATACTTATGGCTCTTCAGACGATGACGCCAGGAGAGATGCTGCTATGTCTCTGCAAAAATTGGAAACAGGGACCTCTCCCCATGTCGTCACTGTACTCGCCAACGATGGTCATCCACAATAGTGCAGAACCGCTGGACACAACTCTATGCCATTCATCAGCAGTCCATACTTCCCAGTCACGACACCATCCCAAACGCAGTAATTTGTTGTGTGTCAACGGCAGTGTATGCTTGGGACAGTAATTACCTAGTGCAGGTACAGCTAGTCTCTCAACAATGGCCTGGGATGACAAAGAAAGTGGCATGGGGTTCATTACTTATTCTCAGCTGGCAAGTGTAGGTGTGAAAGGGTTACGATGTGCTTGCTGCACGATATGGCAGACCTCCGTTTCGGTGGTCGAGTGTGGTCCACCAGAACCTCGACGAGAAGGGCCCGTGCTGTTCAACATCTAGTCACTGCCACATCCAGATCCACCACAAATCTGGATATGGCCCTATTCACCAGTTGGCCAAACGGAAACTCAACATGAGACCCCTTTCAAAGTCCTTCACGTGCTGACGACGTAATATCAGAGGAGTACGTAGCATATTCCTGTCGTTCGCAGTGATCACTCAACATCTGACCCTGTTCAGGCACCTTATATACCCTACCAGATTTATTAACCACTCTAATGCACTCTGGTAGCCATTCTACCTGTCACAGCAAATAGCGACTTTACTCATACATACCCATCGATGTTGAGTACATCACGAAGCTACAATTACATACGACCACGTGCTCTGGGGGCTGACGTTTTTGTCACGCAATGTGCATAATATGCAGACTTCCGGTACAGTAGAAGACAAAGCCATCAAAATGCTGTTTGGTGATAACGTGGTGAAAAGATGAAAAAATACACTTAGCAAATATATGATGGAACATCTTTAACGGAGGATGTAAGGGGGCGTGATGGAAAGTAATATACCCGATTTTTTTTTCTGTACTCAATATCGGTGGAGGTATTATACAGTATGTCGTGCATGTAACTTTGTCGACTTCCCCACTACGGTGACGTAAGTTGCAACCCTCTGCCCAGATTGTGGCATGTAATGTCGCGGTGTGTAACGTGACTATTACTGTGAGACCATCAGAAAAACGAAAGCAGGACTTCGAAGAGTTCGTCTACACATGAAGCACCTACTCTTTCAGCAGATCAGTGCCAGATCATAAGCTAGAGCTGCGACATCTACAACAATCCGACGCTTTGAGTCCACGGTCATCGGTCGTTCTCCATACAAACCCAACATCGCCCTATCCGAATTTCATCTGTTTCCAAAACTTCAAGAAACCTTCGAGGATTTCACCTTGATGGTGGTGAAGCGGTGCAAGTGGAGGTGTTCACCTGACCTTTGGAACATTAGTTTCATTCGAGCTGCTTCCGTTCCACCACTTCTTGCTGCACACTTGCTTGTGTTCCTACTGCCACCTTTCTTCTTCACTGCAATCATGGTTCTTTCTTGTGTCATTCTGAGAGCAATATTTGCTTTACTTGGAAGACAAAGATTTTCTCTGTATCCACTCAAACGACAGATTATACACCATGAATGATGGATGGCCCCTCTTCGTCCAGATTCCATCTCAAGAGACACACACATCTGCCTGCACCACACACTCTCCTTCTCCCCCTTCATTGTTAATATCAATAGCTTCGACAACAGCAGCTTTCATGTCCTCCTTGCACTCAACCTCTCGAGCACTGAGGGATGTTCTGTTGTAATCACTGAATCTAGTCGTTCGTGTAAGCTTGTTCATCAAGCCACAAAACAAATTTGTGCCTTCTTTGTACGCACCTAAGCATCTCATGGAGTAACACAATCTTGTATTGACCTCATGGAGAGCATAAGTCTTGACCTGAACATCATATTTACAAACTTTACAAAAAATTGTGTACATGGCTCTCAATGCCAATTGTTCGCTGTCATCACACAATCTAAGGCTCTTTGAACCACAATTATCACATGTACATGAAGTATTAATCAGATAGGCAAGTATTTCTAAGTCAATTAACCTAAATCCACTGGAGAACTCGTATTTGGCACTATATACAGCACCATCAGTTCCTTCACTAATTTTCTTCTTAGATGAACTCAGTGACTCTGTTGAAAATTGTTCTTCACACGTAGGAACTATTATTGAAATTCCTTGTACCTTTTACACGTGATGTTTCGCAACTTTGCTCTACATCTGCCCTTAAAAAGTTTTCCGAGAGTCTTAGATAAAAAATTCAGAGGCATTACTTTTCAGCACGCCCTCGGAGTAGGAAAAGAAAATGAAGCAGACGAAAATGACAATGGAGACAACATTCCGCAAGGAGGCTTTGAGAAAGTTCTTAAAGATCTACAGAGAAGAAACCAACGGGTGTTGATGACATTCCTACAAAACTAATCGACAATGATGGCAACAGCATTAAAATGGTGTTGCTGAAACTGATTTGGTCTGTATATAACACAACCAACCTAATTCCATAAGTACATCATGGTTCCCATATCGGAGAAGGTGGCAGCTTACACAATCTGAGCAGTACCGAATATTAAGCATAATATAACACGAGTCAACTTGTCGTAAGTAATTCGGAGAAGAACTGAAAAGAAAGTGGAGGGTACTTTGAAGAAGTCAGTTTCGATTCAAGAGAGGCTGGCGATGAGTCTTCCAATGGGAGATCAATTGCAGAGAAATAAATTTATATTGCCTTTGAGGTCCTGGAAAAAGAATTTGATAATGTTATGTGTTATGTGGCAATAAATGTCCAAATTGATAAAGAAAGTAGGTCTAAAGTAAGTGTAGGTGGTACCCAGATTGTTTCTCCCTCTCCTCTCATATTCACTGTTTACATCCTGGAAGCTATAAGATCAAATTAATGATAGAACTAAGGCGGGCATCAAAATTAATGAGAGAAGATAGATACGCTGTGATATACATGTGATATTGCTGTGATCACGGAGAGGAAAGATGTGGTAGAAAAGGCATTTGGCACAATGGAAAGGATTTTCTGTAAGCACTAAGGCCCGAGAATTAACAAGGAAAAGACTAAAGCGAACTTTTGCAGTACTGAAGAAGAAATACGAACCTCTAAAAATGAGATTTCCGAGAATGGAATTAGAAGTGTTAGAGGAATTTACCTATTTGGGAGCCACAATCACAAATTATAAACTCTATAAAACAAACCAAAACTAGATTTAATTTGAGAAAGAACTAACTCAACACCAGGAGTATCTGTCTGTAAGCAAGGAAACGGATCATTGAAGGTATTTGTAAGAGAGTGTGACCCTACACATGTATGAAACTTGGATAGAAGAAAAACAAGAGAGAAAACTGGCAGAAATCTTGGGGATTTAGTGCAACAAACTGATTCTGACGATCAGCTGGAGAGGTAGAGTCATCAATGAAGAGATGCTAAGAAGGCTACAGGAAACTAATTGCCTGTGATGTACATCCAGAGAGACTGCGCGGACCCGAAATTGTACGGGTAGCCGAGAAAACAGGAACAGTCCAAAATACAATGGTTATCACCGGAAAATGCTACTTACTGTACCTAAAAAACAAGCTAGGGGTGACATTTGGAAGTCCACTCGCCGGATACAAAGGGTTGTAAATTATCGACATTTAGATTCTAGGGGGAAAAACTAATCAAACATATACAGGGTGTTACAAAAAATGTACGGCCAAACTTTCAGGAAACATTCCTCACACACAAAGAAAGAAAATATGCTATGTGGACATGTGTCCGGAAACGCTTACTTTCCATGTTAGAGCTCATTTTATTACTTCTCTTCAAATCACATTAATCATGGAATGGAAACACACAGCAACAGAACGTACCAGCGTGACTTCAAACACTTTGTTACAGGAAATGTTCAAAATGTCCTCCGTTAGCGAGGATACACGCATCCACCCTCCGTCGCATGGAATCCCTGATGCGCTGATGCAGCCCTGGACAATGGCATATTGTATCACAGCCGACCACAATACGAGCACGAAGAGTCTCTACATTTGGTACCGGGGTTGCGTAGACAACAACTTTCAAATGCCCCCATAAATGAAAGTCGAAAGGGTTGAGGTCAGGAGAGCGTGGAGGCCATGGAATTGGTCCGCCTCTACCAATCCATCGGTCACCGTATCTGTTGTTGAGAAGCGTACGAACAGTTCGACTGAAATGTGCAGGAACTCCATCGTGCATGAACCACATGTTGTGTCTTACTTGTAAAGGCACATGTTCTAGCAGCACAGGTAGAGTATCCCGTATGAAATCATGATGACGTGCCCCATTGAGCGTAGGTGGAAGAACTAAAATGAGCTCTAACATGGAAATTAAGCGTTTCCGGACACATGTCCACATAACATATTTTCTTTCTTTGTGTGTGAGGAATGTTTCCTGAAAGTTTGGCCGTACATTTTTGTAACACCCTGTATACAGGTAATCGCCGCGAACATGCTACAGTGTTAAAAGAGTTCCCTCAGTTACCTACATATCTGGAACTACATCCACATCTGCACACAATGATGGAAAAAAATCGCTACACCAAGAAGGACTTGTGCGCCAGAAACGAAAGTTGGTAGGCTTGTTTCTGCATCTGAAGGATTATGTCTATTCACATTACAGCCAGTGATATAAGCGTGGCTTGTGACACACGCTTAACGGTCGTGAGCGTTAGTTTTCTCTGGGACTGAACGTGCAAGGTGGATATTTGTCAATAATACCTTTAAGGCAAAAAAGGCGCCATTATCAACATCTCATTGAGTCTGAAAGAGGTTGTGTAATAGGGCTACGAGAAGCTGGATCTTCCTTTCGCTATAGCGCATAGAGGTTTGGTAAAAATGTATACACTGCACATGAATGCTAGCAGCGGTGTTCACGAGAATGTACGGTCGCATGAAGACTGGGCTCTGAACGGCCACGTGGCACTACCGAAAAGGAAAACCATAGTGTTCGGCTTACGGCTCTGGCGTATCGCACTGCATCTTCAGCAGCTGTTGGCATCGCATCGAGACAACTAACTGTTACAAATGAGTTACTTCAAGGATAGCTCCGAGCCAGACGTCCTGTAGCGTGCATTCCACTGACCCCAAACCACCGGCATTTGCGACTTCAGTGATGTCGAGCTACAGCTCATTGGGATTTAGGGTGGTGGTCTGCTGTGTTTTCTGATGAAAGCTGGTTCTGTCTGAGTGGCAGTGATGGCGTGTTTTCGATAGGAGGAGGCCAGTTGAGGGCCTGCAACCAACCTGTATGCGTGCCAGACGCACTGGACCATCACCTGAAGTTATGGTCTGGGGAGCTACTTCGTATGACAGCAGGAGCACTCTCGTCGTTATCCCATCTCGCCTGGCTGCAAATCTGTACGCCAGTCTAGGGATTCGACCTGTTATGCTGTCATTCATGAACAATATACCAGGGAGTGTTTTCCAACAGGATACAGCTCATCCACAAAGCGCTGTTGAAACCCATCATACTCTATAGAGTGTCGACACGTTGCCTTGGCCTGCTCGATCACCAGATATGTCTCCACTTGAGCATGTATGAGACGTCATCAGACAACAACTCCGGTGGCATCCAGAAAAAGCATTAATGGTCTCTGTATTGACCGACCAAGTAAAACAGGTATGTAATTCCATCCCACAAACTGACATGCAGCATCTGTACAATACAATGCCAGCATTTTGCAGGCTTGCATTCAAGATTATAGCGGCTACACCGGTTATTAATTTACCAGCGTTTCACATTTGCAATGGCCTATCTCGCGCTTTATTAACCTGTGATCTCGCATGATTGATCACTTAAATATGTTACTTGGACAAACGTCTTCGCGAAATTTCAGTATTATAGTTTGATTATTTTTTGATGTTGCTATTTTTTCAGCCAATGTATGTACTTCACAAGCCACTAAACTGTGCCTGACAGAGAGTATACCCTGTAGCACTGCTAGTGATTTCCTTCCTGTTCCATTCGCAAACAGAGCGAGGAAAAAACGACTGTCTATACGCCTCCTTATGAATCCTAATTTCTCGCATCTTATCTCCATGGGCGTCACTTACAATGTATGTTGGCATCAGTAGAATCGTTCTGCAGTCAGTTCCAAATGCTGATCCTCTAAATTTTCTCAATTACGGTCCTCGAAAAGAACACTGTCTACCCTCCAGGGATTCCCATTTGAGTTTCCAAAGCATCTCCATATTATCTGCATGTTGTTCGAACCTACTAGTAACGAGTCTAGCAACCCGCCTCTGAATTTCGGCAAAGTCTTCCTTCAATCCGACCTGGTGTGGATCCCAAACACACGAGCAGTACTCAAGGAAAGGTCGCATTAACGCCCTTTATGCGGTTTCCTTTACACATGAACCTCACTTTCCCAAAATTCTCCCAATAAACCGAAGTTGACCATTCTCCTTCCCTACCACAGTCCTCACACGGTCTTTCCGTCTCGTATAACGCGCATTAAAATGAAATGAGAAACAACAGAGATGTATTCCAGGGGCGTATGACGAAGAAGTTCTGGCGTAATAAAATGATTTTCATGTATAACTGTGAATTCTCGCGAAAACATTCGACGTAATAACATAATATTTCAGTCATCGTTTTCTGTTTTTGCAAAGATCGCGAACTGTGGGCAGATAATCTGTAAATGGGATAATCTGCACCCAGATAGTTGTAAGTCAGCTGTACTCGCTAAACAGCGAGTCTGAAAATCGAGTCTGCCCAGTCACTTACATAGAAACTGAATATGCAAGGCATCCTCTGCACACACTAAAATCTTCTCCCTAATAGCTTAGTTAGAAGGTCATAGAGAACACGTCCCACATTCATCGCATTGCCACTTAAAACTGAGGGCCAATATCCTAATAAAATGGCTTCTGCTCTCTCGTCACTTTGTTAAAAATCACGCATTTAAAATGTGGTAAATTGTAATCAGTACGCGAAAGCATCAGAAACTGAGATGTTTCGTCGACGAAAAGTATATCTTAGACGGACACCATTAGCTGCCTTTGCTGACATCATGATCTGGGATGAGACGGATGAGGAAGTTCAGACCAGACTCGACGTGTAGAAATTCCATTTCCAGCAATGCAACCTCCATATCGGCGAGAACAAGGCAGTCGACTCGACGTGTAGAAATTCCATTTCCAGGAATGCAACCTCCATATCGGCGAGAACAAGGCAGTCGTGATGGCAATCACCAGAGATGGACCACACTCAAGTGTCAAACTAGAAGAACTCTAGCCAGAGCGTTGTGGACAGTTTTACCTACCTCGGAGGTATAATATCCATAGATAAAATGATAGGAAATTACTAACAGAGTGAAAAATGGTGCTGAATTTCACCAATATATCAGAACCCTTTTATGAGACGACATGGTGTCAGAAAAAGAAATATTATTGATGTTCAACAGCCACTTAATATAAACCTATGGTATCGTAACATGCATCCTCACAAAGAGACAGTCACCAAGTTCCCACGCATCAGAAATGAAATTCCTCAGATCCTCTGTGGTTTCATGTGGCGTATCACAGTTGGCACTGAAATAGCAAGTTTCCGTCTGACGCCGATAGCAGTCGCGTGGGACGTGGTGGATCCAATGGTGTGTGCCCACTGAGCCATGCCTCAGTTGCTCCGTGCCCGCATCTCGTGGTCGTGCGGTAGCGTTCTCGCTTCCCACGCCCGGGTTCCCGGGTTCGATTCCCGGCGGGGTCAGGGATTTTCTCTGCCTCGTGATGGCTGGGTGTTGTGTGCTGTCCTTAGGTTAGTTAGGTTTAAGTAGTTCTAAGTTCTAGGGGACTGATGACCATAGCTGTTAAGTCCCATAGTGCTCAGAGCCATTTGAACCATTTCATTTCAGTTGCTCCGTACCACGAGCGCCCTATGCTGCTGCAGTATAGGACGGCTGGTGGCAGCCACTCATCCCACTTGCACTTGGAGCCTCTACGCTACATCATCACTGTTCACGCTTAGTACAGTGAGCCCCATCCTAGTAGCTATTGTACGAGCTGGACTCTGTTTCTTGCTGCATTATTTGTAATGAGTCCTTATACACTTGGAGAAATACAATTTAAGTAAATCTTCTGTCTGCTGTGTTACTTCACTAATCATTTCTGCCCCTATGACTTCCCTATCACGGCAGCTGCCACTCCACTCCTTACCGTTGGATATGAAGTCTTACGCAACATCCTCCATCTACAAGACAAACATGGGTAAGTTAAGGAATGAGGATGAGATGAAGAAAGACGGAATCAAGACATACCTTTTATACAGAGTCAGCATAGCTGGACTACAGCGGTAATGAGGTTAGAGTCTACAAGAACAGACTGAATAAGTCTGGAAAGGGAGGAGGGAGGAAAATGTCTTGTGAGAAGACCCAGATCCCACTGGTCAGACGTGAACAAGAATGATCTCAATGACTGAGGAAAACTGGATGATGTTTTCCGTGACGGGTTATACATGGAAAGAAGGAGATGTAAGACGCTCATTAATAATACCTGGGAAACCTGAACTTTATTATGATCAAGATGATGGTGATGACTATGTTTTCCCATAGTATTAAGTTTTCTTCTATCTTTTGCTAACTATATCTCATGTAAAAAAAAATTTCTTCTGAATTTTGTAAGTACAAACATTGAAAGCTGGCAGGAACACATCATTTATACACGGCAAATAAAGTGCAGTTTTTGGATATTATAGTTTCACAAACATTTACAATAGCCGGTTCGTCCAGCATCTGCCTGAACAATGGCTTGCAAATTTTTCGTAGCCAATTCATTTCGTGCTCGTTTCCCATAAGATGATGTAACACGAATTTTCTCTGGATGAGTTCCTTTTTTCTTAGAAAATCTGGGATCGATAAGGTAACTCCCACAGTATTAATTTCTCTCTCTCTCTCTCTCTCTCTCTCTCTCTCTCTCTCTCTCCACACACACACACACACACACACACACACACACACACACACACACACATCCACTCTTTTGAAATTTGTTGAGGCCAACATCTGTACGTCTACACGGCCGAAATTAGCAGGCAACTCAACCCACCTGTTGTTCCATTCGATAGCGACTGAGGTATCTACTAGTATTCTTTCCTTGCTCCCAAGTGGCCTAGACCTCAACAGACTGCGTTTCGACTAGAGAGATTAGGAATCGCACTTTTCGAAGTGATTTTTGTACTACATACTGCCGCTGAATAGGTCAAAAAGTCCTTAGAACAGCTTTCCACTCGAGAACCTTTCGGACCTGATCAAATTCTTTGTTGCTTTATTGTCCACAGAATTATGTAACGTTCGTCATCACAGTCAGTGAATTTATTACGTAGAGGAGTACTGAGGACTCACTAGACTCAGGATATTAAGTGCCCTGTGTTTTTTGAATTTGAATGACTCATTACTTCACTATGACACAATATCATTCCACGATTTTTCTCCTCCGTTTCACAAGAAGCAGTAGATTTTCTGTGTTACGGGCTGGCAGAGAAAAATCTGAAATTTTTGCACAAGCATGCAATTAGCTGGCAAAAAGTCACGGTGCATTGTTATACGGTAATACGGAGGATGGGAATATTGCGTACATAAAGTGTAAAACGGCAGTGCACGGGTGGAGCTGGTATGTGTACTCAGCAGATTCATGTGAAAAGGTTTCCGACATCATTTTGGCACGACGGGAATTAACAGACTTTGAACGCAGAATGGTACCTGGAGGTAGATGCAATGAGCATTCCATTCGGAAATCGTTAGAGAATTCTATATTCTTAGATTCACAGTGTCAAGAGTGTGCCGAGAATACCAAATTACAGGCATTCTCTATCACCAAAGAAGACGCAAAGGCCAACGGCCTTCACTTAACGACCGAGAGCAGTGGCGTTTGCGTAGACTTGTCACTGCGTGAGATAACCGCAGACATCAGTGTGGGACGTATGACGAACATATCTGATGGGACAGTGCGGCGAAAATTGGCGTTAATGGACTGTGGCAGCAGACGATCGACCCGAGTGCCTTTGTCAACAGCACGACATCGCCTGCAGCGCCTCTCCAGGACTCATGACCATATCGGTAGTTCCCTGAATGAGTGAAAACTGTGATCTGGTCGGACGAGTCTCGATTTCAGTTCGAGGGAGATGAAACTAGGGTTCGAGTGTTGTGCAGACGCACGACGCCACGGACCCAAGTTGTCACCAACGCATTGTGCAAGCTGGTGGTAGCTTTATAATGATGTGAGCTGTGTTTACAGGGGATGGACCGGGGCCTATGGGCCAAGCGAACCCATCACTGACTGTAAATGGTTGTATACGGGTACTTGGAGACCTTTTGCAACAATTCATGGACTTCATGTTCCCAAAAAACAATGGAATTTTTTGGATGTCGATGTCCATATCACCAGGCGACAATTGTTCGTGACTGGTTTGAAGAACAGTCTGGACAGTTCGTGCGAATGATTGGACCACCCAGATCGTCCGACATGAATCCCATCGAATTTTTATGGGATATAATCGAGAGGTCAATTCGTGCATAAAATCTTGTAACGGCAATACTTTCGTAATTACGGACTGCTACGCAGGTAGCATGGCTCAGTATTTCTGCAGGGGACTTCCAACGACTTGTTGAGTTCATGACACGTTGAGCTGCTGCACTACGCCGGGCAAAATATGGGCCGACACGGTAGGAGAAGGTATCGCATGACATTTGCCATCGCAGCGTATATCGTTGCTTGTGTATAACGTGAATATTGAAATGCCCAACATTTAGCGTTATTTATGATATGTAGAAATATGTAGCACTCCGTCTACAGGCCACAAGTGGCCCATCGGGACCATGCGACCGTCGTGGCATCCTCAGCTGAGATGCGGATAGGAGGGGCGTGTTGTCAGCACACCGCTCTCCCGGTCGTTACGATCGTTTTCTGTGACAGGAGCCGCTACTATTCGGTCGAGTAGCTCCTCAATTAGCATCACGAGGCTGAGTGCACCACGAAAAACGGCAACAGCGCATGGCGGCCCGGATGGTCACCCATCCAAGTGCCGACCACACCCGACAGCGCTTAACTTCGGTGATCTGACAGGAACCGGTGTATCCACTGCGGCAAGGCCGTTGCCCTGTTTATGATATGGTCTCCTTTTAAAAATCCCTTTAGCAAGAGCAGGTCACACAAGTTGCGTGTAGTTTATATTTCGTCAAGGACAGTCAGTGTTCGACGCGAAACAAAGGTCATAAACAGGTGTTGCAGCTACGGATCGTAATACTATGGCACCTTCGTTCTGTCCGGACTGACTGATCCGTCGTCGAAATGGTCGGAGGTGTTAAGCCGACGTCGTCATCACAAAATACCCATACACGTGGCACATACCACTTTGGATTTAAGAACATTTCGACAAAGATAACGTTAAACACAGGCAGCAAAGTGCTGTAACTCAAACTACATAACAAACACGTGCTCAAGCTTCTTATTACGCTAAATTAAATTTTGCAGGAGACTAGTCAACATTTTCCTACCTCTGTGCTACAAGTGCGGAAACAGCCCTGGCAACGGATAATTCCCATTCCACAGCCTGCTGCAGCACACACGTACACACATCGTTCGCTCTCTCTTTTATACAAGAGAGGTGACCGATTTTAATTTATTTGGCCCCAGATACGCCACCGGTTTTGAAAGCAGTGATTTAGGAGCTGTGACGTGTCGACGACTGGCGCCGGGCGCGAATAAATTCAGCTGAACTATCGTTAATCAGGAACATACTCTGGAATAAAGTGCACAACATTTACTTTCTGTCTAATTTCTGCGATACAATCTAACGTCTGGATAAAACACGATACAGTCTACGTTGCCAGAGTGTCTATAAGGAATGGAGTAGCTCGATGTATCAGGCCGTCACATTTCATAGGCAAAGAAAGAGAAGGAGGGAGGAAAGTACGCATTAGCATGTATCTTGTAATAAAAATGGTTCAAATGGCTCTGAGCACTATGGGACTTAACATCTATGGTCATCAGTCCCCTAGAACTTAGAACTACTTAAACCTAACTAACCTAAGGACAGCACACAACACCCAGCCATCACGAGGCAGAGAAAATCCCTGACCCCGCCGGGAATCGAACCCGGGAACCCGGGCGTGGGAAGCGAGAACGCTACCGCACGACCACGAGATGCGGGCTATCTTGTAATACATCAGTAGAATACAGTGTGGTACAATTTCGCCAGCTACGTTAACAAAAGAAAACATGAGCTCTGACCATAATTCGAAGTGAAGCGGAGCTTGTGACTGCATTTTGTTTGAAAAAAAGTTGTACCCTGTTGTTATGTTAAAAACTTGCTCGTGTTGTTTTATCACATCGCTAGTTCTGATTAATGTAAATAGTCCTTTCCCTAACATGGGCTTTGCTGCAGGGCACTCCACACATAGAAACCTGATTTGCTGTTTCTTCGAGGCAAACAGCGAGATGCTGCATTTTGGGCCTTTGAATTTGTCATTTTCCCTCCGTTTTTCCTTAAAGTCCCTCTACAAACATCAGCGAATGTTTTATCACCTTACTCCTCGTTTCAACGACTTCCATTAAAACACCCATTATCGAAGTGACTCATCTGAAATCCCTGCTGGGCGCAATTGACCTCCGGAGTTGGCTATGCATTACGACCCACAGCTGTTTTCCATCAGTTTTCTTATTTGACTTCTCTCATCTCTTGTAATGTAGAAAAGCATTTCGTTGGTTCACCTTTTCATTTTCAGTAGTAATATTCCGTGACATATTATTTTGCTTTCCATCTCTCCGAGTAATCCACAATGTGCACCACCTCATTGCTCACTGAGTAACTTTTAGTGTTCAGAGCATTTCTCTGTTGTTCGTACCAGTCTCATTTTCGAAAGTCAAAACAAGTAATGTACTCGTGAGTGTCGTATTTCCGTTTCAGTTCTGCAAAATCTTTTCAGCTTTTTAGAAGCACTGGTCGCCATTTGTACTCTCCAGTTTATTGATTTTGCTACGCAGTCGGTTGCTGCCTTCAACTGCCATAATAAAAACATCTATCGATTGGTTTTACGACTTCAGTATTAATTTGTACAATTATTCTTTGTTAGATGTGTTTTCTACACATTATCTTAATCTGATTTAACTGATTTTTTATGTCTTGTTTAAAATTTGTCTTTTGAACTTAGATACACAGTTCAGAGTCATCAGCAAGCAAAAAATGGACAGCCAGATATGTTCATTTGATAAGTACTACTTTCTTTTGTGTCATTTTTCGTATCTCTACAATGGGTAGAGAGAGTAACCGCACGTTTAAAACGCACAGCCATGCACAAGGTTGGATTCAGACCTTGAACTTCCAGTTTTCGATGCAGTGAAGCTAAAAGGAAATTACGGTTGCTGGCAGCCTCGTCTTCATCGTTTTATCAGTTTTGCTTTCTTAGTATTTTAATTGTACCGGCAAATTACAACTGGTTTGTATCAATATTATGACAACATTCACTGATTTGAGACAGTAAAATTGATATCAACTGCAAGCGAAAAAAGGGCTGAAGTAGGTTTATCACATAAAGAAATACGAGATAGGCAGTAAATTCTAGCGGGCAATTGGCTAGGTGGAAAAACTCAGGAATGGCGGAGGAACAAGGTCTCAGGATACGTATAGTGCTTACGTGAGAGAATGAAAATGTTATGGGCACAAAGAAAGAATAAAAAAAAATTCCGAAACGCTCTTTGTCGCGCATTACGTGGTCCAGCAGGGCCTGACTTGAAGATAATAGCAATAATAATAAAGACACTGAGGAATGACGGCCACTTTCCAAGGTATCTGAGAAGCGCTGCACTGTATCGGTTGGGTGGCCGTACGGCGGGACCGTAACCAGCTTTGGAGGCGTATCAGCAGGCCTCACGCACGCACTAGACGTCAACGGCGCGGAAAATTAGCGCTCTTGACCCAGTTCACATCGATTTTCTGGTCTCTCGCTGTTCTTGACTAACAGGCTGGCAAGAACTCAGCGTCCTTAAGGCTAAAATGGTAACACACGTATTTATCATCGGGTGAAGCGAAATGAACGAGGCTACTTTGATGACCAAACTACGACTTCTCGATTCAGTTTGTTTACTTAAGGGAAAAAAATTATTTGTTTATAATGTTAATGTTATTATTTAACACAGATTACGAGCTGTAAAAAGAAAAGTGGCATTTTCCTATTGTTTCTCATGTTTCGAAATGTGAAACTATGAACATGTTTAGCAACTCATGTAATGTGTTTGCACTAACTGGTACGCAAGCAGATACTTCAGTCGTGGTTGTTTCCTAACCAAATTATGTGGAAAAATTAGAAACTGTAAGTATGCTTGATCATTTATTGACTTAAATATTTTCATCATCATTCTGAGTACTCGTCGCTGCCCGCATATGTATTTATTCCAGTCATTTACCAGCCACTCTCTCTCTCTCTCTCTCTCTCTCTCTCTCTCTCTCTCTCTCTCTCTGTCTGTGTGTGTGTGTGTGTGTGTGTGTGTGTGTGTGTGTGTGTGTGTGTCTTTCTGTCTCCCCCTCACCCCCTTAATTTTCTCCTCACCCCCATTTTAGTCCAAATCATTGTCTCCCACCTCTCTGTCCATCTCCTCCTCACCCCTCTCTCTATCCATCAGCTTCTCCCCCTTGCCCTGTCTCTCCTCCTCTTCCGTCTAACTCTCCATTTCGCTCCCCCCTATCTCTGTTTATCTCTTCTTCCCCCTTACTCTGTCCATCTCTTCCTCTTTTCTTTTTCTTCCATCTCGTCCTCCCCATCTCCTCCTCTTCCCATTCTCCCTCCACGTCCCCCTTCGCCTCTGTCTGCCTCTTCCCACCTCCTGTCTGTGTCCAACTTCTCCTTTCGTTCTGTGCACATCCATCTCCTCTTCCCCTTTCGCTCACCACACTATCACTACCACCTCCACAGGAGGTCGCTTGTTTCTTTCCCCTTCCACTCCCAGTAATACTTTTCAGATAGAAAATAATAGGTGTACTAAGTTCAGAAGAACTCGATCCATGGGTTCAGGAGGATCTTTTTACCTGCGGCTCCGCTCGTGTCTGCACTTCTCATATATACTTCGCATATCAGCAGCATATTTCACTCATATCTCTACACTTATTTCATCTGTATCTCTAGAGATTTCGCCTGGAATTTCCTTTCCACGCAGCTCAATATTTATGGCGTCATAGCTAACGAAATGTTCAAATGTGTGTGAATTTCAAAGGGACCAAACTGCTAAGGTCATTGCTAGGCTTACACACTGCTTAGACTAACTTACGCTAAAGACTTCACACTCACCCATGCCCGAGGGAGGACTCGAACCTCCGGCGGGAGGGGTCGCGCAATTAGTGACATGGTGCCTCTAACCGCGCGGCCACTCTGCGCATAGCTAACGAACGATGTGTCGTAAAATGATTTAATTTTGCAGTACATCCAATGGTATATGTGCATACTGTTTGTGTAATGCGTTACAAATAAAATTAGCAGTAAATAAGTAATAAATTAAAACCATATGACAGATGCGGCAGTTGTATTGCATGAACAGCGAAAATGTAGTATGCTATAAACATTTTTCCTTTCATCAATCTCAGCGAGAAAACGGCTCGTAAAGGTTTAGAATTATGTGTCAAGGTTTTTGAAAGTCACTAAGTGCTCTCATTCACAAATAATGGATGAATATGGTCTGGCTGTTCCCGCGTCATGGGCTACGATACCTTCTTACCCCCACCCTGTAGGAGCGCGGTGGGTCTTTTCCCCATAGTGCTTCTTTCCAGACAGTAAATCACACGTGTTTCGTTGAAAACGAGGAAGTGGCTGAGGAGTAGTATTTTCACATACATACTTACATATACATACATACACTTTTACGATGTGTATGAGTTAGGTCACTTTTAGTGCATGAGCTGCTCTACATTTACGTAAGACTGAGCGTTGTTAGTTCAGTTCACGTTGGGTTAGCTTGGTGAACAGAAAATCGGCATAAGTTATTGGCATACCGTGTTATTTCCGAAAGTCTGTGGTACGCTTTGTTGTAATTAACCCAATACAGACCATAATTAATTTGTTGCTACATTTCCAGTTAAAATAGTGAGCATTATCAAATGTGGATGACATAATAACCACTGTGTAGGAGAATCGACTCGCGTGCTTCTTATAATATGTGTTAAAATATTACAAATAAACGTAAGTCTTGGATGTATTCGTGTCAAAATTACGTCAACAGATCAGACACGGTATCAACAGATCTAAAGATTCACAATTAAAATCACTCTGACGCAGTTATTTGATAGCAATTAAAAAAGGGTACGCAGTGATTAACAGTAGCTCTTTTGGGTAAATGACCAATATGTAAAATATTCATAAAACATTTTACCCTGATTAGGGATTATTTCGAACGTAGAAGTCCACGATGACTGCGCCGCAGCCTCCTCTACCGTGTCCTAGAGTTTCAAGAGCTCACAAGGCCCATTTGAAGAAAAACTGGCCGAATAGATGATAAGTTTTCAGAAAGAAGGTATTACTTTAAAAAAGAAAACACTACACACAACATATAACTGTCCGTTTTCCAGTCAAGTCTTTTCTGAAAACGATTTCGTTCTTTCTGCTAACATTCAGTTGTTTCTGTCCTTTAAATTAATATAACATGGAATTACATGATTTTTCCTGCAAATTTGATTGAATCTGATATATAGGATGACCTTGTGCAGTCTGAGACGAACATTCTTGGAAATGTTCTATAACTTGAGGGGAAATACCTGACATGGCTGTAATACCATCATTTTTCATCTTTTTCTGTGTAAAATGGACAATAATTCCACATTATATTCGTCTGGAATTGTGTGTAGTGTGAAAATAACGTATTATATTTTCATTTTGAGTTTTCTTTGTGCATTATTACTTGCCGAGATATTTTCTGGGAGTTTGTGGCGAACTTCAAACGAACTTTATGTTTCTGAATATCGTCGTCTGTGACTACACAATACGAAACACTGGGTGGTTGCTGAGTTGTTGGTGGAATAGTGTGTGTACCCTATATCTAGGAGAGGGCACGCTACAGAAATTAAGAAGACTCGGAAGCCGCAGGCTGCCAGACGTACTAAGGTTCACAGTACAAATGTGGCACGATTTTTAAACATTAAGGTAGGAGTGTCATACGCATGTAAGTTTGATCGAAAGCTGAGTCTAACTAACGCGAAAATACAAAATCCAGAAGCCTCTCGTGCAAATGGATTTAGGTAGTAACGGAAGGGTGCGTTCAGACACTGTAGGCCAATGAAAGTGCAAGGAAGCTAGAGCGAAATGGCTGCAGGCAAAATGTGAAGAAACCGAAAAGGAAATTTCCGTCCGAAGACAAGAGATTCAGCGTATAAAATGCTCAATTTAACCTTCGAAGGATCTAAACCAGCAGGTGAATCATTAAGAGCACTCTGTTGAAAACGGAGGAGACAGCAGATACGTGGAAAGAGTACACTAAGTAAGGATAAGAACTGTATGATAGGCCGGCCGATGTGGCTGAGCGGTTTTAGGCGCTTCAGTTTGGAATCGCGCGACCGCTACGGTCGCAGGTTCGAATTCTGCCTCGGGCATGGATGTGTGTGATGTCCTTAGGTTAGTTAGGTTTACGTAGTTCTAAGTTCTAGGGGACTGATGACCTCAAATGTTAAGTCCCATAGTACTCAGAGCCATTTGAACCATTTGAACTGTATGATCACGTAACAGAACATGAAGCGGGCGTCGAGTTGGAGGACATTGGGCAATAGTGTTAGAGTTTGTGAGAGCTGCGAAAAACTTGAGATCAAACGAGGCAGAATTTTTGATATCGTTGGGATAAGTGACAACCAATCGATTAACCTTATTAGGGTATAGAACGTATGAGACCGGAAACGTACTATCGGACTTTAGGACGACTATCATCCACACAAACAAGAAGATAGCAAAGGCAGGAAAGAGCATGAAGTATTCTACAGTCCATCAAAGATGCAGATCAGAACAATATGCAGCAGATCGAAGAAGAAAACTGAGATCTATTAGACATCGGTCATTTCGGCATATGAGAGTATTATTTGTACATTTTGCTTATTAGAAACTTATATTGTCATCTGAATTTCCTTGTATTTATAACATCTGTGCTAAAGGAACTCAGCTGTGATATCTGTAATCGGTCAGTTAATTAATGAGTTCACGTATTTGCCTAGTAAATGGATTAAGAACGGAAAAGACTCACCGTGGTCTAGTAACGGAATTCGAAAAATGCTGAGGAAGCAAAGGCTGTTGCACTCTCGGTTCGAAAGAGGAAGCGCAAATGACGACAGTCAATCATTGGTAGAGATTCTTTCGTCTGTGAAAAGATCTATGCGCGAAGCATACAATAGTTAACACCGCCATACCTTGGATAAAGATCTGGCGGAGAACCCGAAAAAAATTCTGGTCCTATATACAAACGTTACGTCGTTTGACCATCGGACGGGGTCCCGTATCGAGGACTTAATAATAAGCATATCTGGCGTAGAGAAACAACTGAAAGAGGTGAAAACAAATAAGTCACCAAGTACGGATGGAAGCCCATTCCATTTCCCAAAAATACTGTAAGTAATTGGCCCCTTACTAAGTTTGCATTTATCGCGAATATCTCGCCCAGCACAAAGCCCCAAACGATTGGAAAAAAGCGCAGGTGACTCCTGTATATAACAGGGGTGAAAGAAAGAACCCGAAAAATTACAGACTAATATCGTTAACATCGGTTTGTTGCAGAATTCTGGAGCATATCATGAACTCGCATACGATAAATTTCCTAGAGTGCGAAAAGCTCATGTCCACGAATCAGCAAGGCTTTAGAAAGCATCGCTCGTGCGGAACTCAGCTTGCTCTCTTCTCACACGATACATTTCGAACTGTGCATGAAGGGCAAGAAGCTGATTCCATATTTCTAGATTTCCGAAAACCAATCGACACGGTACCCCACTGCTATTAAAGATGGTACGTGCACACGGAATAGGCTCCCAGATATGTGGCTAGCTCGAGGGCTTGTTAAGTAATAGAACCCAGTGTCTTGTCCTCGATGGTGCGTGCTCATTGGAGACAGGAGTAACATCAGCAGTGCCCCAGGGAAGTGTGATAGGACCGCTGCTGTTTTCTACATACACAAATGAATTTTTAATTTTAATTTGTGGTAAGTTGCTATGGAACCAAACTGCTGAGGTCATTGGTCCCTAGGCTTACATATGACTTATCTAACTTAAACTAACTCTAGCGACAACACACACCCATTTCCGAGGGAGGACTCGATACTTCGACAGTGGGAGCCGGGCGAACCGTGGCAAGGCGCCCCAGACAGAGCGGCTATACACAAATGATCTGGCACGCAGGGTGGGCAGCTGATGAAGCTGTGGTGTACAGGAAGGTGTAGAAGATAAGTGACAGTAGATCGATACAAGATGACCTAAACGAAATTTCCATTTGGTGTGAAGAATGGCAGCCGGCTCCTAACGTAGAAAAATGTACGTTAATGCGGATGAGTAGGAATAACAAACCCGTAATGTTCGGATACAGTATTAGTAGTGTTCTGCTTGAATATCTGGGCGTAAGTTGCGAAACGATATGTAATGGAACGAGCATGTGAGGATTTGACAGGGAAGGCGATTGGTCGACTTCGGTTTATTGGGAGAATTTTAGGAAACTGTGGTTCCTCTGTAAAGGACCCTAGTGCGACGTGTTCTTGAGTACTGCTTGAGTTTTTGGGATCTGTACCACGTCGGATCGAAAGAAGACATCGAAGCAATTCAGAGGCGAGCTGCTAGTTTTGTTACCGGTAGGTTCTATCAGCGTGAAAGTGTTATGGATAGGCTTCGGGAGCTCAAGTCGGAATCCCTGGAGGGAAGTTTAAAAACGGCATTTGAAGCTGACTGCAGAACGATCCTACTGCTGCCGACATACATTTTGAGAAAGGGCCACGAAGATAAGATACAAGAAATCAGGGCTTACATGGGGGCGTTTAGCCAGTCGTTTTGACCTCGATCTACCTCGATCTACCTCGATCTACCTGCGAGTGAAGCAGCAAAGGAAACGCGTAGTTGTGGTACAGAGCATCCTCAGCCACGCACCGCATAGTGGCATGTGGAATATGTATGTAGATGTGGATATACATGTAAAAACAGCGTACGGTAGCGGACAGTATATCATGAAGTGCGTGAAATCTCAGGTAGAGTTTATTAAATATAATCCCCTTGGACAGCACTCCCGCAGGGTCTGAGATAGTTCCCAGACAGCAGGGATCGTCAATGCACAGGCGTTGCACCTCGCAGGAGGAGATACGGACAGTGCACGCAGTTCCTGGTGCAGCGCAAGAGTTAGCCCGCGTTTCTCTGTGAAAGGCGCGGTGAACGACGAGACAATGCCTCACCGTCATTACGGTAATCCGCTTTGGACGCTGCGCCGCGCTGTAATGGACACCCGCCGTAATTAGCTGCTCCTGTAAACAAAAGGAGATGTTTCCAGCTGATTGCGCTTAATTCCCGCAATGTGCCGCCGGTTGACGCAAACACCTAGCGGAAAACGAACCGCGTGCACAGCGATTTAGTTGGCAGAGACCGGTATCCGCCCAACAGCCATTTTACGTAATCGTCCTAAAGCCGTAGAACCAATTACCACATTTGCTCGCTGTTCACTGATGCTCCAGCCACCGTGTTCTCACAAAATATCTCCAACATCTGCATTTGAGAATACTGCTGCTAAGTTATTGCTTATTTCGTATACACACTAATACTTCTACAGAAGAAACGACTTTTCGAAAATTTAGGGGTCGAAAGTAGAGGGTAAACTTTGACTTTATGCTATCCCTCCTCACAAACACAATCCCCCTCACCACAACACCCTCCCTCACCAGACATTCTCCCGCTCCCCCCACCAACACTCGATATTTCTGATTAATTCTTTTCGCTGCTCAGCTTGGTTCAAATGTCTCTGAGCACTACGGGACTTAACATCGGAGATTATCAGTCCCCTAGAACTTAGAACTACTTAAACCTAACCAACCTAAGGAGATCACACACACCCATGCCCGAGGCAGGATTCCAACATGTGACCGTAGCGGTCGCGCGGTTCCAGACTGAAGCGCCTAGAACCACACCGGCCGGCCCTGCTCACTTTGTTTATTGGTGTAAAAGAGATTAACAAAGCCTTAGAGTAAAGTAAAAGGTACCCTCCCACCCTTCAAAGCTTCAGGGAACAAAAAACTGCTGGGGTCATACGCGCCCAAGTCATGACTATAGAACACAAAGACAGAGAGGAGTTGAAAAACGACTATAAGTCAGTTCCAATCGACGTAAGAGAAGACATCTAAAAACAGGCACTTGGAGAAAGGGTTAAACAAGACACCCTACAGAAACGGAGGTTCTAAACTGAAAACTAAATGGTCCTCGCCATACTGGTTTTGCGGATAAAAAGTAAAACGCGGGCGACAGCTCGCGCGTCATTTGCTAAAACGGCCGACAACTCAATCGGCAAACGCAAGCGGGAACATAAACGGTTAAAAATGGGCATTCCGTCACGAAGTGGCGGACGGTTAAAACATGGGCGCATTGTGTACAAAGTGGCAAGGTAGCGCCACTTAACAAATGACGATGGCTTAAAAGGCAGTGCCCAATAAGCAGCCTAGTTAAAATGACCTCCTCCCGGCGGGAGGTACGAGAGGAGGTCGTCCAAACCGCTGGGGGAGGCTTAATAAGCCGAAGCTTATTCCCGAGAAGGGAGGCCTATTGGCGATGCCAAAGGGACACCACCCCCTGACAGACGGCAACACAGAGATCATCGGAGGGAATACAGGAACTAGCGGGCTGAGGTACGAGGACTGCAACCTTGGCAGCAGCGTCAGCAGCAGCGTCAGCAGCCTCGTTTCCTGGCAAACCGACGTGACCAGGTCGCATGAAGCATCACACTGGCTCCACTTAGAGTGAGCAGTTGATAGTTTTCCAGGACCAGCTGCAATAAGGGACAGGCGGTGTACAGCGCATATAGACTTTGAAGGGCGCTGAGTGAGTCTGAGCAGAGGACACAATTGAAAAGGCTTGTCGCCGGATGTACTCCGTGGCCTAAATACTGAGCAGTGTGCCAGAAGTTCATACTGGAAGACACGGGTGCCTGTGACGAAGGCACGCCCGACCCCACGGTCAGACCCCTCTACCGAGAGCCGTCAGTGTATACAAAGGTACTACCGCGAAGTTCCATGCGAATGGCGTGAAACTGAAGGTGATAGAGCGAGGTTAACATCGACCGGTTCACAAAGCCAAGGTGGTGAAGGGTTCACAACCACCGGGAATGTTGCAGGTAGTGTGAAGTTAAGCCACCGTAGCAAGTGCCAAAAGTGGACTCCAGGAGGTAACAGAGAAGAGCGACGTGCCCCATACTGACGATCAACGGAGTCATCGAAGAAGGAGGCATAGCATCGGTGGCCATGAATGGCAGGCAAACGGCATGCATCCCTGCTGAGGAGAAGGTCACGGCGGTAGGACAGTGGTAGTTCTGCAGCTTCAGCTACAGACTGCCAACCAGGCTAGTGTAAAAGGCGCCAGTGGCCAAACGGATGGCACGATGGTGGATAGTACTGAGACAGCGTAAGAGGGATGGACGCGCAGACGCATGAACAAAGCACCTCTAGTAGAGCTTCGAACGGACAACGGACCTGTACAGACGGGGAAGGGTGGTTCGATCGGCACCCCAGGAAGTATCATTGGGGACACTTAGGACACTGAGCAACCGCGTACAGTGGGCTTCCAGGTAAGACACATGTGAGGACCAAGAGTGTTTCCTATAGAGTACGAGCCCCAGGAATTTCGTAGTTTCATCGCACGGAAGGGCAACAGGCCCAAGATGTAAAAATGTTGGGGGAAACCAACTGCGTCGCCAGAAATTCATACAGACGGTTTTGTCAGTGGTAAAGCGAAAGCCACTATCAATGCTCCAGAAGTACAGACGATCAAGACATCGCTGAGAAGTGCAATAGATGGCAAAAGCGTCAACAAAAAGGAAGCCGGCGATGACCTGAGGGAGACAGGCCATTATAGGGTTAATGGCGGTAGCAAAGAGGACAACGCTCAGGACGGAACCCTGAGGCACACCGTTTTCCTTGGTAAAGGTTACGACGAGGCAGAACCCACACGCACCTTGAAAACTCGGTCTTTTAAAAATTCCTGAATGAAACAGGGCAGGCAGCCACGGAAGCCCCACGTGTAACGAGTACGGAGGATACCCAGTTCTCCAGCAAGTGTTGTGGGCCTTCTCCAAATCGAAAAACACGGCCACAGTCTGGAATTTCCGCAGAAACCTATTCATGACATGGGTGGACAAAGAACGACATGGTAAACTGCAGAACGCCGTACTCGAAATCCACACTGTGCATTCGTCAGTAAATTGTTAGACTCCAGCCACCATACCAACCAGGCATGAATCATACATTCCATCACGTTGCAAACGCAGCTTGTCAGCGAGATGGGGCGGTAGCTAGAAGGAAGATTTTATCATTGGAGAGCTTAGGTATGGGTATGGGTATGACGGTGGCTTCACGCCGATCTCCGGGAAATGTGCCCTCTGCCCAGGAAGCAGGAAGTGCTCGCTCGCAAGAGAAAAGTGTTGCAACATGTGAATGTGGACTGCGTCTGGCCCTGGGGCGGAGGATCGAGATGAACTGAGAGCATGATCTAGCTCCCTCATAGTGAAGGCGGCATTGTAGCACGCACGATTTGGAGAAGAGAGGGTTATCGCCCAAGCCTCCACCGCTCGTTTCCTATGGAGGAAGGCAGGGTGATAGTGGGAAGAGCACGAAATGTCCACGAAATGGCGGCCCAAGGTGTTTGATATAGCAAAGGGTCCACAATGTCACCATCTGCTACTGTGAGGCCGGAAATTGGGGAATGGATCTTGGTCTCAGAGCTGTCAGCGGTTGGCCCATACGACAGAGGAAGATGTGGAAATGTTAAAAGAACTAGTGAATGAAATCCAGCTAGCTCTTTTGCTGTCCCGAATACCGTAACGACACTTTGCACGCATCTGTTTACAATGAAAGCAGTTTGCTATCGTAGGATGACGGTTAAAAACGCGAACTGCGTCGCGGCATGGGTCAGTTCACCAAAAGGGACTGGGACACGACGGGGTAAAGAGGAAGTGCGAGGAATGGAACGTTCTGCAGCAGTAAGGAGAACGTTTGTGAGATGACCCACCTGGTCATCACAAACGTAGAAATATTGTTCCTCAAAGGTCGCCAGGGAGTAGTAAAGTTGCCAGTCAGCCTTAGTAAGCTACCATTTGGGTGTGCACGCAGATGGGGTATGAGTCAGACAAGGGATAGCACACGGGAAATGGTCGCCCGAGTAGGTATGGACCACTCAAGACGATGGGCAAGCTGGGCAGTGCAGAACGATAGGTCCAAATGGGAATAAGCATGCGAGGAGTTGGTAAAGGAAAGTGGGTCCTGCAATGTTGAGGCATAAGAGGTTAAGTTGGTTATGAAGGTCAACCAAGAGGGCACCTCTCTGGCAGGTCCTGGGAGAATCCCAAAGAGGATGATTCGCATTAAAGTCACCAAGCAGCAAAAATGGGGGAGGTAACCGCCCAATAAGCTGAAGTAAGTCTGCCCTGGTGACATCGAACGATGGAGGGACATAAATGGTACAGAGGGAAAACGTGAGGTGCGGAAGGAAAAGGCGAACTGCAACAGCTTGAAGATGGATAGTCAGGGAGATGGGTTGACTATGAACTGACTGACTGACGCAGAGTATGTGTATCAAACAGCTTAGTAGGCAGTTGCTGCTCGGGAGTAGCAGGAGTAGTGCGCCAGAGGCTGGCAGTGTGTGTTGTGATGCTCCGGAGGCAGGCCATTACAGGATTACTGTATTTCGGTTGGTTTCTTGCACCAGTTAACTTTGTACTTGCATTGGACTGAAAATAGTGCACAACAGTGTAAATGCCGACGGTATGCGCTATGTATCATATTTCCATTCAGTCACGGTACGTGCTGTTGACGACGGTAATACCCTTCTCACCTCGTTGCCGTCAAAGTAGACGTCCTCAACACACAATGGGCATAAGGCAAAACCATTAAACGAAATCAAAGTGTTTTATCAATAAATTTGTGCACGAATCTGTATGTTTCTCGTGAACAGCCTAAAAAAAGACAAATTCCATTACTGAACTTCCCTATTGTAAGCAGGGAAAAAATTACACCAAAGCGCCATAACATAAGCCACAGAATGCACAACTGAAACAATTAAGCGATACCTCGTACATTAGCTCTCAAACAATGAGCGTGTTAGCTCCAAATTGTTGAAACATTGAGCGTTACAACGCAGCAACACAGAAGTGTGACTTTCATATCCCTGTGAACTCCGGGAATGAAATTTGTATATGGGACACGTATATTGAGGTAAAAACGGTCATGGACGGTATTTAGTATCGCGTACACAAGCTGTAAAAGGACAGTGCATTGGCGGAATTGTCATTTGTACTCATGTGATCCCCGTGAAAATGTTTCTGACGAGAGTTTTACCGCACGACAGGAATTAACAGACTTTGAATGCGGAAGGGCAGTTAGAGCTAGATGCATGGGACATTCCAGTTCGGAAATCGTTAGGGAAGCAAATATTCCGCGATTTACAGTGTCAAGAGTGTGCCGAGAGTACCAAATTTTAGACATTACCTCTCACCACAGACAACGCAGTGGCCGATGGCCTTCTCTTAACGACCGAGTGCAGCGGCGTTTGCGTAGTTGTCAGTGCTAACATACGAGCAACACTGCGTAAAATAACCGCAGAAGTCGATGTCGGACATATGATGAACATATCCGTTAGGACAGTGCGGCGAAATTCTGCGTTAATGGGCTATGGCAGCAGACGATCGACGCAAGTGCCTTTGCTAACAGCACGACATCGCCTGCAGCGCCTCTCCTGTGCTTGTGACCATATCGCTTGGACCCTAGACAACTGGAAAACAGTGGCTTGTTCAGCTAGTAAGAGCTGATGGTAGGCTTCGAGTGTCGAGCAGGCTCCACGAAGCCATGGAGCCAAGTTGCCAACAAGACACTGTGCAAGCTGGTAGTGCTGCATAATGGTATAGGCTGAGCTTACATGGAATGGGCTGGGTCCTCTGGTTCAGCTGAACCGATCGTTATCTGGAAATGGTTACGCACGGCAACTTGGAGACTGTTAGCAGCCATTCGTGGAGCTTTTGTTCCCAAACAACGATGGAAGTTTTTTATGCGTCAGTGCCCATGTCGACGGGCCACAATTGTTCCCGACTGATTTGAAGAACTTTGTGGACAGTTCGAGCGAATGATTTGATCACCCAGTTCGCCCTACATGAATCCCATCGAATATTTATGGACACAGTCGAGAAATCAGTTCGTGCACAAAATGCTGCTAGGAAACACTTTCGAAATTATGGACAGCTGTGGGGGGTCAGTATTTCTGCAGGATCCATCCAACAAGTCGTTGTGTCCATGACACGTTGCATTGCTGCATTATGCCGGGCAAAGGAGGTCCCACACGATATTTGGAGGAGCACATGACTTATGTCCCAAGTGTATGTCCCACTTATCACGAAAGGTTTAAACTCACTTTCCTACTACGAAAGAAAGATTTGAATGATAATACAAATGTTTCATACGGAGTGTTCGAAAAGTCTGTCCGCAGTGTCCTATGATTGTTCGCCTGCCTAGGTTGCTTCCCTTCAAGTGGACTCTCCCACCACCATTCCACTGTTTCGTTTATGTCAGCCAGCGTCAGTAGTATCGTTGGTGTGTGTCGTTACTTGTTGACGTGAACGTTTAAGTTTAGTTCCTTTGTTCCGTTTTTGTCACTAGTAAAATGCTAACCATTGAAGGACTTGTGTTTGTAGTCGAACAAGTGTTCAAAGCTGGCGGTAAATACAGTTTCATTTCGTCGAAAATTTAATTCGGTTTTCCCGGAGACGACACTCCCACATCGCGACACTGTACGGGTTCAGTGACAGATGCACCGAGAAGTGGTCATCCTAGCGTTTTGTCTGAGGATAAACGACTCGATATTTCCGATAAAATGTCCATGAGTCCGAACAAGTCAGTAAGAAAACTCGCCCAGGAAATAGATGTTAGTGTCTGAACGGCCCACACAGCTGTAAGGAAAAAATTAGAACTTTTTCCCATACAAAGCGACAGTCGTGCAAGAACTGAAAAATACTGATCATAGCAAGAGACTGCATTATTGTCAATGGTTCAAAAATTTCGTTCAATAAAATGGAAGAGATATTCTTAATGGAACGTTTTTCACTGATGAGACGTGGTTTCATTTACCCGGGGAAACGAACTCCCCTCCCAAAATTCTCGTATGTGGACTACTACAAATCCATTGTGTATTCATGAGGAACCACTTCATTCTGTGAAAATAGGAGTTTTGATTGCGATTTCTAGACGTCGAATTGTGGGTCATGTATTTTTCAACGAAACAAACGCACAACAATACTGCAGTGATATTCTGTACCCATTCGTAGTAGAACTTGTGTTAAGTGAAATGCTGGACGGTTATTTTCAACAAGATGGTGCTACCGCGCATACAATGTCACTGCTTGTGGATGTTTTTGGTGATCGTATAATTTTACAGGAACTTTGGCCTCCACGATCGCCTGACCTGACAGGTGCAGCGAAAGCAATTGTCTATAAAAACCGTCCAAAATTCATCGATGAATTGAGAACTGCAATATCCACTTTCACTGCTTCTGTTACAGAAGAAATGTCACAGCTTGTGTTTGGAAACATGATTAGACGAATTGAATTGTGTATTCAACAACATGGGGGACACTTTCAACTCTTAATATGAAAATTCGTAAGTAAAAATGAATATTCAATAAATTAATAACTGAATTTCACTGAGTTTCATTTCGGTACATTCACTGCGGCATACGGCACACGCGGCTAACAGTCATACGTCACTGCAGAGAGACATTTTTAACACTCCGTAGTTACAAGATGCATGCAGTTTATAAAAATATATTTCACGTCCTTCTCTACGACTTGATGTCAGAGAGCATTTTCCTTAGAGTGGCCACTTTACCCTCGTTTCTCCTACTGTGGATATGTTTACTGATTAGTCTAATAGTTTGTCAATATGCACCTGGTCTATGGGATCACTGAATGCAGTGAAAAAACGTCATGACGACGCTATGTTGAACTGCTCCCGCATCTACGGCAGCCACACCACAGTACTTTTGCGTCTGAGGGCTTTTACGTCTCTCTCTTTTGTGCTTTGTACGTTTTTGTTATAGCATATTACAGTCTTCTACACTGTTGTGAAGGTATTTTCAAAGAAACAATGTTTACGGTAACAAACCGAACAAACCATAAATTCGTTATCACTCTGCAACAAGCCGACGGAGACTGTGGGACCAATACACCAAAATGCTCAGAAGGTACCCCTGAACAATCTCTGAAAGTTTGTCAGGGAAATTCTGCTTCAACCTATATATAGCTATGAGCAAAAGCCTTTTTGCGACGTGCCGATTTCGAATGCCCACAATATGTCACTCTCCTCGTATTGTTGCCTCCGAATGGGATGTAACGGCACTCAAAGACAACAGAAATTCCCGTCGGTTTTGAAACCGAATGGCATTGACAAGGCGTGGCAATCGTCTGCGGTTCCTGAGGGACATTATCTTTTCTACGATCATTGTTAAGTGGTTGCGATCGGTATCCCATTCGTTGCAGACACATTTGACGATCGACGTTGGTAGGGCCACCAAATTGGGCAACTTGTTTTGCAGGGTGGGACCATGGACAGATTCACACACGGTATCTCCTTTCTGTCATTCCTAACGTCTCTACGTCGACCAGTATCAATGCGCTGGCTCCATCCATTCGACAGCCACATACGCACCTCTTCACTGCCATGAACAGCGGTGCAGGTTCATCGGCACTCTGAATTGACCATCAGGCTCTTTTAAAGGGGTGAGTAAAAATTTGTCGAGCGAGCTAATAAACAGCCTTTCTTTAGCACCAGGCAATCGTGTTGATACACAACAACACAGAAACATACGTTAACGGTCGAAATGTTTTCCAGTCAAGAACATATTCTCTACAGTGGAGACGGACAACGCCATGACGACCGGCAGGCAGCTGTTTCGTAGGTAGAGCTATTGTTCGCGAGACGTGGGCGAGCGCCTCAGGCCGCGTTACACAAAGTGAAAGATGCATGGCCGCTGGCAGGTGACGCCACGCGTGTGCAGCAGTCTTGTGTTATTCACAGCGCACGGCGCGACCTCCGGCACACAGCCCAACAACGCGTGCTGCTCCAAGGCAGCGTTACATTTGTCTATTCCGCTGTTTCTCTTGTGATCGAGTTTGCTGAACACAAATTAGTATTTATGTCATGCTAATCTAATTAACATTCAATGCTTACATAATGGTCGGCAATCTAAAGCCAACAGGGAAGGAGACCGCGTGTAAAACATGAGTCCTACCCATTCTTCACTACTGTTCGAGTGTTTCAAATCACCTCATTGCCGGATTAAAGGAACACATCGAAGTAATTCAGAGGCTGATTGTTAGACCTTGAGAAAGTGTCATCACTTCTGCTGTTCATTTTTGGAATACAACCTACGACCAGCTTAGAAACAGATGTGATGACACTTTCTGCAGGACCTGACCATCATTTTGCAGGACAATGCTCACGCACGTACAGTGCAAACTGTTATTGATTTGTTTGACTTATGGGGCTGCTACGTGCTAACGACCTACTGCACTCCCCTGACTTAAGGCCTCATGAATACAACTCGATTTCTAAACTGAAGAAAACACTTCACGGCACTCGCTTCGGAACTGCTACAAATCCGTCGGGCAATAGACCGCGCCGCTCGAACTGTTAACATAACTGGCACTGCCAAGAGTATCGTAGGACTTCCACATCGTGGGGAACGGCTTATACATAATGCTGGTGACTACTCAGAAGGTCAGTAAAACTTTGAAACACGTATCTACTTTGTACGAGCTGTAAATAAATAGTTGCCACTATAAGTTTCAACCCTCGTATACTTCTGCATACACACTTCTCAAGGCACCGCATCGTGCGTAACGGAGAGTACCTCGTACCATTACTAGTCATTTCCTTTCCTACTCTCTTCGCAAACAGAGCCAAGGGAAGAGACTGTCTATATGCCTCAGCAAGAGCACTAATTCCTCTTATCCTCGTGCTCCGCACGCGAAATGTCAGTAGAATCGTTCCGCAGTCGGGATCGAACGTCTGTTCTCTCGTGAAAACAACGTAGCCACCCCTCCATGGATTCCCATTAGAGTTTTGTTGTGGAAATTATTGAAAGCGTCTCGCACTGAAGTATGCGCTACTTTCGAACTTCTGCAGAACTTTGCCAGTCTTGGGGATTTTGCGTTCTTTTAAATTTGGCATGCTTTTTTCGCTGCTTCTGCACCAGCGATCTGACCCATTTTGTGTACCATGGGGAATCAGTACCATCACTTATTAGTTTATGTGGTATGTATCAATTGCTGACGATACTCTCTCTTTGAAATCATTCCACAACTTTTAAACGCTTACTGATCGGAAGGAGTGCAGACTGTCTCTTAAAAATGCGTTAAGAGCATTTTATCAGCTTTTTTAAATAGATATACTTTACGTTTCTTTTTGGTGGTTGTAGGCGTTACGGTATTCAGCCTAGCAGCTACTGCTTTGTGGTCGCTAATCCCTGTATTCGTCTCGATACTCACTATCTGTCCAGGATTATTTGTTGTTAAGAGGTCAAGTATGCTTTCGAAACCATTTACGCTTCGACTGGACTCATGAAGTAACTGTTCAAAATAATTTTCTGAGAAAGCATTCAGTACAATTTCGGATGACGTTTTATACCCGCGGCCGTCTTTAAACTTATAATTTTTCCAGCATATCGAGGGTAGATTAAAGTCAACACCAACTATAATTGTATGAGTGGGGTATCTAATTGAAATGAGACTAAAGTTTCCTTTGAACCGTTCAGCAACTATATCTTCTGAGGAGGGGGGCCGGTAAAACGTCCCAATTAATAGTTTAGTCCGATTGTCAAGTATAACCTCTACCTACACTATTTCGCAGGAGCTATCTACTTCAATTTCACTACAAGGCAAACTATTTTTGAGAGCAATAAATATTCTACCACCAATTGTGTTTAATCTATCCTTTCTGAACACTGTTAGATCGTTAGAAAAAATTTCTGCTGAGCTTATCTCCTGCTTTAGCCCAGCTTTAAGTACCTATAACTATTTGGGCTTCAGTGCTTTTCATTAGGGATTGGAGCTCTGGTTCTTTCCGAACACAGCAAGGAAAATTTGCAACTACAATACCAATCGTTTCTACAACTAACTTACTGTGTTTTACCTACCCCCTTTTAGACGGACACCCTTTCTGTGGTTTCCTGAGGCCCTCTGACCTAAAATACCGCCCAGTCCCTTCCACACAGCCCCCGCTACTCGTGTAGCCGCTTCCTGTGTGTAGTGGACTCCTGACCTATCAAGAGGAACCCGGAAACCCACCACCAGATGGCGCAAGTCAAGGAATCTGCAGCCCACACGGTCAGAGAACCGCCTGAGCCTCTGGTTCAGACCCTCCACTCGGCTCTGCACAAAAGGAACACAGTCGGTTATATCAACGATGCCGCAGATGGTGAGCTCCGCCTTATTCTCGCAACCAATAGTGACAGTGTTTACCATTTCCGTTAGCTGCCCAAAACCAGAGAGAATCTCCTAGGATCCAAAGCGACATACATCATAGGTACCGACATGAGCCACCACCTGCAGTTGGCTGCACCCTGTACTCTTCATGGCACCTGGAAGCAGCCTTTCAACAGCCGGAATGATTCCCCCCGGTATGCACACGGAGTGTACACTGGCTTCCTTCCCCTCCCTGGCAGCCATGTTCCTAAGGGACCCCATTACGCGCCTAACATTGGAGCTCCCAACTACCAGCAAACCCACCCTCCGTGAACGCCCAGACCTTGCAGGCCGAGAAGTTTCCTCTGGAACAGGGTGGACGACTGCCTCCGGCTCAGTGACATTTTGAGCCACAGATAACGCCCGGAACCTGTTCGTCAAACGAACTAGGGAGGCCCTACGATCGGCCCTTTAGAAAGTTTTTCGCTGTCTGCCAGACTCTGGAATGATCTCCCACTCGAACAAGGGTGAGGGGTCAACATCAGTGCAGGCAGTACCCAGGTCGGCCAAGGCAGTGGACCAACCGGGGGACACGTGGGACGTGCTCGACGTCTCTCACATCCCCGCGTCCGACCTTCCACAGTGATGCCCCTTGGCAGCAGCCTCAAGCTGTGTGGCGGGAGCCAACGCAGCCTGGAGCTCTCAGCTCAGGGTCGCCAACTCAGCTGTACACAGCAATCATAGTTCCTATCCATTACTGCAGTCGCTTCCGTTTGAAGCTCGTAAAAATATACAACAAACGAACGGTGTACTCGGCTTATTAGCAGCAGGAATTCGAAGTGCTCTCTCACTAACGGTCTAAACGACACCGCCCACTAACCAAAACAAACAAAAGCCTGTACGATCCGAGGGTCGATATAAGGGTCGATAGCAACGGCGGCACGATATGCTACTCTGTTATTAAAATAAAATCTTGTGCCTATTAGGCACTCGAACAAGCAATAAATCACAAATATTGTCTAGTAACTACACAGGTATCTGTAAATAAATAAATCCCTCGTGCTGGAAGCTCAGGAAAATATACAACAAACGAAAGGTGCAATCGCCATCTCAGCAGCAGGAACGCGAGGTGCTCTGTCACTGACGGTCTATCCGACGCTCTTGATGGACACCTTCCGGCGAGGTCAACATACTAGTTTCTATTACTTAAGAGGTCTTCGAGCCGTTCCAGTATCTAGGAACATATTCCGCAAGCTCGGACTTTTAAAGAAAGTCTGCAGTGGGGCACCGTGTGAAACGGTTTCCCGAAATCTAGGAATATGAAATATGCCTCTTGCCTTTCATCCACGGTTCGCAGCATATCATACGAGAAAAATCAAGCTGAGCTTCGCTCGAGCTATGTTCGCAAAAACCGTCCTGATTTGCAGAGAGAGGATTTTCCGTCTCGACAAAACTTATTACATTCTAAATGAGACTGTTCGAGATTCAGCAGCAAACAGATACGTGTTTGTTACCCATTCGAAGAACTCATTTAGTTTAAGCGCATTTATTTTCTTGGTTCACGTTGCGAGGTTTGCAGTTGAGAATTTCAGTGAAGGCTTGTCTTCCATGTAGAGAGATCCTCTCCTGTGGCCTTCTGAGGAGATTTCGATGCACCGCACAGAATTTGTCATTTCATTTTCTGAAGTGTTCAGATTCTATTTTCGTTGACTTCTTATATTTGTGAGCTATGATACAAGTGTGGGTACACATGTTCATGCACATCACGGGATTTAAATGCAAAGTCAGATCTTCGTTACGACCGATCAGGTTCACGAAAATAAATTATCCTTTGATATGCCCATTATAAATCGCTCTTCAAAGTAACACTCTGCTGGCTACGTCATATACTATAAATTTTGCTGTCACATTATGCTACTAGTTAAATTCATGGGTCTAAACATTGTATATGAGTGAGCATTTTCAGTTCAAAGCATATTTTCGACTTGCTTTTATGAGTAACCCACTATCAAAAACCTAGCAGGGAGCTTACAAAATCTATGCTGTGAAAGCGTATCTGGCTTCAATGACCACGTTCATCTTTCGTCGATGAAAGCAATTTAGTGTGAGCGGATGAATTTTTCTGCGTACTGTGTTCTGAACGTCCGTTCTATAGAGAGACTATTGTGCTCCACAGACAGTAACTGGCATTGAACCAGAAACTGGAATTGTTAATCTCCCGGAATAGGTAGACGGGTTACCTACACTTGGCGACAATGCTCTCGTTCGACACAATGCAGCGAGGTAACGGCAAGATAAAACGTTAATTTGCTGGAGAATGGTTCATCAGGTGACGCAGCAACGACGACTGTATGTAGGTGCTTAGCCCGAGAACTGTGCATAAAACTTCGCTCCCTCGCTTCCCGCATATTGTCTGTGCTGTACACTCCTGTTTTGTTCGACTGGTCTGTATAACTCTCCATTGTTAGAACGTTTTTATTGCGTTTTTATTCACTGTTTTGGTTCTTCAAGCTGCAGATTCTAATTTTTGACTAAAATTAAATAAGGCATGAGAAAAAATTTCAATCTCTCCTTTTCATTTGTGAGAAACTACATTATTTGGCATATTTAATTTGGATGAAGAATTTCCAATGACTTGAGCTGAATACGAGCCGTTCACACTTAACGTTATGTTATAGATTTCCAAAGTAGTTTGTGAGAGACCTTCGAGGCACAATAGAAACTCCTGTAGGTCCTGAGGAGAAACCGATCTCTCCCGTGGCATTTCTGAAGAAAATTCCGCCTCCTCCCTTAGCGGATATAGAAATCTTCAGAAGCCCGATTTCTGACAGCGTAACGAATAAACGTAAA
Organism: Schistocerca piceifrons; assembly: GCF_021461385.2. Taxonomy (NCBI): domain Eukaryota; kingdom Metazoa; phylum Arthropoda; class Insecta; order Orthoptera; family Acrididae; genus Schistocerca; species Schistocerca piceifrons. Next base: position 259,936,573 of record NC_060140.1, on the reverse strand, counting down.
AGAACAATTTCCGTGACTCTTCACTCCCTCGGCTTGTATCTGTCTCAACATATACTTTTCGAATGGCTGTACTGAGACGAAATCAGAAGTATTCCAGCAGAGCAGTACTACGTCCTAACACTACTAGAGGATTACTGCAAGGGTCATCAAATTATCTCGGTCTTTAACATCGCCTCCTAAACTGAAGCCGCTGTTACTTTCCGGATCAGACAGCTGCCAACTACAATCTCTTTCCTCTAAACGACAGTAAGTTACTGGAAAAACTACAATTTTCCAGATAACTCTGTAAACTGCAGGGCAAAATTTGCTTGAGAGACGGATGAAATATGTTTGAAATATACTAAATATATGTTAAATATGCGGCTGCTTTGTAAGAACAAGCGACACTGCAACACCTGCCGGGCTCAGCTGGTATTATGTATCAGCAAGATAGCGGGTTATAACGTGAAATGTAGGAACAAGTAACATAAGTAGGGTACATACACATCCAGTTTACCGTCGATGCGACCTCTTTTCAAATCTGATACGTGAACTTTGTTTGTTTTACAAACCTTTCACTGTGCATTGTAACAAGGGTCTTTACTGACAGTTCGTGTAAATAAGAAAGAATGCGATAATACACTACAATACTGTTGATAAATGTAAGGGTCCTTAAATTCGAATATTTGGAAACAAGACAAGTGACATGAAACAGGCAAAACGTTTGAAATCATTTGCGAGGTAGACGAATGGTAAACTTCAAATTTTTTGAGAGAATTCTTTCGTAACCATGATATTTGTTAATGAAACTGCGTACAAGACGCTAGTGCGATTTAGTCTAGAGTACTGCTCTGGTGTTTGTACTTCTTATCTACGGGGACAAAACCAAGCACTTCGACAGAAAAGCAAGCTGCGATGGCTGTAACAGGACAGTACAGACAATACAAAAGTGTGAGCAGGTTCCCTCAGTCACTCTCTTTTCAGTGGCATGTGGAGTATTCTCCTGAATGCCGTTAATAACAAAAAAATGGTTCAAATGGCTCTGAGCACTATGGGACTCAACTGCTGAGGTCATTAGTCCCCTAGAACTTAGAACTAGTTAAACCTAACCTAAGGACATCACAAACATCCATGCCCGAGGCAGGATTCGAACCTGCGACCGTAGCGGTCTTGCGGTTCCCGACTGCAGCGCCTTTAACCGCACGGCCACTTCGGCCGGCCCGTTAATAACAGAAGGTCTACGTAGTTCCGTTATCTGCAAACTATAGGTCTTTGAAAACCAATGCAGGTAGAAACCTTGAGGATTCCTCCTTTTTATTGTGCTTCTGTCTCGCATCGGTGCAGGATCGAGATAGTTATCAATGGATTTGACGTGGTTAGTTTAAGGGGTGGCAGCATGCCTTTCTTGTTGGCACCCCTTTAGCCACCTGGACGGAAAATGTGTACCTGTAACACTCTGCGTATAGTATTATTCACGTGAAAGGGGGCGAAAGCTCCCTTAACGTTTGCGAATCGCATAACTGAGGCAGAACTTGGGTACCGGCTCGGTATTTGCCTAATGGGGTGTGACAAAATACCTAAAACCACATCTAGACTGGCTAACAAACCGACACTCTTCGTTAAACCGCCGGGCGAATTCCATCAGGGGCTAACGTATCTCGCCGTCCCGGAATCGGTGCTTTAACACGCATTCCTATCCGGGAGGGTATATAGAAACGGTGTAGACATTGACTACATAGCAAAATATTCACCACTTTTTTCATCATCGCCTGCCGAAACAATGTTTTGATATGGCCAACGGTTCCGAAAATATACTTTCGAAAAAATGAATTAGTATATCTGGAAAGGCGACGTCGATTTTGCTTTGATGACAGCATATGTCACCTGGGGGATAACAGATGGTTTCAACGTCGTCCATCAACACATAGCATAGTGGAATAGCTACTACCAAAGCGCCATTCATGTTGTAAGTAGGCTGTTTCGGTTTTTACGTTGGTAACGCCACGTAGCGCAATGTATCAAAATCACTGACTGTGCTGTGTGCAGTCTGTGGCTGGTTGGCATTGTTGGAATATTCGCTATTATAGTGTTGGGCAGTTGGATGTGAACAGCGCGTAGCACTGCGCAGTTGGAGGTGAGCCGCCAGCAGTGGTGGATGTGGGGACAGAGATTCCAGATTTTTGAGAGCGGACGATATGGACGTGTGTCCGTCAGAAAGACGAAATTTGTAATAGTGGATATCACGAACTGATATATGATGACTTCTGAACATTATTAAGGTAAATACATTGATTGTTCTCTATCAAAATCTTTCATTTTGCTAACTATGCCTATCAGTAGTTAGGGCCTTCCGTAGTTAGAATCCTTTATTTAGCCTCTACTGAGGCGCTCGCTGTATTGCAGTAGTTCGAGTAACGAAGATTTTTGTGAGGTAAGTGATTCATGAAAGGTGTAGGTTATTGTTAGTCAGGGCCATTCTTTTGTAGGGATTATTGAAAGTCAGATTGCGTTGCGCTAAAAATATTGTGTGTCAGTTTAGTGTTGATCAGTTATAAGTAAAGAGAGAAATGTCTGAGTACGTTCAGTTCTGCTCAGCTGTTTGAAAATCAAATAACGTAAGAGGTTTATCAGCACAGTAATTCACTAATTTTTCTAAGGGAACGTTTCAATGTTTACCCTTTAACAGGGAGTCCTCACAGCCAGAAGGCAGAGTGTGGTGCAAACGTGTGAAGCGAACAGGCAAGCATGGCATGAAGACGCAATCGTGCTCTCTACAGCCAACTGAGCGAGTTTGAAAGGGATGACTATATGGCCTTCCCAGTGGCAGGATGATACTTTCCGATAGTTGCCATACAGAACGTGCTGCGTCATGTGTGCAAAGTTGCTTGTATCAGTGGTCACGTGAACATTCTTACACCCGTAGACGAGAACCTGGACGTTCACGCAGTACAGCGCCTGCCAGGATCGTCGTATTTTAAGGGCAGCAATGGCAGATCGTTCAGCTACCACAGCACAGATAAAAGAGCTTGTGAGCCCAGACGTGTCAACGTGAACTGTTCTGAACCGGTTATTACCAATGGGACTACGGGCACGCACACCTTGTAAGAGGTCCATGATTAAGGAATTTGTTGCTAGCGCCCTCGAGCAGATGTCATTTCGATGGATTGCTCACGCGCTGCCTGCGATATGTAAGCTATAAGAGAATCTCAGACCAGAGAGCAGTGTTGTATGCAGTATGGACTGTGTGGCAGTAGGAGTAGTGGTAGCAGCTACAAGTCGTGTGTGGAGTTGGCTGGGCCGGTCGTGGGGAGCGATGGCGGAGCCTGAGCGTTGTAGTATAAGGTAAAAGCAGCCTCGCGCATATGTAGTATTGTTGTATCAAGTCCCATGTAAATGGTTTAAAAAGAAATCTCTTAATAATAATCTTTCGTATAAAAATTAGCTTTTGAAAATCATTCAACTCAATTTAAACATTTTACTAATTTCTCCAGTCCTTGGTCATCCTGATTATTGTAAAGAAAAATCAGTTGTTTCTTTTTATACATGACAGATCTATCGGCCAGCATTGCACTGAGCTGTGCTAGAAAAATTTCTTATAGGAGCAGATATATACGTGTTATCCAGCTACCTTATTGAGGTAAGAATACTCTATTTATTCAGAATGATCTTTCAGGGCCATGGCGCAGCACTGCTGACGTCCAAAATTTACCAGTTTGAATTCACAGTCAATTACTGAAAGGTTATAAGTGAGTCACAATTTTTTATTGAGAGATTAGTCACATTTTATTATTCATAGGTTACGCAATTTATGTATTGGGAGGTTACACTAAATGTGAATATTATTCACAATATTTTATTGTGGGGAGGTTACACTTGTCGACAACCGGCCAGGGTCGTATTTTTGTGAATTTCTAAGAAGTAGTCAGTGATATATCTGTTCTTATTTACTTAATGTTAAATGGAGTTTGCATCTGGGGCAACGCATTTACTAACTTGTCATTCTTTCTTTCACAGATCATCGGTAATTTATTGCTCTTTGTTTTAATTGTATTTGTTCCATTTTTTCTTTGTCTTTGTTTGATTTTGTGCTTAACTTTGAGTTGTGAAAATGCCGCGAAAAACTGGTAACAGTACATCGCGATGTGCAATGAGTGAAAAAGCCAACTCGCATAATTTGACCGATAATACTAGCGACACTCAGTGTAATAATGATAATCCTCTAATTACAGATAATCAGTGCGTGCTGATGACTAGTAATGATTTTGATCCTAATGATGAGGAAACAAATTCAATTATGTCCACAGCAAATGTAACAATTGATGACGCGCCACATTCCGTTACAATGAACGCTGTCCAGTTTGACACACCTGTTCTTCAAAATTTACATAGCGAACAGATAATTGTTTCTAACGAAGGTGAACAATGTACGCAAAGTACGTCAGATTTATTTGATTCCGGTGTAGTGACCAACAGCGCATATGCAATTGGCAAATCTTTTCAAGAATCAGAGAATGACCAAATGGTTACACAAAACGTGACAAATGCAGATCCACCATCACAAAGCACAGAGAACAGAGTAGGTAATATTGGCATGGATCAAGTTATGGCATTATTGCTACAACTTCATTAATCGAACAAACAACTTAATGAAAATCTCAAACAACAACTTAATGAAAATCTCAGACAGTCTAATGAAAAACAAGACAACAATTTCAAACAACTTAATGAAAGTTTCGAACAGTCTTATAAAAAACACGACAGGTCGATCAAACAAATTAATGAGAACTTTAAACAGGTTAATGGGCAGATTGCAGCCGTTGCCGTGCAATGTCATGATACTAAAGAACAATTACGTGAGGTAGTTAAGGCTTGAGCTAGGAATAGTAGTGAAGAAATTAGATCCGTTGCACAGGAATTACGTAATACACATGCAGACACAACAAATTTACTTAGAGATGAAATTAGTGCAGTTGCTAAACAATGTTCAGAAAACGCAACACAGTTACGTGACGAGTTTAAATTAATGTCAGCAGAACTTTCACGCACACTAGAAGCGAAAGCAGATAAGAAATTTGATGAACAAAACAGCCAAATTGAGGAAAGTTTTAATCACCACCTACAAAACAGTGAAACGCGTTACCATAAATTCATACAGGAACAGAACAAAGTAAAGAAACAAGTCAAGGAAACAATTACTGCATAGAGACAGGAAGATAAGCGTAAATTGTTTACGAAAGCAAAAACATACGTAGACAACAACATTGCTACAGTATAAGACGAAATTAATACTATCAAACAGTTGAACACTGAATTGCATCATGAAATCTCCGCTCTTAAAACAAAAACAGACACACACACACACACACACACACACACACACACACACACACACAGTAGACTTTCAGACAATGACCAGCAGACTTGAACAATTGGAATTAATACAGGATCCCGATGCCATTAAAGCAGACGTTAAGAAATTGAACAAAACCACCCGTAAAATCCAAAAACAAATTAATGTTTGTGACGCTAAAAATGACCATCAGGTAAAAGCACTGACTGAAAAAATCGATGAATTGCCCAGTCGTATTGATGTTATCGAAAATAACAATGACACCAATTCAGACGATACGTCACCAATTTCGTTCAATCAAACATCCGAATTCCAATACTTACAGCAGACAATCAGTGAGATAGGTTCGTCCAATAATACATTACGTAGAAAAGTGTCATCTTTACAGCATGAAGTGGCAGAAATGAAAAATGTTTCAGCCGCTAACACGTCACAGCATATGCCACATTCTGAACATTTGTCACACTCACACAGCCAGTATAACTTAGTTAATTTACAGAGAGTATGTGACTTAGAGTCCGAACAATCACAGAAAAACAGATTATCATACAATCCTGAGCCTGCTCAGTCATTCAGAGACGATAATTTTGATTACAAGCACTTTCTATCTGTTAGGAAATTTAAGGTATTTAAAACTGACAGAACACAGATTCACCCTTTACACTGGATACAACAATTTGCTTTCGCATTTCCACCAGCTTGGCCTGTAACGCAGAAACTAGAATTTATCTGCAGCGCGTAAGTGACCTCAGGGGATTCATTACACTTCGATGACTATGTGTCGTAACGTGCACAGGGCCCCGAGGCGTCGTAGTGCTATTTCAACTTTAGTTTTCTGCACTGCTGCCTTCTCTTTTACTATCCTTTATAACTATCAAAAAAACTCTTCAACTATCGATCTATCTAGACTTAGGAATGAGTAAAGAAAACCTGATACGACAACATTTACATGAAAGTGACAGTTTTCATTAGACACTCCCGAAATGACAAGAAATACCAGCATAATTTTAATAACAAACTTTTAATCATCAGTATGTACAACATATCAGCAACAGGAAACACATTTTGGTAACAATAGAACCAAGCTTTAATGTTTCGCCACCTACACGTATAGCGTCGGCTCCACCAAATAGTAACGCACCGCAACAAGGAAATCAGTACGTACAGAAAACACATCATTGCAATTCCTATCGCAACGCGCCGTATAGCAATGACTATCATGACAGACGTAAAAGTAATGAGCACAATATTCAGCGTAACAGTCGATCTTACCAGCAGCAGAATGAACCACAACAACAGATTATCATGAATGAACCAGACAGTCGATATCATCCCGAACCTAATACGTCAGGACGAAGTAACAGAGCAGTACAAATAGTCGAAATGCCACAGCATCTTCCTGCAAATAAAAAGCACGTCAGATAGAATATGACTAGATACAGTACAGGTTGCATCCTCCAGCAACGTAAACAATACTTCAGATACACAGAATCTTTTTCACGAAAATGTTATTACTTTTGACGATATCCGAGACACACTTTTGCATGAAAAACCAGTTATTCAAAAAGCCATTTCCCACACTGTAATTGAAGTAAAGATTGGAGCATCCTCATTTTCAGCAGTAATCGATTCTGGATCACCTATGTCAGTTATAAATGAAGAAACTTTCAACGAATGTAACAAAGTTAACACCTATCCTACGTTACCATTAGGCAAAACTAAAGTGAAAGGAGCAGTATCTGGTAAAGACCCACTTATCATTTTGTATTGCAGGTCATATGTTCCACTCAAATTTTTGGATTCTTCCCTTATTGACAACAGACGTTATTTTAGGTACGAATTTTTTGGTACAACACGACGCAATTATTGACTTTCAAAATTCCTGTTTAATGTTAAAGGATGAAAAGGTACCACTGGCATTAGAATTTCAGCACTCTTTATTTGCAGAAGAACAAACAATTAATCAAACAGAGGTCTTTTCTACATCGCGTAACACGGACTGTCATTCCACATTGTTCACAGATACGTACGTACACAACTATAATACACTAGACGAAGCCGACTATGACGTTATGCAGATGATTTCTGATTAAGTAAAACAAAGCAGTGCAAATACAGACGACGAACGCACGCAACTACCCAAAATTCTTTTACAGCAAGCTCCAGTTTCTGACAATATCCCTGGTAGTATGTCCGGTTTTATGTATGAATTTCAAGTTAAACAGCATGACACATTTAAAGTTAAACATTATCCTATTCCATATATCCGTACACAAAATATTGTAGCAGATGCACTATCCCATTCTCTCAGCAACAATCAGCAAGACATCGCAACCAACTTCTGCCAAGCAAATTTTAGCGTCATGTATATTCAACAAGTTGCATCTGAAAATTTCATTTCGTCGTCATTACGAGACAATCACAAAAGCAGAGCAAAGGCACCCTATGGAAAGAAATTAAACACCTTTGGCAAGATAGGAATAACGTTACCATTAGAAATCATTATACTGTACGCATGATAATTCTGTTTCGCGGCTCTCACCCTGACAGCAACAACTGGTTATTATGTATTCCTCACGAACTTGTTAACAAATTAATTTGGTATACTCATTTAACTTACGCACATTATGGAGCCAGAAAATGTTTTCTTATACTGAGACAGAAATGTTATTTTGCCAACATGGAGAAACGTATTCGACGAGTTCTAGCGTCATGTAAAATCTGCCAGACAGCTAAATCAGACACGACTTCACATGTTTCTCCGTTACACCCCATTGTACCCATTAAATTGAGACACATGGCCGCTGTAGACATTTTTGGTCCGATTCCCAGATCTAATAAAGGCTTTTGTTACATCTATGTTGCTGTTGAACTCGCTTCGAAATTTGTTACCGTCACTCCGTTACGCAAAGCTACTGCTAAATCTGTTTCGAAAGCATTTATAAAACATTTTCTATTTCATGTAGGACATGTATTGAAAGTAATTTCCGACAATGGATCACAGTTTCGATCTGCTATATGGACACGTATGTTATGAACAAGAAACATTTCTCCAATTTATATATCCAAGTATCACGCTTCTTCGAACCCTTGTGAACGACTAATGAAAGAAATTGGTAAACTGTGTAGAATATACTGCCATAAAAGGCATATTGATTGGGACACACACATACTCTCATTCCAGGATGTAATTAACTCCATACCAAATGAATCTACTATGCTATCTCCGACTGTTATATTGAAAAATGTTGAACCACCTAACAAAATTAAAGAATTAGTATCCTTTCCTGCATCTCGTCGATTACACCACCATGAAATAATTGACATTGCGCTCAACAACATCATACGTGCCGCCGAGCGCCGGAGAAGACAGCAAAAACAGGTTTGTACACGCCGTGACTTTCACATTGGGCAGAAGATATTAGTACGCACACACTATTTATCCAACAGAGGAAAAAGTAGATGCAGTAAATTTGAGCTTCTGTAAGCAGGTCCATATAGAATATGAAGCATTCCTCACCCCAATGTAGTACATGTCGAAACTTTGAGAACCAGGAAAAGCAAGGGCAATCACCATATTTCCAATATTAAACCGTTTATTGAATGAACATACTTTATGATGTATCAGACTGTAATGCCATTTCCAGATATTTATATGAACACTTTTGATGACGATCATATTTTTTCTTGGCAAGTGCCTGGCAAGGTAAGGTTAGCACGTCGCTTTTCTTGTTGTTATATATCAGACCGTGTACATTTCCCATTTTTTGTGTATGTATGATTGTTTTCCTAACGAAAGTAGAATTTTGTCTGTATGCACTATGAAATCTTTAAGATGTAACAAACACGTTGAATGTGTGTGAAATCTTATGGGACTTAACTGCTAAGGTCATCAGTCCCTAAGCTTACACACTACTTAACCTAAATTGTCCTAAGGACAAACACACACACCCATGCCCGAGGGAGGACTCGAACCTCCGCGGGGACCAGCCGCACAGACCATGACTGTAGCGCCTCAAACCGCTCGGCAAACAAACAAGTTGACTCTGATATTTTTGCCTTATGATATCTCAATATCTTGACTATTCTACATTTTTTGCTACTACATTATGATACTGAGTGTACATTTTTTGCACTTGAAAAGTGTCTATGTTTTTGACATAATACGTTTTTTGTCACGCTATGGTGTATGCTTAGTCGTATCAGTAGAAACAAGTTTTTATTTAATGGGTATATGATTTAAATGCAAGATATTAATCCATATTCATCATTTTCAGAAAGCAATAACGTGTAAAAGAAATAAATTATACAACCACAGTGGTTGACCATGAAATGGAAATTTTACCATCGGAGTGAACGAAAGAAAATGCAATACCTTGTCATGAAGAGTAAATGGATCATAATTAACAAGCATTAACAAGAATATACTATACACACTGTATAATAGCAGTCTTAACTAATTATTTTTCTTTCAGAATTCGAGGCGATTACTGCAGGCAGTCAGACAGAACTAAACATGTTAAATTTAGTGATGAAGTATGCAAGAAGTAAGAAACTATACTATGACTAGTTGTATGAAGTAAATGGTAGTATGAATATGGATAATGAAGCGTCTATTTTTTGCAGATGATAATAAATGATGATGAATAGTTATATGAAGAATATGGTAATATGAATAATGATGTTTTTCTTTGCAGATGATGATGATCATGAAGTATATATATTTTTTATTAGTTAAGAAATGCTATGTAGTTATTTAAGTATTTGTTGCAGTTCCTTTTGACAGTATGTCCTATAGTATAATGACTGAATGTTTTGGGAAAGACAGCTAGAGTACATACATATTAAGTACACATTTCATTACCTGTTAATTCGAAGTTTACTACTTTTCAGCATAATATACATTTTTTCTTTCAGCTCAATAATCTATTTTGTACTTTTTCTAGGAGAAGCTATTCATGAAATTAATATGCTATAAGCACTTAGCTATGAAACCTGTTCTAATAGTTGCATTTTTTTTACCCAGTTGTGTGTATCATTCATGAATGTGATCACATATACTCGTTTCATAACCTTGCTACAGCTGACTCATGACGATTGATGTTATTAATCCTTATTTTCAGCAATAAGTCAAAAACAAATATTTTCATGCCCCAGCAATTAATTATCGATCCCATCGCAATGCATTGCTAACACAACAAAAATTTTATCACCAGTCCCAACTATTACCAGTATACGACTAAATAATGCTACCAGTGTAAGATATATTTCTAGTCCTAAATATAATGCAAATTTTTCTGAAGTATTGATTCCATTATGTCTATGTATTATTGGACTACAGACCTTGAGTAATAGTTCCAATGTCTTACATTTTAAATATGTCTTATGTCACTTGCGTGATATCATATATAAACATTAACAGCTTGATGCTACACGCAATAACTCTTGTTTTGAATGATGACTTCTGAGTAATACTGAATGATGTTTTGTAATAATGCATAAATGCTATGCCAATGATTACTGTAATGAGACGATTATACATAAATGCTATGCCAATGATTACTGTAATGAGATGACTTACGAATGATGTTTTGTATCACTGCATTAATGAATGCCAATAATTACTGGAATGAGATGACTTATGCATAAATACTATGCCAATGATTACTGTAATGAGATGACTTATGAATGATGTTTTGTAACACTGCGTAAATGAATGCCAATAAGTACTGTAATGAGAAGACTTATGATGCCAATAATTACTGTAATTAGATGACTAATGATTAATGTTCTTTAATACTCCATACATAGTACATAAATGTTTAGTAAATGGCCAATAAGTACCAATAATTATTCAGATCGGTTGATACACTAATGTAATTCTGAATGATGACTAGCATAAGACTTAATGTCCTTCTCATTCTGACCTAATAACCACCGATTACTGCAATATCCGTATGTCCTGTCCATCCTCATGATCATGGAGCACTATATTTGGTATTTGCACTAATTCTATGTTGTTGTAAGAATATGGATTCTACAAGAATGTGGTGTCGACATCTCAAGATGTCCATACCTTGAACGATGGAGATATTATGGTGTTACTACCAAAATAATAACATACAATATTAATGCAACATTTCAGTGTCTGGGCTACACTGATAAATACTTCCGGAAGAGAATTTCAGATTGTCTCAATTGGTGTTGTGCTTCTGGACTTTCAGTGCAGCTACGTGCAACCTACAGTGCTACAACCGTGATGCTATCCTTCCCATTCCTTTCCTAGATCTTGTAAAAATGCTAAAGACTTTTACATTGCGTGTGCACTTTATGTCATTTGTTAATATATTTTGTACTCATTGCGTATACATTGTCATTTCTTAATATGTTCTGAACTCAGTGCGTGTGCACTTTATTTCGTTTCTTAATATGTTCTGCACTAATCAATAATGTATGTACTCTGTGATTGTAGACTTAGTTAACCAAATAGATTATAGAAAAATTGACTCACCATCGCTATCAAATTTTTGCACCCCCAGTGGAGGGTTATGTAAGAGGTGCATGATTAAGGAATTTGTTGCTAGCGCACTCGAGCAGATGTAATTTTGATGGACTGCTCACGCGCTGCCTGCGATATGTAAGCTATAAGAGAATCTCAGACCAGAGAGCAGTGTTGTATGCAGTAGGGACTGTGTGGCAGCAGGAGTAGTGGTAGCAGCTACAAGTCGTGTGTGTGGAGTTGGCTGGGCCGGTCGTGGGGAGCGATGGCGGAGCCTGAGCGTTGTGGTATAAGGTAAAAAGCAGCCTCGCGCATATTTAGTATTGTTATATCAAGTCCCATGTAAATGGTTTAAAAAGAAATCTCTTAATAATAATCTTTCGTATAAAAATTAGCTTTTGACAATCATTCAACTCAATTTAAACATTTTACTAATTTCTCCAATCCTTGGTCATCCTGATTATTGTAAAGAAAAATCAGTTGTTTCTTTTTATACATGACAGATCTATTGGCCAGCATTGCACTGAGCTGTGCTAGAAAAATTTCTTATAGGAGCAGATATATACGCGTTATCCAGCTACCTTATTGAGGTAAGAATACTCTATTTATTCATAATTTTCTTTCAGGGCCATGGCACAGCACTGCTGATGTCCAAAATTTACCAGTTTGAATTCACAGTCAATTATTGAAAGGTTATAAGTGAGCCACAATTTTTTATTGAGAGATTAGTCACATTTTATTATTCATAGGTTACGCAATTTATGTATTGGGAGGTTACACTAAATGTGAATATTATTTATATTATTAATCTGTTGGGAGGTTGCAACCTCTAGCCCAACTTCCACTCACGCTACAGAATCGGCCTACACGGCTCGAGCAGTGCCGTCAGCAGATCACTTGGAAGATGGAATTGCGCGCCGTGGTCTTCAGCGATGAAAGCAGATCCTACCTGCACGCAAGTGAAAGACGTAGACATGGTGAGTGCTGTCTCGTAGGGTGCATTCGTCCAAGACTCTCTGGCCCCACCACAGGCCTTATGGCCAGCGGTGCGCTAAGCTACAACTCTCGTTCTCTTTTGGTGTTTCTGGAGGTCACACTAGCCAGTGATCTCTACGTGCAGAATGTTGTTACACCCATTCTTCTGTGATATTGCAACAAGAATGTGATGTATTTTACAAACAGGATTATGTTCGCCCACACTTTGCCCGTGAATGTCAACATGCTCTGCAAGACGTGGAAGCAACTTCTCTGGCCAGCACTATCTCCGGACTTGTCTCCAACCAAGCACATGTGGGTATGGTGAGATGAGAAGATATCCGTGCGACTCGTCCACCAACAACTCTTACAGAACTACGTGAACAGGACAAGCACGTGTGGCATGAAGTAACCCAGGACAGCATTCGTCGTCTGTACGATCTACTGGTTGCCAGAAACAGCGCCTGCAGTGCCGGCCGTGGAGGCTACACCACGTGATGATACGGGTCTTTCAGCAAGGGTCGATACCTGGTACTTCAGAAGCGCTTGTGTTATTGATCTGTAAATGGAATCATTTGCCAGCCGGGGTGGCCGAGCGGTTGTAGGCGCTACAGTCTGGAGCCGCGCGACCGCTACGGTCGCAGGTTCGAATCCTGCCTCGGGCATGGATGTGTGTGATGTCCTTAGGTTAGTTAGGTTTAAGTAGTTCTAAGTTCTAGGGGACTGATAACCTCAGCAGCTAAGTCCCATAGTGCTCAGAGCCATTTGAACCATTTTGTAATCATTTCATGTACTCCATACGCACTACTTCAACAATGAATACTGAGTGAATAAGAAACGTCTAAAAGGGTGTATAAGTTTTTTCTGGCAGTGTATCTGCAACCAACATTGCCAACTGACTCACCCTCCATCACAAATTTTCGTCGACAGTAAATCGCGTACGCATCGTTAGACGAACTCAAAATAGGCGTCGGAAACGTAAGTGGAGAGGTAGTAATTTTTAAGTCAGATTACCGTAATTTGATTATTTAGCGTGCACTGTTATACGAAAAGGGATCGGATTCCTGTAATCAGAGCAGAGCGGCCTATCAGGCAGTTATAGAAGGTAATGAAAGAAGAGCTTTCCACCGGATAATTTGCTGGGAGTAATTTAGTCATAAAAGATGGAGCGGCAAAGAACAACGAGGGCGACAACGGATACGGCGAACAAACAAGAAATATCTTAAAGCGGAACGTTAATCAGAAAACGGGAGGAACCAGTGTCGGCTGCTAGATGGGAACCATCTGAGAAACAGGACACCTCATCCACCTCACTGGTTTAATTACGTTCTTTGTTTGCCATGGAAACTGCTCCTCCTGGACAACATATTTCACTTTTACGACACAATTACGGCAAGATTTATGACCGCCTAACTGACAGAAAATGAAATACAAAACACAAAAACAGGACGAGAGATAAGTAGATAAAGACAGATGCCATAGTGAATGGGTAGTGTTAAATAACGTGTGAAAAAATAAGATAATAAATTAAGCTAGTAAATTGACTTTTACTCTGCACTTTCATGAAAGGATTACAGCGTAAAGAAAGTCACGAACATTCTTTATTTTACCGGGAGTTATTTCAGTTTTCGGTTTCCGCACATGGTTCTCTATTTCTGAACTTTGCGGTTATCATCATTTATCCTGCTTTAATTGTCAGGAACTGTTAGTCAAACGCTTGGATTTGGCTGCTGGTCAGTGTGCATAAGTAATACCGACCGCTATAACTGCGTCAGTATAAAATGAATCTGCTATAGGCAGATCATCTTCTAATGACAGTTCGTGAGTAACACTAATTTTCTGACCCATTCTCATTCCATGACTTTTTGATGAAACATGAACTGGAGTAAGAACACACACGATGCACACGATGTAATTCTCAAATGATTCCACAAAAATCTTAGCGTTCCGTTCAGGGTTTTCTATAGTCAGGCTGTGGTTAATATTATGAACTCTATTAACAACTTTTTCATTATTAATACAAATACATTTACAACTACAATAAACATTCAAAATCAATCTCTGACGAACTTTCAACCAAAATTTGTAAGAACGTATAAACATCCTTATGGCGATCATTCTCAGCTGTTTTGGAAGAGTGCGAAGACACGACAGCCATTATCTAGTCTACAGTTTACGCCGTTCATCTTTGACCACCAGTCAACCAGCAACTTGCATAATAAATTTTCAGACCATGTCAACTGCACACGTTAATTACTTTACCTATGTTCATTGTGTGATTTAGTTGTTTTATGGTTGGAAACATGTCTGCTACCTGTGTGTCACCCATTTCGGTGATTTTGTACTATCTACACGCTGGGACACCCAAGTCAATCCATACTGACCACAACTTCACTTAACAAAATCTAATTATACCCAACACTGCTACACTTGATAATGACTGAAGGCCGAAATCCTCAGTAATAAATATAACAAACAAATTTGTTCAGTCAAAAGGCGTAAACATCGTTCCAACATTATTACGTAACTGCGGCCCAATAATATGGAAGGTTAGCCACAAATTTAATAATGCAGCCTTCCCACTACTATCGTGAGTACGCTCAATTAGCAAAATTTCCTTAACTACTATCCTTCCTGGTGTTGTAATTTTAACGGACAGCAGTATATTTTCATTTATTCCTTTAGAAATAGCTATTCATATTCAAAAAATGTGATGGCGGATGTGCAAGCGAATCTGTTTATTTCAATAACGAAAGCATTAAGGAGGTTGTCGCTCTCCATGTGTATTTGAACTTGCCCAAGCAAGCGACACACACACACACACACACACACACACACACACACACACACACAGAGAGAGAGAGAGAGAGAGAGAGAGAGAGAACCAAAGCTCCTCGTTCCGTCAGAGTATTTGCAGTGGATAGTTTTTCTCACACTGTACACCTGTTATGCACAAACAAGCGCAGATGATTTGTAACTCCGGAAATACACGGCAGCAGCCTCGCTCATCGACGGCGTAGTCTGTACGAGCCGAGCAGCCCACGCTTTCACTGCTGAACTGTCACCCGGGAAGCCACCCGCGGTCTCGCAGCGGTCGCTAATGGCGCTGGGAATGAGCGCCAATTTCCGCTGCCTTCGCAGCATAGGTTGTGCAGGGTGCTTCGTGGCTATTGTACCGCGGGAGTAAAAGGAGATTTCTTTGCTCCAAAGACAGGTTTGCTGAAAGTAGCGGACTTTAGAAGGAGCAAATAAAACTGGTTTCAAGTCTTTCGATTATCAAATGTAGTCTGTCGAAAGTCTGCAGAATGATTTAAACCAAACACACCAAAGGTTCAAGACACGAAAAAATGACGCACCACAAAGGAATTATTCCAGTTTGATAGGAGCCGCTAGATTTGACGTTCATGTACAGACAAACGGACAATTACCATATCAGAAAAATTTGATGATTTATTCAAAAGAAAGAGCTTCACAAATTGAGCAAGACAGTAACGCGATAGTCCACCTCTGGCCATTATGCAAGCAGTTATTCGATTTGGCATTGATGACAGATTGTTGGATCACCTCTTGAGGGATATCGTCCCAAATCCTGTTCAACTGCCGCGTTAGATCGTCAACATCCCGAGCTGGTTAGAGGGCTCTGCCCATAATGCTCCAAACGTTTTCGACTCGTGAAGGATCCGGTGAACTTGGTGGCCGAGATAGGGTTTGGCAAGCAGGAAGACAAGCGGTAGAATCACACGCCTTGTGCGGGCGGCCATTGTCTTACTGAAATGTGAGCCCAGGATGGCTTGCCATGAAGGGCAACAAAGCAGGGCGTAGAGTATCGCCGAGATACCGCTGTGCTGTAAGTGCGCCTCGGACAGCAACGAAAGGCGTCCTGCTATCTCATGGCACCCCAGACTCATCACGCCTGGATGTTGGGCTGCACGACAGGCGACAGCCAGCTTTGTATGCCACTGCTGACCGTTGCGTCGTCAGACACGTCTTCGGTCTGGAATCTCAATAACTGGAGTAGTATTGCCTTCAGTGATGGTTTCCACTTCGAACTGAGCTCCGACAACCAGCGAAGACGTGCCTGAAGACTCCACGGACAGCTGTGGGATAGCAAACTGGCTGTCACCCGCCATACGACCCCGTAACCATGAGTGATGGCCTGGAGGGCCATCTCTTTTAATAGCAGGACTCCTTTGGTTGTCATCAACCGCCGCACTCTTATAGCACAGTGGTACGTGGACCGATATTCTACAGCCCGTTTAGGTGACCTCCATGGAAAGCAATCCTGGACTTCGATTTCAGCAAGATAACGGCAGTCCGGACATGGCGAAAGTTTCTACCGCTTATCTTCTTGGTTGCCAAATACCACTTCAGCCAGCAAGGTCGCCATCTCTCCCTCAGCTGAGAACGTTCGGAGCATTACGGGTAGGGACCTCCAACCTGCCAGTAATCCTCAGGAGTACTTCAAAAAGCGGTATCAATAAATGTCCAGCCGAATAACTACTTGCATAACGGCCAGAGTTGGACCAACGCGTTATTAACTTGCCCAGTTTCTGGAGCTCTTTCTCTTGAATACATGATCAAATTTTTCTGAAATTGCAATCGTTCGTGCGTCTGTACATGTACATACAATTTGTCGATTTTTGTCCCAGTCAGATAATCCCTTCGTGGTGGGTCGCAGTTTGTTTTGTGTTAGACTGTATTTCTGAAAAATTTATCTGTCTCTGTACTCTGTAAACCAGCAGTATATGACGTAAGGCGTGTCATTTTCTTCCCTTCCTGTTCCATTTGCAGAAGGTATGCGGGAAGAAATCTTATTACACAAAGCGTGTCTGAAAGACTTTGCATCAACTATCTAAGGGTGATAGACTACATCATGGGGAACAACTTTAGATAGGGACGAAATGTTTGTCACGATTATGCCTCTGAGAGGCAAATGGACGTAGGCGTTCTGAGATAAGCGTATGCAATATGTGTTGCCTACAATCCAGTGATCAGCTTTTGGTGAAAGGGGGCAGGCCGAGCAAATTTAAGTTCTTCCTTCGCTTTTAAAGTACGTGTCTCTGCGTAGAAACAATTATTCTTAAAGTTTTAATGTTGAAAACCACTCTGTCAATATGCTGGGATGGGTAGTATGTAGCACGCCCGGTTAGTGGACCCTGCAGGTTCGGTGAATTCTCGTCATCCCTGGCCCGGCAAGTTCAATAAACAGACGGCTACGATCTCTGGGAAGCGTCAGCTTGCATTTTGTATCTACCAAGTACTGTTCACCATGACGGCATCTATCACCCCTACAGTTACGATGCAGAGATTTTGAAATATAGTGCATATATACTTTTATTAAATACGACACTTGGGCTGCTCCTAACTCCACGTCTGTAAAGTAACATGATAATGTGAGGAGTTCGGTGTATATTACCAGTCTACGTAAGTATGGAACTGAAAGATAAACATATTACTCGCCAAAGCTTAGAATGATTCAGTGTCAGCTGCAACACAACCTGTGCCTAAAGAGGGTGTTAACTGCTAACCGGACTACAAGTTTAGAGAAGTGCAAGTGTGTCTCAAAAGTGGCGCCAGTGCGGAACCAGTTGCCTTTGTTTTTCAGACTATATACATATAAAATGGGACAGAGGCTTTATAATTACAAATATTGAAAGTTAAACTGTACGGTGGTACAACATGCAGTGTGTGGTTTTCATGAGCAATAGGTATAATTTTACAATAATAAAATTAGAATACCAGACAACAGCATTAAGTCCATCCGCAGTTTACCTGAATAGGACAATTACTCACTAACATCTTAATAGCTGAAGTGTCCCGCGTTGCTTGAGTGGCCTAACGCATTGTTAATACTCATAGCGACCAGTGAATACGTTTTCACATGTATATAAAGATGATTAGTTGCGCCATCTATTGTTACAATTTCTGATTAGTTTCTCATTGTATTTTTGGAGAATTTGTCTTTTGTTTCAGCCCACTTAAACTGTTTCGAGTAGGACTGTACTTGAGGATGACTGGAACTGTAAGAATAGTTTACGTCACAGTTCGGAAAATCTCGGGTTCTGTTCGATCTTTTCCTTGGCCTGTGATCTAGTGACTTTTGTTAGTACCACATCCACGACCTGCTTTAGCGTTTGTATGGCACAATGGATTTTAATAATGAAAGTAACTGTGAAACACTGACTAAAATATCTTCTAGGGTATATGTCATATGTAACAAAGGCAACTAACTAATAAATAACGGTTTGCAAACATTTTTCTGTAACTTCTCATGCGATTGAGTGACGTCTGATGGTGCCGTCTCCAAGACGGGTATTGCCCCTGTAATCTGTTCTCGCAACAGGAATTAGAGTCGGTTTAATGCGATTAATTTTGATTCTTATGTACTTACTTTTTCATTAATTTTCTTCATTGTTTGATCTCAATGTGAAAATTTGAAGTAAATCTGCCAACAAGAACTTCTAAATAAATCGCTGAAGTACTTTTCGTGTTCTCTGTAATGTATCTCCTTTACATTTCTTAAATATATGTTTACATATATTGTATATATTAAAAACATATAGATTATGTCCGCCCAAATGTTCACTAGGGGATCGCGTAGAAATATGAAGTAAATCGGCCAAGAACATTTTAGAGATTTTTGGCAACAACCCTTTCCGCTTTATATATTACATACACATATGTTGCAAGTCAGATTAGGAAAACTTATCTAGACTGTGATCTTCCTTTTGTCTTGAAGGTAAAAGCACACCGTCATCAGGCCACAAGTGGCCCATCGGGACCATCCGACCGCCGTGTCAACCAAGGCATAGTTTCAACCTAGGCCGAGGATGCGGATAGGAGGGGCGTGTGGTCAGCACACCGCTCTCCCGATCGTTACGATGGTTTTCTCTGACCGGAGCCGCTACTATTCGGTCGAGTAGCTTCTCAATTGGCATCACGAGGCTGAGCGCACCTCGAAAAGTGGCAACAGTGAATAGCGGCCCGGATGGGTACCCATCCAAATGCCGGCCACGTCCGAGAGCGCTTAACTTCGGTGATCTGATGGGAACCGGTGTATCCACTGCGGCAATGCCGTTTCCCGTCTTGAAGGTAATGTGAGCAAAATTTCATCACGATCGGAATAAAACCATAGATTTATGTGAATTACAGACAATAAAACAAACAAACGTAAACTCTTCTTTATGTGTACTGATACGCTTTCCGCAAACTCCATGGAGCTTACATAAATACGACTATTACTTACTGTATCTGTTTTCAGCAGATATCCACCCCGAGAACTCATTTAATAACGCGGGAAGAGAGATTGTTCGTACCCTTCTTCACTGACACGACTTCGGCTCGTTTCAGCATCGCGGTCACTACGCGGGATGTATGTATCTTTCTTGACACATTTTGAAGATGCGCTGCCAAAACTTTTTCAAAAAGTTTGCCCGCAACACACATCTCTTTTCGAAGCCGTAATATGACAATATGACATCCAGTACTGACGTATACATTCTGCATTCTTTTGTTTGATATTTGACAGTAAGCGGGATGCAACATTTATGAAATACCTCTGGTAATTTTTATAAGCTCCGCAATGTTCTCCACTAAACTTTAAATAGTGCTACAGTTTTATCTTGGAAACGAGAAAAACCTATAATGGGGTAAATTTGTTGACATAATTCTTGCAAAATTTGGAAGTTCGTTAGTCTCTTGCCTTTAGATAGAGCAGAAACATGCTGGGAACTTAGAAATATTGGGAAGTGAGTAGTTGTAGCTTTTCCAGAAGCATGACATTTTGTAGATAGCGAGAGGCTAATGTGCCGTTGGTATTAATGCACTGGACAAGAATTCACAACGAGAATAATTCAGACCCTGGCCAGCAATATGGAGGACCCCATTATTGTTCCTTCAATCAACTATGCCGTCCCTCCCTTTTATTTCTTCAAGCAAGCATGAACATCATCTCTGATTGCTTGACTGAAGACGGAATGTGTAACTGACCCTTCCCCTATTTATCTTCTTAACTGCATTCGTTTTCTGTTAATGAGGAAGTTTTTTCCGTTCCCTATTACTTAATGGACATTAAAGATCCGTCTTTATATTGCAGTTGGTACGTCTTTCAGTTCGTCACTGTTTTGCAGACCAAGTTACTATACCCCTCCCACATTCAGAAGAAGTTCCTTATAATCTGTGATGAAACCATGTTAGTCAATCGTTGAGAGACTGAGGGTATAGCTTCATCAATGAAAATACAACTTCTTTTACGACATTCAGAACAAAAGAATAACTTTTTGTGCCATGTGGAAGAAGACAAAGACTAAATTAAGCAACGGACGCTCAGAGAGAGAACTCTTGGCAGTATTTGCTTCGTGTCATCTCGAGAACCGCAGTGGCCGGCAGAGTACAGGCAGACTTGCTTACAAAGCAGACCGCAGGTTCTTATGAAATGCTTCGTTATCTGCAATGGAACCTTCATACAGCGGAACAAAAGCAAAAAAATTTTCTCATTATAACAAGGCAAATCTCTCTCCTTTTGATACTCCGCCTCGACAGAAAATTGAACTGGAAATCTAATCGGAAGCCCTCTATTAAGGAGAGAACGTTACGCAGTTTCCGATCGTTGCTATTCAGTTACTTCACGATCCGTCCACTTAAATACACATCTGGCCTCTGTAGCGATAATACTGAGCGAGGAATCAGTTCTTAGTAACGCTGTTCCTAATGAATAAACATTTTTCCACTACCTTATCCGTTTTAATTTCATTATATATGATCGTTGTCTTAGTTTAGGTATTATTCTTTGGCATACACGATGTAATCAAAAGAACCCGGACACCAGCTAGTGGACATTAATATGATGTGTGTCAGCCGTTCGCCGTTATGACACCTTGAGCTCTGTTGGGGACACAATCAATGAGGTGTTTGGATGTCTGAGGAAGAATGGCAGCCCATTCTTCCTCAGGGGCCCTGGGAAGGTTGTGAGGTTGGACGCTGGGGTCTGGAGCGAATTCGACTTTCTAACTCATCCTAAATGTGTTCCGTTGGGTTCTGGTAGGGGCACTGGCAGAAACGTCCATTTCAGTAATGTCGCTCTCCACGAACCATTGCCCTTGCTGATGCTGCTTAGTGATAGGGTGCATTGTAATGCTGATACATACAATAAACGCCTAGGAAGTGTTTCTCTACCGTACGCAGTACACAATGCTGGAAAATGTAGCCGGCCGTGGTAACCGAGCGGTTCTAGGCACTTCAGTCCGGAACCACGAGACTGCTACGGTCGCAGGTTCGAATCCTGCCTCGGGCATGGATGTGTGTGATGCCCTTAGGTAAGTTAGGTTTAAATAGTTCTAAGTTTTAGGGGACTGATGACCTCAGAAGTTAAGTCCCATAGTGCTCAGAGACATTTGAACCATTTGATAAATGTTTATTTCATTATTTATGTATTTAATAATGTTTTTAGTGCCTGTTTATGGTCCAACCGTAGGAATATTTATTTAATTCCAAGTTGTTTAAATGTAAATCCAGTATTTCGTATCTGTTACAATATGTTGTGAGTGCACATTGGATTGGAGACATGGAGGGAGCGGTCTAGCCAACCATAGCGCTCGTTACTAAGAGAGACGTATGGAGGTTGGGGAGGAGCATCGTTTCCGGAGAGGACACGGGCAGTTCTGGTCAGTACGACACAGGACGCGCTGGACGTGGGAGTCGACGGAAAGACTTGGAGAGAGTGGCGCGGTTTGCGCGTGGTCGCAGCAGATAGAAATACCTTGGAGTGCCGACTTGTGCACTTGTGAGATTTCCGTGCCTTCTACAGTGAAGATGTAGTGTGCGTTTAGAAGTGAATATCTCGCGAGCTGTGTTGTTGTTCATAACTAATTACGTGCAGCAGGAATCTATTGTTTCCCTGTTATTCAACTTATATTTTATTTAATTGCTGTACCATCGATACCGGTAAGTGTTTTGCAGAAATATACCGCATTCTCAAAAGTACTTCTACTATCGTACTCATCATTTCAAGTCGTTAAGATAGAACCTGCAGATTTTATTTAATTGCAATTTTTCATTTGTAAACGTCTATGTTACGTTCAAAATTCGCAATTGCCGAGTGATAGAAACCTTTGACCATTCGATTCATGTGTATATTCATGTTCTATACTGTAGACTCAGCAGTATTTGGCTTGTATTGCGGCAACTACGTATCCCAGACCTAGACAACGAAACCAGCCAAAACTATAAATATTCCAACGTTGAGACTGAGAATACGTAGTGGAGGGCCACACCATTCATTTTATATTATTTTAGAATGCCCGCAATGGGATTCATGTCGAGCGATCTGGATGGCCGAACCATTCGCTCAAACTATCCAGAACGTTCTTCAAACCAGTCACAAACAGCTGTGGCCCATAACATGACGCATTATCATCCATACCAATTCTACCCCTGTTTGGGAACATGGACATCATTAAAAGAAAGACGTTTTTCGTTGCGATGGAATCTTCTCGCGAAATTCCAATCACCAACTTTCTCCTCGGAATGCGAAAATATTTTTTTTACACCGACCTACATAGGGAGAAACGATCACCACGATAAACTAAGGGAAATCAGAGCTCGAACGGAAATATATAGGTGTTCGTTCTTCTCGCGCGCTGTACGAGATTGGAATAATAGAGAATTGTGAAGGTGGTTCGATGAAACCCATGTGAGGCACTTCAATGTGATTTGCAGAGTATCTTTGTAGATGTTGAAGTACATGAATGGTTGCAAATGGTCTACAGGTAGGCGAACATAACAATTTGCAGTGAATTATCGGTTCAAATAGACCAGAGAAGCCAGACCATTCCACGTAAACACAGCCCACTTCACTAGCTTTCATAGTGCCTTGTTGACTACTTGGATCCATGGCTTCGTGGGGTCTGCGCCACACAGTAACTCTGACATCAGCTCTTAACAACTGAAATCGGGACTCATCCGACCAGGCCATGGTTTTCCAGCCGCCTAGTCTCCAACTGATACGGTCACGAGCCCAGGAGAGGCGATGTGGTGTTGGCAGAGGCACTCGCGTCGTTCATCTGCTGCCATAGTCCATTAATGCCAAATTTCGCCGCACTGACCTAACGGATACGTTCGTCCTACATCCTACAGTGATTTCTGCGGTTATTTCACGTAGTGTTGTTTGTCTGTTAGCACTGACACTTCTACGACGCTGCTCTCAGTCGCTAAGTGAAGTCATTGTGTTGCCCGTGGTGAGAGATAATGTCTGGAATTTGGTATTCTCGGCAGACTCTTGACGCTATGGCTGTCCTAGTAATGAATTCCATAACGACTTCGGAAATGTAGTGTTCCATGCGTCTAGCACCAAATACCAATCCGCGTTCAAGTAGGTTAATGCCCGTCATACGGCAATATTGACGTCGGAAACGTTTTCACACGAATCACCTGAGTACAAACGACAGCCCCGCCAATGCAGTGCAATATGTACCTCGTATACGCACTGCTACTGCCGCCTGTACGTGTGCATATCGCTGTCCCATGACTTTTATCATCTCACTCTAATTATCTTGTTATTTCAAGTTAGTTTTATGCTTTTTGTTGTTAAGAGAAACATTGCAATGAGATTCCATGTTGCTTTTGGAATGTGAATAAATATTTGGCAATTGTGAAATTATCTCCGTCTATGAACCCTACTTCCTACAATTTCTCTCACGATTAGGCGACCCCTATTTAACAAACATGATCAGGAACACACTGAGTTGTTTCAATGTATGGTGTTTCCGTTGTGTGCAGGGGCCAAATTATGCGTAAATTGTTGCACACCAGAGAAAGCTGTGCGTTGTGGTGGGGGAATGGTCAGGGCTCTTACTTTTTAATTCAGAACTCAAATCAGTTACCAACGTAGGTTAGTTTCAAGAGTTCAAAAAAAAAAAATATCCCTTAGACTTAGAGCTACTTAAACCTAACTAACTGAAGGACCTCATACATATCCATGCCCGAGGCAGGATTCGAACCTGCGACCGTAGCGGTCACGCGGTTCCAGACTGAAGCGCCTAGAACCGCTCGGCCACAGCGGCCGGCAAAGAGTTTACATCTGAAATACGTTTGTCCTTACTGGGCCAGTACTTCGCGCTAAAGTAAGTGGTGTTTTGTAACCACTAATTATAATACACGATATATTTTAAAAAATTCGAACACCTGAACTACGCAAATGACTTAAATGTTACGTTTGGCTTATTCATTACTTGCTGGGGAAATAAAATTTCGGATGTCATAGGCGTTATCCGACTGACGGCTCCATCTCACCCTTTAGTTCTTAGAATTTTCTGCGATGACATCACGATGAATAGCCTCAAGGAAATATTTTCTGGAAGACGGGCGGAGTTCTCGCCGAGGATGTTCCTGGAATTTAATTCGGGCCTCGTCCATATTTCCATACCAATTACAGCACAAACTTTGTGCTTTCGCGTTGTGGAGTGGAATTCCTCCTGCTTACAGATGGCGCCCCCGACAATTTACGTGAAATTGTTTCGGCGAGTTTCATTTCGCGTTCTGAGTGCGAAAACGTGGTGCAAGTGTGCCAAACGCGCCGTTGTTTGTCGTCGTGTTTGTGCGCCGGTAATTCAATAACGCAGAGAGCGGGTAGCGGGGCGCGGGTCGCGTTATTTGGCCGTGATCACGGCTAATGGAGCCGGCGGCCGCGTTTGATCGCAGCCGCCTGGACTGCCGTAACTTGGTAAGCCCGCCAGAATGGAATTCGCTGGCTCGGAAACAGCGTTATTGCATGTACACCTCTGTCTCTGACACAGGCGAAATAAAAGCCGTTACTTTTACGTGCATTTTCTGGAAACTGTTTCGTCGCATCCAGTGGTTACAGCAAAGTTCATCGTGTGGCATTTCACATGCCACAGATACGTTTTACTCTCTTCCTCTCTGTTTAAGCCTATTACATTCAACATCGACCGAGAAAATTGCGTATGCGTTGCTGGCAGTAAGGATAAGCCATCTTGCATGGGGAGGCCACGACGTTTGGAACGCGTATTTATTTCAAACTTCGTACACTCGTAGTACTCCATTAGCACAACAAAATGTGTAAGCAGTAGAGCGTACTTCTCAAGCGTTATTGAGAAAATCGCAAGACAATTTCGGTCGTCAAATATATACCTGCGCGTGGCCGTTTTTACCAGGAAGCGGCGGCAGCTGAGTGGGTAGCGTTCAAGCCCCGTAATCGCTGGATCCCCAACTCCCGCCTCCACATAGCGCTTATATCAGGAACGCTCTGACTACAACATCATCACGTGCAACGTAAACAGGACGAATTCGGTTGTCAAGATAGATGCCCTCACTGAGTTCCTGCGTTCCCAGGTTCGATTTCCGGCGGGGTCAAGGATTTTCTCTGCCTCATGATGACTGGGTGTTGTGTGATGTCCTTAGGTTAGTTAGGTTTAAGTAGTTCTAAGTTCTAGGGGACTGATGACCATAGATGTTAAGTCCCATAGTGCTCAGAGCAATTTGAACCATTTTTGAGTTCCTGCAGCACTGCCAAATAACATTGTAAATATAATAAAAGTTCATCCAATTACACGTATTTTTCCCATTATATCAATTGTAATGTAAATAGTAAAGAAAATCACGGCGTTAAAAATAAAAAAGAAACTGACGAACGGGACTCGACCCAGCGATTACGGGGCTTGAACGCTACCCACTCGGCTGCCGCCGCTTCCTGGTAAAAGCGGCCGAAATTATCTTGCGATTTTCTCAATAACGCTTGAGAAGTACGCGCTGCCGGACGGAGTGGCCGTGCGGTTCTAGGCACTACAGTCTTGAGCCGAGCGACCGCTACGGTCGCAGGTTCGAATCCTGGCTCGGGCCTGGATGTGTGTGATGTCGTTAGGTTAGTTACTTTTAAGTAGTTCTAAGCTCGAGGCGACTGATGACCTCAGAAATTAAGTCGCATAGTGCTCAGAGCCATTTGAACCAAGTACGCGCTACTGCTCACACATTTTGTTATCCTAATGGAGTACTACGAATGTACGAGGTTTGAAATAAATCCGCATTCGCCAGCCGGTGTGGCAAAGCGGTTCTAGGCGCTTCAGTCTGGAACCGCGTGACCGCTACGGTCGCAGGTTCGAATCCTGCCTCGGGCATGGATGTGTGTGATGTCCTTAGGTTAGTTAGGTTTAAGTACTTCTAGGGGACTGATGACCTCAGATGTTAAGTCCTATAGTGCTCAGAGCCAAACCCGCGTGCCAAACGTCGTGGCCTCCCGTTGTTGGTTCAAATGGCTCTGAGCACTATGGGACTTAACATCTGAGGTCATCAGTCCCCTAGAACTTAGAACTACTTAAACCTAACTAACCTAAGGACATCACACACATCCATGCCCGAGGCAGGATTCGAACCTGCGACCGTAGCGGTCACGCGGTTCCAGACTGAAGCGCCTAGAACCGCACGGCCGCAGCGGCCGGCTAAATCTTAACAATTCATTCTGAGCTTCCAATAAAAATAGAAAGTAGTTGACCTTCTGGTTTAATGCTTTAACCCCTCGAAAACGGACAAATTAACACGAAAAATGGAGTTGTTCTACCGCAGTTTTCACCCTTTAGCACAGACTGTTCCTAATGCCCAAATAACGGCAGGATCCTCTATTAAAACATGATTTATGAGCGGAATTTCAAAAAATTCGGATCAATAAGTGAACACCGGTGATTTTTTCGTAGTATTCAACCACTGATCGCTTTTCGAGAGAAGTAACGAACGGCGGACCGTCTAATTTTTCTTTTATTTGCGTATTTAACTTAGTATTTTGATTCTATATATCTTGAAACTGAGAGAGTCAACTTTTTCAATTTTTGTTGTATTTCTACGTTCATTACAGGGAATAATAGGAATACAAACCAAAAATCTGTTACCTAAGAAATCGGTTATCTTGAGCAGTTTCAACAGGCAGGCTAAACAGGTGCTGAAATGAACGATATAACGGAAAACCAGTTGTTTCAGTGATAACCGCCATCTCTATCAAACGCGCAACTGCTTGTCGTCGTGTTTTGTGCGTCGGTAATTCAAACTCAACACTTTTTCGAAACAAATTTTGCTTGATTTTTATTGGAAATGTAAGCACGTAGCCAATTACGTACACGATTTACTGGCATGTCAGTAAGTTCTCCAAACCGTTAATGCTCACTGCACAAGAGCTTTTACATCTACGTCTACATGGCTACTCTGCAAACCACACGTAAGTGCCTGGCAGAGAGCCCTTCCCTTCCCAGTAATTCTCCATTATTCTACATTCGCGGAAAAAGAACACTTAGGCCTACAGCTTTCCGTGCGAGCTCTGATTTCCGTTATTTCATTCTGATGATCGTTTCTCCCTGTGTATGTCGGCATCAACAAAATATTTTCGCATTCGGAGGAGAAAGCTGGTGACTGAAATTTCGTGAGAAAATCCTGCCACAGTGAAAACCACCACTGTTTTAAATATTTCCACCCCAAATCCTGTATCATTCTCTGTAGTACTAAAACGTGCTCCGCTTCTTTGAACTTTCTCTATGTGTATCGTTCATCCTATCTGGTAAAGTTAGCACACCGTGTAGCAGTACTCCAAAAGAGGACGGACAAGCGTAGTGTAGGCAGTCTCTTTAGTAGATCCATCTTATCTTCTAAATGCTTTGCCAATAAAACGCAGTCTTTGGTTCATCTTCCCCACAACATTTGCCATGTGTTCTTTAAAATTTAAGTTGTTCGTAATCGTAATTCCTAGGTGTTTAGTTGAATTTGCGGCCTTTAGATTTGGTGGATTTATCGTGTAACCGAAGTTTAACTGATTCCTTTTAGCACTTACATGGATGACCTTATACTTTTCATTATTTAGGATCAATTTATTGATATTTGTCATCTATTGAGATTTATCATCTATTCACCGCCCTCGAACCACACACAAGATGGATATACAAATCTGCACCCTAATTAATTACCGAAACTTCTGAATTAATTTTTAGCTTCATGTGCTTCGGTTTCTTTAAGCTAAAGAATGCGTCTTATTACCATACCTTGAGGGTGTGGCAGTACAATGCGTAACAATGAAAATAATAAAATGGGGCAAAGATTCGCCAAGGTTTAATGCCGTCATCTGAACAGGACAGCGAAGGCAGATTGTTGGGTTCTTGCTACAACGCAGGACGTAGAGAAACTGACAGAAAAGACTTAATAAGCGTGTTCGTAAGTAAGACTTTACGTGAAGCCTACAATAATTTACGCAGTCAAATCCTGTTGGAAGATCTGTCCGAAAATCGTGAGGCAGTCTCTCAAATGTAGTCTATTAATGGATCCAAGCCTCGTTTTAAAATGATGTGGATTAGTCTGGTGTTCAAGCTGCAGGCAACAAACAGAACGACGACATGTTAAACCCCACATTTTAAAATGCATTCATGTTTGAGGATACTACCATACCAAAGCTTGACCTCCGCACAGCCGCAAACGAGAGGTGATGAAGCAAGAACTCCTCGTAAAAGAATAGGATTCAAAATCCTGGCCAGGCATCCTGGTATAAAATTTCTGCTGTTCTCTGGGCTCACGGGCACCGTTACTTCTGTATGGCTTCTATCGATTCCACTCCTCGACCTCCGCGAAAATGAGCTATTGCTGCGCTTCCAGTGTCCTTGATGTTATCGGGACTTTTGCACTCATATTCTTTTGTAACAAGAATAATAATTCATCTCTGTTCTGTAAGATGCCAAAACACCGTCACAGAGAAGTTCAACACATAATCAAATTCTTGGCCGAAATCGCGAAGATATTTCGCTGGAGACCACGGTTTTAGGATTATTCAAGAGGAGTGTACAAAAGGGACCTTCAAACGCACCTCCACCCCATGCTCATCCCTCACCAGCCAGGATTTCTAGTATGTCGTTCGTGACACTCCCTCCTACCACTGTAGAAAAATTTCTGACTACAGGAACTATTCCACCATTTTTGGTCTCTATTGATCGGGCTATTATGCCACAAGTATAGTCGGCTACTTCGTTAACATTATTAACTTAAACGTGACCGTGAGCTTAATGAAAGAAAAACAGCTTTTTGTAAACGTTACGCTAAAACTTAGTACGTTGAAAATTCGACCCAAACTTGACTTTTACAAGAAGAGTAGTGTCTTAGCCAGAACGGCTGTCGAATAAAACGATGTAATTGTTTATTTTATGATGTTGAAATTCATGAAACTTTTGGGTAAGATTTACACAAACAACAGTTTTACAATTTATAAGTGCTCGCCTAAGCCGGTGGGGCAATAAGGCCAATCAATGAAGACGGAGAAAGGTCGAATGTGGGAAAAAAATTCGTTCAGTCGCAAGTTTGTGTACAGTGGTGGTAGAGTGTGCCATCAACAACATACTAGAAAAAAATGGTTCGAATGGCTCTGAGCACTATGGGACTTAACATCTGAGGTCATCAGTCCCCTAGAACTTAGAACTACTTAATCCTAACTAACCTACGGACATCACACACATCCATTCTCGAGGTAGGATTGGAGCCTGCGACCGTAGCAGTCGCGCGGTTCCGGACTGAAGCGCACTAGAACGCTCGGCCACAGCGGCCGGCACAACATACTAGAAATCGTGAGCGGTTGGGGCTGAGTGTAGAAGTGAGGGTGCGTTTGAAGATCACTTTTGCACGTTTTTCTAGAAAAACTAGAAAATTGTGGTCTTTAATGAAGACATATCCCAGCCCACAATTTACATTAAATTTCCTATAGAAAGTTGCCGTTCATTTTCTGTTGGATTAGTAGTTTGCGCGTAGCGAGCGAAAGAGTATGAATATTTCGTGCTTGGTTCATGAAGGCCAGATATGATATTGCGGGCTGCATAAATCGGCAACGGTAGGGGCACATGAATCACGCAGTACATACACTATTTTTAATGTAACACCTGTCATACTGTGATAAATCTTTACCATAAGATTATACCTTTCTAATTAATAGTTGACACATAATAGCTAACTCATGAGAAAGAAATAAAATCAGTTGTTTAGTATGTATCGCCGTAAAATCATTGTACAGTAGCTATAAACAGTAAGATTTAGATTTTTTTGTCTTTCAACTTCTTTAAACAATTATTCATTTTGTAATTTATTTACTACAACGATACATATCATCTGTTGTGCGCAGTATAGTTTGTTTTCAATAATGATTCATTTCTTATAAAGCTGCCTACATAATTTTAAAAAATTTGCTACATCTGCATAGGAAAAATTGCAGAGGTGTATTTTCCTGTGGGTAACAGGGCACAACGTTGACCGTCCTGCCACTGGTGCAGGATCGTTTCCGTAAGGCCCTGGCAACACACACAGTGTGATCACGTCAAGCGCAAATTAACCGATACTTGTATATAATGCAGAGCCAGCTGAAATTCCCAGAGTCTCTGGTAACAGCGTTATTGACGTCGACCCTGTTCTACTGGTTTAAGAGCTGGCAGCTGGACGCTGGCTATGAGCGATACTCGGTGCAGCCGACTGCAGCGGTACGTGTGGCCGCAGTTTAAGCAGGCGGCTGCTGCTGGGCGGATGATTAATGGTACGTCAGCTCTCCCAGCGGCTAGAGTTCGGTCCACTGGTCACGGCTACTTCTGCGGTCATTTGTCAAAGGCGTGCGCTTGCGACCGAGCAAGGCCACTGTCGAGATGACCTTCTGAGGCGGTGAGTGCACGCATCAGTCATAAGGACGGTGCTTCGGCTTCAGCAAATAGCAGGACTAAATTGACGAAACATTCTCTGTAGGATAATAGGTTGAGACGAAGTCAAGCGGTACTGAAATTTGTCCTCGCAAATTGGTTCAAGAAAAATTCAGTTCTTGTATCCCCTTATTTTTTACTGTACTCTAGTCTCCATATTCAATTTCACTCTAATGACGATAATGATGATGATACACTTATTAAAGTAGTAGCGAAGAAACCCGGCGTTGCGTAGGTATTTATTTACAGCTTTACGGCTACGCCCGTACCACGCTTTGCCTGGTCTTGTTCATAATGTTTATGGCTTGATATCTCCTGAATTGTGTGTCGCACAATGACGTAATTTTGTAAGTGCGTTCAGGGGCATACGTGAATACTGTGTGCAAAGTGTGTTGCGAATGGAATGAGTAGTAAAGAAGTAATAAATTATAACTTCAGGCCTCATGTGGTAGTGTTACTGCATGAACAGTGGAAAAGTGGTAAGCGATAAGCGTTTTTCCTTTCATCTTTTTGTAGGGGTTGTCGGTGAGAAAACATTTCGTGAAGGTTTGAACTGATGCCTGTAGTTTTTTCCAAGTCGGTAAATGCTCTCTTTCTCAAATACTGGGTGAATAAAGTCTGGGAATTCACGCATCGCGGCTATTCTTTTTCTCCCCCCCCCCCCCACCCACTCTGCCCCTTTGATAGATTAGTGGTTCTTACCCTCACGGCGATTGTGGCCCGACGGTAAGGTATATGCGTACCAAGTTCCAACAAAACTGGTTGAAAACACAAACACACACACACACACACACACACAACACACACACACACACAATAATATGCATGGAAAAAATGGTTCAAATGGCTCTGAGCACTATGCGACTTAACTTCTGAGGTCATCAGTTGCGTAGAACTTAGAACTAATTAAACCTAACTAACCTAAGGACATCAAACACATCCATGCCCGAGGCAGGATTCGAACCTGCGACCGTAGCGGTCGCTCGGCTCCAGACTGTAGCGTCTAGAACCGCACGGCCACTCTGGTCGGCAATATGTAAGGATTCCGGGTTGTTATACCGCGATAGCATGAAACTATTGTCGAAACCCAACGTACCGTCGCCATCTACGGAGGACGTCTTCAAAGGTGGCTGTAGCTTTTCCGAAGGTCCCAAGCACATCCTAATTCACTAACGATTGAAGTAAAATAATGTTTCTCCGTGCTCCTGCACAGAGGCATAATGTCACATATTTTGAAAAGTCGAACGCAGTGAGCAATTGTTGGTTGCTGTCGTCCGCTATTATTGTCATCCCATGGTGTAAGATGGTTGGTTGGTTGGTTGGTTGTTTTGGGGAAGGAGACCAGACAGCGAGGTCATCGGTCTCATCGGATTAGGGAAGGACGGGGAAGGAAGTCGGCCGTGCCCTTTGAAAGGAACCATCCCGGCATTTGCCTGGAGCGATTTAGGGATTGAACCGTCGTCCTCCCGAATGCGAGTCCAGTGTCTAACCACTGCGCCACCTCGCTCGGTAGGTGGAAGACTGACAAGTCTTCTCCAGCACCAGTATCCCATGTAGGAAGTGGTGGACGACAAATTAAATTTCCTTGATGCGCGTTTCTTCGAGCAAGAAGATGGTATTTTGGGCTGCACGCTATACGGAAAACCCACACACCTGGAAAGTTGCCTGCACCAGTATTCACGTCACCTCCCACGACAAAAGGAGGTGTTATGTAAACGTTAGCGGATAGAGCGAGGTACATATCGGACCCTGGCAAGAAAAGTGCCACACGTCAAAAAATGGCTATTTTCCATTTATACTTAATTTTTTAATTTTTATTTATTTATATTTTTATTATTTTCATTTATTTGTATTTAATTTTTAATTTTGTGGCGTGAAGTTCCCCAACGTGAACGGAAAACGCCACATCTCTATCTTCTAATTTGTCCACATCAGGGGAGTTGTCTGTTTTGTTGTAGGCTACTTTGTGCTTCGCCACGGCAAGAAAAGAGTCGCGTCAGCGTCGCCACTGACAAGGCAGCGTGGGACGTTCAAGAAGAATAGCACATCCTCAGTTGTGATACTTTTCATGTATAAGTTAAGTAGAATGTAAATTTCAGCGTCACTGATTATTACAACGTCTGTACTTATACAGCGTCCTTATCTCACATTACAATGTCCTTCGGACATACAGACACTATATTGACGATTACACCTGTTGTGAATATTGCGAAATTTCTTGTGTTGCACCGTACAAGGAAAAATTGGCAATTTCTGCTACTAAGAAAGTTAATGTAGAATCCCTTTTCGTAAACTTCGTTAAATTGTACATAATTGATATTCCTTATAAATTGTAATAATTATAAATTATATTTTCGCATTGTATATTTTTGTAAGAAAACAGTTCCAACTAATTTTTCATTTTTTATTCTACGTTAAGTACTAATTATGCCTGATGGAGGTTCGAAAGTCGTTATATATTAAAGTAAGTTAAATAAGAAAAAAAATTAGAGTGGAAAAGCGGCAAAAGTGGTACATGAGGGATCATAACAGGAACATAAAAAGTTTTCAGACACACAAGAAGAGTGTCCAACTCTAAGAACTAATTAATAATTATCTGATAACACTTCACACGATGAGGACAGAACTACATGTCCATATTACTGTTGTATAGAATATAATGGAATTTCCTACCTAAAATACTTATTTCAAAATTAAAGAAAGTTTATACTATTTCAGTATAAGTTTTATAGCTTTTATCCAGCGTTGCATTTTTTTAGTTCTGTCACTGTTTTTGCCGGGATGAGATATTTGAATTGCAACTGCTTGACGTGGAGTAAGTGTGTCTCACTAACGTATTGCTGAAGAACGGGCATCGTCTGCTGAGATAGAAAGAGCGTTAAGACAGCTACAAGCTGATCATAGCAATGAAAAGGCGTCTGCGAAATTCAAAGCATCCTGCCGTTTATTAAAGATGTTACTGACCGCTGGGAAAGAAACAGAGTATCACCCTGAAGTGACAGGAAAGCCTAAAGTAGACGAAGGATGCCCACAAATTTCTGGAAAAAGCAGGAATTTACAGCGTAGCGTGTAGTTCTGACAACGTCGAAATGTGCCTCGAACAAGACAAGGGCAACTGTAGAAGGGGAGAAACAGTCAGAACATCTGTTGTGGAACATACTTCGCAGCCAGCAGACTACCGGACTCAGCACTGGCAGCCACAAGCGGATACTATGATAAGCTATAAAAACAGGCGGTGGAGATTAGTATACAGACTGTGATTTTAGAAGGAAGGAGGATGTAAAACTGAATGATATCTGGATTTAGGTGCTGAAGAAGGAGTAAACCAGTCTTCTGCCATGGGATGATAGCGATGGCGGATTTCAGCAGTCAGAAACGACCAGCTGCGCTCGAGTTTTCGAAACGTCAGCAAACGGAAACGGAAGTCAGTAGAGAGCCATAGTGTGCATGAAACCTTCGAAAATGCTACAATCACCACTGAAGATATCCTCTGCAGATGGGGACGAAACTGTGAATCCATCCAACCACTGTGTAACAGTGCGAAATATTTGAAGAAGAGTGACATCTATGGGTCTCATGTACATCTACATGGACACACTGCAAATCACATTTAAGCGCCTGGCAGAGGGTTCATCGAACCACCTTCACGATTCTCTATTATTCCAACTCGTACAGCGTGCGGAAAGAACGAACACCTGTATCTTTCCGTACGACATCTGATTTCCTTTATTTTATCATGGTGATCGTTTCTCCCTATGTAGGTCGCATATTTTTCGCATTCGGCAGAGAAAGTTGGTGATTGGAATTTCGTGAGAAGATTCCTCCGCAACGAGAAACGCCTTTGTTTCAATGATGTCCATCCCAAATCCTGTATCGTTTCAGTGACATACTTTTCCTTATTTCGCGATAATATAAAACAAAGGGTAGGTGGTTTTTTGTTGTAGCGAAATAGGGGAAAAAGTGTCACTGTTGAGATAAGCGAGTTGGGATGGCAAACATCAAACAAATGCGTTTTTCGTTGTGACATCATCTCACAAAATTTCAATCACCAATTTTCTCCTCTGAATATATTTTTCTCTCGCCAACCTACATATGGTGAACTGATCATCATAATAAAATAAATCAGAGCTCGTTCAGAGAGATTTAAGTATTCATTTTTCCCCACCCGCTGTTAAAGAGACGAACGGTAGAGAACCAGTCTCAAGGTGGTTTAAAGAACCGTCTTCGAGGAACTTAAATGCTAACTGCAGAGTAGCCATATTGACGTAGAGATTAGAAAAGAGTTCTAAACACTCAAATTCATGTTGAATGTTGACAAATTTCTCTTCTTTGTCAGAAATGATTTTCTTGCTATTGCCTGTTCAAATGGCTCTGAGCAGTATGGGACTTAACATAGGATTTCATCAGTCCCCTAAAACTTAGAACTACTTAAACCTAACTAACCTAAGGACATTACACACATGCATGACCGAGGCAGGGTTCGAACCTGCAACCGTAGCGGTCGCGCGTTTCCAGACTGAAGCGCCTAGAACCGCTCGGCCAGAACGGCCAGCTGCTATTGCCAGTCTCTACCTCCTCTCCACTTCGGCTGTCGTCAGTTTTTTTGCTGGCAAAATACGAAAACTCATGTACTACTTTAAGTGTGTCACTTATTTGACTGGACTACATTCTACTATCCTTATTTAATTTTTGGTTGATGTTCATCATATAGTCTCTTTGCAAGACACTATCCATTCCGTTCAATTGCTCTTTCAGGTCCTTTACCGTCTCCGCCAGAATTATAATGTCATCGGCAAAAGTCCCTGAACGTTTAATTCCCTTTTCAAATTTCTGTTTTGTTACGCTTTACAATTGTTCAGTGTATAGTTTGAATGACATCTAGGATATGCTTCAAGCATATCTTACTATATTCTCAATTATTGCTATCGTTTCATGTCCTTCGACTCTGATAACAGCACTCTGGTCTCTGTAGAAGATGTAGATAACCTTACCCCCCTGTACTTTGTCCTAGGCATTTAATAATTCCAAAGAATGTTCACCAGTTAACATTGCCGAAAGCTTTCTTTAAATTTACAAATGCTATAAACGCAGGTCCGCCTTTCATCAACCTATCTTCTAAGACAAGTCGTGGGATTAGTACTGCCTCGCATGTTTTTACGTTTCTCCGGAACCCAAACTGATATTCCCTGACGTCAGTTTCTACTATCCTCTTCTGTAAATGATTCGTGTCAGTATTTCACAACTATGACTTACTAAGCTAACAGTTCGGTAATATTCACACCCGTCTACCTCTGCCTTCTTTGGAAATGGAATTATTACACATGTCTTGAAGAATGGCGTCATTTTGCCCTTTTCAATGATTCACGGGGACTGTAGACTATTCCAGGTGCCTCGTTTCAAATTACATCTCTCAATGCTCTGTCGAATTATTATCACTGTATCGTATCTTTCCTTTCCTCTTTATCTACTTTATACTTCCTTACTATAACATTGCTTTCTAAATTCATTTCCCTCGTATAGTCGACCTCTAAATTCAGCTTTTCCTTGTTTAATTAGTTCTGGCTTACCACATGAGTTTTTTGTGCTCATACAGCTGCTTCTTCTGTTTAATTTTCCTGTAGGCGCCATTTATCTTTCCCCTAGTCATGCATACTTCTACAAACTTCCAGTTGTCCTCTAGTCATTCCTGCGTAACCATTTTTAACGTTCTGTCAAACCCTTTGTATTATAATCCTTAGCCTCAATGATAAACTTCGAGATTCCTGCCTAATACCTGAAGAGAAGATGAGGAAGATGAAGATGATTAATCCCTTTTCCTAGACGTCATATTCCTTTTTGCTTCATTTGTAGCATTTTTACGAGAGTTGCCCAGAAAGTAATGCACCGAATTTTTTCTTCAACAGTTCTTTATTGATCATAATGAGAATTACACACATGAAAGAATGGTGTTTTATCTGCACACCCTATTTTCCACGTAATCTCCAGCCCGTTCTATGTCCTTTCACTAGCGCGAAACAAGGGGCTGTATGCCCTGTCGGTATCAATCCTTGTCCAGGTGGCGGAGTCAGTACTTCACTGCGTGAATCACTACCTGAAGAGAAGATGAGGAAGATGAAGATGATTAATCCCTTTTCCTAGACGTCATATTCTTTTTTGCTTCATTTGTAGCATTTTTACGAGAGTTGCCCAGAAAGTAATGCACCGAATTTTTTCTTCAACAGTTCTTTATTGATCATAATGAGAATTACACACATGAAAGAATGGTGTTTTATCTGCACACCCTATTTTCCACGTAATCTCCAGCCCGTTCT
Source organism: Schistocerca piceifrons (assembly GCF_021461385.2). NCBI lineage: Eukaryota > Metazoa > Arthropoda > Insecta > Orthoptera > Acrididae > Schistocerca > Schistocerca piceifrons. Next base: position 259,898,755 of record NC_060140.1, on the reverse strand, counting down.
ATGTCCTTTCACTAGCGCGAAACAAGGGGCTGTATGCCCTGTCGGTATCAATCCTTGTCCAGGTGGCGGAGTCAGTACTTCACTGTGTGAATCACCTCATCGTCCTCAAAATGTCTTCAAGGAATGGCACCCTTTAATGGCTCAAACAAGTAGAAGTCCAAGGCGGATAGGTCAGGGCTGTGAGGTGGATGAGGTAACACTGTCCAACCCGGTTTTGCGATGTGTTCAGCAGTCCTCAGACTAGCGTTATCGTATTGCAGCAAAACACTCCTGGGTTGCTATAGCGCCATAGTCACCGGAAGCGCGTCTTAGGTTTTGTTAACGTGTTGTGATAGGCTTCTGAATTGATGGTACTGCCTCTTGGCATCACATCAATGAGAATCATACATTCACAGTCCCAGAACACGGTGATCATGACCTTACCGGCGGAAGCAGTTATTCTGAATTTTTTCTTCTGTGGAAAATGGGAATGGCGCCATTCTATAGATTGTTGTTCTGTTTCGGGCTCAAAATGGTCAACCCAGGTTTCATCACCTGTCACAATCTGGAACAAGGAGGCCTTCCCATCAGCTTCAAAACGTTGCAACAAATGAAGACAATGTTTTTTTCTGTGCGATTTGTGATCCACCGTTAGACCCCGCGGGACCCATATTTCACACACTTTTTAATGTCTAAGAATGCAGATAATTGCATCCACACTTCCTTTGCTGATTGACAGATGCAGTGCCAACTGCCGAGCCGTAATGCGTCTGTCCTCGGCAATGACAACGTCAGCTCGCTGCAAAAACGTCAGGTGTGACAGCCGTGAATGGTCTCCCCGACCGCCGAAAGTCGTGGAGCTCCGCCGAACCGCCTTTTGATCACCTCACCCTTTGGCCCAGTGACTAAGGGTACTTCTATCGACAGCAGATGCTCCATAGACCTTGCACAAGCGTCTGTGAGTATTCCCCACAGTTTCTTTCTCTACAGTTGGTAATTCAATGACGACATGTTGATTGTAGCGTACATCACCTACACACGCCATTTTGAAATTGTCACGCAGCTACGATATACGCCGGAAGTAACGGAAACTTGCCGCGCTCACTCAGGAGACTTCAAATAATACACACGTAACGTTTCGCATTCATTCATAGCATTGTTTACGGACGAGAAAACAAACGCGGTGGATTTCTTTCTTGGCAACCCTCGGTTGTTTTCTCTTTTGATGATTACAGTCAATGTCTCGTATATTTTAGAAAGATTTCTACTGGGTCTTGTCTTTTTGGCTCTTTGATCTTCAGCTGCCGTCAATATTCTATCGCTTGAAGCTAACTATTAGTCTCCTGTTTTATTTCTTTGCCCTGTCAAAGTATGTACGTATAAATAAATTAATTGCATTTTACAGAATACGGGGACTGGATGCACAAAGACTGAATGCGATGCATAGAGAGAAAATAATAGGTTTGTTTATAAATAAATAATTCTTCTGCTACCAGTCACGATTTTCTTTATTTTACTATTTGCACGACGCGTTTCGAGAAATAATTCCCATTTTCAAGTGCGTTTTTATGATGTGTGTTAAGCCATTTCTTTTGATGTTGTCAGTGTGTGTGAGTCTGCTTCGTTTTGTTGACTTTTACTGTAATACATAAGAAACGCGATTTTTTAGTTGGGTGTCAATATTTTCTGTGAGGTTAGTGGCTAAGGTTTGAGAACAATTTGTACTTACAATTTTCTAATGGTCCATTTGTGTAGAGAGTCACACACACTTAACATCACACACAACTTGTACATTTTACACATCGAAAATATCTTATATAAACAAAACAGTTACAAAGATCTTCTTATAGGTAGTTCACAGAGATAACATTATAGGTCTTCCACAGATTATGATATGCTTTTGTACAGAGGTTAATTTATCTTTACAATTTGGCTCATGAATTACTTATACTGATTTTACAATTGTGCTTATTTCTATGTTTTACTATTTTTAAGTATATTATCGAAACATCTGAAGAAATTCACTGATTCACTTTCAAGTTTTTCATTTAATATTTTATCTTCATATTTTCTGTAATGTGAATATATCTCCAGTTCTTCAAGCAAATCCATTTTATGTCCTTTATCTAGTCGGTGGAGTACTTTGACATTTTGCTCTATTTTTCCAAATGGGTGTCCTGTATTATGTATGTGTGTTGCTATTGCTGATGTAGCGTGTTTGTTGTGGGTGTATGCTCTAATGTGCTCTGTGTACCTGGTGTTGATATTTCGGCCTGTTTGTCCTATGTAGAACTTGGAGCATTCCTGGCATGTTACCTTGTATATTCCAGAGTCTGAATATGGATCATGATTACACTTTATATTATGTATTAGTTTTTGGTGTAGTTTATTGGATGCAGAAAACCCAATTTTTACTCTGTGATTTTTGAAAATATTTGCAATCTTCTGTGATACATTGCCTATGTATGGAATGCTAGATATATATTTGTTTTTCTCTTTTTCTTCTGTGGTGCAGTTTGTACCTGGGCTTCTCTTCATTTTGTCTAAGATTGTGTCAACCATGGAAGCATTGTAACCATTGGCAACTGCAATCTTCTTCACTGTGTTTATTTCTTGTTGTATATTTTCTTGGTTCAATGGTATTTTTGTTGCCCTATGCAGCATTGACCTGTAAGCTGCCTGTTTATGAATATTTGGGTGACATGAGGTTGCAGGGATTGTGGTGTCAGTCATTGTGTTTTTCCTATAAATTTTGAATGTGCATGTGTTGTTGTGTCTTGTAATATTTAGGTCCAGAAAGTTGATACTTTTATTTTGCTCATGTTCGACTGTAAATTTGATTTTCTCATTTAGATTATTGAAATGATTAAGAATGTCTGTGATGTCTTTGGTATCTCCTTTCACTAACAGTAGTGTGTCATCTACATATCTCCTATAAAATTCTATTTTCCTTAGGCAGGGTTCCTGCCTGTCAAATAATTTTTGTTCTAAGTGATTTATGTATATGTCAGCTATGGTACCGGATATACACGATCGTGCAAATAGTAAAATAAAGAAAATCGTGACTGGTAGCAGAAGAATTATTTATTTATAAACAAACCTATTGTATCTACAGTCGCAGGCTTTCAAAAACCATTTATAATGGATCAAATCAGACATAGAGAGAAACATCTTCATACTACGTTCGCCGCCATTAGCTTCTATTCGCCGCCGAAACATAGGTGGTACACGCGTTGGGAACCGCCACGGCGACACAAGGTGTTTTGTAAAAGAGGGAGACAGGCCATAATGGGCGAAAATTTTCCGCAAGAACACCGCAGGGTTTCGCGTTACCGGGCGAAAACTTTGTAACTGGGGTGGCCGAAGAACGTCAGCCCCGGGCGCGCGTCATGAATATTGATGGCCCAGCGGTGGCCGCGAAACAGGGGATCAAAGGGCCCGAAAGGGCAGGCGAGGCGCCTGGGAAATTCCTCTAAGTACACCGCCAGGGGAGAGCAGGGGCACGCGTCCCGGCGGTCACTGTGGCGTCTCGAGCCTTTTCAAAATCGAACTTTGACGGAATTTGTATCCACCTTGTTGTTATTCCTCTCCAACAGCACTGGTGTTGCGGATCTGTTGTGTTATGCAGTAAAGGAAAAGTAGCAGAAATTTGTGAAGAGAAATTTAATGTTCAGGGAGAAGAAACAGAAGTTTCATTATACCACAGTGACATACGTGGAAAACTTTACACTATCAGTCGTACTGTGTTTGCTATAGCGTCTTTACTGTGCCAGTCTACATTTCGAAGTTTTAGGTTAATCATCAGAGCTGCTGTTGATGGGTAAGGACCTTTTCTATGTTCTTATCTCGTACCAGTGGGAGCTATGCTAGAGTCATACCTGAAAATTGTAACGGAACAGAAAAACGCTGGAATATAATGCAATCGAAACTAACTGCGAAAGGTATCCGGAATGTGTGGAGCGTTCGTTAACGTAAAATTGGAGTTACAACTGAAATTTTGCAGAAGAAAACGCGAGAATATAATCAGATTTCTATCAAAAGTAGCTGCGAGAGCTATTCGGAAAGTATGGAGCGATCGGTAGCGAAATGGAAACCACAGTGAAAATCCGATGAAGCTTTGCACAGATAGATGTGTTGTGTAGTGTGTCTAACATGCCCGTAGATAGCGTCAAGTTCTGAGAGCACAGTGAGCGCCTAAAGATGCCTAGGAGATAGCTTCCCCCGCCAAATGTCGGTGCATGCTGAGCAATTTCGCATGATTTCATGCAGTCCCTCAAAACGTAACTGTCATGCATTTCCTCCTTGACAGTCCTCGGCTGCACACAGCATGTGCAATGAGGACGCTACTGCAGCATTTTGATGGGAAGTGATTGATCATCTCTGTTCAAATGAAGCGCTGGCTATGAAGACAACATTTTGGCACAGACATTGAGCTGCAATCCAGCGTAGAAAATTGTCGAAAAGCACAGAAGGCTGCAGTCTAGGTAGAGAACCAGCTGAAAGATGTAGCTAACAGTTGCAAATAAAAGAGTTTTGGTTTTCACTGTGGTTTCCACTTCGCGCCGATCGTCCCCAACTTTAAGAATAGCCCTCGAATGTTGCTGTATCCTAGGGGCGCTGCGGCCTCCTGCTGTACAGCTCTGTCTAAGGGAATGCCAGCTCAGCAGCTGTAAACAGCATAACAGTCAGGCTAATATAGTGCGCCAACTTCACCAGAGGGCACCAAATAGCCGTACTACTTCACAATGCCTGTCACGTGCATCGAAATAGAGCGTGACAGACTCCTGCCGCACGGCGGGTATGTAGAGAGCGATGCAGCCTAATGACTTCGAGTTGTCTTCGAGTTGTCTTAAGAGTTTCAAACGATTGTCACTGAGGGCTCTGTAGTGGTCTAAAAGTGTCTACTTCCTAGACGATGATCTGAAAACCAGTTACTCCCGAATGGACTTAGATTCTGGGATGAGTAAACTACACTGGTGTCAAAAAGTAAAGCAACAAACCGCAATTTCTCCGTCTTGTGTCTATTTCACTGTATAATCATACAGATGTCCGTGCAATCGTGTTCTGCATGGAAGGTGGCAGTCTGGTCAACGGACAACCACGCCACGCCACGCCACGCCACGCCACGCCACGCCACGCCACGCCACGCCACGCCACGCCACGCCACGCCACCAGGGCACCTATCAAACGGGGCAGACTGTACTGGGCAGCCCCACATCCACAATCGCAGTGTGTACACCCACAGACGGGGCGGTATGACAAACTCTGTGGTATGAAATGGTAATGAGCGTTTTGCGTCATTGGCCGGGAGGCCCCTTATGGGGCAGGACCGGCCGCCTTGGTTCAGATCTTATTACATTCGACGCCACATTGGGCGACCTGCGCGTCGGATGGGTATGAAATGATGATGAAGACAACACAACAACTAATCCCGAAGTGGAGAAAATCCCCGGCCAACTCGGGAATCGAACCCAGGCCCCTTAGGACGGCAGTCCGTTACGCTGACCATTCAGTTATCGGGGCGGACACTCTCTGTGGTGGAGGGCCATAATAAGAATGGAACCAGGACAGTCGCAAACTGATGTGGCCCGATGGCTTAGTGTGAATCGTTCTGTATTGCGGATGCGGCGACAACTTATAGACCGATAGACTATCCCAAGCCAACGGCCTTGCCGCAGTGGTAACACCGATTCCCGTCAGATCAACGAAGTTAAGCACTGTTGGGCTGGGCTGGCTGTTGGCTAGCGGGGTGCACACAGCCCTTGTGAGGCAAACTGAGGAGCTACTTGATTGAGAAGTAGCGGCTCCGGTCTCGTGAACTGACATACGGCCGTGAGAACGGTGTGCTGACCACATGCCCCTCCACATCGCATCCAGAGAATCCTGTGGTCTGAGGACGGCGCGGGGGCTGGTCGGTACCGTTGGGCCTTCCAAGCCCTGTTCGGACGGAGTAAAAATAGACACTCCCGAAGACCAGGGCAGGGCCGACCACAAGTGTTATCAGAAAGAGTGGAGTGTTATTTGGCTGTATGTGTACGACGGTGCCGCCTTAGTACTGCACGGCAATTGGCGTTTGACCTCGCATCATTAACTGGAAGTGTTGTATTGAGACAAACGGTGACAGAGGACTTCGGCAGAGTGGCCTTTATTGTCAGAGACCTGCTGTATGCGCATCTCTGATGCGTCTTCACAGGAGGAGAAGTCTGGGTTGGAGTCGTCAACATACCACCTGGGCTTCGAACAGTGGGTCAATGTCCTTTTGCGGGCCGGGGTGGCCGAGCGGTTCTAGGCGCTACAGACTGGAACCGCGCGACCGATACGGTCGCAGGTCCGAATCCTGCCTCGGGCATGGATGTGTGTGATGTCCTTAGGTTCGTTAGGTTTAAGTAGTTCTAAGTTCTAGGGGACTGATGACCTCATAAGTTAAGTCCCATAGTGCTCAGAGCCATCTGAAACAATGTCCTTTTCACAGACGTGTCCCGATTTCGTCAGGAGAGTGATTTTCCAAGCATTCGCATCTGGAAGGATCGTGGAACACGATTTCAGGATCGAATCGTTGTGGAAAGACACCGATATCGAGAAGGATACCTAATGGTGTGGGCAGGGATTATGTGGACCTCTCTAACACCTCATCATGAAGTTGTACTCGCGAATCGGAAAGTTTTAACTTCTGTCAGCTGTCGTGACGAAATCTTGGAACCTCATGTGCGGTTGTTGCGAGGTGGTGCGAACCCAGACTTCGTATTGATGGACGATAATGGTCGTCATCATAGAGAACATGTGGCTGATGTCTTTTTGAAAACGGAAAATGTGGCATGCATGGCGTGATCTGCTCACTTCCCGATTTGAATTACATAGATCATGTCTGGAATGCATTAGGGACACAGGCTGAAGCACGTCACTATCCACCAACCACTCTCCAAGCAAGCATAGCAAGCATAGGCGTTACTGCCTGAACATAGATTGATGACATCATTCACAGCATGCCCTGTCGCTGTAGGGCCTGTATTTCTACTACAGGTGGTCACACCCCATACTGAGCACATTAATCAGTTGTTGGAGAGTGTGAGGGAATCCGATAAGTTCGAAAAACGAAGAACATTTTTGTCTACCGTTATGCATATAGCAGTTATTTATGTTCTGTATTCTGTACATTTTTCCTACTTTACCATCTCCTGTTTATACTGTTTCGTGGCAAAATAAACACAAACTTGCAAAGTTTCCGTGCGTTCCTTTAATTTTGGACACCAGTGCACTCCGTTTAGGATCTTGTGTCTATGTGGTCATTAATGGACTACAGTGTTTTACGTTGATACTCTTCAAAAGGGATTAGCACTGTATTTACTGCACATGTAATAAATGTTGTGAGTCTGATGGAATTGTACTATTCAGTAGTTAGGTAACAATCTTCATTTAATGAGCCTAAAACTTTGCGTGCAATACAGTACATGATGTCAATGGTCACAGGACACATATTTCACAATCTCAAATTACTATTAAGAATGCGCTACAACTCCCACAGACACGTGTTTCTGTCGTGTTGATATCACAATGAAATTTATTATGTAACAACCGAAGTCTAATGATGAAGTAGCTCCGATTTCTAAATGTATAGTGGCATAGAAAAAACGCTATTGAAAAGACAGGAGATGGAAATTCCCGTTAATTTTTTGCACGAAACAAAAGCTTTATGATTTGCTGATGACTTTACAATTCTGTCAGAGCCTGGAAAAGACTTGTAACATCAGTCTAATGGAATAGATAGTGTCTTCAAGAAGAGCTGGTAAGATGAACAAGAAGAAAGTAAATTTTTTGATGCTGCATACCAGGGCTTAAGCCTCCCGCAATACAGCTCGGTCTACGTGTTGCCTAGCTGGCAGACGTCAACAGCATGAGCGCAAAAACAACAACAACAAATTGTTTAGAGAGAGGCTTGCGGAAGGCGCGAATTCGACAAGCAGGGCTGTCGGCAGCGCAGATGCCGCCACTGTCGCTGCACTACTACTTTACACTGGTCACGTGTACAAAGAGAGAGCAACACAATTAACATTCACTCAGCCTGTATTTAGGAGGCCACATAGTTCCAAGTTAGCCAGTTACGGATGTAGAAGAAGTTGAATTAAGACGCCAGTGAAGCGAACTTATTAGCGTTTACCTTAGAGTTCTTTGGGTGGCTATCCACGAATAGGCTAACTGTAGTCATCGAGTGACTTTCCAAGTTAATACTCTGCTTGATGAATATTTACTGAGTGGACTACGTACATTAAGTCAGTCAGCCTGTACTGGGCTTTGAATCAGAAATATATGACTTGTCCATTTTGGGTTTTGGTTCTAAGTTATCTTTAATGAACTTTTGTGTTTTATCCTCATCAAGCTGTATTTATTATGCCTTGAATAAATGTGATGACTTTTATTAATAGTATAATTTGAAGTTACGTGGTCACCTTGGAAAAAATGACATTTACTTAACGTGCCACACAGGTAGCACTCTGTGACTGCCATCACAACAGTTGACATCAAACATAGACTTCATTGTTGGGAAACCTTCTCTGAAGGTGTTTGTGTGGAATATAGCATTATATGGAACTCAAACGTGAACGATAAGCTGTTCAGAAAGAACACAATAGAAGCGTTTGAAATGTGGTACTACAGAAATATGCTGAAGATTAGATGGAATTAAGGAAAAAAAACGGATTTGTGGCACAACTTGACTAAAAGAAGGAATCGGTTGATAAGACACATCATGAGACATCAAGGAATAGTCAGGTTGGTGTGTGTGTGTGTGTGTGTGTGTGTGTGTGTGTGTGTGTGTGTGAGGCGTGACTACTGTAAGCAGTTTAAAATGGGTATACGTTGCACTATTTACGCAGAGATGAAGTTTGCACATGATAGGTTAGTGGGGAGAGGCGCATAGAACTAATATTCGGACTGAAGACCACGGCAAAAACACCCAACATTCAAAGGGGAGCAAAACATGTAGGGCAATAAACGTAGAATAATAATAAAACCGAAGCATTTAGAATGTGATGTTACAGAAGTAGGTTGACAATTAGCTAAAGAGAACTGTTTCATCAAATGTTCAGTTGTGTGTGAATTCCTAAGGGACCAAACTGCTGAGGTCATCGGTCCCTAGATTTACACACTACTTAAACTAACTTACGCTAAGAACAACATACACACACACACACACACACACACACACACGCGCCCGAGTGAGGACTCGAACCTCCGGCGGGAGGGGCCGCGCAATGTGTAACATGGCGCCTCTAACCGCGCGGCAGCGGATTTATCAACAGAAGAGAAAGGCTAATGCGGTTTTCATCAAGTTCACAAGGAATAGTTAATTCGCGGCTAGAAGGAACGGTGTAATGGTGACAGGTTGAGATAACTGAAGGAGGGACAGAGTGTGTAAGCAGGGAAAGAATGGAAGAAGTGAACGGAATAATAGTGACTGTTGTGTCAGACTTACTGTGCACACGTGGAAAGATTACCAGAAGACAAACTGATTTACGGATGTCCTCAAATAAATCAAAACAATCATTGTCAAAGTCACCTACAGTAATTAGTGCCAAATCAACCAGTAACCCCTTCCCTCCCCCTCGACCGATGCCTCGACTTTTCCTCGCATCACAGTGTTCAGTTATTCGGACAGTCATCACTATTACTCCTGTGTGTTTCCTAACGTTGTGTGTTCACTTTCGTCTACTCGGTCTCTTCATATTTATTGGAATAGAGCGAACAGTTTTCTCGGTCCAACCGTCATCCATCCCCCTGACGTGTCTCCCGAATATCTTCATTTCATCATTGCGATCATTATTACATCTTCATCTACCGCTTGCCTCCTGTTACATCTCCTTGTTTTCCTGTCTCTATGACTAGTTCACAACTTGTATCACAACACTATATGCTGAGCACCCCTCAGTTATGTAATGGTTTTTCCATTAAAGGCCCCCGCCCCTCTTGTGTAAATCCAACTTGGCATTATACATGACTGTATGAGTCCCTTTTCAGGTAAGAAAGAAGCATGGCTCTGAGATCCGTATTTAGTTCACCAAAAACACTCTAAGCAGTTTTGTTACTCTTTTGACAATCTAGTTTTCTGTCTGCCGGAAAAACAGGCGTTTCTTTAATTCGTTCACTTTTATTTTCGATGCTCTGATTGAACGTTACTTCACTCTTATTATACACTGGCGTCCGAAAATTAAGGACAAAAGTAACACTCGCATGATAACTTCACTGCAAAGTAACGTAGCTCGATGAAATTACGACCATACATAGAAGGAATTGCCGCAGTATATAACGGATGATAACTGAAAGAAATGCTCAATGAGGCCATCAGAAACGACACTATTATTCAAAGACAATAGTTACGAAGAAGTCACCGCGATTTATGGTGGTATCCTGGACAATAATAAAGCGGAACATGATGTTTAATACAGTGTGTAATCACCACGGACGGCAATACACGCTCCGCAACGTGTTCTCATGCGGGCCTCAGGATTAGTAACCACTTCCTGTTCCAGGTCATTTCATTCCGCCACCAGCGCGGGTGACAACTGCTGGATTGTTGATGGTGAATGACATCGTGTTTATCCACGATCCAATCACAATGAGCTCGTGCCAGCTACAATCATAAATGGCGGTGTCGTTGGGTCATTATGAGAAGACGTAGGGGGGTCGTCTGTTGCGAAGCCCCTTTTACAACCATATGCACTGAACGCAGTGTCCCGGCACACTTGTGATTGAGCCAGCGTTGTACTGAGTTGTTAGATCTGCCGCAAAATACAAGGTTAGGTTAGGTTAGTGTTGTTTAACGTCCCGTCGACAACGAGGTCATTAGAGACGGAGCACAAGCTCAGGTTAGGGAAGGATGGGGAATGAAATCGGCCGTGCCCTTTCAAAGGAACCATCCCGGAATTTGCCTGAAACGATTTGGGGAAATCACGGAAAACCTAAATCAGGATGGCTGGAGACGGGATTGAACCGTCGTCCTCCCAAAAGACAAGCCACAGATAAATACTTATTTGTGAGACATACACAACACTTCTGCAACTTGCCATAGTTGTAAGATACTTTATCAACGGAAGGCCTGCACGACGGAAGTCGATGTGCACTACCACGGTTACGGGGTATTAGCCTCTTCAGTGTTTCTGAAGTCTACCAGTAATAGGAGCTTCCACGGACATATGTTCTGCTACTGCTAAATTTCAGATACACCTAACGATGGGTGTAAGACTCCGAAACCACGGTAGTATATAGCGACTTCTGTCGTGCAAGACATTGGTCAATAAAGTATTTTACAACTGTGACGGATCTGTTTACCATGAACAACTCACAGATCTTCACGTTCTGCGATGAACCGTCAATATCCATCGCCTTGTCGCCTAGTCGTCGTTTAACCACCCTCTTAAACAATCGCCATACGTGCTCACAACAGTTGCACGCAAACAGCAGACTAACTTGCCCGTTTCTAAGACGCTCGTCCGCAGGCGGCGGCTGCAACACTATGACCTTTCTGAGTAGCAAAAACCAGTCCTGTAACGTTCGAATACCGTATCAGTGATATGCTGAGTCCAAATACGATATCAGGGTTGCGCATTGCTTCCTCTTTGCAGATTTGCCTTGAGAATGGCAGGGTGTGGTCCATCCGAAATATCGGCGGTGGTCAACGACATCACCCGGCAGCAAACCCGTAAATTATTTGAACTATTTCGGGAGTATAGAGAACAAGTATTTGCGACTAACTGCAGAACAATTCTCCTGTCGCCAACGTACATCTGACGTAAGTACTGCAAAGACAAGATGAAAGAAGTTACGAACGGAACCGATTCGTACAGACAGTCGTTTTTTCCTCCCTCTGTCTGGGACTAAAACAGGAAAGGGGAAGTAAATGACTAGTAGTGGTCCAAAGTACGCTCCGCGATGTTCCGTAAAATCGTTTCCCACTCGTCTCTGCTCGGCTTAGGTAATTTCCTCCCCGCTTCACGTGTCTGTCCGATGTCACCAAGCGGGGCCGAGGCCCACGAGAAAGACAGGCTGCGGGGCGTACGTCGCAGTAGGTGACGGTGTAGGTCTTTCGAGTGCCAGCAACCGTATCCTTCGGGGAGCAAGTAACTGCTTCAGACGAGTTTAATAATTCCTGACTGCGCATTTAAATGCATACAAGCTCTCGATAGTGCAAGACAAAGGTAAGGCTTTTAGTGGAAACCCTTTCAATTTTAAATTGATTTCCCACGGGTCCTGCACGGAGGCGAGCGTTTGCGAATTATGGCGGACAAGGCGACTAGTGTGACGTCACAAATTCGTTGCGGGCGGAGCCAGTGTTCCTCATGGGCGCCGGCGGGGCATTCAGTCTCGTGGATAGCAGAGGTCATAATGTTTAGGCTCATCTGTATAAATTTTTCTCGATCAACAAACATTTGTTGAATCAATTGCTTTAACCTCTATAGCTGATAATACAAATTTTTATTGAAACCGAGTCACAAACTTTCTCAAAATCTATCACTCCCAGACTCACTGGTAATTCATATTCATTGATCCCGTTCAATAATTCCGACTACATTGTCGAAACGATCTTATCAAACGATTGCTGCTACAACAATGTCACGATACTGATGATTTAAAAGCAAATAAAATTTCAGTAGAGTAAAGAGATTTGCTTTAGTAAATATATTATGCTTATAACTGCAGCAGATGTACCGGGTGGTCAAAAAGTCAGTATAAATTTGAAAACTTAATAAACCACGGAATAATGTAGATAGAGAGGTAAAAATTGACACATATGCTTGGAATGACATGGGGTTTTATTAGAAAAAAAAAAAAAAAAGTTCGCAAAATGTCCGACAGATGGCGCTGGACAGCAAAACGTCAGTGACTGCGCATGACAATCGTGTATAAAAGGAGCTGTAATGAGAGAGAGAATCAGATGCGCCAGCAGTCGCAGCATGTTGACGTACTCGAAAAGGCGCTTTTAGTGAAGCTGTATTATCAGAATGGGGAATGTGCTAGTTCAGCGTTACGATCCTATCGCCATAGGATGGGGATTCGAACGGGTAAAGGTCCGTTGACAAATGCAGCTGTGGCGAGAATGACTTCGAAGTTCGAAGCCACGGGTTGTTTAGAAGGTAGACCCGTAGTGGCCGACCGAGCACAAGACGTAATGCTGCTGAGACAGTTCAGGAAGAAATGGAGACTGTAGCGGGTTCGTCTACGCACAGGGAAGTCAGCGCTCGTGCAGTCGCACATCGCACCGGCATTCCATACACTACTGTTTGGTTAGCACTTAGGCGTACTCTCCGATGCTATCCGTACAAAATCCATCGCCATCATGAACTTTTACCTGGCGATTTAGTGAAGCGGAGGTCATTTGCGGTGTGGGCGTTTCAAAAGATGGTGGAAGATAATTGGTTGAGTAACGTGTTGTGGACCGACGAAGCTCATTTCACGTTCCGAGGGTCTGTCAACGTCCACAACTGCAGAATATGGGCTACCGAAAACCCTAGAACTGTCGTGGAAACTCCATTGCACGACGAGAAAGTCACGGTATGTGTTGGGTTTACCACATCTACCGTTATCGGGCCTTTTTTCTTCGAGGAAATGCGTGATTCTGGTTTAGTAACTGCTACCGTGACGGGTGAGAGATACGCCGACATGTTACAGAATCGCATCATCCCCAGTCTGGCTGATAAACACCTGCTGGAACGTACGATGTTTATGCACGATGGCGCTCTACCCCATATTGCTAGACGCGTGAAAGATCTCTTGCGCGTGTCGTTTGGTGATGATCGTGTGCTCAGCCGCCACTTTCGTCATGCTTGTCCTCCCAGGTCCCCAGACCTCAGTCCGTGCGATTATTGGCTTTTGGGTTACCTGAAGTCGCAAGTGTATCGTGATCGACCGACATCTCTAGGGATGCTGAAAGACAACATCCGACGCCAATACCTCACCATAACTCCGGACATGCTTTACATTGCTGTTCACAACATTATTCCCCGACTACAGCTATTGTTGAGGAATGATGGTGGACATATTGAGCATTTCCTGTAAAGATCATCATCTTTGCTTTGCCTTACTTTGTTATGCTAATTATTGCTATTCTGGTCAGATGAAGCGCCATCTGTCGGACATTTTTTGAACTTTTGTATTTTTTTGGTTCTAATAAAACCCCATGTCATTCGAAGCATGTGTGGCAATTTGTACCTCTCTATCTACATTATTCCGTGATTTATTCAGTTTTCAAATTTATACTGACTGTTTGATCATCCGGTATTTGCGATAGGTATCTCGTCATTAATTGACATGCCTGTGGCAGCATGCTCTACCAATTTATTACAAAACGCAGCTCATAAAAGCGGGATTTTTCCCGGGCTCATAGCTCGGGTTCTACGGGTGACAGAAAGGTTGGGTCAAATGCTTCGGATAGCGCTTGGACTAGGAACCAATTGTAGAACCAATAGAAGGATCGTCTTACTGTAACTGTCCTACAGTACAGGGCCAAAGTACGAATATTACACACATTCTCCAGCCTAGGAAAATGGAGCAAACCGGTTGTTTCTTTTTGCACTAGATGCGGTCCGCGGTGTGCCTTGAGAGGCTTATGGAGCCACCATTTATTTCAGGAGTGGTTTCTGAGGAAACCTAAAAAATTGATTTTTCACCAATTTCTCGCCGTCAGCATCGGAAATCTAAATAACGAACCACAGCAACTGCTCAACGTATATCAAGTTATAACAGTGTATTATGTAGGCTTTTATGCGTTTCCAAAAATCTTTATATTGGTACTCAAAAATATGATTTATGGGTAACAAAACCGATACGCAGATTTCAAGACGGCTATACGCAGCATATAGCTGTGATTTTTACGATATATTCCTCAGATCCTGATTCCTAACAACCTTGAAAATTTTCTTGACATCTTTTTCGTTTCTGATATACGGAGGTTCAAAGCTTACTTATGTACGTAAAATATGCACGTATAATCCACTGTGAGGAAAACCGTAGTTTATAAAGTGACTCAGTACAGCTAAATATGTTATGAAGTGTCTCCTTTACCATCAGAACGATTCTCGTAACCCCATATAGTAGTACTGAAGCACATGTAAAATCTTTGTGTGCAAAAAATGTGGTCTGAGGTACAGAAATATTTTTGCGTTACTACATACGAAAGTGCTCTTGTTTAAAAGACTGATCGAAAATAAAGTACCAGCTGATACATTATACGTTCCTCAGCACCTTTACAAAAGTTCTTAAAGTTTTGTAATGCGAACATATTCACGCTTTTTATGCTGAGAGGGTAGGCGACAGTGGTAATGGGAAAGAGACGGAAAAGTAATAAATATCGGAGGTTATAGACAGTGGTTGTGGTATAGAAAGAGCGAAGGAGACAATGGCAGTGTGAAAGAAAGCGAGGGAGTGGCAGTGGAACATAGCTGATAGTTGCAGAACAGTTATAGGAGAAGGGTGAAGAAGACAGTGCGAATGGGGGAGTAATAAAGGGAAGGAGAAGTGGAAGTGGGTAAGAGCAGTGGTAATGAGAGCCAGTGTTTATGTCAATGACAACGAGAAAGAAAAAGGTAGTGACAGTGAGAATAAATAGCAGCAGTGAGAGGGAGGAAGAAGAAGACAGTGACAACGAGAGGAGAAAGTACGAGTAAGAGAGAACTAAAGTGACTGTGAGACAGGAGACAGTGACAGAGTAACACAAAGAGATAATGACAATGAGTTGGTCTGAATAAGGGAGTGAGAGTGATAATGTGCGAGTGGGTTGGTATGAGCAACTTATAGCGATGAACTACTGCGTGTCAATAAGTTAACAGTTAGGGGAGCTTTTGGACAAAGAAGCGAGCGCGAATATGTAAGCAAGCCAAACTTGGCGAAAATTTTTCAAGGTGCTGAGGAAGGGAGAATGAGGCAGCTGGAGCCCTACATTTGTCAGATTCTTTTAAACAGGAGCAATTCGCAGGTTTTATGCTCCAATGGGAACATTATTCCGCCGATAAAAATAATCTTTGTCTTTTAATTTGCCGCTCATTTGTCTGAACAGTGACATTATATAACCCCTGACTGTGACAAGTTAAATCGTGTGAAAATGTTATGAAAGCCAATTTTGTTGAACAATGTGGCTTGCAATCTATTTTGTAACCTCGACGAATAATAATATAATACGGTCCTGTACAAGTATAGATTTACGACTCGCGGTCGACTGGCTCGTCACACGTCGGAAGAGATGTAATTAACGACCTCTGTGCAAAAATTAATTGCGCAGCGTCCAGAGCCTGTGCGAAACTAAATTGGACCGGGCCGTGCGAAATAAACACAGGCGATGTGTATTTGCTGCAACAACAAAAGGACTAGCGATTGGCAATTAATGAAACAACCTAATTAAAAGTGAATCGTGGTCCATCGCTGAAACCTTCAACCTTTCCAGAGCAACTCAACCATCAGCTCCCGTATACAGGCAATACGAATCCGCGAAACGAGCTTGGGCTGGCCGAGTTACGTAAGCGCTACGGCGACCATCGCATCTCGCCGCGACAGTTTAATTGCCAGTTTCACTAACTGAGTTGCATTTATTTCTGGACTGCATGTGATAGTCTGTAAGCGTAGGAAACACTGTGATACATGTAACTATTTGAGAGGTAGTGGAAAGATCTCGGGTTACCAGGGCGCCAGTGGTAAAATATCACGGCGTTTCTGAAAGTTCCATACTCATCACCTTCTAGCGAAGACACATGACTTCGTGAAACTACACCGCATGAAAACATCTAAGAAGGGGACTTCGTCTACTCATCATCACCGAGTTCGTCCAAATTACCCAAAATTATGGTGTTTGCTGTACTTGACCGGAAATGAAAGTTGTTACGAAGTGAAATCAAGCGCCGGCTCGTTAGTCGGGAACGATGGGGAAGAGAACGCTATGAGAGGAGGTCAGCCAGTCGCACGCTGACCGGAACTCCCT
Organism: Schistocerca piceifrons; assembly: GCF_021461385.2. Classification (NCBI taxonomy): domain Eukaryota; kingdom Metazoa; phylum Arthropoda; class Insecta; order Orthoptera; family Acrididae; genus Schistocerca; species Schistocerca piceifrons. The sequence continues at coordinate 259,881,819 of NC_060140.1, read as the reverse complement.
CCAGGACGACAACGTGACAGCAGCGGCCCCAATGTGAAGAGGACATAAGCGCCGCGACCGACTGGTGACGGCCCAGTTCAATAGCAGCGTCAAGTCCAGTTACTTTTTTTTATGCGACTTTACTTCTGAGTTCATCAGTCGCTTAGAACTTAGAACTAATTAAACCTAACTAACCTAAGGACATCACACACATCCATGCCCGAGGCAGGATTCGAACCTGCGACCGTAGCGGTCGCTCGGCTCCAGACTGTAGCGCCTAGAACCGCACGGCCACTCCGGCCGGCATCTAGTTACCTAGCTTGTACTCTTTAAGCACAAACTTGGGATTGATGATTTCGCATGTCGCCATTTACTTGTGACACATCTGTGTAGTTCAAAAATAGCTCTAACAAGGGAACCTCCCCATCGTATTCCCCCTCAGATTTAGTTATAAGTTGGCACAGTGGATAGGCCTTGAAAAACTGAACACAGATTAATCGAGAAAACTGGAAGAAGTTGTGTCGAACTATGAAAAAAATAAGCAAAATATACAAACTGAGAAGGCCATGCGCAAGATAGGCAACATCAAGGTTCCCTTGTAAGCATGCGGGGCTTGACGTCTGAGGTCATCAGTCAACTTGACTTAGAACTACTTAAACTTCATTAACCTAAGGACATCACACACATCCATGCCCGAGGCAGGATTCGAACCTGCGACCATAGCAGCAGCGCGGTTCTGGACTGAAACGCCTAGAACCGCTCTGCCACAGCGGACGGCATCTGTGTATCTGCCAAAGTATTGTTATTTTCTTTTTATAATAGAACTCCTTAATTCGACTTATTGATTGTTTGTCTAGCCAACCGAGTCGGCAGGCTTCCTAGGCTTCCTAGACACCGCGAAAATGGCAGAAGCGGTAGCTCCAGTGGCCAAGAGTTTGTAAGCGTAATTTACAGGCAGCGGTTTGCGCATCGGAAAGAGGGCAGAACGGTAATTCGAGGGTCGTGGGATCGAGTCCCTGTGGAAACCTTTTTTTTTTATTTTAAACTTTTGCGTTACTTACACTGCAAAGAACTGTAATAATGCCCGTTGTGCTGTAATTCTTAATATTTTCATAAAAGGCAGAATCTGTACATTGAGCATGCAGTAAAGGAAACTAAAGAAAAACTCTGAGAAGGAATTAAAGCCCAGGGAGGAAATTAATTCTGTTAAAGACAGCAAAGGACTTGGAAGAGCAGTCGCACGAGTTGGGCATTCTTTTGAAAGATGGATATAAGATTAATATTAACAAAAGCTAAACAAGGATAATGGAATGTTGTCGAATTAAATCTGGTGTGCTGAGGGGAATTAGATTAGTAAAAGAGATCCTTAAAGTAGTAAATGGGGTTTTTCTCTTTGCGCATCAATATAACTGATGATCGCGGACGTAGAGAGGATATAAAATGTATACTGGCAATAGCTAGAAAAGCGTTTCTGAAGAAGATAAATTTTTGTTAACATCGAATTAAGATTTAAGTGTTAGGAAGATTTTTCTGAACGTATTCGTACGGAGCCCAGCCATGCATGAATGTGAAATATGGGTGATAAACAGTTTGGACAAGATCAGAATATAGAATTTTGAAATCTGGTGCTACAGAAAAATGCCGAACTATGTAAATAGAATGAAATTTTCACTCTGCAGCAGACTGTGCGCTGATATGAAACTTCGTGGCAGGTTAGAATTGTGTGCTGGACCGAAACTCGAACCCGGGACCTCCGCCTTTCGCTGGCAAGTCCTCTACCAACCTTTCTTCCAGAAGTGCTAGTTCTGCAACGTTCGCAGGAGAGCTTCTGTGAAATTTGGAAGGTAGGAGACGAGGTACTAGCAGAACTGAAGCTATGAGGCCCAGTCCTGAGTCGTGCGTGGGTAGCTCAGTTGGTAGAGTACGTGCCCGCCGAAGGTGGAGGACCGGAGTTCGATTCTCGGCCGGCGCACAGTTTTGACCTGCTAGGAAGTTTTATATCACTTGGCAAATGAGGCGGTATTGAACAGAATTGGCGAGAAAAGATATTTGTGGTTCAAATGGCTCTGAGCACTATGGGACTTAACATCTGAGGTCATCAGTCCCCTAGAACTTAAACTACTTAAACCTAACTAACCTAAGGACATCACACACATCCATGCCCGAGGCAGGATTCGAACCTGCAATCGTAGCAGTCCAGACAGAAGCGCAAAAGATGTTTGTGGCACAACCTAACTAAAAGAAGGGCTCGATTGATACGACACATTCTGAGACATTAAGGGATCACCAGTTTACTATTGGAGGGAAGTGCAGGGAGTTAAAATCATAGAGGGAGGCCAACAAATGAAAATTGTGTCCGCCTATGCGGGTCCAATGACGCTGCAGTCAGTTCCAGTACAGCACTCGTGGCTGCCGCATCGCGGTTGCAAAGTGGGGCCGAGGCAATTTCAGATAAGTTTTATAGTCTGACCGTAATTTATGGATTTGTAGTTTTAGCTTGACGATGTCCACTATGGACAAACGGTAGTTACTGTTATTCTGAAGAAGGTTGGGTTATCCCGACTATAACCTAGGTAAATTCTAAGTAAACGGTGCAACTGAGGCTGTTGATAATTAAAATTAAAATTTATTATATAGTATTTCCTGAGTGACTATTTTCTACTTGCTGTTGAATGAGATCGCTGTACTAAGTTTGTTCTGTTGAGATTTAAAAATTTACATTTTCCTTGTCTTCACAGTATCAAGGTTTATCTGTCACTACCTATGAGAGTAGTCGGTGCTTCTTTGTACACATATCTATCAAAGACATTGTAATTTTAGGTCCGTCGTTGCGGTGATTCACCCTCACTAAATTATAAAAGTAACATACGTATAGGCGAAGAGATAGCGCTCGGGCCTGGCGGCAAATCATGAGTAACTTTTAATCAGATTCAAGATTCATTTTAAAGAAAGGGAGCCGCTACTACCTCATGATAACTTCTTGACAAGGTCTCCCTGCAAATCAAAGCTACTCACTTATTTTAAAAAACAATTTCATGAGAAATCCAATTTAGTTCGTACATTTTCCGCGAGAAGTGTCACATCTGCGACGCATCGAATGTAGTTGCAACATTATCCGCTAGAGACGTTACAGTAATTCTTGTTTATCTTTGCCAGCTATCCTTGCGTACGGACTGGTACTGAAGTTCGGACCACGGTGTGTGACAAAGACAGCAAATTGTTGAACAGATGAATAACGCTGGGCTACGTACCTTGTCCTTGGGCGGCGTGACGTGATAGAGTCCCCGCTGCGGCCACATGGCTCTGCGCCATCACGGCCACGCAAGGGCGCAGCGCTGGTCTCCGCTGCCACGGCGCGCTAACCTCGCAGTAACCGCCGAGACGGGCACTTTGTTTAACACCGAGATCACTTAGTTCACTCCCTGGTCCAGGCGCTAGAAGAGGAAGCGGAGCATTAGCCCAGGTCTAACTAATGTTCCTCCGTGGCAGCTGAGAGGCTGATCTGCAACGAGGAGGGCTGTAGCCTAGCAACGGCACACGCAATCGCGAACAATGGATATTAATATATGATTGCTGAGACACGTCGCTCTGACAATGAACAGCGGCGATCCAACACCGAAGAGGTTGTACACGACGAATTAAAAATGTTGACCGGTTCGTACAACTCAACGCGAAGCGCGCTAGTTCGTGTCACAGGAACGTGAACCATATAGGGGAATCGGGATGGAAGCAGTGTGGTGAATTAACGACCGTTGGTTTGGTACACCAATCAGCCCATGAAGCTTTAAACCTGATTGGTCTCTGGCTGACACAACAGTGTGGTTGTTGTGATCTTCAGTCCAAAGACTGATTTGATGCAGCTCTCCATGCTACTCTATCCTGTGCAAGCCTCTTCGTCTCCACATAACTATTTCAACATACATCCTGAATCTGCTTATTATTTTCATTTCCTGGTCTGTCTCTCTCTACGATTTTTACATGCTCACGCTTCCCTCCAGTACTAAATTGGAGATCCCTTGAAGTCTTAGATGTGTCAATCCCTCCATTTTGTCACATCATTAGTTATGTGATCTTCCCATCTAATATTCAGTAGTCCTCTATATCACCACATTTCAAAAGCTTCTATTTTATTCTTGTCTAACACTGTTTATCGTCCATGTTCTACTTCCATTCATGGCTACACTACACACAAATACCTTCAGAAAAGATTTTTTGACCCTCAAATCTGTATTTGATGTTAACAAATTTCTCTTCTTGTCTCTTTTCTTGTCATTGCCAGTATGCATTTTATATCCTCTCTACTTCGACCATCATCAGCTATTTTGTTGCCTCAATAGCAAAACTTCGTACAGAATATATATTTATGTGAAGATGGTATCTGTTCTTCCGGACATGTGATCATGCAGCTCGTTAGAATTAAATTACAATGAAATGAATACCCATAGCTGCATACAGGCGTTGATATAAGTCAACGGGGTCAATTGAAAATGTGTGCTCCGACCGGGACTCAAACCCGGTATCTCTTGCTCTGCTTACATGACGGTCGCTCTAATTTTTTTTTAAATCTCATTTTGGTCTTTATTGGTCTATGAATTCGTTCGTGACGGACGTCCGATGACAGCCGTTCAGGTTCTTTGTTGATCCGTTCACTCAGTTTTTTATTACAGAGGGTAGCTAACCCTCTGATCAAGCACGCTGAGCTACCGTGCCGGCGCACAGAGTATAGTGCGACTGTAGGGACTTATCTCTGGCACGCCTCCCGTGAGACCCACATTCGCAACTTATTGCGAATGTAATAAGTTGCGAATGTGGGTCTGACGGGAGGCGTACCAGAGATAAGTCCCTGCACTCGCACTATACTCTGTCCCCTCGGTAGCTTAGATGGATAGAGTGTCTGCCAAGTCGCGATCAGGGTACAGCTTTTCAACTGTCCCGTTGACTTATATCAACGCCTGTATGCAGCTAAGGGTATTCATTTCATTGTAATTTCACAATATATATTACCTGCTGCTAACAAACTGAACCTGCACGCTCGTTGCCTAATGCAGGTTGTATAACATAAACTGTAACTGTACGAATATGAAAAGATGCATACAACCATCATTCGGTTTTGAGTAAATATGATACAGTTAGAATAATTCATACTAAGAATACGCCTCTTAACTCCTTCAAACCAAGTATCAGCGTTATATAATTTTTAGTGCATGTGCTACGTTATGTAGGAATTACGGCCTTATACGTGTTCAGTAAGCAGTTCAGACGAGAAAAGAATATAAGATTTTGAAATGAAGTTCTGTGGAATAACGCTAAAGATTGAATGGATGAATCGCGTAAACAATGAAGAAGTACTGAATCGATATGGAAAGGAAAGTGACTTATGGCACAAACAAACATACAAACACTGACCGATCAGTCTTGGAAGGCCCAACGGTATCGACCGGCCGCCGTGTCATCCTCAGCCCTTAGGCGTCGCCGGATGCGGATACGAAGGGGTTTTTGGTCAGCACACTGATCTCCCGGAATTTATGGCACAACGTGACTAAAAAAGGAAATCACACGATAGGACTTATTCTAAGACATGGCAGAATTGTGTAATTGGTGTTAGAGCGAAGCGTGAGAGTAAAAGTGTGTTGAGGGTCGCCAGAGCATCTGTATTGTAAGCAGATTGAAATGGATATAGCTTGCAGTAATTATTCGGAGATGAAGAGGCTTGCGGCGCTGCCTTGAAGCACTGCAGTCAACCCTCCTGACGTAACAGTGAACGCACCCGTTTCTCGTAGCCGTCGTTACAAACGGACGAAAACGGAATGTGACGCCATGATTACAACAGGAACTGACGACTACGACCTCTTGTCATTTGTGTGCGTAACATGAAGTGGGGAAACGTGACAGTGATCCGAATTTAGAACTCATCTAACATCCAAATGGTTTGATACAGTGGAGGACATTCAAGCGGAATCACAGAGCACACAGAATACCCTTACAAAGAACTTACAGGATGCATTTCAAAAATTGCGGAAACGTTGGGATTCGTGTATGCGTTCCCAAGAGGCCTACTTTGAAAGTTAAGTGTAGAATAATATCTAGTACATAAGAAGTATTAACTTTGATTGTTAAACTTCGTGAACGTTTGGAACTTCCTCTATTTGCCCCTTTTCGTACGGCGCCTGTCAATTCTGGAGTACGGAGCCGCGAGGAAAGAGGGAAGTGCATTGCCTGACATAGGCTAAGCCAGGGGTGTCCACCTTTTAGCTTATCTAGACCAGGCTTGTAAAAGAAAAGTATTTTCGGACCAGGCGTAATATACAAACAGAAACTATAACCATTGCTAATATTCTTTATTCTAAAAACAGCAAGACTGAATTAATATTAATATATATATATATATATATATAATATATATATATATAATATATATATGAGATTTTATTAATAATGTTATATGTAACTACAAATCAAAGAATTGATGTTATAGCTAACTTCGAGTATGGGGAATTGATATATCAATTTCAGGCTTCATCGAAGTGGTTGCAGTTCTCAGGGCGTTCATCAGAGATTTTGGTTCTATTTTTACTCTTTGTGTGCTTTACTCATGAAAATAACTGCTCGTAAACTACGTGCTTCCAAACAAAAATGACACATATAATGCATAAGGGAGCAGCAAGGGATATCTGTCTCTAGGCGGGTATGATTTGTGAAAATCCAACAAAGAGAACTGATCAAATTTTTCTTTTAGTTGGATGTGAGACTGCAACACTACACGTGTCATCTGAAAATCTTCTGGCAGCGTATCTATGTTATTTGTAGAAAGTATAGCATAGATATAAAAATTTCGATTACTGAAATCGATTTTCAGATTCTTGCATTAAATAGAAAAGTATGGCAGCCCTTTTTTAGGATTATGTTTATCGTAACGTAAGATAAACGGAATTCAGTGTTTTTTTTGCGTTTTTGTGATAGAGGCTCACTACTTGGGAAACATTGATACTTGCTTTGGCCAGCATGCAGCTCGCGGACCACGGATTAGACACCCCTGGGCTAAGCTGTGTCGCGGAATGAACTCACCTGCATGGAAGTGTCGGACTTTGAATATAGCAGGGCAGACCTTGATGAGGAATCCCCGGAGAGCTCATAATGCCGTATCAGCGGCGGTTTACGAGCTTCCGTGTTCCGGCGCACCCCGCGGCCAGGCTTTCCGTAAACTTGCCCCTAAAGTTGCTCCGCTGTTGGCGCAAACGGCTCAGAACTTTCCAGAGTTTACATTATCGGGGAAGAAGTGTTCCCAATTTCCCAAATTATCCGCCGGCAGTTACCTGTTACGTTGATCCGGAGTGTTTTACAGTCTAATCATTACTTTAAACAAGATAGCTGTAATAAAAATTTCTGCCGTCCCCGGGATGACGCCACTTTGTTTAAAAGTAAGTGCCTTTACGTCGTTAAAAAGTAAACGAATTTTCAAACTATTTTATTGACTAACGAAAGGATGTTGGTAGTATTTCATTCGTATACTAATCCACTATCTAATCAAGAATCACAACGCATTTTCACTTCCACAGAACATGCTGTTTTTCAATCCAAGAACAGATTACACAAAATTTAAACTGAAAAAGGGATTTCATTGTATAGTTTACAGCGTGCTCCAAGAAAAGCTCACATATTGTGTTATCAGTTATGTTGCTGGTAACTGGTTTTCATTCTGTCTAGTTGAATGTATCACAGTGTCGCCTTAAGAAATCCAAATATATACTCATCGAAACAGTAAGTTTAGAATGAGGGATACCACAGAGGTCGCTATTCGGTCGCTGTTGATACATGGAAACGATCTGCTATGAAATATCCAAAAAGCAAAAGCAGCTCTTTTTCCTGACTACGCAGGTCTTATAATGAATGCTAATGGAAAACTTAAGATATAAATAAAGTTATCTTAAAAATTAATAACTAGTTGCCTACAAATGAACTGTCACTGGCTGTAGATAAAAACAGTACTTGCAATGCAGCGTTACACAAGACCTGATCACACTATTAATAATAATCCATGATGATAAATCCAGAAGTGAAACAGAATACTTTAGATTCTTAGGTATTTATATAAGAAGCTGAAGTGAAGCCACATGTTACAGATCTTCTGGAATGTTTAAGCTCTGCGACGTTTGCAGATTTATGAGAGGAAAATACTAAACTGTTGACTCACTTTTCCCATTTTCATGAACTAATGTCTTATAGCATCATATCCCGCAGAAAACAGACTTTGAAGAAAAAAGTATTTGTTGCACACGACGGCGAAATAAGAATAATATTTCGTATCCACTCTAGAATCACTACAAAAGAGTCAGGTATTCCACTCCCTTACGAAGTCTGTCGTCAACAGTCAATCACAGCTTCAAAACAAAAGTAACATTCATAAATGTAATACTAGAAAGAGAAATGACCGTCATTCAGCCTTAGTATGGTACATAAAGTAGTGACGTATTCATTCATAGAAGTCTTTGACCACCTGCCCATTTATATAAAGAATTTATTAGATGATAAAATTACCTTCAAACACAAACTCAACTCCCGCTCCGTACAATACTTTCTGAATGCGTAATGATGTGTGTGTGTGTGTGTGTGTGTGTGTGTGTGTGTGTGTACATTTCTCACTGAGAAAGTATACTGTAATTCTACGTTCTTCCACATCATAACAACTGCTCACAGCTGTCAGCCAGGGAGGATACAAATAATTAACTAGATTACAAATGACCAATATTCGCTGTTCATTTACTTTGTTGTGGAAACGACTTGTCCACTGCACCCCAGAAAAATACAGTATGTTGATGAGCGAGGCATAACGAGACCACCACGTCCCTAATGTGGAAACCTGAATTGTAGGAATGACTAACAGATCTCCTCTAGATGAAAAGTTGAAAATCGCTTCACCAATTCAACCTGTAGCAGTTTGTAAAGTGAACGCTTGTCTATACGGTTTTCTTTGACCAACATATTCTGTGAGCCACACGTGTTTGTTATCTATACACAGTTAATGGAATGTGTATTGCTTGTTCAAATATTTTATAATTATAAATCTTGAGAATTATAACTCTAAAAAGATTCTCTGATAACGGTGCGAAAACGCGACACGCTATCATGCCATCACCGATATATTGTTTGTTTAAAAAATTTGATTCACTGCCGGCCGCTGTGGCCAAGCGGTTCTAGAAGATTCAGTCCGGAACCGCACTGCCGCTACGGTTGCAGTGTAAGTAGGCTGTTCAGGTTTTTATATTGGTAACGCCATGTAGCGCTCTGTATGAAAATCACTGGCTGTGCTGTGTGCAGTCTGTGGCTGGTTTGCATTGTTGTTGGCTATTGTAGTGTTGGGCAGCTGGATGTGAACAGCGTGTAGCGTTGTGTAGTTGGAGGTGAGCCGCCAGCAGTGGTGGATGTGGGGAGAGAGATGGCGGAGTTTTGAAATTTGTAAGACTGGATGTCATGAACTGCTATATATATTATGACTATTAAGGTAAATACATTGTTTGTTCTCTATCAAAATCATTTGCTAACTATGCCTATCAGTAGTTAAAGCCTTCCGTAGTTTGAATCTTTTATTTAGCTGGCAGTAGTGGCGCTCGCTGTATTGCAGTAGTTCGAGTAACCAAGATTTTTGTGAGGTAAGCGATTTGTGAAACGCATAGGTTAATGTTAGTCAGGGCCATTTTTTTGTAGGGATTTTTGAAAGTCAGATTGCGTTGCGCTAAAAATATTCTGTGTCAGTTTAAGCACAGTCTTGTATAATTGTTCAAAGGGGACATTTCATATGGCGACCCTGCCAGGATACCTCACTGGAATCTTCTGATTTTTTTCTTGTAGTTTGTGTAATTAGTGTAGTTTTTGTTTATTGCTAGCACATAACTGTAGAGAGAATCTTCTTTGTAGTTGCAGTCTTTCATTGTTGTACAGTAAAACAGGTGTGGCATGCATGTAAATTTGCACCAAGTATTTTGCAGCTTGCAATTAACTAGATATTATTTTCAGCGCTATGTTAATGTGTTCTTTTATTTTCTGTGTTATCGTGTGAAATATTGTGACAATAATGGCGTGTGAAAAACGTAACACTAGGCTCCAAAGTAAACAGAGAAATAATAGTGAAGACGAGCGTAGCTTACCAGCACCACTGTGTAATGAATTAACAGACATTCAAAGCAGTAATTTGGTAACTGTGCATAGGGAAATGGAGCGGGCCTCAAATAATGGTGTAGACAGTGAAACAGGTAGTGAACAGGGAAGCGTTATCGATCGATCGGCAACACCTCGCCTCAGGAATCAGGAATGACAGAACACAATATTGCAAATACTGTAGACTCAGGTTTTGGGTTCTCACCGTTTTCTCAAATGAGTCAAGACACATTTTCCACTTGTCAAAATGTGAATGTTTCCAGTGCAAATTCACTGCCGAAAAGCACTGAGGAACATGTTTCAGACACCAATGCATTGTTATTACAATTAATGCAACAAATGGGACAAAAGCTTCAAAAGTTAGACACAATGGAACAAAATCAGAGACAAACACAGCAACAGTTAGACGCAATGGAATAAAATCTTCACACCACGCTTGAACAAACACATGAAGATTTAACTACTGAGTTACATAAAATCGAATCGAAATGTCAAAAAGTCTGTAACGACGTGAAAACACAAATTTGTGACCATTTTCAACCTATTTTTTCGCGGCATGAAAATGCATTACAGAATCACGAAGCAGCCATAAAAGAACTGCAAATTATTGTTCGTGAAAATCATGAGACCTTGCAAGCTAAAATTGACTCAGTTGCATCTACCGATTCGGTTACACAACTTGCTAAGACTCAGGAAAACTTAAAGGACACAGTAGAAAGACACATGGAGGAAATTAGTTCATTATCAGAGAAAGTAGTTGAACTTTCGGATCAGCTAAATAATTTATCTACACAGACACAGACACATGACACAGAAGAGTGCGAACAAATTAGGAAATTCAAACAAAATCAGAATCAAATTAATACGCAACACCGAAGAGAAATCCGGGAAGTACAAGATCAGCTGACACAAGTAATACAAAAATTACATATTTCAGAGGACACTCGTGCTCCAACACGGGAAGAGGGACTTAGAAACACGGAACAACCACAAAATAAAAACACAGGACACTTCAGAAATTATGAAAGAAATTGGCAAGGCACACCGAATTTTGAGATGGAACCGCCGAAACGACGTAACAGTGACCGACATGTGACTCGCCGACATGATGATTTTGACTATAAGCTGTTCATTACTACACGTAAATTCAAAACATTTAAGAATTCTGGCAATGACATTCATCCACAAGCATGGCTCCATCAATTCTCTCATTGTTTTCCTCCCAACTGGTCATTAGAGCACAGATTAGAATTTATGTGTGGCTACTTAGAGAATGAACCAGCTGTAAGAATGCGATCAGTCATTCACGATTGCCACAGTGAAGGAGAATTTTATCATGCCTTCCTCTCAGCATATTGGTCTCAAGCTACACAAGACCGAGTAAAACATAGCATCATAATGATGAAACATTTCGAACAATCTGAATTTTCCAGTATTTTGAAATATTTCGAAGACATGTTGCACAAGAATCAGTACCTGTCTAACCCATACAGCCCCTCAGAACTCGTCCGCATTTGCTTAATCAAATTACCTGAACATTTACGACATATTGTTTTGGCAGGACGTTGCAAAGACGACACTGAAGCTTTTCAGGGACTCTTACAAGAATTAGAAATTGACACTGACAATCACGGGACGCGAAAACAGGAGCACAACAACTACAGGTCACATCCGTCGCAATTCCGCGATGAAAGAAATAATAACTGGACACGACAAGGCTATTCTCACAACACAAATCGTGACCAAAACAGACACCACCCGTATGACAACCGTTGGCAGAGTAGTAATAATTACAGGGAAAGACCACCTCTCCGCAGTAGTGACTATCACAGAGACAATCAGAGGAACAGACAATTTTGGAACCAAAATAATTATCATCAAAGAAGACAGAATAACTTTAGACGCAACGGACCAGCGTGCAGTTACGATTCAGGGAGAAGTTCTCCACCACGTGACCGACAAGAAAGAAACTATGTAATCTATCGACATGACGACAGACGATATGATCGTAACGGCAGACCTGAATTGCATCAGAACTGGCAGGATTCCAACAGAGCAGGGCACTCTCGACAAGGTGAATTTGTAGAAGTTAGGTCTCCTAATCCCAATAACGACGCGCGCCAACAAAGGAACAGACAATGACTCGCACCGCAGGCAGCCGCGTGCGCTGGCTGGCTCAGAGGAAAATAACATAGACGTGAACCTTAAGAAAAATTTTAGCATTCCTCACCAACGTATACCGCATGATAGTTCCGTTCAAGTTGAACCTCTGCGTACTAGGAAGAGTAAAGGTTTACACCACATTTCACATGTAAAACCGTTTATTGAAAGATAATCTGCTTTTTAACTTTATCTTTGCCATAAAACTTTTCACTTCACATTTCTAGTATGCTTTGTCAGACTTAAGAAACTGTTAACATGCAACAATGTTTGAAGTTAAATATCCAATCAAGAACCAAGAGAACTTATTTAAACAGAAATTACGAATGCATTGTTATAGTGAACAGACAACACAGTGTTGTATTTGTACATTCTTGCTTATTAGTTGCACGATTACGTAACGACTATCAGGCTTACATACTTAGGACATATACTGGTACTGCTAATGAGATATGAATGCAACATTTTGGTTTACTTGAAAAGATACTCTTTATTTGAAGTACATTCGGTGAGATTAAAGATGACGTAGCATTTGGTTTCTTTGATAGCTTCACGATTATATCACGACGCTATTAATATGTGACACAATTTACATTGTTGCTTTTGCGGTGTTTCTGTTTTATATCTGCACAGTTTTTCTGAATTATTCTGGGAGGTAAAACATGTTTTAGTAGTAACTTTTGTGGTATAGCTACAATGAGACAGCCTTTTTCGTAGCACAACAATACATTACATTATAGTACTTTCTTCATCACAGCAATAAGCATAATAACTACGATATCTATACGCAGAGCATCTCACTTTTGTTTATGATGAGGTGAGTACATTGACTTCAGCAGAACTTTGCTTACAGAGGACGATAACTACGACACTTGAACAGAATTATCTTACAGGAAGACGCACATTTAGCGCTACAGTACACGTATTTGAGTGATTAATTTTGTACTTAAAAATTTATTTTTAAAGACTTTTGAATTACAAAGAAAGTTTTCCATGATACATTTCATTCCGTTGCTGTAATCTGTAACACCTGAGGGTATAATTACATTAATCCTCAGGGGGGTACATGCTTACTTTGTGTACCATGTGTTTGGCAAGCACAAGGAGCCCTAGCTAATAAGGTATTTGCTTATACAACTTTACACATCGGTACCATATTTCTCTACCACACGAATTACACAGCTATCTGATCATTTAACTGAGAGATAAACATTTTTTTTTACTACATCAGTGACACATGTTTACGCAATTACACAGTTGGGTAACTTCACACTTATGAAATTGTATTTTGTCTGTACTTTGTGAACTGTTCATATTTTTTTGGAACCATTGTGATACTATGAGAGCTTTGAATGATGTATTTGGTAAGGGAGCATGATTTTTTAAGTACGTTTGAGGTAGATGACACTTTTGACATGAGCAGAGAATTTTTATTTAGGTTTTTAAATTATTGGAGGAAGATACGACGATTTTGAGAGTCGACTGAGGTGTTATGATGTTATTATTACGATGACTGTGTATTATGCTGTTGCGGTATGTTTATGATCAATAAGCTGATGCTATATGAGTTATTTGAGTATGCTACATATCTGTTATGATGAAATATTGAAGAAGTGTCGACGAATAAGGTAAGGAATAATGAATAGTGGTTAGGGACTCTGGTTTGTGAAAAAGGTTGCTGGAAACCAAGAATCGTACTTTAAGAGTTATGAAATGTATGTAAATGCGTGAATGTATTACAATGCCGACGAAAATTTTTTGGACACTGTTATAGGATTTTGTTTCTATAGATTTGCAACGCAAATTCTCGAACTGTGAAATTGTTATATGAGACTGTCACAGTAGTGCAAACTGGTGTCGTAAATATTTCGGTAAGAAAGCCAAGTGACCCTGACGTAATGCGTCTTGAGCGGCCAGCTGCGTCAGACGCCTGGAGAAAAAGGCCATTAGTGTGTGCTTTTTCAGAGGTACAGGTAGAAGAAAAAAAAAGGAGGCCATTATCCTCGCTATTGACATTTCTTTGTAGAAAGCATCGCAAATACGACACGCTCAAACTTGAAAACATATGATTATACTGTGGAGCTTTTAATTTATGGTATTTACTAAAATGCCTGATGAAATGATGAGAAACATTTTACATCTATTATCTTTCTAGTTGAGAGTTTGCTCATTTTGTTTAATATCAAGTTTCTAGCTGCAGCAGCATTGGTTAAAATAAAATTTTATAGATGTACTAATATAAATATTTTATGCCTACAGAGCCAGTAAAAAATAACCTTATGATGCATGTACTCCAAAAAATGAGGGAGCACAAAAAGACATTTCCACTTCACAGGAATTGCATACATAATTTTTGTCAGTGACTTGGTAACTTGTCTGCTAGAGCAAGTTACAGTGATGCATCACTCTAGTGTTAAGATGTGACATAGGTATTAGACATGGCCATCTTTACTATAATATTTTTTCTGTTTGAGCTATGTCATGTTTAGATATAAGTTATTGCATTTGCTGCTGCTGTTTGCCAGGCATAGTGCTACTGAATTTGACTTTGTATTACGCTGTTAAGCCAGTTTTACTACGGATTTATTTTTCTTGTTTGCTGCACAGTGCCTAATATTAGTTGTAATATTGCAATTGCTTTGCCAATTTGAATTTTTTGTCATTGATGTTTGTGTTAATTGTTTTGTGCTGCTGCATTGCCTCATCCCTTAGATTAGCATCTGAGCTCAGTAGATTTAAGTTAGCTTAAGAGGGGATAGACTATATAAGAGAATGAGTTATGATGAATTGGGAGAAATGCATTGAGAAGCTATAAGAAAATAGTTTGGCCAAAAGAGTAGTGTACAGTGGAGAAAAACTATTTTTGAAAGAGGATATGAACAAAAAAGTAGGGTTTAGTGACAACAGGTTTAGGTAGGATTTTCTTGGAAATAAATGATGAGGTAAGATAATGGAAAATAAATAATGAGGTAAGAAATATGTGAACATATAAATACAGAAAGCATGCTTGGATAGGATTTTTTTTGGTGGAAACAAATGTTCAAATAAGACGAAAGATCTACTGAATGAAGTTTTGGGTTGGACTGCAGTACCAAATGTCACACTGAAAACAAACTCTGTCCTGTATTTTTGTGTTATTACACTATGTGAATTTGTGTTTTTCCTGTCTTTATGTGTTTAGCTAATAAGAGTTATCTTGTAGAATTTTTCTGATAATATGTTATTTTCTTTGTAAAGATGTTTAGACATTATTTATTCTGTTCTGTTTTAATGCTCATGTGTGAAGTTGATGTTTCAAAAGTTATTCTGATCTTTCATGTATGTACTTATGTCATAATTCCTGTAACACTGATGTACATGTTTATTTCTACTCTTTTGTAAAGCCTGTTTTACTAAAAATGTTATCTGTATTGTTATGTTCTTTAATGATGTATTTTGTACCTTTGTAATTGTATTCTCATGTTATAAAATTGTAATTGACACCAGTTCATCAAATTAAGTAACTTGTAAGTTACATTTCACTGCACACGTTTTTGTTGTTCATAGTATATGGACAATATGTGAGAAGCAGGGACTGTTAGTGTTTGCACGTGTGTTAATAATTCAGCAAGGGACTGGATAACAGCATTGCTGGTTCTAAGGACAATTTCAAAAACTTTGTGAGTGCACAAGTGGTGGTTTATGGACTTGCTATATTGTCCGCAAGACTCTTCGATGGTGATTGTGCACCTGCACAGTTGCAACAGATGGCTGCTGGCCGTCTCTACAAGGACTACAGTGGGTCTGCATCTTTGATGGCTCACCATTACCATTATTTCTACCAGGACTGCAGTGGGTCTGCACCTCTGGTGGCCCACCAATACCGTAATCTCTACCAGGACTACAGTGGGTCTACTCTGTGATGACCTACGTACCGATATTCTTCAAAACTTCGACTGACTCTGCGGTGGGTTTGCTCTGTTGTGGCCCATTACCTGTCTGCATGTCAAGAGTCAGCACTGTCTTTTCGTTGGAAGGACAACACTACTGCTTCAAGACTGCATGGAAATCCACTAGTTCCGTGTGCATTTTCTTGTACTGCTCAGATTTTGAGAAAAACACTGCTATTTTACTGTGATGGACGATCAGGACTGTCTTTATGGACTGTGAGAAAATTTTAGCTTTTTACCAACATTGTATCAGTAAGTGTGTGCCTTTGATTTCTTTGTTATTGTAATTATGAAAATTTTTATCAATCATTATTGGCCACTGCCCAAAACAATTTGTAAGATTTTTTGTGGGGAGCATGGGGGCTATGTAAGTAGGCTGTTCAGGTTTTTATATTGGTAACGCCACGTAGCGCTATGTATGAAAATCACTGGCTATGCTGTGTGCAGTCTGTGGCTGGTTTGCATTGTTGTTGGCTATTGTAGTGTTGGGCAGCTAGATGTGAACAGCGCGTAGCGTTGTGCAGTTGGAGGTGAGCCGCCAGCAGTGGTGGATGTGGGGAGAGAGATGGCGGAGTTTTGAAATTTGTAAGACTGGATGTCATGAACTGCTATATATATTATGACTATTAAGGTAAATACATTGTTTGTTTTCTATCAAAATCTTTCATTTGCTAACTATGCCTATCAGTAGTTAAAGCCTTCCGTAGTTTGAATCTTTTATTTAGCTGGCAGTAGTGGCGCTCGATGTATTGCAGTAGTTCGAGTAACCAAGATTTTTGTGAGGTAAGCGATTTGTGAAATGCATAGGTTAATGTTAGTCAGGGCCATTTTTTGTAGGGATTTTTGAAAGTCAGATTGCGTTGCGCTAAAAATATTGTGTGTCAGTTTAAGCACAGTCTTGTATAATTGTTCAAAGGGGACGTTTCAGCAGGTTCGAATCCTGTCTCGTGCATGGATGCGTGTGATGTCCTTAGGTTTGTTAGGCTTAAGTAGTTCTAAGTGTAGGGGACTGATGACCTCAGATGTTAAGTCCCATGGTGCTTAGAGCCATTTGAACCATTGCTTCACTGCACTGTCCCTTTTTGTTTTGATTTATCCGCTGTAAGTGGAACCACACGACATTTAGGAAATAAAATTTGGTAACTTTTATTGTATAATTTGTGGAGTAACTATTTACTTTCTGCTACGATTGGTAGGAGTAGGTATGTCTTAAAATAAAAATTTAAAAAAATGTTTTGAAAAAAGAATCTCGAATGCTCTGTGAAATTGTATGTCTTAAAATAAGAAACAGACTGGAGAATATTTGAGACGTTTTTAATTTTTGCTCGAATTCTCAGACAGAAAATGAAATGCAGACTGAGAAAGCGCTTTCACTTTCCCGGTATTTAAATATTCTCTATAGAAAAATTTCCGTATATATGATGTGAAGGCCACACACAGCAGAGTGCGCGGCCTACATAATCAACCAGACTATATCCTCTAATTGTCTGTTAAATTCGAAGGTTCTAAGTTAAACTCTGAACTTCAATTTCTGAATCAGCAACTCATTGGGTGTACATGATTTCGAGCATCATTCGAGGGCCCCATCAAATATTTCTCTAATCTATTTTACTTCTTACTTCCAATTCCACCCACCATTTGACCGTTTTTTTTCATTTTTTTATTTTCAAGTTTTTTCATAAAGCATGAACTTTTTGATACCTCAGTTTTCCTTCCTATTTTCTTCCGTTCGTAAAATATCCTCAATTTAGTGCTTGATTCGAAGGAAACCTTTTAGACTGTTGAATATCACACCATCATAACCATTTACGCTCAACATAAACAGGCCTTGAAAATATGAACTTTTTGACAGTCCATTGCCGGCCGCGGTGGACGAGCCTTTCTAGGCACTTCAGTCCGGAACCACGCGGTTGCTACAGTCGCAGGTTCGAAACCTGCCTCGGGCATGGATGTGTGTGAAGTCCTTAGGTTAGTTAGGTGTAAGTAGTTCTAAGTTCTAGGGTACTGATGATCTCAGATATTAAGTCCCATAGTGTTCAGATCCAAATGATCCATTTTATGCTGTAAAATTTTTTTAAATTACGAGGCGCGTTTGTTACGGAATTCAACACATTTTTCTGAAAGCAAGCTGGTTTTATTCGGGATTCCAATGCATCATATTATTCCCCACTCTTCTGGGTACCAAATACTGTTTTTCAGCACTATCTCCGTTAAATGGGACGGCTTTGCGCCACCTTACAGTCACGGCCTGTATGCCCACATAGCACCACTCTACTGGTCGACGTCGGAGCTAATGTCTTGCTGCATCAGTAACCTCCCAATCATCCTCGTACTTCTTCCGGCGAAGTGCTTCCTACATTGGACTTAACACGTGGAAGTCGGAAGGAGCGAGATCCGGACTTTAGGGTGGATGAGGAAGAACAGTCCAATGAAGTTTCGTGGGCTCCTATCAGGTGCGCAGACTTGTGTCAGGCCTTGCATTCTCATGGGGAAGGAGACGTTCGCTCGCATCGCCTCAAATGAGTCTCTCTACACGTTCCAATATAGCAGGACTCATATATATATATATATATATATATATATATATATATATATATATATATATATATACGTGTGTGTGTGTGTGTGTGTGTGTGGGGGGGGGGGGGGGCCGGCCGGGGCGAGGAAGATCGGACAGGTTTGCGCCACCTAGTTGCGATGATGACAGACGTCTCGCCCAATGATTCACCCAACTTTTGTTCACTGCCAGGTCTCCGTAGCCATGTTGCAAGCGAGTATGGATATCTGCGATGCCCTGGTTTTTACGCCCAAAAGAAACTCAATAACAGTACTCTAACGTTTAGCAGGTTACGTATGGTGCCGCCACCTATCAGAAATTCATGAAACAATACGGGCTGAAGCGGGAATATTCCACAACCTCCCACGACAAATTGCGCATTTTTTCAACCGATATTGGCCGAGAAAATAATAATTTACAGTACTTATTCAATGAACCTCACATTTGCCACGCAAATCTTTATAAATCAAAACTTATCTTCATATCACAGTATTTATTTCGCAAAGAACTAACAAAAGACGCTCACAGTCACAGTTGGAATTGTACATGTTTATGCTTTGTTGAAACCGACATTTAGGTGGCAGTCACAAAAATTAGTAGTATTGTGGGTCTACATGGCCTACTACAACATCAACTCACTCTGAAGTGGCCTACGTGATTACTCTGCTATTCACAATAATGTGCCTGGCAGATGGTTCAATGATCCACCTTCAGGCTGTCTCTCTACCGTTCCACTCTGGAAAGGCGCGCGGGTAAAACCAGCACTTATATTTTTCTGTGCAAGCCCTTATTTCTCTTATTTTATCACGATGATCATTTCTCCCTATGTAGATCGGTCCCAACAGAATGTTTTCTCAAGAGGAGGAGAAAACTGGTGACTGAAATTTCATGAGAAGGTCCCGTCGCAACGAAAATCGCCTTTGTTTTAATTATTGCCCCTCCAATGCACGTATCGTGTCTGTGACACTATCTCCCACAATTCGCGATAATACAAAACGAGCCGCCCTTCTTTGAACTTTTTCAGTATCATCCGTCAGTCCCATCTGATACGGATCCCACACCGCACAGCAATACTCCAGAATAGGGCGGACAAGTGTAGTGTAAGCAGTGTCTTTAGTAGGTTTGTTGCACCTTCTAAGTGTTCTGCCAATGAATCGCAGTCTTTGGTTTGCTCTACTCACAGGATTACTTATGTGATCGTTCCAATTTAGGTTATTTGTAATTGTAGTCCCGAAGTATTTAGTTGAAAATACAGCCTTCAGATTTGTGTGACTTATCGCGTAATCAAAATTTAGCTGATTTGTTTTAGTACTCATGTGAATAACTTCACACTTTTATTTATTCAGGGTCAATTGCCTCTTTTCGCACCAAACGGATATCTTACCTAAATTATTTTGAAATTCATTTTGGTCATCTGATGGCTTTACAAGACGGTAAATGACAGCATCACCTGCAAATAATCTACTTACTTTAAGTTAGGTTAAGTAGTGTGTATGCCTAGGGACCTGGAGGCTACTGCTATTTTAATTTATGTTGGTATTAATTTGAAAGACTTTCTGTCGCATGCTAACTTTTGAAAGGAGTATACTGGCGCACATTTGTATAAGACCGCAATCCAAGAGATATTTCTTCTGGTCTGAGATTGTTATAGTGTTGGAGTAAGAGAGCGTTTGGCGCTCAGTTTCGGGTAGCCGTCTGAGAGCGAAAGTCGATGGAGCAGGCAGTTTTTGTGGTGTGCTGTGTGAAGCCACAAAGTGTCAGATTAATTTAGGTATGTCAATATTGCTGAAAATTGAAGCAGAAGTCTTCATGCAAGCGAGGTAAACATGTTAAATAATTATGATTTTTGTTTTTGCCAGCGCGTTAGTACAGATGAGTGAACAGATAATTTGAAATTGTTGAGTAACCCTAGAAAGAACGTAAACTGTTTTGGAAAAAAAAGGCTGGTTAGATATATTTCATTTTTGTAATGCATTGATTTGTTAACAGAGGTATATATAGTTTGATGATTTGCATTTATGTTGGATTAGTGAAGTCAGGTAATACTTAATGTTTAAATCTCATTGTTTGTGAATCTATTGTGAGTAATGTAACTTCAGTTGACTGATGTTTTTGAAAAGACAAACTTAACTTGGAATAAAATTTTGCTAAAAAAACTCAATGCTAGTATTTCACCACAATCAGTATCGCCTCCCTGTCCAGGTCATATATTTTTCAAGAAAGTTGCATTTTCATAAATGTTTTCATTTATCAGCCAAAACAATTTCATGAGCATTGCACATCTCTGAGCCTGTAGCTAGCATTTATATGAAATACCAGAATATATCGCGTTCCACCATTGCTGCTCTAGAGGTAAGACAATTTAATTTGTTATGTGCACAGCGACCAAAGTTATTAGTTTTGAAAAGGGCCAGATGATTCAGTGCCTAAGGGGCTGAATGTATTTCGCAGTGGCTGTATTTCTTTATTGCTGTTGGGAGTTGCATTGCCCAATCAATTCGTGTAAAGTTTTGTTAGAAGTAACACAGACTAAGCACACCACTTGCACTTAACAACACGCAACACGACAATTCCAGTTCAGTATTCATTCTACAGATCGGATATTCATTCAACGTAATCCTAAAAAGTTTATTTTTTACAAAAGAACTTTACAATCTGTTTGAAAGCATGTTAATGTGGTACTACCACACGTGATAACACAAGCCTGTCTCCCATCTTAACAAAATAAAGCTGGAGCCTTTTGTAGGGAATCCAATACGACTTAAAATTGTTGCGTAAAGAGTCTCATTTTTAAGGAACTGTCGTGCTGAGTCCAATACTGATCATAGATTTTGAGAGTATGTAGTATTTCCAATGTTATAGAAGTTGTAATACTATGACTGACATTTTTGTATTATTAACTCAGCCGATGAGTCTGACCGTGCGTGGTTGCCGCGCGGTCTCGAGCGCCTTGACACTGTTCGGGCGGCTCCCACCATCGAATGTTCGAGTCCTCCCTCGGGCGTGTGTGTGTGTGTGTGTGTGTGTGTGTGTGTGTGTGTGTGTGTGTGTGTGTGTGTGTGTGTGTGTGTGTTGTTTGTTGCCCTTAGCGTAAATTAGTAGCGTGTAAGCCTTGAGACAGATAACCTGAACAGTTTGGTCTCATAGGAGCTCACCCCAACTTTCCCAGATGCGTCTGGGTTACGGTTGTTGCGGGATCTTTTGTACTCTAATCAACTAAATAAAGGTTACTTTTCCTTAACTGAATATTAATATTGCGCAGAAGCCTGCTTTGTTAATGCGTGATACAATCTTTGGATTAGTCAAAGTAGTTGGTCCCCCAGAAAACATATTTTATTATTATGGTCTTTGGTTGCTGTAGATCCTAAATTCGTAGTAGGAAAGTAAGAGTGATGAATTAATCTGGTATCAGCATAAATAAGAATTTCTCACAGGACTTGTAAAATACAACAGAAATCCTTCTGAAATTGTAACTGATATTTTGAAAGTTTTTACAACACAACTTTTATTTTACGTGAGTCTACATGGAATTGACTGAATAACAACGAAAAGTTACAATCACAAAGCCAGTAAGAATTTTCTACTAGAGGCAACAAAAGGCAACTTCTAAGTTTCCCCACAAGAGTCCGTGGTAACACACATTCAAAGTCCTACTCCGATGGCGCAGACGTACTCTTCCGTGGAGACATCCTTGAGGTCAGTATTTGGCGTGAAATAACGTCCGGTGTTGGTTCTAGCCTTTAAATAGTATTGGCCAGCCAATCAGATGTTTGTGTAGTAATACTTCCTGCAGGCCATCTCGAACTCCCTCTGCAGGAAGTAGTATGCAGAATGTCTGTTTCCAAAACAGCCTATGTTTACCATTGCTTACGCCTTGGGTGTAGACAACCTCGGGCCTGTGTGGTGTTAGACGTGTTGCCGGGCCGCAGATGCTACCTTGGTGACGGCGTAACAATTTCGTATTTACGCTAGCAGCAAATAGTAAACAATGTTTTTTGTTGTCAATAATATGTCTTACGTATAAGAAAAAACCGGAATTCACTCGATACAAATGTTGGTTAGGATCAAATGGTTTGTTGGTAGGTGTCACAGTCGACTTTATTTCGATTGTCAATAACCGATTCCAAAATTGCGACACAGTTTAAGAGAGGTTACAGTTAGGTTAAAGTACTAGCAATCCCTAGAAGTGACTTCAAATTTCGTGATTCGTGACGCGTTATCTACAATCAGACAGCCAGCGAGACGTGTAATGTGTCTGGGTGTGAGCGGTGCTGCGTGCAGGTTTCAGCAATTATTCTGCCTGAATCTCCCTGATGTGCCAGGTGCCTCCATTTCGTGTTGTTGCAGCGAGCGAGAGAGAGAGAGAGAGAGAGAGAGAGAGAGAGAGATTGGGGAGGAACGGAAGTACAGAGTGAGGGTCGTCGGTGAACACGATCAGCCAATTAGAGCAGCTGCAACCAGTGCACACCGCTTCACTGTTTCAGGAACTAAGCCGTAAACCGGTGTGCGCTGGGCTTGGTACGAAGTTTATCGTCAGAGGTCAGACTGCCAGTAGCTTGATTTTCGTGCTCACGAGAGCGCTTCTACTCCCATCCACAGCAATGCGGCCATCGATTCCAACGACTGGAATGCAGCAGCGCGAGACAAATAACCTCTAACAATGCAGTCCAATGTTTTTTGGAAAAAGTGGATGGTAGCTTGTCAGGTCGTTTCGATGTCGGAATTATAAGAGGTAGAGGGGTGTAGGATATATTGGTTGAGTATGCAGAAAGAAATCACACGAGGCATTTTTAGTGGATCAACCCATTGTGGAGAAACAAGCACTGTATCATTTGAGAGATGCACAAGCGAAGAGTGTGCAGGGACTTATCGCAGTTCACTGCTACTAGCGGTACGTCATCATAAGCCGCCTGTTCTTACCATAAAAGTATTGCACCGTAATTTAAGAAAGAAATTAAAAATTAAAAAAGCTTTTCCAAACTTTGTCAACATATGCTTCACTATATCACTGTTTAAATGGTGAAATCTCAGAGTCATCAGGTGAATATCTTTCCTCAAATACATCAAAAATAAGTGGCGCTAAATAATAAAGGTAGAAAGCCAAAAATTCGTATAAAGCTTCAATTCGATATAAAAACGTTAACTATGTGGCACCAATATGCCACCTCTAATGGTTTTCGAGTAACTTACTGAAAACTAAATTTCGGAACAAAAACCTCCATAATTGTAGTAGATTGTCAGTTAAGTTAACGCTAGAAAGTTATTAAACCCATTAAATAATAGAGCCATAACAAGTTTCAAGACTTTGATGTAAATAATAATTAATACAAGGTTTCTTAAGGTTGTAATTGAGAGCACACGTTCTACTGTCAGTTCCGTTCTAAAAATTCAAGAAGGCAAAGTTTAAATGAAGGCTGGCTAAAACTTTTTCTGTGATTAAAACCTACTTAATTAATAAAAAAGTGTCCATTTAGATGCTGCTACTTAGTCATAGAGCAGATGACGCCTTTGGCCATCCGCTGCGCCCACATATAAATACGGTCTGAGAGGCAATGAGTTCACTTCACTTCGCACCCAGTTACCATACGATCCGCGTCACTCAAACGCCAGCTTACGTGCTGCCTGGAGTGACATCACGGGCAGGCTGCAACTAAACGCATGTTTTCGGTAAAAATAGGAAGTGAAATCGCGAGCGCTGTGCACCATGCTGCATCGCTTAGATTTCGCGAAAGCAACTATTTGTGTGCCGCCCAAAATGTTAACAAACCCGCGTTGCTAGTAGTGAGATTATTTTCCATTTTGTGGCGAGCAATTAACTCAGATCATTAGAAGTCACGGCGATAGGCCATTTATTGGGAAATTACCATAGGGGTCGCCTCTGAACTGGTCATAGTGCTGTTTATGATAGACATCACTATTACTATAATCAGAAATATTCCTACGTTGTACCTGTGAAAATCAGATATATCAGTCAGTCAGAGTTTAAAACTTTCATTTATAATCATAGTTCCAGATCCTGATGAGCTAACAGAGAGTAGAAACATTTATTTCAGGGAACAAAAGAAGAATGTAGAGTTGCAGACTGGAAACTATGGTCAGTATGTTCTCCATCGCTTTCTCGGTGACAACAAAAATAGTTTTCAGGAGCTTGTAAAAGTTGGCGAACAATATGCCTTATTTCTTATTATTAATCCCCCACCTCCTCCCCCCTCCCTCCCCCCACTTGCATTCGAATAAACTGACTTAAAGGGCCTGGGGAAAATTATAAACAACGAGAAGCACAGCAAATCTTGTTAACAGATAGCAGGAGGCTTAGCAGGTAGTGCAAGGGGTAACACAGCCCCAAATGGCGTTTCGTGATTTCCGTTTCAACATATCCTATATAGTAACAAATGTGAGGCGCGATTTTTGTAGAAAATACGGCATTGTAAGGATCTCGCATTACAGAATTAGCCTCCACGGTCTCCTGATCTCTCAGCGCGTCTATTTTTCCCGATCCGACAACTTTCGGTGAAATTGAACAGCGATGCCACAAGCAGATACGCTGTCAAAAGTATGGAAAGAGTCTGTATGTTGGTCGTGCGTCTTGTGGAGGGTGCACTAAACATTCGTGAAACGTAAATAGAAACTTTGATCCTAAACGTACTCAAGAAAGTGTTCCAAGGTTTCATGTGCATAGAAGGAAGAGATTTGTGTTTGACGTCCCGTCTACAGCGGGGTCAATAGAGACGGAGCGCAAGCTGGGATTAGGGAAAGATGGGGAAGGAAATCGGCCGTGCACTTTCAAAGGAACCACCCGAGCATTTGACTGTAACGATTTAGGTAAATCATGGAAAAACCTAAATCAGGATGGCCGGACGCGGGTTTGAACCGTCTTCGTCCCGAATGCAAATCCAGCATGCTAGCCATTGTGCCACCCCGCTCGGTGCATGGAGGTAAAAGATATACCCTTGTAAAATCAGTGTTCTTTTGGGAAAAAAAACCTTTGTAGTCCTACGCCCTACTTAATATATTCCAAGTTTTTCGCTTCTTTCATGTAGGAGACATAGTCTTCGAAAACAGATGAATCTCTTTGAAACCCTTTGCAAGATTAAATGTAGAACGAAGTTTACACAATTCGCACACACAGCGCACTCGACGGTCCTCCCTAACGATAACTGACGAATCTGATGGCAGGACGGGCTTCCGACCAGAAAACTGAAATGACTAGATTGTACGGATATAATCCTGTTGAATGTTTCACTGGTGTAATAGAGGAAAGATGCAGCGACCGTGATGCGTTTCGCGGCAGGTTACAATTTTCTCTATCCTGATTTCTGCTAAGGTAAATATTACCCCTTCCTAACAAGAAAACGTCACCAACTTAACCCCATAACACGACTTTCCTTTCGCCCTCCAATCGGCAGAGAAATGGAAACCACAGCGAACATAAAAAATGTTTTCTTGCAATATTTAACTAAATCAGCTTCCAGCTAAGCTACTTCCCTACACAGTCGCCGCTCCGACTTAGACATTTATCGTAGCGTTGTACCATCCTTCCTGTAGCCTCTTGACAGAATTCAGCCAGCTGTGCTTTCAGCCAAATCCCTAGGCTGATCTGCAGCTCGCTGTCTGTGCCAAAATACCATCCTCACAGCCAGCGGCTCATGTGAATGCGAAGACATAAAAATCAGAGGGAGCCAAGTCCGGGCTGTGTGGTAGTGATCAATACACTTTCCACCGAAAATCCTGCATGAACGACGTTGTTGCCCCTCCAGTGCGCAGCCGAGCATTGTCATTAAGAAGAAACCGCGAGACAGGTTATGTGGGCTGCATGATATCTGGCGAAATCTCTCAGTAGTCACTTCCCACTCGCCAGGAGACCCCAAGCATCTTTACGTGTTCACTGTGCGCTCAGAACTGAAATGTGCCATGTGACGCTATCGACGAGGGTACTAGAAATACTGCAGAACTCATCTGCGCAAACCTACGTCGGATTTTCAAAGTGGTTTTAATTTCACAATCAATCGGAAGTTGAAAAATGTAGCCCTCGTACTTTAATGAGACAAATCACTTGCAGGATATCCGCCCTAGCAACCGATCCCATGGGAAAATTTCGGCCATTATTCTGACAGTACGAAGTTAGATCTTCTGAAAGTACAGCTTTTGAACTTTCGCGGGTATCGTTTATTTATAGATGCATATACTATATGAATAGGACTAAATAAATCTATAAATATAGTATATGCATTTTGTGTAAGTTAAGGGAATGGGGTAAATAATAGAAAAATTAATCCTTAACTCTTTATTGCAATTTATATATATATATATATATTACAATTAAGAATTATGGATTAATATTTCTGAAAAAAGCACGTAGCAGCTATGTTGATAATGAAATAGCGCTACTCTACTTCTGTCATGACACGCTAATACGTTTCATTAATTTACAGTGCATTTGTGGATAGCTGCATAAGAATTTTCAAAGCAAAGGGATCTCTGGCACTAGCTACAGGTTAGAAACAGCGCGCTTTGACACAACAAACAAAGCATGTTATCAGTGCAAATACTATACTTCACAAACCTCTTACTCGCTCCACTGTACAGTACCTCATGTAAGCGGCTGCAGTGGGATGGAGCGAGTGACAACGCGTGCGCGCCCTAGTCTTAAGAGCTGCACGTTCGGAAGAGCGTAACTGCGTAGTGTAAGAATTACGGCCAAAATTATCGCGTGGGATGGAGTGCTGTAGTTGAGATATTTCTCCGTAAAACATTAGGTCAAGTCGGTGATGTTTCTTTGTAAGAGGAAATGAAAGTCCCAGGAGGAGTCTACCTTTACGTGATGCCTGTCCCGCTCAGCGTCCATCAATACCAAAAACAATTACATACTGTTTACAGTTCTAAAAGCAACTTTGCAGTGCCTGTTAACACGCGTCGCAGCCTCGAATCCGAAGCGAGACGGTGTTAAATTGCCGGAACGGTTCGGACAAAATTGGATGGTTACGCTCTGTGGCCCGGCCGCTGCTGGCTGGCAACAGCAATACAGCCCTGCAGGCAAAAGCCAACTACGATTCTGTTACTGACTGGTGATGGAACTACTGTATTGCTATTAAGTACCAATCAAATTTACGGTGTGGTAAGGTATGGTTGTACCATTAGGAAACTCAGCGCCAACGTCATTAGCATTCTTACTGAAAGTATTTTGTAAATAATATGGTTAGAATCCAGAATGAGATTTTCACTCTGCAGCGGAGTGTGCGCTGATATGAAACTTCCTGGCAGATTAAAACTGTGCCGGACCGAGACTCGAACTCGGGACCTATGCCTTTCGCGGGCAAGTGCTCTACCAACTGAGCTAACCAAGCACGACTGACGCCCCATCCTCACAGTTTTACTTCTGCCGGTACCTCGTCTCCTACCTTCCAAACTTTACAGAAGCTCTCCTCTCGAGTTCGAGTCTCGGTCCGGCACACAGTTCTAATCTGCCCGGAAGTTTAATATGGTTAGAATATTTAAAACTACGAACCTAGCTTAAATATTATCAGCTCGGAGATATTATGTAGCAACTGCACTCGTTCATTCGTATGGTAGGATCCTCTTCGTAGCTGCATTGCCAGCGTGGGTATCTAGAGTTATGCAGAGGACCCGGGTGCTATAACCTGTGTTGCCGAAGATGTTTTCTTTGTCGGAGGACTGAACGGGGTACATTCAACAACTTAAGGCCAACGGAGAAGCTATTTGACCGAGAAGTAACGGCTCCAAGTCACGAAAACGCAACGGCCGGGAGATCTGTGTGCCGGCCTTACACCCCTCCATACCGCATCCAATGACGCCACTGTCAGAGGATGACATGGCGGTCGGTTGTTACGATGGACCCACCAGGGCATGTGAACGAAGTTTACGTTTTTCAATCATACGGTAGCATCGGTGGTGTGAATAAAGCATCAATTAACAGCGTTTTTTTATTTATTAAAGTTCAGTTAGCCACGAAATTGAACGGCTGTCGCTGCCCGTGTTACAAAGTAGTGCGTGAGTAAAACGATCTATCAAATACTTAACCTAGCTCAGAACTAAGGAGGAAAGAGGTACTGATGGTTGTGCAACACCTTGGCTTGTACGTACATAGCCTGAGAAAAAATTAAGCAACCAGAAGACGTGGTTTAATGTCGGTGCAACTTCGTACACGCCACCGGCGGAAATACATAAATGATAAAGAGTTGCAGTTCTCTGTGACAGTAGAAAGGAAACCAGAATACATTAGTGTTGTTCGTGTTTAGTGTTGTTACCAGGTGTGGCAGGGTATATTACGGGCGCGGACAGCTTCAGATGCTGAGTAATCTATAAGAAGGACACGGAAATGCCGTGTATTCGTGTGAGACGGCGCTATCGGCACCTTAGTTTGAAACGGGCTTCATTGTGGTCCTCCATTTGGCCAGGAGCCATCGAGTAAGGCTTCAGGATGTGGATGGTTGTGACTGAGGGAACTCTGACGGGTCAACTGGACATCTCGGGCTTCCCGCATCCTGCTCTCAATCGACTGCATCATAGTGCCACTTTTCAACAGGACAATGCTCGTCCACCAGATGGCACTGTATCTATGAACTGTCCGCCTGGTCGGCAAGAGCTCCAGATCTGACCCCTTCCAAAATATGTGGGATGAGCTCGGGCGTCAACTCGTTCGAGTTCGTTATTCAGGTTATCAAGGACAACAGTTGTAGCTCAGCTTGCCTCTGGAAACAACACAACGTGATGATGACCACCCAGGCCAGAGAGCTGCAACGTCATACTGATATGTGGGCTCATACTATCAAGGTTTTCGAACATCTGACTCGAGTTTGTAACCACTGAAGCAACATCACATATCCTCTGAACCCACGAAGTTTCATTTCATGTCCTCCTCCCACTGTGGCTGCATCGCTCTTTTTTGTCAGGTAGTATACATCAAATGCTTTGGCTAACAGCTTTTTGCTAAACTTGGAAGGAAACACATTCGTCTTCAGTCACAAAACACTGTGCATTTAGAGTCCTGAAACCCCACCTTTAGCTGCCTATCAACATGTTGTGATCGTTGTTTGTTCACGGCGGCTCCCTCTGTACGTATTACACATATACACACCAGTTCGATAATTATAACAACATTTGAAAAACAATTGCTTGCGGGTGCTACCATCAGTTGTACAGATGTTACGGATTGTTAAATTAGACTGTGAAAGACAGTTCTCACACAGTACACTGGTTTGCTTATACATATTAACATTTTCGATTACCTGAATACACGACAAGCATGTGCAAATGCAAATGTCACGTTTCAGTGCAAAGATAAAAACGCAGCGGAATGGAACCTCTCGTGATAAATACATGGGTAATGTAATCACTGTGCTTATATCTTAGTATAGGGCTACTGTAACGCTGATGAATCGAAAATGATGTTGTATGATGTTTCTCGGTGCCCACTGATCGACTCCCTTGTGTTTCAACTATTTCATTAACACTTCATATTTGCAATCGATTGAGGAATAAGGGAAGGACGCGCAACAACACAGCAACTTGTATCTTGGGGAATATTTCTCTGTAACTACTGCACGTATTATACAGGGCGAGTCAGAAGCAAAGGCACATGCTTTGAGGTGTGGCAATGTTGGCGATTCTGAACAAAAAGCACCAGATCTACATTTGTCCTCTCCCGAATGGTTTTTGTTATAGAACTAATAATTCTTGTGAAGAGAGCGAGAGAATACTGAAAATCTCCGGCCACGCACTTGCTCTGTACCTCAGGAAAGCTTTTGTATGGAAATTTGAGTTTGTTTCTCGACTTTATCGACCACATGTCTCCTACATCAAATTTTTCGTCTCTAATCCCCCTACAATACCGTGGTACGTTTTAAAAATGATAATACACTGAACAGCACAGAAAATAAATAACAATGCACATTAAACGTGTTCTATTTTGGAAGCCATTCGAAATAGAGCATATGACCATATGAATCTCTTGTACTATCGCCCCTCAGTGCATATACAGTATCTGTCCTTCTGACTTTACGTGTATTTTATTTATGGTATATGTTTAGCCTTTTGCCAAACAGCACCTCCTTCAATACGTTTTCAATCTGAAGGCTATCGTCCTCTGTTAGATGGTACTGTTTCTTTAGCAACTTCTACTCCTGCAGTCTGTAACTTCATTATCTTTCTAGCATTGTTTGTCAAAGATGTAGCGTTTTATAAATAAGTGGCCTCGATGGACGGTAGAAAACACACATCGCCATCCTTTGAAATCAGTTTTATTCGGTTTTACCCATTCGAGCTGTGGCGCATCCCCCATTAGTCAAACGACAAGCACACGACGTATCCATGATGGTGCAGTTCCGGTATCTCCTCGTTTTGTGAGCACGCTACGCGAAGCAAAACTGTCAAGCGCACTAGTTGTTTTTCTACGTGTAGCCTGGCGCGGCTGAAAAGGTCAAACTGTGTGCATCGGTAGCACAAACAAACTCCACTTAAGTCGAACACATGTACGAACGCTCAGAGACAAGATTTTTTATTCTACATAATCAATGCTAGCTTAGTTTTCCATAGATGTGTCCTCTCCTCTCAAATAAGCCACATTTTCATAGAATTAATTAGCCGGCCGAAGTTGCCGTGCGGTTCTAGGCGCTGCAGTCTGGAACCGCGAGACCGCTACGGTCGCAGGTTCGAATCTTGCCTCGGGCATGGGGGTGTGTGATGTCCTTAGGTTAGCTAGATTTAACTAGTTCTAGGGGACTAATGACCTCAGAAGTTGAGTCCCATAGTGCTCAGAGCCATTTGAACCATAGAATTAATTCTATATTCGAATCAGGGGACAGCTGCTTCTGGAAGTCAGAACATACCTTCTGAATGAGACGAGTATTACAAAGGTTTTAAAATTTTGTACTTTATCCGGACTCCTTTTTAAGGTCTTAGGCCTGTAGAGCGACTGGCGTATTCATTTCTGAGTAGTGATTAGCCAATCACATTTTCATACATACACTCTTAATGACTTCATTTACGAGTATTTCTCTATTTTAAGCTAAGCTTTTAAGAACTGACATAGGAATAATTTGTTTTTAATTATGAACCCTTTTATTTATTTATTAATCCATGTATCAGGTGCCGGCCGGAGTGGCCGAGCGGTTCTAGGCGCTACGGTCGCAGCTTCGAATCCAGCCTCGGGCATGAATGTGTGTGATGCCCTTGGGTTAGTTGGTTTAATTAGTTCTGAGTTCTAGGGGACTGATGACCTCAGCAGTTAAGTCCCATAGTGCTCAAAGCCATTTGAACCTATGTATCAGGTTCCGTGGGACCATGCGAGCCACACCAATTTCGTCGAGAGACGAGTCACTACATAGTTTATAGAACCTAATTAGGTTATTTATAAACAAAAGAATTAATAGAACACCAAAAACTTAAAAGAGTATATAGGAATAAATAAAACATGACAGACAAAAGTTTTCAGCTACTGCGAGGAACTCCTGTACCGAATTGGAGGAGTGTGTCAAGGTAATATTTCAATTAGTAACTGAATAGTCAGGATTTGTCTCTTAGTTATTTCAGTTGTGCAGGAAACTTTTTGAAGATGAAGCTGCTTTAGGAAGTTTTGTCCAAGTGCATGTCGTTTTTTACCTAGTGTTCAGTGAAAGTTGCACTTTCTCCTGAATGAGGCAATACCAGGATGGAATATGTGTGTTGGGATGGCAGTGTTATAATTCTGAGACACCTGGAACAGGCATCGGAGATCAGTCTGACCACCTTTTTCTGAGCTAAGACTATTCTTCACGAATTGCCCAATAATGTAACGCCGTACAAGATGGTGGAGTTAAGTAAACAAGTTGTCATATGTTCGACTTCTCTGAGTGCTTGACCAGCTTGGAATAGTAATATTTCGCTTG
The DNA here is from genome assembly GCF_021461385.2 of Schistocerca piceifrons. NCBI lineage: Eukaryota > Metazoa > Arthropoda > Insecta > Orthoptera > Acrididae > Schistocerca > Schistocerca piceifrons. Next base: position 259,849,159 of record NC_060140.1, on the reverse strand, counting down.
TGAGTTACGGGTCAGAAACTGTATGCACTACGTCGTGTTGTTATTCATCGATAACCTGTTCCCTGAAAGCTATGTTGTGATGTTACTGACTATCTGCTTAGCTATATCTTGTCTTTCGTAATATCGCTTATGTCATCTGCAAAGAGAAATATTCTCAAACCATTTGTCATGTTCAGCGGTAACTCATTGATATACATCAAGAAAAGCAATGGGTCTGAACAGAATCTTGGGGCGCTCCCCCACTTTACATGGCTCCAGTCAGATTCAAACTTCTTCATTGGTTTTTAACACCGGAGAACACCTTCCGCTCCGTACTTTACAAAAATAACGTGAACAATTATTGAACTTTTAACCTAATCCCATGAACTTATAATTCATACAGAAGAATTTCGGGGCCCAAACAATTAAATGCTCTCGTTAAATCAGGGAGAGTACAAACCACACTCGTCTCATAACACATTCTGCATTCGAAAAGAAGCGAACCAGAGGCTGTAATACAAAAAACCGCTGAAATTCTCGTAGTGTCATTGCCGGCGCGAGGAGATATGTTTCCCACAGGAGCGCAAAATTCCCAAATTCACCGCTAGAGGGCTACGGGCACACACCCACGTGACGACAGAGCAAGCACGCGCACGCTTCGACCGTCCACTGCAGTCAGTCGCGCTGAAAACGTGAAATGGAGTCTGCAAAAGAAGAGCAGACGTGTGTGGAGCATTTCCTGATAGCACAACGAGTACGGCGAAAGGATTTCGTCGATGAGTACGCATAGAATCGTGAACGTACTTCTCAAGGCACAAGGTGTGGCACAAGCGGTTCAGGGAAAGGCGGATGCTGTTGACAGATGACGCACGGTCTGGAACGCCACATCACAGTGCCGATGTCATCGTCCTGCAGGGAGATGATCTCATTATGGAAGACCGGTGAGTTATGCCGGAGAGGACGGATTGAGGATCGGAAGTGTTCACGCCAACATTAAGGGCAAACTGAAATATCGCAAAATGTCGTGGGGGACTCTGTCTTGAACATTTGCAGCACTATGCTAAGAGATGAAAGAGTACTCGTCCTGGAGACGAGAGATGGTGTTATCGACCGGCCGGAGTGGCCGAGCGGTTCTAGGCGCTTCAGTCTGGAACCGCGCGACCGCTACAGTCGCAGGTTCGAATCCTGCTTCGGGCATGGATGTGTGTGTGTCGTCCTTAGGTTAGTTAGGTTTAAGTAGTTCTAAGTTCTAGGGGACTGATGACCTCAGATGTTAAGTCCCATAGTGCGCAGAGCCATTTGAACCATGGTGTTATCAATTCGAACTCCAGTGAATACGACGAACTCCCCAGTGAATGCATACAGTGTCACAACCACCTGAAGATTCAAGGCCGTCCATCCAAATGCGGAAAAAGTTACGCTCAGCTCCTTCTTTGACCAAATGGCCCCCTTCTTGTCAACTTCCTGTAGCATGTGACAACGGTAAACGCACAGTGACACTCTTAGACCATGGTCACCCTTCGCAAAGTGGTCAAAAAGAAACGACCAGGTGACCTCACCAGGCTCCACGCCAATGAATGGTTTTCCACAGGAAAAGCATCCAGGAACTCTTCCAGAAATTCAAATGGAAGGTCCTCACTCACCCTCCATACAGTGTGGACCTGCCTCACTACGATGATGCCATTTTTGGTGAGCTAAATAACGCTTTGAGAGGCAGCTGATTCACCTCGGACGAGGGCATCAGCAGAGCATTAGGAACTGATTCAGAACGCAGCGCCAGGACGTCTACGAACTGCCATTTACCAAGTTTTATCGCAAAGACACAACTGCCCAACAGTGCTGGACAACATTTGTGGGGAGAATAGGGCCCATTATCTGTTTATAAGCCTCCCGTTCATTTTCCTTCAGTGCTTCCCACATATTTTGGTACAGGTACAAAAGATCCCGACGTACAGCGCCCCGCCGAAACAATCCTATGTTCATCATCATCATCATCATCATCATCATCGTCGTCGTCGTCGTCGTCTCTTCTCTGTCCCAGGAGCTTTCTCTGTAGTTTGTTTAGAACTACTCTGACATTTCCTACGTTGGCTGTTTCTGAACATGTGAGGCAAACTTCATTGGATCTATGGGGAGGCGTTAAAAGAAAGACAAAATGTTTCATTTGGCCTATGTTCTATAGTCCATATGTAAAGATTTCTCAACATGTGATGCCATGCATCCGTTCTGCAACATACAATGATGATACATCTGTCGTGAAGTTAGTTGCATTCTCTGCCGGTAACACGTAAAAAACGTCTCTCTATATGTGACACACAGACCACATAGATTATACCGTCATTCTTCTAAACAATGTAGAGCATACAGGAGCAGGGCAGCAAGCAATGAACAGTGCGGCACAGCAAGTACAAGGTCGCGTGAGAAGCATGCAGCGTTACTGAGGCGAATAGGGTGACTTGTTATTGGTGAATAGTTATTCTCGTGTAAGCTGATGTGTAGCAGCACGCCAATATCAGAAGCATTTTAAAAACGTATAGTAGCCATTGTATACAATGCCCGCGCTGCCGTATCGTCGTGTGTGTGTGTGTGTGTGTGTGTGTGTGTGTGTGTGTGTGTGTGTGTGTGTGAACCAGCTTCAACACTATCATATGATCGTGATGATTGCCGTCAAGCCAGCCGTAGACACAGCGTGACGAATGTGAGATACATGAATTTCATAACGCTTTGGATGTGTTCTCGTACTCCATATATTGCCAATATCCTAAATCTGTCAGTGTGGTCTGTTTTTATACGAATACTTCTTGTATCCACACCGTTTTCATGAAGTGCAGGAGCTAATTTTCACTTACGGACAGAGCTCTGGTTCCTTCACGTAGCCACTACTGCACTGACGTTTGAAACGTACATTTTGCTCAACTACTATGCCACATTTCCACGAGATACTATAAATATTTTTCAGCACTCACATTTGGCTGTTTCTTATCTCCCATTGTAGAGTGTCGCTAATAACAGCACCTCCTTGCAGTCCGTAATATGTCATCCATGATCATCATCAGATTGGCTGTCCTAGTGAGCCAGATGTTCACTGGCCCGGCCAACGTCCTTTATTGTACATGAAATGTATCCGCAATTGCGAATGCGAACAATCATCAGCTGTATACAGGAATGACAACGAAATTTGTGCCAGACCGGGACTCGAAACCGGATTTCCCGCTTTATGGGAGTGGCAGCCTTAGCAGCTTTGGCTGTCCGTGCACTACTTACGGCCAGACCCGAACTTCTATTTGTCGTCGTTCGCGCATTACAGGCTCTACTCGTACACACACATGTAATACCTGTACGGGGTAGGACATTTTAATTGAAATGTCACTGTCTGGTGTCGGCGGGTAAATAAGACATTGCAATGCTTGTGTTGCTGCGAAGGACTGCGCTGGCATCTTTAGTCGCTTACCTTATTGCACTGCAACGTTCTTTGCGACCAGACATCACTTGGACTAACAACATGAACCAGCAGGAACGGTATACCCGTAAATGCTCTGCAGCTATTAGACAGGATCACGTCTATGTTGAAGATGTCACATACACTGTATAGTTGATGACGCACGCTTCAAGCGTCATGTTGACGTAGTCGGTTAGTGCATTACCTCCTGTAACGCTGTAGCTACTAACTATGTAACTCAGTAACAAACTTTTTGTCCCTTAGAACATTTTTTCTTGTTGTGGTCCTTGGAAATCAACCACCAGCATTTACCTTCAGAAAAAGAGTTTTGTATTAGAGTTCTCGATTTGCCAGTACACCCCACGTTATTACACCTACGCAGTTGGCTCCTCGCACGTGTTGTTCTACAGTTATCCCAATATTTACTTCCAGTGCAAATGAGCGCCTGCCCGCTTACAAAAGCCGAGTAACCTCATCTTGTATGCTGAAGTAAACGCTATGATGAGTCACGCGAGCCGTTGAACCGCCGTGCCGCCCAGGTTTCCGCTGTGGAAACTCGCAATTACTCATATCACCCTTGGTTCATTCCGCCGTGAAGAATATCAAGTATTCAGTGCCACGTGCTATATTACAGCCGAAAATTTCGTATTGGTGGGTTCTCTTCGCAGTCAACAAGCCTGAAGTTGGCACATTCTGATGAACACCTGATTAATTTTTTTACTGTAGGTAAAGAGATGCTGCTGTTTGGAAATAAGTTGGATTACAGTAACAGATGTAATGAAAAAACTGCAGTAATCATATGCTATTATTTAAACGCTAATAACACGATAATGTTTATTCATTAAATACTTCCGTGCTGTGGCTATGAGGAAACTCTTTGGTGAAGGCGGAATGAAAGGATTATCGTACACAATAACTGTACATCGTCTATATTCAGGTACCGGAGATTCCTAAAATGCGGAGATATTGGATAGGAGATTTCTACTGACCTGAAATGGCCAATCTCCTGTGGTACAAGAAAAGACAGGATCTTCACAGTTCCCTTATTTACTCGAACTCACGTAGTCTTAGTCAAAAACTCTTATATCCGATTTTGTCTTTTTAATAGTTTTCATTCTGTACGCCAAATGGTAGAGTTGTAGAGCCGTCTATTTCAGTTTTTATATTTTGTGGTAAGACCCTATCGGACCAAACTGCTGAGGTCATCAGTCCCTAAGCTTCCACACTAGTAAACCTAACTTGAGCTAACTTACGCTAAGGACCACACACACACACACACACACACACACACACACACACACACACACACACACACACACACCCCCTTGCCCGAGGGAGGACTCGAACATCCGAAGGGGGGAGCCGCGCGAACCGTGATAGGGTACTTGAGTCCGTGCGGCTACCCTGCGTGGATTCTATGGGGTGTTGAAAAAGTCTCTCCGCAGTGCCGTATGATTGATAGCCGCGCGTGCCGTATGCCGCAGTGAATATACCGAAATGAAACTCAGCGAAATACAAGTTATTAATTTATTGAATATTCATTTTTGCTTACAAATTTTCACATTAAATGTTGAAAGTGTCCCCCTGTTGTTGAGTACACAATTCAGTTCGTCTAATCATGTTTTCAAAACACAAGCTGTAACGTTTCTTCCGTAACAGAAGCAGTGAAAGTGGATATTGCAGTTTTAAGTTCATCGATGGATTTTGGACGGTTTTTATAGACAGTTGTTTTCGCTGCACCACAGAAGAAAAAGTTCAAAATGGCTCTGAGCACTATGGGACTTGACATCTGAGGTCATCAGTCCCCTAGAACTTAGAACTACTTAAACCTAACTAACCTAAGGATATCACATACATCCATGTCCGAGGCAGGATTCGCACCTGCGACCGTAGCGGTCGCGCGGTTCCAGACTGTAGCGCCTACAACCGCTCGGCCACTCCGGCCGGCGAAGGAAAAGTCAGGTGGTGTTAGTTCAGGCGATTGTGGAGGCCAAAGTCCCTGTGAAATTATGCGATCACCATAAACACTGTCACTTTGTATGGGAAAAGTTATAGTTTTTTCCTTACAGCTGCGTGGGCCGTCCCGACACTAACATCGATTTCCTGAGCGAGTTTTCTTACTGACTTATTCGGACTAACGGACATTTTATCGGAAATATCGAGTAGTTTAACCTCATACAAAACGCTAGGACGACCACTTCTCGGTGCATCTGTCACTGAACCCGTACTTCGGAATTTGTTGATCAAATCTCGCACAATATCGCGATGTGGGAGTGTAGTCTCCGGGAAAACTGAATTGAATGTTTGGCGAACTGAAACTGTGTATTTACCGTCAGATTTGAACATTTGTTCGACTAAAAACAGACGTTCTTCGTTGTTCAGCGTTTTAACAGCGACAAAAACGAAATAAACGAACAAAGGAACTAAACTTAAACGTTCACGTAAACACGTTACGACACACACCAACGATACTAGAAAGTAACCTTGGCAGGCGAAAAATCATACTGCACTGCGGAGACACTTTTTGAACACCCCGTATTTCAGTTCTAACAACTATAGAGCCAAGGTGTTGAATTTTTTTTTTTCAGCAAACGCCAGGCGAACAGGCAGTAGGGAAGAGGGAAACCAATAGGGAATATGTGGGAGGAATGTGTATTTTTAAGTGTTACAGAGTGAATACCATCACTTGCTCATCAGCATCATCATCCGCAGTGTAAGTAGACTATTGGGCCAGAAATATCCGGAAAGCTCTAAGTAATGTGGAATCGATCACAAGATGTCATGAGAGTATAAAAGGAATTGGGGCGTATTGTATTGTGAGCAGAGACGCATTAACAGCAGAATGGGTGGGTCAGAAGTGCTCCGTGACCTCTAATGTGGACTGGTCACTAAACATTACTTTATTAATAAACCCAGTAGTGACATATCAACCCCTCTAATGTTGAAAAGGTGGACTATTGTTAATGTAATTATACAGTGGAAACGAGAAGAAGCAAACACAGCTCAACGGAATCCAGCAAGACCTCGTGTACTGACGACCAGAGATCATCGTAATTGTGGAGAGGGTGGTTGTATAAAATCGTCAAGGTCGGTGTTGCTCTTGGTACTATTGGATAGGTGTATGCTCATCATCATCATCATCACCACCACCACCACCACCACCACCACCACCACCACAACAACAACAAAACGCACGATGCTCACTATACCATGTATGCATGCAGTCAGCGAAGTAGAAGTGACCTACATGAGATCTTGACATCTGAAACAAAAGTCACAAGTGTTGTCAACAAGAAAGGCTTGCATTGTGTACCAAAATTTACGAATAAATATTTGTCTAATCCCATTAAGGTAAAGATCTTGATGGCGCAATGTTTAGAACACTGGGCTGAGATTCACTGTCGTTTCTATGAATCGCTGAAGCAAATGCCGGTATTTCAGCTCAGTGCTCACGATCGATTTCACCTGCTTCCGTACATCATCTGATCTTCGCTTCTGGTGCCGTTATTGACGGAATGTTGCGCCACCAGCAGTGAGGAATAGGGACAAGCTTTAGTTACTAAACTTCACGACGTAACGCTTGCCTCACAACTTCATTCATCCCTTCCACCTAGCCAACAGCACATGCGATTTGAAAGTTTTATTTGGAAACGATTTCCAGTTTCGGCATTTGTTTCTGCGTATATTTGCAAACTTTTCATTCTCTACTGTTAAGGGTAAAGCGTGCTGTTTGAGATCGGACGCATTGTACACGGTGTTCAGAAAGTCCCGCAATCATTTCAGAAAATCGTAACATGTAAACTGTTAGAGACAGAGCATCACGTTTTGTTTAACGCGTTTAGCAACTCTTAGTTTTTCTCTGTTACCCCAGAATTTCAGTAGGTGCCCTGCTTGTCGCTCGTAGTGCATCAAGGTGCTATTACAGTTCTGCCCACGCACAGTTCAGCAGTACAACATCAACAGAACACTGTTTCACTGATTTAGTCACGAATTGTAGCAACGTGATTTGCTGGTGTTTTGTACACGCTATCCTAGACGAAACCCCACAAAAAGAACTGTAACGATGTGACATTGGGCACATCAGGACCCATCTACCTGTCAGGGAATATGTCATTCAATACACCCTACACGCTCAAACTACAATGCGGTGGTGCACCATCACGCTGAAAGGTGCTGCGTTCAGATGCAGCTTGCATTAAGTCAACAATTGCTTGAAGCGTAGGATAACGTCCACTTCGAGGGATCGAGCGAGGTGGTGCAGTGGTTAGGTTGGTTGGTTTAAAGGCGGGAGAAGGGACCAAACTACGAGGTCATCGGTCCCTTTTTCATACTAAAACAATACCACAAGTGTGAGAATAAAACGGACGAAACATGTAACACAAAACGGAAAGAAAGGAAAAGCCACAAGAACGAAGAGAAGGCAACGAACACTAAAAGGAACAAAAGAAGACAAGAAAACAACAGAGAGACGCTAGAAAAAGAAGCGAGTGAAACATGAAAGCAGATTACAGTGGCTGGCCAACCATGAGAATAAAAGAAGGAAAGCCAGTCACACTGCAACACATTAAAACCTCCAGTGGTTAGCACCTACAGTGGTTAGCACACTGGACTTGCGTTCGGGAGGACGACGACGGTTGAAATCCGCATCCGGCCATCCTGATTTACGTTTTCCTTGATTTACATAAATCGCTTCAGGCAAATGCCGGAATGGTTCCTCTGAAAGGGCACGGCCGATTTCCTTCCCCGTCCTTCCCTCCTCCAATGGGATCGAGGACCTCGCTGTTTCTCCCCTCCCTCAAATCAACCACCCAACCAACCACTTCCCAAAAGGCCTTTAACACTGACTATTTAAAGTTTCTGAACCAACTCATCATTCTTGCTTTTCCCGTGGCACTCTCCCATATTAGCATCGATAATTACGCAGTGCCGTTGTCACAGAGACCTGGGTTCTGCATAGCAGATGATACACTGGGCCTCCTCCTGATCCAATCACACGTTTATGCACTGCAAGTCAAAACGCAATAAAAGACAAAGGAAAAGAGAATTTTTAGAGCTGTTAAGCGTTTTACAACGGACCACGATTCTCTGTCTCTAATAGTTTCGAATTTATGATGTTTTGAAATGACAGCAAACTTTATGGACATCAAGTAGTCAAGAGTCTCTTCAAGCGAGATGGGAGGAGGGCAGAGAGCATGCCAATTGAGAATATTCTGGAAGAGATCACAGCCTTGATTTTGTGATTCCCCAGGCAAAGATATTAAAGCCTAATTTACAAAAAATGTATTTGTTCATCTGTACATTCAACGAAGTCGATGACTTTCCCGATACTTGCAGTGTACCTAGTTCGCTACTTTCACAGTTGCTTTCACTAACATTTAGTCTTATGTTGAAGGCACAGTCTAAAAGGTGTATTGCCCATCTCATCAAAACTATCCGGATACTTAGAGTGGACATTAATATAGGGTGTGTCCATTTGTCGCCTTTATGATGGCTTGAATTCGGCTGGGGACACTTTCGATGAGCTGTCTGGATGAGTGTGGAAGAATGGCAGCCCATCCGTCCCCAGTGCCGAAAGCAGTCAAGTTAGTGATACTGCTCTGGAACGAAGTCAATGTTGTAACTCAATCCAAAGGTGTTGAGATCGGGATTCTCGGCAGGCAAGTCCATTTCAGGATTGACGATTTCTACAAATAATTGCCTCACAAACGCTGAGGGTGCATTTTCATGCCGATACGGTAGTCTCCCACTTGTTAATCTGCTGTACGCAGTAGTCCATGCAGTAAAATGTGTTCATATATTTCCACATTAAACATTTCCTGAAGCACAATTAGAGGGCCACAATGTAACCACGAAAAATACCCCCATACCGTTAAAACACCTCATCCGCACTTCAGTGTTGGCACTACACATTGATTATAGATAATGGTCTCCAGGCATTTGCCAAACCCAAGCCGTTCCATCGGACTGCCACGGGGTGCAGCGTGACTCGTCACTCGTTTCCAGTCATCCACTCTTCAGTGGCATCGCTCTTTATGCTACATCAAGCGTTGCTTAGCACTAGCTACAGAAATATTTGGCTAATATGGAACTGCTTGACCGCTTTGCCCCATTACTGTTACTGTCTACATACAGTCGTGCTAGCTAGTTTGCTGGTAGAGCTGTCGAAATCATCAGTGATTCCTTCCGTTGATGGGTGAATGACAGAGTCCCATATTTCCCAAGTTCTGGTTTGCAGTTCTGTTCTCGCTTTTTGGCATCCTACCAATTTCCTTAAATACCTAAATAAGAGTATACGGAGGCGTCTTATGATGAGGGGTATTTCTATTCTTAAACGGCTAAAACGGGCAGGTCGCCTGTCTCAGGCTTCCAGGGGCTATAATATTTTGATTTTCAGTATGCCATAAGACTACATCTAAATATACAGGGTGGTCCATTGATAGTGACCGGGCCAAATATCTCACGAAATGAGCATCAAACGAAAAAACAACAAAGAACGAAACTCGTATAGCTTTAAGGGGGAAACCAGATGGCGCTATGGTTGGCCCGCTAGATGGCGCTGCCATAGGTCAAACGCATATCAACTGTGTTTTTTTTAAAATAGGAACCCCCATTTTTCATTACATATTCGTGTGGTACGTAAAGAAATATGAATGTTTTAGTTGGAACACTTTTTTCGCTTTGTGATAAATGGTGCTGTAATAGTCACAAACGTACAAGTACGTGGTATCTCGTAACATTCCGCCAGTGTGGACGGTATTTGCTTCGTGATACCTTACCTGTGTTAAAATGGACCGTTTACCAATTGCGGAAAAGGTCGATATCGTGTTGATGTATGGCTATTGTGATCAAAATGCCCAACGGACGTGTGCTATGTATGCTGCTCGGAATCCTGAACGACATCATCCAAGTGACCGGACCGTTCGCCGGATAGTTCCGTTATGTAAGGAAACAGGAAGTGATCAGCAACATGTGAAACGTCAACCAAGACCTGCAACAAATGATGATGCCCGAGTAGGTGTTTTAGCTGCTGTCGCGGCTAATCCGCACATCAGTAGAAGACAAATTGCGCGAGAATAGGGAATCTCAAAAACATCGGTTTTGAGAATGCTACATCAACATCGATTGCACCCGTACCATATTTCTATGCACCAGGAATTACATGGCGACAACTTTGAACGTCGTGTACACTTCTCCCACTGGGCACAAGAGAAATTACTGAACGATGACAGATTGTTAGCACGCGTTCTTTTTAGCGACGAAGCGTCATTCACCAACAGCGGTAATGTAAACCGGCGTAATATGCACTATTGGGTAACGAAAAATCCACATAGCTGCGACAAGTGGCTGGTTAATGTATGGTGCGCCATTATGGGAGGAAGGATAATTGGCCACAATTTTGTAGATGGCAATCTAAATGGTGCATTGTATGCTGATTTCCTACGTAATGTTCTACCGATGTTACTACAAGATGTTTCACAGCATGACAAAATGGCGATGTACTTCCAACATGATGGACGACCGGCACATAGCTCGCGTGCGGTTGAAGCAGTATTGAACAGCATATTTCATGACAGGTGGATTGGTCGTCGAAGCACCATACCATAGTCCGCCGCACGTTCACCGGATCTGACGTCCCCGGATTTCTTTCTGTGGGGAAAGTTGAAGGATATTTGCTATCGTGACTACGCCTGACAACATGCTTCAGCGCATTGTCAATGCATGTGCAAACATTATGGAAGGCGATCTACTCGCTGTTGAGAGGAATGTCATTACAAGTATTGCCAAATGCACTGAGATTGACGGACATCATTTTGAGCAATTATTGTGGTATTCACAGGTAATCACGCTGTAACAGCATGCGTTTTCAGAAATGATAAGTTCACAAAGGTACATGTATCACATTGGAACAACCGAAATAAAATGTTCAAACGTACCTACGTTCTGTATTTTAATTTTAAAAACCTACCTATTACCAACTGTTCGTATAAAATTGTGAGCCATGTGTTTGTGACTATTGCAGCGCCATCTATCACAAAGCGAAAAACGTGGTCCAACTAAAACGTTCATATGTATTTAAGTACTACACGAGTATGTACTAAAAATGGTGGTTCCTATTTTTAAAAAAACGTAGTTGATATCCGTTTGAACTATGGCAGCGCCATCTAGCTTGCCAACCATAGCGCCATCTGGTTTCCCCTTTCAACGTAGACAAGTTTCGTTCTTTGCAGTTTTTTTCGTTTGACGTTTATTTCGTCAGATGCTTGGCCCGGTCACGATCAATGGACCACCCTGTATACTCCGCTAGCCACCAAGCGGTGTGTGGCGGAGGACACAATTCGCGCCAAAGCCACACTTTCCCCCCTTGTTCCACTCGCGGATCGCGCGAGGGAAAAACGACTGTCTGAACGCCTCAGTACGAGCTCTAATTTCCCTTATCTTTGAATGGTGATCATTGCGCTATTTGAAAGTTGGTGGTAATAATATGTGCTCTATATCCTCGGTGAATATCGGATTTCGGAATTTAGTTGAGGTTGGGTTGGGTTCTTTGGGGAAGGAGACCAGGCAGCGAGGTGATCGGTCTCATCGCAGTAGTGAAGCACGGGGAAGGAAGTCGGCCGTGCCCTTTCAAAGGAACCATCGCGGCATTTGCCTTGAGCGATTTAGGGAAATCACGGAAAACCTACGTGATGACTGGGTGTTGTGTGATGTCCTTAGGTTACTTAGGTTTAAGTTGTTCTAAGTTCTAGGGGACTGATGACCATAGATGTTAAGTCCCATAGTGCTCAGAGCCATTTGAACGGAAAACCTAAATCAGGATGGCCGGACGCGGGATTGAGCCGTCGTCCTCCCTAATGCGAGTCCAGTGTCGGAATTTAGTGAGCAGCCCCTTCCGTTTAGCGCGCCGTCTATCTGCAAGTGTGTCCCACTTCAAACTTTCTATGATATTTGTGACGCTATCGCGATGGCTAAATGTACCAGTCACGAATTTTGTCGCTCTTCTTTGGATCTTCTCAATCTCTTGATCAAATTTAAAATACTAAAATACTATCTTACGTTAACGATTTAATGCAATATTGAAATACTAAAGTTGAATAGTATGTATATTTCTTCAGACAGCGTTAATTCATAACGCGCAAATTATTCAGACAATATTGTTCCAGTATCCGATGGTGAGAGGATGATGATAATGATGATGATTGGTTTGTGGGGCGCTCAACTGCGCGGTTATCAGCGGCCGTACAAATTCCCAACCTTTGCTCAGCACAATCGTGCCACTTTCATGAATGATGATGAAATGAGGATAATACAAACACCCAGTCATCTCGAGGCAGGTGAAAATCCCTGACCCCGCCAGGAATGGAGCCCGGGACCCCCTGCTCGGGAACGATAACGCGACCGCGAGACCACGAGCTGCGGACCGATGATGAGAGGACTTAGCGGTTTCCGACAAATAATTACAAATCTTTTCGAAACTTTTCTCGCTGACACATTCTTGAAAATAAAGCAAGTTTATCATTTAATAAGTTTTCGTTGTTAGTGTAGTAGAACTTCAGTACTAGGCGCGATGTTTAATTCATTCCTCCTTTACTACTAACTCTGTTCGCGACACAATTTGATGAAACCTACAGTAAACCGTTCGACAATACGTACCATTTGCCAAAAACATGTTACACGATGATATGAAGGGATTATCAAGTTTTAGCTGTAACACTTTTGGTTTTGACGCATTTATCAGTTTGCGGGTAAGTAACCTTAAACTAATTAAACCAACATACGTTCGAGTTCAACTCTTTAAAGAGTCTGGGCCGGTTATATTACATTTTTCCCCTAGTTATAAGATTTTTTAAGGTTCCATACATTCTTTTTGTTGGTCTTAAATTTTTTGTGAGGCTGTTTCCTTCTTTGACGACGCCAGAAAACAATAGCTTTGAGGTGGCTCAACGTGTCCCGCTCACAATTTCTTTTGAATCCAACAGCGAGCAATGAAATCTGCACTCCACATCTGGCGAAGGAGGGAAGTACATCGTGGAGAAAAGCGACAACATTAATACGGCAGCAAGGCAAGGAAACTTGGAAATAACACATTCACCTAAAAAACGTAAAAGATTGACAATTCTTGTATTCACTCCAGACGACACTGCGACTCACTTTGACGGAACGTATTTTGTTCATTTACAAAGTCCTACGATAAAAAACTTTACATCACTATTTGTATTTCTCTTTCAGTCGAAATATTGCCGACGAAAATTTCTTCTCCCGCCAGGATTCGAACCGAGAACTACCTCGTTGATTAGCAGGGCTGCGTCGATAGGAATAAATAAATATCTGCAAACTCTGAACAATTCCGTGGAACTATACTCAAGCACGGACGCCGCCACTGCTTTAAATCCTTTTCTTTCAAACGGAGGTAGCGCACGTGATCACATTTCGCAAGGAAACCATCTAGGTTGTCTTAAAATTAGAAGGAAGATCCTTTAAATCGACGCGACAGATCTAGAAAATAAACCTATACTGTTCCGAAAAACTTAAAGAATTACGTATTACTTTAGCCACCGCTTCATATATTTAAAGGCCAATCAAAGGAAACCAGAACACACGCCACAACGGGACCATTGAACGGTTCGATTCAAAAGTACTCACCTCACGCGTTAAGACATTTACCCCAGCGGCAGATGAGACTACCAACTCCTGTTTCGTAGGATGCGGTCGGTCGCTGACGGCTCGACAACCGTACTCAATCTTGCACTTCTTCGTCTAACTGAAAAAGACGTCTATGCATGTCTTTCTTCAGGTAGCCAAAGAAGTGAAAATCACACGGTGAAACATCCGGGTTGTAAAGAGGATGTTGTTGTGTTTCCAAACCAAATCACTGAACCGTGACTTCGTCCGATTGACAGTGTGGGTGGACGTTATCGAGCGACAGGATGTTTCCGTCCGACAGCATTCCCGGCCGTTTTGACTTCCTAGCGCGTCACATTTCTGCAAAGTGACTTCACAGCACTGCGCAGTGATTGTGGTTCCACTCTTGAGGAACTCGACGAGCAAAGGGCCTTTAGATTTCTGTGGCAGGGGAGTTGTGTGCTGTTTCCACTGTTGGCTTTGCCGTCTGCCTCGGGTTGCTGGAATGCTGTTGGACGGAAGGATCCTGTAACACATCTCACGCCCCCTCACTCCCAACCAGACGAAGGCTAGACTTCAGCGACTTGGTTGGGCTCGCCGTGTAATTTTCATATCTTTGGCGACCTGACGAAAGACATGCATGGGTGTCTTTCAATCGAACGAGGACGTGCACCAAGTGAAACAGGAATTGACAGTCTCGTCCGTCAGTGGGACAAATGCCTTAACTCGTGTGGTGATTACTTTCGAACAGAACTATTCCGTGGCTCCGTTGTGGCGGCCGTACGGATTTCATTTGACGGCTATTCATAAATTACACTGGCCATAAATCCCTCAGCAAAGATAACGTGCAAAGAAGGTAGATTTTGCTGTCTTCCCAAAATGAGGGTTACTGGTGTAGAATAAGCTGTTTGCGTTTATGATCCTACAATGAAGCGCCGAAGAAACTGGTATAGGCATGCGTATTCAAATACAGAGATACATAAACAGGCAGAATACGGCAGAGCGGTCGGCAATGCCTATGTAAGACAACAAGTGTCTGGCGCAGTTGTTAGATCGGTTACTGCTGCTACAATGTCAGGTTATCAAGATTTAAGTGAGTTTGAACTTGATGTTATACTCAGCGCACGAGCGATGGGGCTCAGCAACTTCGAGGCAGCGATGAAGTGGGGATTTTCCAGTATGACCATTTCACGAGTGTATCGTATCAGGAATGCGGTAAAACATCAAATCTCCGACACAGCTCCGGCTGGAAAAAGATCCTGCAAGAACGGGACCAACGACGACTGAAGAGAATCGTTCAACGTGACCGAAGTGCAACCTTACCGCAAACTGCTGCAGATTTCAATGCTGGGCCATCAACAAGTGTCAGCGAGCGAAACATTCAAGTGACTTTCATCATACTCATAAAAGAGAAAGGGACCGGCCGAATGAACGGACACGACAAAAGCTCAGTGTCCTTAATTGCAGTACTCCCACACAGTTCGAATTATTGTGAAAGGCTGTGACCAATAACTGTGGAAAGGTGATTAATAAGTTTGGAAAGATCAGAGAAGCAGGATTTACACCGGTCGATGGTGTTCAAATCTATTTCAACGCCAGTAATATACATTTCAGTAGATGGGGCCTCTATACTGGTTGTACCAAGTATTCATTCTCAAATACGTTTCGGAAAAGACAACTGTACAAGTGACGTATAGTCCCGCGTGCTTAAGTCTGACAGATATACTTACATTCAATATGATAAAGATATGTTCGCGTTTATTCTTCCTGTTCTCCACAATAGACTGTTTTCTTGCAACTTTCGGCCCTGAAACCCGCTGGTTTAGATTTCTAAGTTGTTTACCAAAGGAAAAGATTTATGAGACACGAGAAATACTCCCAGACTTCAAGAAGAATGTAGCAAATCCAGCTACGATAAATGGAGGTTATGACAGGTGTATTACCCAACCATCAGTTTAATAAGGCACAGTTGCAAAATATTGACACGAATTATTTACAGGTGAGTGAAAAAATTATTAGAAGCTAACCTCACGAAAGATCAGTCTGGGTTTTGGACAAATGTAAGAGCACTGGAGACAATTAGGATCCTACAAAGTATCTCACGAGGCAAACCTATGTCTACAGCATTTGTAGACTCAATGAAAATTTTTGTCAATGTTGACTGGAATACATTCTCTGAAATTTATTTACTATTTATACAGAAACAAGGCTCCAGTTATATCGGTCGAAGGACAAGAAAGGGAACCACTGGTGAGAAGGGAGTCAGACAGGATTGTAGACTACTCACGATGTTGTTCAGCCTACACATTCAGCAGCTGGTAATTACATCACAGAAAATTTGGAAAGGAAATTAAAGGTCAGGAGAATAAATAAAAATTTTGAGTTTTGCCAGTGACATTGCAGTTCTTTTGGGGACGGCAAAGGACTCGGAAGAATGGAATGGATATTGTCTTGAAAACAGATTATGTGATGAACATTAACAAAAGTAAAACAAATGTAATGTGATGAAGAGGAATTAAATCAGGCGATGTTGTGGGACTTAAGACAGTGGATAAGAAATTGTAGGGGGAGAGCAAAGCATGAATACAGTAGGCATGCACAAATGAGTGGATGCTGCAGTAGTTATTCAGAGATGAACGGGCTTCCACAGAACATGCTTGCATGAAACGCTCCATCAAACCAGTTTTAGGGCTGAAGGCTACAACAAGAACAACGACAAACGAAATGGCTCCAAGCCGAAAGCTAATGTAAATATCCAGTTTAGGGGGGAACCCCTGAAAATGCTACAACGAATCATGTCTTGAATAGCTGCTATACAGCCAATAACAACTCTGACAATGAAGTTTGTAAGATATCGAAACCACTTGGTCCGTATATAGAAAATACCTGACGCCAGCTTATTGGAGTCTTCGTTTACCAGAATGTGAGAGAGTGTGGAACAGGTTGTGGAGTGTGCGTTTAGTGAACGTCTGAGTATCCTTTAGCTCTTCAGTGAAGTAACTACGTGTATCTAAAACAACAATTAATGGAGAAAAAATTCGAGGCGTTTGTCCATGTATAGTAGATTAAAAACAGACGTAAGAGCTTAACTATGATGCTTTCGAGCAGTATCTTCCCCATCCTTTCCCAATTCTGAAACTGAGACCTTATCCAAGGAACTAACGTAGTTTAGTTACTTTGGTCATTTGTAAATTTGTCTCTAGGAGCGCATAGGTACAATGTGGCCAAACAAAAAAGTGAATCTGTAATAGTTGTCAATTTTTATAAATTCAAATTGTATGGCGCATTGTTCAGTGATAGTGGACAGATGAGCATATTATACGCCTACATCAAACTTCCCGTACATTTCAATTTCTCCTTTGAAAGGAGGATCTCTTACTGAAACTACGGAACACATACTACTACAAATGAACATTTTTTACCTCCTATTGGGAACACATTTCCTATGTCTCGTAAAAAATATTATTCTGTAACGTTCAATCAAAACCATAGTGATTAATTAAAAAGACGAAGCGTTTACCTACGTGTGAGCAGCAGTCACAACGACGGTTCAGTTTTGTTAAGGACGAAACTACGCCACTGGCCATTAAAATTGCTACACAACGCACAACGAGGATGACGTGCTACAGACGCGACATTTAACCGATGCTGTGATATGCAAATGATTAGCTTTTCATAGCATTCACACAAGGTTGGCGCCGGTGGCAACACCTACAACGTGCTGACATGAGGATCGTTTCCAAGCGATTTCTCATACACAAACAGCAGTTGACCGGCGTTGCCTGGTGAAACGTTCTTGTGATGCCTCGTGTAAGGAGTAGAAATGCGTACCATCACGTTTCCAACTTTGATAAAGGTCAGATTGTAGCTTATCGCGATTGCGGTTTATCGTATCGCGACATTGCTGCTCGCGTTGGTCGAGATCCAATGACTGTTAGCAGAATATGGAATCCGTAGGTTCAGGAGGGTAATACGAAACGCCGTGCTGGATCCCTAGTATCACTAGCAGTCGAGATGACAGGCATCTTATCCGCATGGCTGTAACGGATCGTGCAGCCACGTCTCGGTCCCTGAGTCAACAGATGGGGACGTTTGCAAGACGACAACCATCTGCACGAACAGTCCGACGACGTCTGCAGCAGCATGGACTATCAGCTCGGAGACCATGGCTGCGGTTACCCTTGACGCTGCATCACAGACTGGAGAGCCTGCGATGGTGTACTCAACGACGAACCTGAGTGAACGAATGGCAAAACGTCATTTTTTCGGATGAATCCACGTTCTGTTTACAGCATCATGATGGTCGCATCCTTGTGTGGCGAGATCGCGGTGAACGCACGTTGGAAGCGTGTATTCGTCATTGCCATACTGGCGTGCCACCCTGCGTGATGGTGTGGGGTGCCATTGGTTACACGTCTCGGTCACCTGTTGTTCGCATTGACGGCACTTTAAACAGTGAACGTTACATTTCAGATGTCCTACTACCTGTGTGTCTACTCTTCATTCGATCCTTGCGAAACCCTACATTTCAGCAGAATAATGCACGACCGTATGTTGCAGGTCCTGTACGGGCCTTTCTGGATACAGAAAATGTTCGACTGCTGCCCTGGCCAGGACGTTCTCCAGATTTTTCACCAACTGAAAACGTCTGGTCAATGGTGGCCGACCAACTGGCTCGTCACAATACGCCTCTAACTGTGGTATCATGTTGAAGCTGCATGGGCTCTGTTTAATTCAATGCCCAGGCGTATGAAGGCCGTTATTACGGCCAGAGGTTGTTGTTCTGGGTACTGATTTCTCAGCATCTATGCACCCAAATTAGGTGAAAATGTAATCACATGTCAGTTATAGTATAACATATTTGTCCAATGAATATCCGTTTATGACCTGCATTTCTTCTTGGTGTAGCAATTTTAATGGCCAGTTGTGTACATAGTTACATTACACACCTCCATGTAAAACGCTACAATTCGAAGCCCTCTATCGGCACAATTTTGCATGTATGTAGACATGAAGAATGTAAGTGTAGAATGTTAATAACGTTTGTCTTATTTTAAAAAAAATTTACGAGCTATCACACAAAAAATTCGGAGACATTACTTTTCAGCACGCCCTCGTAATTATAGGAGCTGAAAAGTTCTGAAGGTAGCTAAATTATGTGGATTCTTATATTTGTGAAGACTGCTTGTTTTACTCACCACAACCTAAAAAAACTTGTAAATCGGTAAATGTTACGCCCCACAAATATGTTGATACACTATAATCTTAATAGTATGACAGTTAATGCAGTGTGTAAGATACAGCACGGAATATTCTAACCATACTTGTCAAAGAATGAATTATTTTTCTCCTCCTCCCTTTCCCCAGTCTTCACAGGAACTTGAACTGAAATTGTTTTACAAAACCGAAGCTATGTTTTTAGGTTTGACTGGGAAAGAGAACTGTCTTCTGCTGGCGAAGCACACCAGTGTCCAGAGCTAGTGTCGCGTTGCATCAAAGAGTCCAGAAAAGAAAGAAATGGAAAACGCTAAAATAGGTGAACATGTTCTTCTGGTTTACAGTTCATTTCTATTCGATTTACTTTGAAAATACAACTGTGATTCTGCGAGGGAACCGACATTAGTTTCAAACCAAAATAAAGGCGTCGTTACCCTGGACTCGCTTGTTCACAGATAGGCAAGACTAGTCGATGATCTAGCTGTATAGTTTTCTATTTGTTCCAACCCGCAGTACACTTTTACGTTTGTGTTATTTCTGTTCCACATGACGACACTGAATTCCCTTACACTATGTGATCGAAAGTATCCAGACATCCCCAAAAACATACGTTTTTCATATTAGGTGCATTGTGCTGCCACCTACTGCCACGTACTCCATACCAGCGATCTCAGTAGTCATTAGATACCGTGAGAGAGCAGAATGCGGCGCTCCGCGGAACTCACTGACTTCGAACGTGGTCAGGTGATTGGGTGTAACTTGTGTCACACGTCTGTAAGCGTGAATTCCACACTCCTAAACACTCCTGGGTCCACGGTTTCCGATGTGATAGTGAACTGGAAACGTGAAGGGACACGTACAGAACAAAAGCGTAGAGGCTGACCTTGTCTGTTGACTGACAGAGACCGCAGACAGTTGAAAAGTGTCGTAATGTGTAATAGGCAGGCATCTATCCAGACATTCAAACAGGAATTCCAAACTGCATCTGGATCCACTGCAAGTACTGTGACAGGCGGGAGGTGAGAAAATTTGGATTTAATGGTTGAGCGGCTGTTCATAAGCCACACATCACGCCGATAAATGCCAAACGATCCCTCGCTTGGTGTAAGGAGCGTAAACATTGGACGATTGAACAGTGGGAAAACGTTGTGTGAAATGACGAATCACGGTGCAAAATGTTGCGATCCGATGGCAGGGTATGGGTATGGCGAATGCCCGGTGAACATCGTCTCCCAGCATGTGTAGTGCCAACAGAAAAATTCGGAGGCGGTGCTGTTATAGTATGGTCGTGTTTTTCATGGAGGGGGCTTGCACCCCTTGCTTTTTCGTGTGGCACTATCACAGCAAAGGCCTACATTGATGTTTTAAGCACCTTCTTGTTTCCCACTGTTGAAGAGCTATTTGGGGATGGCGATTGCATCTGTCAACACGGTCGAGCATCTGTTCATAATGCACGGCCTGTGGTGGAGTGGTTACACGACAGTAACATCCTTGCAATGGACTGGCCTGCACAGAGTCCTGACCTGAATCCTGTAGAACACCTTTGGAATGTTTTGGAACGCCGATTTCGTGCCAGGCCTCGCCGACCGATATCGATCTCTCTCCTCGTGCAGCACTCCGTCAAGAATGAGCTGACGTTCCCAGCACCTGATTGAACGTATGCCTGCAAGAGTGGAAGGTGTCATCAAGGATAAGGGTGGGCCAACACCATACTGATTTCCAGCATTACCGATGTAGAGCGCGACGAACATTTAAGTAATTTTCAGCAAGGTCTCCTGGTGTTTTTGATTACTATGGACTAATTTCATATGAGGTAGGGACACGAGTGGTCGCATAACTGTAAAGGGCCACTGTTTTCACCCGACACCCATCCGAAACAGCTTGCCACTTGCCTTATAGGACTCGCGCACGGTATGTTTCAGATGGTTAAGACTAAGGCGACAGAAACCTGAAGTTACAAACGGTATATTGGTTCAGCAGTGCAGTGAGAAGGCGGAATACGTGCAGCACAGAATATCCGTGACGTCAGCAGGTAGGAGCGCCTTCCCAGAACTGCTGCACCCAGCCGATACCTGTTGTGTGGAGTGCTGCAGTCTCGAGTAGTTTACCTGCAGCAATACTGTGCGCGGTTCGCTTCCGTAGTGAAGGCTTGTTGAATCATCGCAAACAGCCAGCTACCTCTGTTACAAATATTGTGTTTTGAAGCTATCGCTGAGTCTTTCCACGGAACAAATGTTGGACAAACTTTAGTGATGTTGAACATTACCAATAATAAACTCGCCGGCCGAAGTGGCCGTGCGGTTAAAGGCGCTGCAGTCTGGAACCGCAAGACCGCTACGGTCGCAGGTTCGAATCCTGCCTCGGGCATGGATGTTTGTGATGTCCTTAAGTTAGTTAGGTTTAACTAGTTCTAAGTTCTAGGGGACTAATGACCTCAGCAGTTGAGTCCCATAGCGCTCAGAGCCATTTGAGCCAATAATAAACTGTTTTAAAAAACCGCAGCCTTTTTTTTGTTAATTCAACCAGTCATTCTTTCGATGTGTCATACTACCATAGATGGTCTTTTTATTCTTCTTAAAGATATGAAATCATCACCATCATCATCGTCATCATCACCACCACCACAACACACTGCTGGATATAGGTCTCCTTCAGACTTATCCATACATTGCGATCTTGGGTTTCACACACTTGTCTTTGTCCTGCTACTCTGTTCAAACTGTCAGTTCATCTTCCAACATGGTGTCTTCTAGGTCTTCTCTTTCTATCACGAGGAATCCGAGACAGTATCTCTATAGTCCATTTCCCATCACTGCCTTTTTTTATATAGCTGGCCCACCTCCATTTTGGTTTCCTAACTGTCACTATCATGCCCTCAATTTCTGTCTTATCAATTTTTTGTTTTGTGTACCTTCCTTATTATGACCAGCGTACATCTGTCTATTGCTCGTTGGGTATCCTTCAACTATTGCACCGTTCACACATTTTACGTCAGTGTTTCATTTCCATAAGTTATTACACGGAGTAAGCACTAGTTGTAGACCTTTCTTTTAAGATTCATTAGGAATTTACTTCTGAGTATGGCATTCAGTCTCCCAGACGAACTAAAAACCATTTTACTCTTCTATTTATTACTTTAAGTGTCAATCCGCTTGTTAAAATAAACACAAGTATTTAATATTTTGATTGTGGCCGTCATAGTTTGCGGACGTAATGCCAAAGCTGTGGAACCTGTCATGGTGTCAGTGCCGCCGCGTTTATGGTCCCGAGAGAGAGAGAGAGAGAGAGAGAGAGAGAGAGAGAGAGAGAGAGAGAGACCATTACGTCATGGGTTTGTTTAGTCAGCGTGAGATCTGCACGGATGCACTCCATCAATCGCAGTGACAGGAGAGGCGTCATGCCTCATGGAGCGGCTTGCAGCTAAATTTCCGAGAGCGTACATTCAAAGAGAAGCGGAACAGCCTAGTTCATCTTCCCGTATACACCCCACGAAATTACCAAAAGAGGGATTCGACTTTATACGTAAGCTTCCCGTGTGATATTAGTGAATGAAGGTCGACGATAGTGGTATACGTTGTGCACTTGACCACATCTTCTAACATGTTGACAATGTACATAAAAGACGTACCCTCCAGGGCTCTTAAACGTGTGTCCCTCATCACCCTACTCTAGTCAATGTCCACTGAAGCAATTTCCCAGTTATTGCAAGAATACAAATAAATGTCACCTTTTTTTCCACGTCACTCACAATCTCTTGCAGACGGGTTCCGCACAACCGTTTTGCAGAGCAGCGTCGAGATAACGATCCACAGTGACCACAAAACTGACGTTTGTCGGTTCGGTTAAACGATTACGACTCTTCGCTTGCCTAAAACTGCCTCGAAGTGGTTTTTGAATGCGTCGTAAGTGGTAGACACCTTTTTCTTGCAAATTTTTATGTATTAGGCAATTGTTGTAAAGTTCATGTCCCTTAAGCAACATTTCCTAAATTCTAGAACACAATGATAAACTTTTTTAGTAGGCGAGGATTAACTGTATGTTTTGGTGACGGGAGGGGAGGAGTGCTTTGAATTTTCACACGAACCTTTCGGACAACTGCAATATCCATGTGTGTCCACATCCTGCAACGACCTTTGACTCCGAGGTATTAATTAAATTCTTGACAGGTTCACTGCGGAATATCTTAACAACAACTACAACAAAGAAAATACTATCTTGATGTTCTGTACGAATTTTTATGTACTTTGCAAGAGATTTTTGGAGTGTGACGTCATAATGAGATGCCAATTGACCGCAGGAACAGCAGGTAAAACGGCTTGTGAGAAGCAAAAATAATAGGTAATACAGGAGTTACGACATTGTAAATTCTAAGTTGGCGTTAAATATACTTTACACACAAAAATACATTGTTAATCTAGAGATCGATTTTACTGTTGTAATTATCCAGTTCTCTCAAATTCATAGTAATGGCACTCACTAATGAGGGAAAGAAAAATTAGGTGGTTGCAAGTAAATTATGCCATAAAAGGCACTTCGTGTCAGTCATTTGATAGTATCTTCCCTGTTGAATACCATTCCAACTACGTTAATGATACAATAAAATACATATTTTCATTCGGGGAATTTCAAGATTCTTGCAAGAATCAGATATTTTAACATATAGGGTACTACTACATATGGGATAATGACGTCTTCCTCAGTGGCTGTATCTTAACGTGACTTGTAACGTTATATACGAAACGAAAATACGAAAAATTTCACCCGTCCGCACGTTCACCTACAGGCACTAATCTGTAGCGATAAAAATGGTGGTGTGTCCCATGTTGAAAACATGGCCAGCGAATTTTGCAGAAATGAAAGAATACGGAAGTAAAGACCTGCACATTACTAAAACAACGATGAAGCTACAATATTACTAAGCACTAAAGATGTTCTCACATATTTAGCACGATGTGACGTGCATAGGATCACCGGTAAGTGAAATGGAAAACTATATATAGATCAATCAGGCAGAGCAGTGGCAGTTACGTTGTATGAAAATGAGGGGATCTGGAGACCACTCGTGCAAATGCAGACTCAGGATTGTCCACCTTTTCCTAATTAATTAAAAAAAACCAACAACAACAACGACAATAATACGTTGTACAACGAGACATTTTTCGTGCAGTGAAAGGTGGCTAATAGCTGAATAGAAATAATAGAAATAGCAATAGAAATAATAGAAATCACGTATCATATGAAACAGTATGCAAGAATAGTGGTACCTGAACGAAATCTTTTTCCTTTTACTGCACTGTTAAGACTAATTTATCCATTTACGAGAGACGTAGATAACCAACAATAATTTACTTTGGTCTGAAATCTGTATTTTACATGATCACAAAATCAAATAACTTCTGTAACGCTAAGATCACTAAATAACCCAACTCACTTTACCTACTGTTGTAACATTGTTGCTGGCCAAAGAAGCCGAAGACCAGTTTGCAAATTAATAAAATGTGTTGTAGAAGATCAAGGAACTGGTACTTTACGGTTCTATACAAGTTTTTTGAAGTTCTGGGTATCCAACCTTGAGCAGTAATCCAACGTTTTACTCTCAGGACGTCATGTCATTAATGAAGCAAAGACCAGTGACTTGTCACAGCATGGACACCCAATAAAATCATGTTTAGCACTACTTGACCACAAACTTTACATACCGTAGCTTTGTCAGCATTGACTGAACATGCAACGTGCGTGAAACAACTTCTAGTGCTTACTAAAACTGACTGTTGCAAACTGCGATGCATCTTTGTGTCAAGTGTAATTTTCCAACCATGTAGTACCACAAGAGATGTCTGTTCTTAATCATCTCAGAACGGTACTGGTATCAGGTACGATTTTTTGTTGTTAGTCTTATTGTCCAGTTCTGCAGCAGCTGAGCAGTTCCCAGAGGAATTGAACACACTCGTGTTGTTTTTAGAGCCAGCATCAGTCAAAATGTTCAGTGTGTGTGTGCGCGCGCGCGCGCGTGTGCGCGTGTTTGGGTGCGTCGGTGTCAACTTGTTTATAGGAGTTCTGTATACAGTACGCATGATGTGTAATTCCCCAGTTTCGTCGTGTCTTAAACTCAAATTTATTGAAGATGCCGGCATGGAACACGCGTACCTGACGCGTAGGGATTAGTTCCCTTTGTACCGGGTCTGACAAAATGGGTGAGTCAAGATGTGTAAGTTGTTACGATGGCGTATGTCCAGGAAAATCTATAGGTCGTATTGTTGTATGGGTACTCTTTGACCAACGCTGTTCCTCGTGAGTATCAAAAACCAGCACTACAGGTCGAAATGTTACAGGCGCGGCTCAGGCTGATTCTAGAGACTAAGGACGTGTACTAAATGCAGGAGAAGGTTTACTACACAATACTGTTAGAAGTGTCCTGCCACCTATTACTGAACATTAATATAGTATGTGTCCAGCCTACACCATTATGACGGCTTAAATTCTGCTGACGACACTTTCAGTGAGGTATCAATGTCCGTGGACGAATGGCAGCCCATTATTCTCAAAAGGCAAGGATGTAGAACAATGGTGTCAGGAGCGAGATTCTGGTTTATCTCATCGCAAAGATGTTCCACTAGCTTCAGGATGCGACTGTGGACAGGCCAGTCCACTGTGGGAATGTTATTGTCCACAGACCATAGCCTCACATCTGCTTTATGTCGTGGTGATAACTTACGTCATTTCCAGTCATCCACAGTCCAATGGCGTTGTTGTTCGCACCACAAGTATTGCTTAGCAATTTCTAAAGTATGTAGTTTACATGGAGCTGTTCGACCACTGTGCCCCATTCTTTTTAAATCCCTACGCACGGTCATTGTGCCAGCTGGATTGCTGGAAGCACTCTGGAACTTACGAGTGATTCCTTCCACTGAACTCATACGAAACTTTACAGCCACCCTGTGCAATGCTCGATGGCCACTCTCCGTCAGTAAATGCGGTATGTCTGAACCTGGCTTGAAGTGGTTGTTCCCTCATGTTTTAACTTCACAGTCTTGTCACCAACGGCCGACGTATGCAGCTTTAGAAAGACTGTAATATCCCTGATGGATTTTTTATTCAAGTGGAACCCAATGCCTAGTCCACATTGAGATCTTGTGAGTTACCCTGAACAACCCATGTTTCTGTTAATATTTCTCTACTGACAACAAAATGCTCCATGCCAACCTTCTACTCGGGTCAACGTCTCCTGACGGATAATGCTCAATCTCATTTTACTTATAGTGATATCTAATGCTCAACGCCAATTTACATAGAGGTGTCCAGATACCTTTTATTAGGGAGTGTATTTCATAATGAGCAGGCAGAGGATATAGCAGACTGGAGTAGTAGATTGTATGATTAAAGCAGAGCAAATTCGCGAGTGACTTGTTTAGCTACATTGAAAGAAACAAACAACTTCTGGGAAATGTTATTTTCTCTGGCTGTGTATGTTTAGGGTACAGTGAACAGACGCGTCCCTGTAATATGATGTCATCCACTTTATGTTTGGTAACACGACAGTTATGTATAGTGGGTACTGATGAGTAACTTCATCATCGGGCCATTTCTCTCTGCAGAGAGTGCCATCGGAGCATCAGTGTTGCTAGGTATTCAGAAACTTAATACGCGTCCTCACTGGCTGCATACAGGCGCCCACACATGTGATGATTGTCAGAACAGCGACTCCACACACACAGAGTACTGGAAATATGGAAAGTCTGTGGTGAAACCTTTCCAAGATCGTGGATGGGACGATGTGGATTGCATTATGGCCATCATGTTATCAGCACGTAACATCCCCCTAGTTCTCTTTCTTCTCTTGGGACTAAATCAATGCTTACGTCGCTGAAGTCGAGACCTTAGGCATGGACTGCTGACGCCATCTGCACCGCAGGTCCATAGATTAGTGGTTCCCAAACTGAGATCTTTACCCCTGAGAAAGATCAGATATGACCCAACACCCAAACAAAGAATGGCACTTGATTACACTTTAGGTCAAAAAAATGTTAACACTCGTGATTTTAAAGTGACTAGTGATGAATCATACTTAATTAAGATTTAAACAAACAATTCTTATGTATTCTTGAACGTTTTGTTACTAAACCGAGAAATAATGAGGTGATTTGTTCTGCTAATTTTCAATACTCTATTTCATTTGTTATTTAGTTTGGTATCTGCCATTGCATCCCATAAGCCATGCTCCAAAGTGTAAATTATGGCGAATGGAATCACTAGTAATGAGCGAGTTTCAATAACGATGCACACTGAACACTGACCTACGAAGCTGACTGAATGAGTACAAAAAGTATGTATTAGGAGTTTCGACTTATCGGAAAGAGACTTAGAATCATACTACAAAACTTATTGAACAATTGAGGGTTGTCCAGCGCGCAGTGGAAAACTTTGGTTCGAAATTGCTAAGAACCACACTAAAACAAACAAAAGGCTTAGGTAACAGAACTGAATGAAAGACGTAAATATATCTGCAATAAAATGAAGTACAGCTCGGTGGGCTACATATCCAGATGGCTGATCAATAGACATGGAAAGTTTTCAACTGAGTTCAAAGAAACTGGGAAATATAGAGTCTAAGCGATAATTGAGGGTTGATAGATCGCATTAGAAAACATGCTGCATATGGTTGAAGTCTGCAATGCATGGAAAAGCGTACAGAAGATATACTTGGGGTAGTGTATGCCAGATGAATGATGATGATGATGATGATTATCCATTGAACTCTTACTCCTGAAATAAGTAATATTGGCAGGAAACCTTTCTTTTCAAATTTTCCATCAAACTAATAAAGATGTATGAGACAAATCACAATGAAATATTTTCTTATAACTGCGTAGACATTAAAGTTTTCTAAATACCGTACCGTGTCATAATGTAAAAAAGCTATACTAGGGAAACCAACATCTACAGATATGGACCCAGAAGCAGGCCACTGTAACTATGGCCGAAACGTGGGTTTCTCCAGTACAGTTTTTTACATTATGACGCGTTTCGATACTTAGAAAGCTTTTATGTCTTCGTGTTAAATCATGGTTATTATGGTAGGAGGACAGGTGCGAGTGCGTTTTTTTCACGAGTGCGGTCAGGGAAATATGGTGTTTGCTCACCGTTTGATACCTTGGATTCTTTTTATCTGTGATAAACTATCACTGAAACAATATCTGTTTACAATGATAAATAGGTGTCTTCCCTGTTGATGTAGGACATCTAAAGAAAAACGAGAGGTTAGGACAGCCTTGGGTACGTCTACCACTGATGTTTCGCCTTGATCATTACTATCAAAGACATTGAATTGACTTCTAATTTTAGTGCAAAATAAATCAGCTCCAAACTATTTGTGGAACAAATGAAAAACAGGCAATTTTTTATCCTTATTTGTGACTTAATTTCTGCTTATATGATAAGAGTTGCTGCTTCAACGTGTCAAGAAGTAGATTACATTTTATACTGGTGTGATACTGTTGCTTTATCCTGCCGTAATAGTCTGGTAACAACTAAGTTTTTATTATACAATAATAGTTTTTGCTCTGCAGTGCACCGAGAGGTTTCATAAAAATATACAATCCTTAAGCATTGATGTAGCGTAACTATGGACACTATCCGAAAAAAATGGGTCGCACACGATATAAAACTCGTGAATCTAAGGCATTAACCTGTTGTATATTCTTTCATTAGTTACTAAAACTTTGTTTTAATTTTCAAACATTACTCTGGAAATTATAGTATCGTGTTGGAAA
Source organism: Schistocerca piceifrons (assembly GCF_021461385.2). Lineage (NCBI taxonomy): Eukaryota > Metazoa > Arthropoda > Insecta > Orthoptera > Acrididae > Schistocerca > Schistocerca piceifrons. The sequence goes on along the minus strand of NC_060140.1, from coordinate 259,820,134 downwards.
TGTGAAAGTACAATTCTCTGAGGTTTTAGATGCACAAAAATTCGAGAGATTGTACCTCTACTTGCGGAAGCGGGGAATTATAAAATAATGCCTTGTTAACGTGAAAAAATTTATTCTATTCTCTGACATTTTCATTTTCATTGGCCTCGCATATCTTCTGACTTTGCCGTCCTTATTTTTTAGTCGGACATCAAATAATATTCACAATTTATTCCTTTTATTCTGTTTGTTATTATAATTATTTCAAAATGATTTAATTAATTTCTGTAATAGAAAGGCCGTAACCGACATGGCACACGAGAAAATTTCGGAAGATTTACGTCTTAAAATGTCTGATGTGATAACTGCTTAACTTGGAAAATTTCCTTGCCGAAATTTTCAAGCTTATAGTGGAAGCTTTTCAGTTTGCTATGCGCAGGAACGAGAAAGAGAGAGAGAAATTAGATCTTGTTTGTTCTGTCTTCATGGAGACTTCTACGGTAGAAAAACTTGGACTGCTGAAAAGTTCGCGAGGAGAAACTTTGGAGTTCCGGAAGAGAAGTTGTCTTTCGCCTTTCTGTACTTCTTTTGTTGCCTCTTTCCAGTTTCAGTTGAGCAGACATGAAGTGTAGAAGTTGAAGACCACCAATGCGGTTATTTATTATGTTAAGAAAGAAGTAACACGACGTTACCAATATACCAGACATTTTACGGAACGTTAACTCTCAACTAGAAAACATGTTAGTTACAGAAAAATACGAGCGGAGATACGTAATGATCTTTGTAAACACACAACTTTTTTTCACGTGGTCAGACATCTTGCGAACAGGTATTCAGTTGGAAAATTTTTCCAAAAGGAGGTGTATGCTTTGTTCTTTGATTTCCAAAAAACAGGACAGCGAAGATTCCACTAGAAATTAGATTACAAGTAGGGCTAATACTGGCAGCGTTAGGGAAATATGTGTGAAATGGAATACTGACTCCCGAGATTGAGGAGGAACCAAATTTCCTGTTCCTCTCACAGCAGTACTGGGAAGTGCTCAGGACACAGCCATAAATACTGACAAATAGCTAAACGTGAATAATGGAGCCAGAAGGTGCATACGGCATAATTTATGTTACAGAGGAAGATAAAGAGGAGTCTAATCAACTTAATGATGTGACATTAAAAAGGAAGATTTTTTTTAACGTTCATCGACGACGAGGTCACTGAAGATGCAACGCAGGGACTGTGTATTAAGGGAACGAGATAAGCCGTGCCATTTCAAAGGAACCATCTCAACAATCGCCTTACGAATACGGAAGCAAAAGAAATAAAATTTGATGTAAATATCATATGGAGAGCGATCATACATTTCCCATAATATTTTTATTTAATTGTCTTGATCACCAAGTTTTTTTGAACTAGATAAACGGTTTCGATTACGCAGTTACCAACTTCAGTGTGTCTCAATTTGCTGCACTGAAACAAGTCACAAATACGTATTTCTGTTATTTTTACATGTTTATGACTTGTTTTACATGTCTACGAATTGTTGCTTTGCAGCAGAGTGAGAGATTCTGGACATAGTTATTGTATAGCAGGAAATGGTGAACGTGTTCAAACAACTTTGCGATCAAGACAATTACATAAAAGTTACGGGAAGTAAAAAAACCACTGTTACTAGCGAAAGCATAAAAAAGCTTTACAGTCAAAACAGTTAGGTGCATGATCTTTACACTCTGTCGTTGGTTCTTCAAACTGTCCGATTCCTAACAGTCTTTGAAAACTACCTAACATCAAGGCACAAGAAGTTCATAAGGTATTTCTAGCGTCATTTCTCATTGTAGCGAATGAAATCAGTTGTGTGTGTACCTGTGTAGCGTTTAGTGTTTAGTTTCTTGTAAACCTTCCTGTTAAGACGCCATTTTACAGGTAGTTTTGCTCCAGAAATGGACTGAAGAATGTCAACAATAGTGATGCATTTCAACATCGATCTTAGCCTCCATTCACTTGACAAGCAGTCTATCATTCCCTTGTCATTTATTAATAAAGTCGGTGTTACAATCCCAGTTAAAGTATGGAATATACTGGGTGATCAAAAATCAGTATATATTTGAAAACTGAATAAATCACGGAATAATAAAGATACAGAGGTACAAATTGCCACACATGCTTGGAATGACATGGGGTGTCATTAGAACCAAAAAATACAAAAGTTCAAAAAATGTCCGACAGATGGCGCTTCATCTGATCAGAATAGCAATAATTAGCATAACAAAGTAAGACAAAGCAAAGATGATGTTCTTTACAGGAAATGCTCAATATATCCACCATCATTCCTCAACAATAGCTGTAGTCGAGGAATACTGTTGTGAACAGCACTGTAAAGCATGTCCGGAGTTATGGTGAGGCATTGGCGTCGGACGTCGTCTTTCAGCATCCCTAGAGATGTCGATCGATCACGATAGACTTGCGACTTCAAGTAACCCCAAAGACAATAATCGCACGGACTGAGGTCTGGGGACCTGGGAGGACAAGCATGACGAAAGTGGCGGCACACGATCACCACCAAACAACGCGCGCAAGAGATCTTTCAGGCGTCTAGCAATATGGGGTAGAGCGCCATCGTGCATAAACATCGTACGTTCCAGCAGGTGTTTATCAGCCAGACTGGGGATGATGCGTTCTGTAACATGTCGGCGTATCTCTCACCCGTCACGGTAGCAGTTACTATACCAGAATCACGCATTTCCTCGAAGAAAAAAAGGCCCGATAACGGTAGATGTGGTAAATCTAACCCATACCCTGACTTTCTCGTCGTGCAATGGAGTTTCCACGACAGTTCTAAGATTTTCGCTTGCCCAAATTCTGCAGTTGTGGGCGTTGACAGACACTCAGAGCGTGAAATGAGCTTCGTCGGCCCACAACGAATCGTCATCTTCCGCCATCTTTTGCAACGCCCACACCGCGAATGCCCCCCGCTTCACTAAATCGCCAGGTAACAGTTTATGATGCCGATTGATTTTGTACGGATAGCATCGGAATGTACGTGTAAGTGCCAACCAAACAGTAGTGTATGGAATGCCGGCAAGACGTGCGACTGCACGAGCGCTGACTTTCCCGTGCATAGACGAACCCGCTACTGTCTCCATTTCTTCCAGGACTGTCTCAACAGCATTCCCCCTTTTACTCGGTCGGCCACTACGGGGTCTATCGTCTAATTAACCCGTGGCTTCGAACGTCGAAATCATTTTCGCCACAGCTGCATTTGTCATCGGACCTTTACCCGTTCGAATCCCCTTCCTATGGCGTAGGATCGTAACGCTGAACTAGCACATTCCCCATTCTGATAATACAGCTTCACTAAAAGCGCCTTTTCAGGTTACGTCACCATGCTGCGACTGCTGGCGCATCTGATTCTCTCTCACATTACAGCTCCTTTTATACACGATTGTCACGCGCAGTCACTGACGTTTTGCTGTCCAGCGCCATTAGTCGGAAATTTTGCGAACTTTGTTTTTTTTGTTCTAATAAAACCCCATGTCATTCCAAGCAAGTGTGTCAATTTTTACCGCTCTATCTACATTATTCCGTGGTTTATTAAGTTTTCAAATTTATACTGATTTTTTGATCATCCTGTGGTTTGGCAGATCAATAAACGCTCTTCAGAGTCTTTCGCAGTGGTAGGCCCGAATGAAAATCTTCTCCCATCAAATGAATTCGCAACTGCGAATAGGGAATACTATCAGCTGCAGAATAGAATGACGACAATGAAAATTTGTGCCGGACCAGAACTTCCCAGGATTTCCCGCTTATCCATTCTACAGCTTATGGGAGTCCTTATTCACAATTGCGAATTCATTTTGTGTGTTTCGTAACGGCTGTGATCGCCGCAGTGCCTGTTCCTTTGCACACGCATGCATGTCCAAGCGAACTTTGCATCGTATCAGAATACAGGCACTGCAATGTCGTATCGAGAATCATCTCGGCTTACAAGCCGCTTCACTTCGAATAAAACACACGAGCTTTCGACAGATGTCTCCCCCGTCATCAGGACTAAAAAACCACTGATTGTCGGAGATGGCACTGTGTTTCAGTTATAAAGGTGCGATAGTAACATCTGGAAGCTACCGGAGAGAACCGCAGTGAAGCATGCACGGGAAGGTGAGCTGGGCAGTTAATAGCAGCTCCGGCTCGCCGCGGGACCAATGACGCCTCCCGGCAAAAGATAATTTTTGACAAAGTTCTACCACAGTCTGAAATGCAGTACTTAAGACGTTTGTTCAGGGAGAATTGTTACAGCAGTGGAGACACTCCAAACGCTGTCCGGTGCTACCGACGTCGAACGTCTCGCGAATCGGCGGAAGAGACCAAGCCGACTAATTCGCCAACTGTGGGTCAACGAGCAGCAACATAGGATATGCTGCAACGACATTGGACTGCGATCAGTTTACCGGCCCCCCTCCGAGGTCGTTACGTCCCGTTAAAGAAGACACAGAACTTCGAGTGCCTGGTGTGTATAGTGTCCCCTCTGAAAGAAGCAACATTTACATAGGCCAGATGTGGTGTTGACCATATTCGACATATTGAACAACGGAAATTGAGAACCTAGCTGTTGCTAAACATTCCCTGGAAAAGGGACACAGAATACAATCTGAAACGACAACAGACTTAGCTCATGCGTCATCACACTGGGATTCCACTGTAAAGGAGGCAGTTTGGATTAGAATAACCCGCAATAATTTTAACTGTGACCTGGGGGGGGGGGGTGGCGAAGGGGGCGGGGGGGGGAGGCGAAGGGGGCGGGGGGGGAGGCGAAGGGGGCGGGGGGGAGGCGAAGAGGGCGGGGGGGGAGGCGAAGAGGGCGGGGGGGAGGCGAAGAGGGCGGGGGAGAGGCGAAGAGGGCGGGGGGGAGGCGAAGAGGGCGGGGGGGAGGCGAAGAGGGCGGGGGGGGAGGCGAAGAGGGCGGGGGGGCGGCAAAGAGGGCGGGGGGGAGGCGAAGAGGGCGGGGGGGGAGGCGAAGAGGGCGGGGGGGAGGCGAAGAGGGCGGGGGGGAGGCGAAGAGGGCGGGGGAGAGGCGAAGAGGGCGGGGGGGAGGCGAAGAGGGCGGGGGGGAGGCGAAGAGGGCGGGGGGGGAGGCGAAGAGGGCGGGGGGGGGTGGCGAAGAGGGCGGTGGGGGGGGCGAAGAGGGTGGTGGGGGGGAGGCTAAGATCGCTTAATCGGGCAGGTAGGTTAGAAAATTTAAAAAGGGAAATGGGTAGGTTAAAGTTAGATATAGTGGGAGTTAGTGAAGTTTGGTGGCAGGAGGAACAAGACTTTTGGTCAGGTGAATACAGGGTTATCAAAAAAATCAAATAGAGGTAATGCAGGAGTAGGTTTAATAATGAATAAAAAAAATATGAGTACAGGTAAGCTACTACAAACAGCATAGTGAACGCATTATTTTGGCCAAGATAGACACGAAGCCCACGCCTATTACAGTAGTAAAAGTTTATATGCCAACTAGACCTGCAGCTGAAGAAATTGATGAAATGTAAGAGGAGATAAAAGAAATTATTCAGGTAGTGAAGGGAAACGAAAATTTAATAGTCATGGGTGACTGGATTTCAAGCGTAGGAAAAGGGAGAGAAGCAAACATAGTAGGTGAATATGGATTGGTGCTAAGAAATAAAAGAGGAAGCCGTCTGGTAGAATTTTGCGCAGAGCATAACTTAATCATAGCTAACACTTGGTTTAAGAATCATGAAAGAAGGTTGTATACATGGAAGAACCCTGGAGATACTAAAAGGTATCAGATAGATTATATAATGGTAAGACAGAGATTTAGGAACCAGGTTTTAAATTGTAAGACATTTCCAGGGGCAGATGTGGACTCTGACCACAATCTATTGGTTATGAACTATAGATTAAAACTGAAGAAACTGCAAAAAGGTGGGAATTTAAGGAGATGGGACCTGGATAAACTGAAAGAACCAGAGGTTGTACAGAGTTTCAGGGAGAACATAAGGGAACAACTGACACGAATGGGGGAAAGAAATACAGTAGAAGAAGAATGGGTAACTGTGAGGGATGAAATAGTGAGGGCAGCAGAGGATCAAATAGGTAAAAAGACGAGGGCTAGTAGAAACCCTTGGGTAACAGAAGAAATATTAAATTTAATTGATGAAGGGAGAAAATATAAAAATGCAGTAAATGAAGCAGGCAAAAAGGAATACAAACGTCTCAAAAATGAGATCGACAGGAAGTGCAAAATGGCTAAGCAGATATGGCTAGAGGACAAATGTATGGATGTAGAGGCTTATCTCACTTGGGGTAGGATAGATACTGCGTATAGGAAAATTAAAGAGGCCTTTGGAGAAAGGAGAACCACTTGCATGAATATCAAGAGCTTTGATGGAAACCCAGTTCTAAGCAAAGAAGGGAAAGCAGAAAAATGGAAGGAGTATATAGAGGGACTATACAAGGCCGATGTACTTGAGGACAGTATTATGGAAATGGAAGAGAATGTAGATGAAATGGGAGATATGAAACTGCGTGAAGAGTTTGACAGAGCACTGAAAGACCTGAGTCGAAACAAGGCCCCAGGAGTAGACAACATTCCATTAGAACTACTGACAGCCTTGGGAGAGGCAATCCTGACAAAACTCTACCATCTGGTGAGCAAGATGTATGAGACAGGCGAAATACCCTCAGACTTCAGGGAGAATATAATTATTCCAATCCCAAAGAAAGCAGATGTTGACAGATGTGAAAATTACCGAACTATCAGTTTATTAAGTCACAGCTGCAAAATACTAACGCGAATTCTTTACAGACGAATGGAAAAACTGATAGAAGCCGACCTCGGGGAAGATCAGTTTGGATTCCGTAGAAATGTTGGAACACGTGAGGCAATACTGACCCTACGACTTATCTTAGAAGAAAGATTAAGGAAAGGCAAACATACATTTCTAACAGTTGTAGACTTAGAGAAAGCTTTTGAAAATGTTGATTGGAATACTCTCTTTCAAATTCTGAAGGTGGCAGTGGTAAACTACAGGGAGCGAAAGGCTATTTACAATTTGTACAGATAGCAGATGGCAGATATAAGAGTAGAGGGGTATGAAAGGGAAGCAGTGGTTAGGAAGGGAGTGAGACAGGGTTGTAGCCTATCCCCGATGTTATTCAATCTGTATATTGAGCATGCAGTAAAGGAAACAAAAGAAAAATTCGGAGTAGGAATTAAAATCCATGGAGAAGAAATAAAACTTTGAGGTTCGCTGACGACATTGTAATTCTGTCAGAGACAGCAAAGGACTTGGAAGAGCAGTTGAACGGAATGGACAGAGTCTTGAAAGGAGGATATAAGATGAAGATCAACAAAAGCAAAACGAAGATAATGGAATGTAGTCGAATTAAGTCAGGTGATGCTGAGGGAATTAGATTAGGAAATGAGACACTTAAAGTAGTAAAGGAGTTTTGCTATTTGGGGAGCAAAATAACTGATGATGGTCGAAGTAGAGAGGATATAAAAAGTAGACTGGCAATGGCAAGGAAAGCGTTTCTGAAGAAGAGAAATTTGTTAACATCGAGTATAGATTTAAGTGTCAGGAAGTCGTTTCTGAAAGTATTTGTATGGAGTGTAGCCATGTATGGAAGTGAAACGTGGACTATAAATAGTTTAGACAAGAAGAGAATAGAAGCTTTCGAAATGTGGTGCTACAGAAGAATGCTGAAGATTATATGGGTAGACCACATAACTAATGAGGAGGTATTGAATAGAATTGGGGAGAAGAGGAACTTGTGGCACAACTTGACCAGAAGAAGGGATCGGTTGGTAGGACATGTTGTGAGGCATGAAGGGATCACCAATTTAGTATTGGAGGGCAGCGTGGAGGGTAAAAATCGTAGAGGGAGACCAAGAGATGAATACACTGAGCAGACTCAGAAGGATGTAGGCTGCAGTAGTTACTGGGAGATGAAGAAGCTTGCACAGGATAGAGTAGCATGGAGAGCTGCATCAAACCAGTCTCAGGACTGAAGACCACAACAACAACAACAACAACAACAACAACAATTTTACTTTCTCCTTTTTCTCCTCCATGTGCAGTAGGAGGTTAGTGTTTAACGTTCCATCGACAGTGAGGTCATTTGACACAGAGCATAAGGCTCGGATCAGGGAAGGGTTAAGAAGGTATGCATCTGTGCCCCTACGAAGGAACACTCCAGGCATTTGCCTTAAGCAATTTAGGGAAATCAAAGAAAACCTAAATCAGGATGGTCAGATACATCTTTGAAAATTCGTTCTCAAGAATGCGAGTCCAGTGTTATAACCACTGCGATATCCCTCTTGGTTCTCATTAATGTGTAAAGATGTGTTAACAAATAATTTACAACACACGATAAAATTATCGCTGCTGCAGAAGAGTGAAATGGTTTTAATTATGTATGTCCTTCCTCATATGACTAACAAGAAGAGCACATGTCATCGGAATTTTATTTTTTATATGTACAGTACGTGAGGTACAGAACTCAAATATCAATTTGTCAAAGCAGTTCGATACAACTCTAAAATATTCTCGAGAGAATCAACTCTGAATTTTTCTGGGCGTCGTTAATATCCTTAAACAATGCTGACTTTTCGTCGGGTCGCGTGGCTCAGCGGCAGGATGTTCTTATGTTATGCATGCAGGCTACGTGGTAAATTTTTAAACAGAGCTGAATGTTCCACATTTCCGGGGAGTTTGAAATAAATAAAGATGAAAAAACTGTATTGTAATTTTTAGTCCAAACAATCTTTACCAATAATCTTACATACGAGATACATTCCTAATTAAGAGTTTATATATGGAATTAAAACTGGATTTTTGTGTGCAATACATAATTAGAAATAATAAGACGTACAGTTTTCATAAAAATGACTATTAGATCTTCGTTAATTAGTATCTATGTTATGAATTTATTATTAAATGACGTGGGTATTCGAAATGAACATAAAAAGGAAAAGACAATGACTGAAAGGAGACTCGAAGCAGAAATCCAAAAATTGCTAGTTTCGAATGCCACCTATTTTTCTTTCAAGTTTATGTATTTTAAGCTTAACGAAATGTTCGTATAACGTGCACTTTCGCTTATAAATCTTTATCGTGTGGGAGTCTACCCACGCTACCTGTGTCAAGCGGGCAGTCTACCACAGAGCCGCGCTGACTGTGGCAAAATCGACCGTATTTTAGGGTGTTAAAGCATCATGCTGCTTTGATGGATTGATGTTTGAGTTCTGAACTTTGTGTGTCACAAACACAACAAAATCCAAAAATCATATTGCTATGCAATCCCCTTGCAAGTAATAATGAGTATAGCCATCTCATTGCTGTGTAACTTGGCTGAATGACGCATAAAATCAGTCCTTTACTATGAACGTCATCATGACCAAGAATGTCGAGGTCTCTTGTGACCCAATGAAATAAAAGTATTTCATGTGTACAGCCGGTAACGTTTTTCCAGAATGTCTCTCCTTAAAGACTATATGGCTGCCTGTTACCGACTGATACAACGAAAATTTTACTGAATCGTTGAGTGTTATAGCTATAGAGTTCGATCTCTTATCCGTACATATTATAAATTAAAGTGTCCCGTAGCATTTTATGTCTGTATGTGAATGCTAATCTCAGGAATTACTATAAGGATTTTCATACGGTTTCCATAAATACACTACTGGCCATTAAAATTGCTACACCACGAAGATGACGTGCTACATACGCGAGATTTAACCGACAGGAAGAAGATACTGTGATATGCAAATGATTAGCTCTTCAGAGCATTCACGCAAGGTTTGCGCCCGTGGCGACATCTAAAACGTGCTGACATGAGGAAAGTTTCCAACCGACGTCTCAAACACAAACAGCAGTTGGCCGGCGTTGCCTGGTGAAACGTTATTGTGGTGCCTCGTGTAAGGAGTAGAAATGCGTACCATCACGTTTCCGACTTTGATAAAGGTCGGATTGTAGCCTATCGCGATCCCGATTTATCGTATCGCGATATTGCTGCTCACGTTGGTCGAGTTCCAATGACTGATAGCAGAATATGGAATCGATGGGTTCAGGAGGCTAACACGGAACGCCGTGCTGGATCCCAACGGCTTCGTGTCACTAGCAGTCGAGGTGACAGGCATCTTATCCGCATGGCTGTAACGGATTGTGCAGCCACGTCTCGATCCCTAATTTAACAGATGGGGACGTTTGCAGGACGACAACCATCTGCACGAACAGTTCGACGACGTTTGCAGCAGCATGGACTATCAGCTCGGAGACCATGGCTGCGGTTACCCTTGACGCTGCATCACAGACAGGAGCGCCTGCGATGGTGTACTCTACGACGAACCTGGGTGCACGTATGGCAAAACGTGATTTTTTCGGATGAATCCACGTTCTGTTTACAGCATCGTGATGATGGCATCCGTGTTTGGCGACATCGCGGTGAACGCACATTGGAAGCGTCTATTCGTCATCGCCATACTTGCGTATCACTCTGCGTGATGGTATGGGGTGCCATTGGTTACACGCCTCGGTCACCTCTTGTTCGCATTGATGGCACTTTCAACAGTGGACGATACATTTCAGATGTGTTACGGCCCGTGGCTCTACCCTTCATTCGATCCCTGCGAAACCCTACATTTCAGCAGGATAATGCACGACCGCATGTTGCAGGTTCTGTACGGGCCTTTCTGGATGCAGAAAATGTTCGACTGCTGCCCTGGTCAGCACATTCTCCAGATCTCTCACCAACTGAAGACGCCTGGTCAATGGTGGCCGAGCAACTGGCTCGTCACAATATGCCAGTCACTACTCTTGATGAACTGTGGTATCGTGTTGAAGCTGCGTGGGCAGCTGTACCTGTACACGTCATCAAGCTCTGTTTGACTTAATTCCCAGGACCGATGACCGTAGCAGTCTGGTCCCTTTAATCTCCCAAACCAACCAACTCAATGCCCAGGCGTATCAAGGCCGTTAATACTGCCACAGGTGGTTGTGCTGGGTAGTGATTTCTCAGGATCTATGCACCCAAATTGCGTGAAAATGTAAACACATGTCAGTCCTAGTATAATATATTTGTCCAATGAATACCCGTTTATCATCTGTATTTCTTCTTGGTATAGCAATTTTAATGGCCAGTAGTGTAGTTTAATTCACGAGGGAGGTTTGTGTACATAATTTATTACTTCTACGTCACAAGTCGTCCAGCCATAGAAATTTAGTGATACTGGCTAACCCGTAACACAATTTTTTCTGACATTTATCGGTTGTGCACATCGCGCAGTGGTTCGTATTTGCGAAATAGATTCCACATGGTGCCACGGATTGGACTACATTTTAGAATGTATATCGCTCTATAACCAAGTCGGTCAGTTCACAAGTTGAGGGAATGAAATATCATATCAACTTAGTCAGGATCATGTCTAGCACACCAGTGCTGGGTCCTAAACAAATTTCGTGATGATTGCTTACTTTTATTGTTCCCTAATTGCGGAAATAAGCATTTGCCGATGCTGTTAAGATAGACCAAAGAAAACTAAGCTTGTAAATTTTCTTCTCATTCCATACAGTAAGGTATTTACTAAACTCTGGACTTACGTGACGCTGCACACACAAAAAAAAACTATAAAAGAATTTATCACAGTATCTGCACCTTAGCCAACGCAACATTTTCAGTTATATAATTTCACATTAATAACCGGAAATCAGTTTCCAGACTGCATCGAACAACATTCCCTATACGTCCACTTGGACGACAAACACCGCTACCTACTTATTCCCTTAAACTCAGCCAGGTGTAGGTAAATACGATCGAGATTTTAAGCAGCAAAAGAGGTGGTGCAGTGGCTAAAGAACTAGGCTCGCAACATGGAGCGAATATCAGAGTGCTTCCTAACTAAGGTCCATATCCTATTTGCTGCAAGGGCCTCGCCCTGTTCAAAATTACAGTAAGCCTCTAATAAACTGTCTGGGCCCACGGGAAGCACAATTGTAACGTAACTTTCGTTTTACTTATCGAATCACTTTAAGAACGCAGTCTAATTGCTAATATTTAGCCGCACATTCATAAACACGGTTTCCATGTATATTATAAGCTACAGTTCGTCTCAAATTGATGGGGAATTGCTATCACCAACTGGGTTACGTCATTATTACATAATAAAATAATTTAAGTACCAACTTACGTGAAGACAAAATTTGTAAATGGTATGGTTCCATCAGTTTACACGTACTCTTTCCGCTACACAAGTTAAAATTGAGGTAGAGGGGAAGTTCCGAGTACAAACCTCGTGGAGCAGACAGGTTCTTATCAGCCGCATGACGTATTCGCAACATGACAGGCAGTGCGGACTCTTCCGCTGCATCGTCACAGCTGATAGCGGAGTTTCGCGTGAAGCCAACTCCAGCCCACGGCCGCGCGGTACTTGACGTGAGAAAGTTGTGACTACTGGCAGCCCAGTTTACACTGGGCACGTGTCTCCAGGCAGTCTTATCTGTGGCACCCTTTCTAAGTGTGTCACAGCCGAGAAAAATTGTCACCGCTTTCGGCTGTTATCGTTACGTCGTGAAGGCAACTATTTTCCTCGTGAAGTATTGGACTACCTGCTCTTATCAGCCAGGTAGAAAAGTCAAAGCGTCGACCGTGGGCTTGACAAACAGAACAGGTCAACAGGATCTCGAGAAACTTCACTGGTGCGCGTTACACATTTGTTTATCCATCTCATTGTGCGGTTGCTCTTAAATCTTCAATACTCGCTCTAAGTACAATGAGACTTAACATCCAATGTCATTAGTCCCCTAGACTTAGAACTACTTAAACCTAAATAACCTAAGGACATCACACACATCGATGCCCGAGGCAGGATTCGAACCTGCGACCGTAGCAGCAGCGCGGTTCCGGATTGAAGCGCCTAGAACTGCTCGGCCACAGCGGCAGGCGCTCTTAAAACTGCACGACTGCAACCTGCCACAAAGTTGACCACTTTGTAAATGTACCATTTGTTTCGTACATATCATACCACTGCAGTTCAGCACTGAAGGGTATCATTGCTCATTTCATTATCCAAAATACACTGAAGCGCCAAAGGAACTGGTATAGGCATGCGTCTTCAAACACAGAGAAATGTAAACAGGCAGAATACGGCGATGCGGTCAGAAACGCCTATATAAGACAACAAATGTCTGGCGCAGTTGTTACATCGGTTACTCCTGTTACAATTGCAGGTTATCAAGATTTAAGTGAGTTTGAACGTGGTGTTACAGTCGGCGCACGAGCGATGGGGCACAGCATCTCCTAGGTAGGAATGAAGTGGCGATTTTTCCGCACGACCATTTCACGAGTGTACCGTGAATGTCAGGAATCCGGTAAAACATCAAATCTCCAACACCGCTGCGTCTGGAAAGAAGATCCTGCAAGAATGGGACCAACGACGACTGAAGAGACTCGTCGTACATGACAGAAGCCCAACCCTTCCGAAATTTGCTGCATGTTTCCATGCTGGGCCATCAGCGTGCGAACCATTCAACGAAACATCATCGATATGGCCTTCCGGGAGCGAAGGCCTACTCGTGTACCCTGATGGCTGAACGACACAAAGCTTTACGCCTCGTCTTGGCTCATTAACAGCACCATTGGACTGTTGATGCCTGGAATGTATTGCCTGGTCGGACAAGTCTCGTTTCAAATTCTATTGAGCAGATGGACGTATACGGATATGGAGACAACTTCTGAATCCATGGACCCTGCATGTCAACAGGAGACTGTTCAAGCTCATGGAGTCTCCCTAATGGTGTGGGGCGTGTGCAGTTTGAGTATGGGCGCCTGATACGTCTAGATGCGACTCTGACAGGTGACAGGTACGTAAGCACCCTGTCTGATCACCTGCAGCCATTCATGACCATTGCGCACTCCGACGGACTTGGGCAATTGCAGCAGGACAATGCGACACTCCACAGGTACAGAATTGCTACAGAGTGGCTCCAGGAACACAGTTCTGATTTTAAACACTTCCGCTGGGCACCAAACTCCCCAGGCATCAACATTATTGAGCACATCTGGTACGTCCTGCAACGTGCTGTTCAGAAGATATCTCCACTCCCTCGTACGGATTTATGGATTGGTTGCAGGAATCATGGTGTCACTTCCGTCAAGCACTACTTCAGACATTAGTCCAGTCCATGCCACGCTATGTTGCGTCACCTCTGCGTGCTTGCGGGGCCCTACACGACATTAGGCAGGTGTACCAGTTTCTTTGGCCCTTTAGTGTAAAATAGTGAGGGAGGGATCAGAGTTGGAGACAGCACAGCATCTTAGCTGCAGGTTTCCCTAAAACCTCTGGAACACAAAGTTTTTAAAAACAGATTAAAATGCAATAAAATTTTAAAATAAATCGTCAAGTTTTATAGCTGATGAAGTGGTGCCTTCAACACCGCCATGGATTTGAAATTGGTGCGAGCAGTAGTTGAAATTGTTACGATGCTAACTGACTGACTGTTGTTGTTGGCTCATTGGTCCTGCTTTTGGCGAGTGCATGCACTGAGGGAATGGCAACAGGTATATGGGCGTGTTAGTGTCGCTAGTTGGTACTAAGATGTGAAAGAGCTGTGGTGGTGGTATCTGGTTCGAAGTTAGACAGTTTGTGGGACATTTGAGTGGAGTAACGGAGATTTGTTAAGTCTCGAGGACTTCGTAATAAGGACACACAACTTTCTTTGAAGGGGTGTAGCGCCGCCAATTTCTGCATCGCCTTAGAGGCACATACGGAGGACGAGGGAAGGGGAAAAATGGAATTATTCTGTCGATGGCGGCTCAGCGAGAACTGATAGAATCCGTTTGGTCTGCTTTGAAGGTATTACATGACATGATGAGTCCCACCACACTGCACCACTCACGGATTCCGACTGGCCACTGGCCGACTGCTGCCCACACGGCAGTACGTGGAGCGATCTATAATCGTGAGACATATGATCAGCATTCCACCTATCCCTCCAGCCACTATTGGCAGTAGTTGAATCCAGCTAATAACGCTGCTTCTTAATTCAAGCAACCGCTCACTGGGCTTAACGAGGCCGAGTACACCCCGATCCATATCTTACTTACTTCAGGAAAGTCCGATGAGGTGCCGGGAATCGAACCCGTATCCTTCTGCGCCGAAGTTCGCGAAGCGAACACTACCATCCAGGGTGTCTCTAGATACGTTTTCGTTGGTCCTTGGGGTCTGGAATCTCACTGAATGCAGCAGAATACTCAGAATTGTTTTCAGTGTTGAGTCACGCTTCAAACTGATCCCCGATGACCAGCGAAAACTTGTCTGAAGACGCCGTACAGCAATGTACCAACCTTACTGTCATCCGCCATACGGCCTGACAAACATTAGTGATGGTCTAGGGTATCATTTCATTTCCCCTTTGGTTGTCGTCCGCGGAATCCTTACAGCGCAGCGGTATATCTACGATATTCTACGCCCAGTTTTGTTGGCCTTCATGGCAAGCCATCACGAGCTTACATTTCAGCAAGATAATGTCCGCCCGCATACGGCGGGAGTTTCTACTGCTTGGCTTCGTGCTTGCCAAATCCTATCTTCGTTGCAAGATGGTCAGATCTCTCATCAACTGAGAACGTCTGAAGTATTTTGAACAGGATCCTCTAGCCAGTTCGGGATTTTGTCCATCTAACGCACCAATTGGACACAATTTGGCACGACATCCCTCAGGAGGACATCCAGCAAGTTTGTCAGTCAGTGACAAGCCAAATAACTACAATAAGGGCGAGATCTGGACCAATGCGTTACTGAGTTGCTCAATTTTTGAAGCTCTTCCCCTTGAATAAGTCATCCATTGTTTCTGGAATTGTAATCATTTATTGTCTGTATACCGGTTCCCGCTGTCGGGCGTGGTCGGCACTTGGATGGGTGACCATCCAGGCCGCCATGCGCTGTTGCCATCTTTCGGGGTACACTCAGCCTCGTTATGCCAATTGAGGCGCTACTCGACCGAATAGTAGCGGCTTCGCTCAAGAATACCACCATAACGACAGAGAGAGCGGTGTGCTCACCTCTCCTATCAGCATCCTCCACTGTGAATGACACGGCGGTCGGATGGTCCCGGTAGGCCACTCGTGGCCTAAAGACGGAGTGCTTTTTTTTGTTGTCTGTATAAGAACGTCTCATCTATCAATTTCCGTCCCATTCGGATAATACCTCCATGGTGGGCCTTTTCTTATCTTAAGAGTTTATTGTAGGTTCGCTGAGTCAACATGACCTGTCAAAAAGGGCTGTTATATCAGAGTGAGGCACAATAAAAAAGCTTTCACAATGAGTGTGGGAAAATTTCTTTTATAATTGCCGATGAAACTTTAACAGAACAAGTATGGTGGCAATGACTGAAATATGTTACGATAGGTCATCTTCAAGAGGGCCCAGTTATCAAACTATCACCAAAAATGCTGCAAAAAGAAATATTTACTTGGTATCGTTGGCTGGGTCACCGCGACAGGTAGGTTAACACGTCTAATAGGAAAGAGTTTGCTCGTTCTGCACAATACGGCCACTTTACTCTGCGGTGTGATAATTGTGAAGTTGATGTATCTGTTGTGTTCAGTGACTGTAACAGATGTGAGTCTATTGTGGTGATGAGAGAAGTGGAGCATGAAACCTGATACACAAAGCGTACTTGTCTCGACAGCTAAGTGGGTGGCGAGCTTAACGTTGCCATCCGATGGACGGATCATCATCCATAGTGTCACATGTCCTCGCTCTGGGAGACACTGCGGAGATGTTAAAAATTTAATTCAAGACTTTGGCTTGAGATATATTGGTTAAGGACTCTACACGAGGACCTCTCCTCATTTTGCAAACGTAATACTGGAGGTGAAACTTTCTTCCGCCACTGGTAGTCGAATCGTCTACCTTCGAAAAGGATGCCACGCCACAGACGTGCGTTATCGAGCTCTGATATGTAGGCGGGTAAAAGTGCTACAGTACTTTCCTCAGTTTATCAGTGAAGCGTGCCCTCAATTTGACTAGCACAGGGAAACGAACTTCGCACCATGCCAGTGTCCGTACGGAGTCGAGGAGTTGTCATTTGGGAGAATTGGGCTTCCATACAACAGCTGAGACGGAGATAAGGCTGCAGAATTCAGCAGAAGAAGCCGATATTTGATCCCCTTGCTCACTCAAGGAATGCTTCAAAAATTACTGGTCAGTCGCCTTCCTAGAGAGCCTTGCAGAAGTTACGTGGGCAGAGGATAGGACGGAAGTTTACGTTTTGGCTGACGGTGGAAAGATGATTTCTGGTCCGAGAAAATCCGCCGTTACTTCGCGCTGGCGTCCACCACCGCACGAGAGGCCTTAGATTTTCTGCTTTGGTGTGCCTGGCTGCAGTGACGTTAAGTTTAGCGACATGGCGTAGCACAGACGCTGCGCATTTGATGTGAGCATGTGCGCACTAGTGTCTCACGCTGAATTCTCCCTCCTTGTAGTAATGACTAAAAAATTCTTGCCTACAAACAGTCCTGGAGACTTCAGACTTCTGCAGACGCAATATGTAAGGTTTCCATGATCTTCAAGAACCTTTTTTCCTTTATGAATATCGTTCTTTCAAAGTAATTCTTTAAAAAGTGTACGTCTGGTACACAGTTGTATTGATTCATACAATTTCTTTCATAAAGATAACATTTATAATCATGTGTCTTGTATTGGATGAAGGTTTCCTTATCGTTTAATGCTGTCAACGGATTTTCGAGATGGTACAAAATATTTCTCTTTCAGCAGTTCTCAAGGAATCAGTTCTCAAGATATCAGTTTCAGTACTTCTTATTTACAGAAGCAACTGGAAATAACGGAAAAAATCATCCGAAGATTAAAATAGGAAACGTGAGGATTCAAGTAGGAAACGATTTACAACGTAAGTCTTTTTGAATGAAGAGGAATGCAGTATTCTGAATTAAGGGAGATTCAAGATGAATAAATATTATCCAAACACACCCTAATTTGTCTAAGAGTAGAACAAACTTGCCACGATGTTACAGAAGATGGTGAAAGTATAGAAGACGTAAAATCTGGTGACGTCGATAATGACTTGTGTCTGCCATAACAGTAACTGTCAGAAAACGTACTACAGAATATTTTCGCCAGCGAAGTCTGGCTGGGCAGTATATGGGAACTAACAGTGAGCGATCCATCATCAGCACTTACAACCAGCGTCATGGATTAAGCCAACAGCTTTATGAATTGCAAGCACAAATGCTGATGGTAGTAATCAATTTGATGCCGACGTTAATCTGTCTACCTCCTTTCATTGTCTTCGTGCGCGGTATGGGAATACTTATTTGAGCAATGACTGTTTGCTTCGGCGCCTATTCATCTGAAACTCAAGCTGCAGTCGTATTATTAGACTTTTAAACACAATTTATTGTCTCCCTATAATTTCTCTTGGTGTTCCTATCAAAATTTGTAAATGAATTCAAACATTCACGGCTGAAGGTTACAAATTATCTTCACAAGTAAACGTTTGAAGTAGTGTCATATATGCCTCACAGCGAATCTTCCATTGTCAGCGTGCTACACACTATGCTGTAGTCCATCAGTCCGAACAGTAGTCTGATGCAACTACCTAAATATTTCTTGGGTAAATCTTTTAATTTATGTTTAGCTACTGCACCCAACATCCATATGAATCTGCTTGCTACTGTCAAGCTTTGCTTTCCATATACTCTTTTTTACCCAACTCTACAACCCTAAACATCAACTTCAAAATTAACTTTTCTTTGATGTTTTAACCATGGGTAGGGTGCAAGACACGCAAAAATGATCAGGCTTACAGATTTATACTATACATGACCTGTCAGAATTCAGTATGTTCGGAAAGCCAAGTGGTACAATCACAGGCTGCAAACATTGTGGCATGGACTCAACCGTGAGTAGAGAAACTCCCCTATAAAAAAAGTATATGGAATTGTCCGCTAGAGATCACTAGGGCCAGGCCGGCCATTATAAAGGCGGGGAATATTGTGTTGTCAACAAAGAAGAAGTAAGAGAAGAATGGGTCGGTAAAGAGAGCTCAGTAACTTCAAACGTTGACTGTTCACTGGATGTTACATGAGTAACAAATCTACTTGGGACAATTCAACCCTTCTAAAGATCTTAAATTAAATTTTCCCTGAGACATTTAAGTCTCTAATTTATCTACGATAACGTTGGAAGCTGAGGAAGTGAATTAAAATTTTTGCCGCGGCCGGGACTCGAATCCGGATCTTCTTGCTTACTAGGCAGATATGCTGACTTCTACACCACCGCAGCATTATTGTCAACACAACTGCACGAACTACTGACGTCAAACACGCTCCCCTGCACTAACTGCGATTCACATCTCCCCTTATATTGTCACTGTTACCAAGGCTCCCCGACACTGGAATAGCACCCCAGCATTGGACGTAATGGAGAAGTGCTGTACTACATGTGATCGTACAGATCTTCAATTTTCCCCGAGATATTTAAGTCTCTAATTTATCTATGATAACGTTGGAACCGGTAGAAGTGAATTAAAATTTGTGCCGCGGCCGGCACTCTAACCTGGTCTTCTTGTTTACTAGGCATATATGCTGATCATTATATCACTTTTTTTTAATAATCTCATTTTGTTCGTTTTAGTTCGTTGCATCTACTCGGGGCAGACGCCTCAAGACACCCGTTTTCAGTTCGTCTTTGATCCATTAATTCAGTTTTTTATAACAGAGGGCAGCTAACCCTGTGACCACGCTGAGCTACCGTGCCGGCAAACCACCACAGCATTATGGTCAACATAGCTGCACGAAGTCCCGATGTGAGATACCCTCCCCAACACAAATTTTAATTAACTTCTTCAGCTTCCAACGTTATCGTACCTTCTAAAGCTGTTTCAGTCTTTAATGTGATTAGCACAGCTAAAAGAAGACCAGGCAACACGTCATGTACTGATGGGCAGAGACCGCCAAGCACTGTTGAGGAAGGTTGTAAAAATCGCATGAAATCAGACGAATGAGTCATTCATGAATTCCAAAATTCTACCAGCAGTCCAGCTAGCACAATGACTGTGCGCTTGCAATTAAAGAGAATTGAGTGCAATGGCCGAGTGGCTCCTAACAAACCACCATTCCGGTACTCAGCGCAAAGGGACGCTTGAGGTGGTGTAAAGGGCGAAGCCACTGGGCAGTAAATCACTGGGAACGAGTTATCTGCAGTGTTGAATAACGTTATCCGATGAAAGGGTTTGGGCTTGCCGAATGCCTGGAGAGCGTTATCTGCAACAGTGCAGTACGGAGGAGATTGTTTTATGGTACGTGGGATTTTTCCGTGATTAGGATGTGGTCTCCCTATAGTGGTTAATAAATGCTAAATCTGTAAATGTGGAGTAATATGGACGTATTTTACAACGTCGTGTACAGCGTACAGCAGAGAAACAATTCGGACACGATGAATGATAGCATCATCACGACAATAAACCCTCTCATAAACCAGCATCTATGGTCAGTTGACAATAATATTCTGAAATGGACTGACCTGCCCAGTGTCCCGACCTGAATCAAATGGAACGTCTTTGGGATGAGTTAATAAGTTGACTTCGCTTCAGACCTCAGCATCCTACATCACTACCTTCTCTGGTTTTGGCTTTTGAGGAAGAATGGGGTACCACTCATTCACAGACATTGAGACACTTCACTGAAAACATCCACAGCAGAGTTCTAGGCATCATAAAGCCCCTTTTTAATGTCCCCTACCCTGTGTCCGGATAGTTTTGATTCGGCCACTGTGGCCGAGTGGTTCTAAGTGCTTCAGTCCGGAACCGCGCTGCTGCTACGGTCGCAGATTCGAACCCTGCCTCGGACATGGATGTGAGTGATGTTCTTAGATTTAAGTAGTTCTAAGTCTAGGGAACTGGTGACCTCAGATATTAAGTCCCATAGTGAGAGCCATTTGAAAAATTTTATAGTTTTGATCAGTTAGTGTATGTTTCTGAACAACCTACCCCTCGCCGCTTTTATAGGAGTGTACTAAGTATCATCAGTGTTTGCTGATGGGCCGTGAGGGACATGTTGTAGATCAACAATACCAATTATGTTCCGTGGGATACATGACAGAGGATCGCAGCAGTATGTTCAGTTCGTCAGACGACTCCTGCAAATTCCTCAAAACTACTGCCGGATATGGTCTACATTAAATACGGTGTGTGGAAGTACCTGAAGGGGAAGCATCAGATTTATAGTGTGCACCTCCGCGAGGAGAAAATGCTGACACGCCAGAATGAGGTATTAGAGCATGCAACATGTTTCTCACACTTATCTCCAAATCTCCTCTAAACTCATTTCGTACTTTTTCTTCGCGAAAACAGATACGCCACTTCCCATAATTACCGATATAACAACCGGAGAACATGCTGTGATTAGGGGCCAGCCTGCGAGGTTATTAGTCTTGTGCGAGGTTGGAGATAGCGCTTGGTTGGTACTTGAAACACCTTGCTCTTTATTTACATAGTATTACTGAGTTTTATTACAATAAGAGACTTACCATACTTAACTTTGCTAGATGTGTCGCAAGCAAAGGGCGACATACAAAATAACGAGTCTACTTCAGAACAGACAACCACAAGTCGTGCTACATAGAGTGTAAGAACGAAATCGCTATCGTTGACGTTGCTATCAAAGTGGCTAATAGTGAAGCTGCTATTGAAGTGGGCTCCACCAGTCGGACGCGGCGCTTAGGTCCTCTTCGCTTAGGGGCTGCTACTGTCGCTCTGTCGTCCTAGAAGGGAGGTCAGTCAGCGTGCGACTGGCTGACGTCTTCTCACAGCCTTGTCTCACCTGTCGTTCCCGACTGGCGTGCGGCGCTTGACTTTACGCCAGTAACACACACACGAGGAAAACAAATGTGACAAACCAAGATGTCAGACGTGGTCCGACACTGGAGCCTAAGCAGAAAATCGGTGAGTCATTGGAGCGAAAAGATTTGATGTAAGAGACTCGTTTACACGAACCAAACTGTCAACGTATAACGAACTAGTTTCCTCGAACCAAAGACAAATCATACTGCACTGCACTGTTCGGTCTCTTCTAGTGATAGGGATCCGATAGACATCAGTCACTCATCCTGTTTCCAATTCTTTTAAGATGATAGTGGTCTTGGCGTAAAGCCAACATTCCCATCTAAGCAACAGAGTGACCTGACGCGACTTACTGACGATGTCCCTCTCTGCTATGTTAATCGTGCCGCAGTTACACTGCTCTACATATCCGACGAGTAAGGTGTTGTAGCCTTGGCCATCAGTAGCATTTCGCCCAGTGGTTTCATTTTCGGGACACTTTAAAGGATGTCGAAATGTCTGCTACGATTAGGAAAACTAGTGGCACTACACTGCCCAACCTAGCACTTTTTTTGTAATAAATTTGAGGTCCCAGATTTGTGCTCGTTGTGAGAACACATTTTCCGATGTAGACAAGGTACTAAATTTGGATGTTCTCCTCGCCAGCGAAAGACAAAGATCTTCGTTCAGGTTCTGGTGGGCCAATCGGAACCAACCGACCACAGTCATCCTCTGCCATTGGCCTCACACCACGCGATATGGAGGGGCGTCTGGCCATCAAACCGCTTTCTCTGGCGTTGTCGGCTGTCTTGAGCTTGGTGCGCTACTCCTCATTCAAATAGCTCCTCAATTAGCAACATGACGTTGAGCGCACCCCGTACCAGTCTTCCCACTAAGAAAAATGCCTGGCGGTACCCGGAATCGAACCTGGATCCTTCACATACTAGCAGACAAACTAAATCCTGAGCTACGGAAGCGGACCACCCTGTTTCACCTTACACGAAAATATGTCGGTAATGTTATCAGTGCTCTCTCAGTACTCTAAAATTTGCTGCGCAATTTAGCTGGTCACCCAGACACTACAAAAGAGTGGACTCGGGGCAACAAACTTCACAACTCGCACGTTGCAAGCACCCAGTGGCCAGAGATGTCATCCGTTAGGCGCTACACTGATTGCGCGGAAGACACGATCTCGGCAACACACAGATGCTGTACGATATTGCAGTACTTTCGCCTGAAGAAGATGGATACGCAATCCATTGAAACGTTGCGACTAGAAGACGACGCCACTCGGCTGATAACCCGTGAAGATTTCATAGCTAGAATATGCCGCGAAAGCCTGCATTCGCATAGTGCCTATGTTGTTAAGAAGAACTACACAATGCTTCTTCGGACATGCAGGCTCTGCGGCGACTACAGCCGATATATCTTCGGATATCGGCGAGTATATATCGATGATAATAATAGTTACTTTCTGGTTTAAATTTGAAGGAGCGTTTTAGTATTACTATTTTTGTCTCTCTGCATTACACGTGATCGATGAACGCGATTCCATGAAGCGGTGCCACGCAGAAGTCATACCGGAAGTTGAAAACTTGAAATCCAACTTGGCTATTTCCGTTTTATGTGCAACTAGTTGCGAAGACTAACAACTATCTGCTATATGAGGGAATGACGACAGTGAAAATTTGTGTCGGACCGGGGCTCGAAATCGGATTTCCCGCCGTAAGTGCTTTGCTTATCTGTACACGACTCACGGCCAGACACAAAACTTCCGTATGTCGTTTATGCGCCGTCATTCCATTATACAGCCGACGGTTGCTCGTATTCGTAACTGCGAATGCATTTCACGTAACACAGAGACTGGGTGCACGTAAAGCGGTAGTAGCCAGGAGGTAAGGTCGGACATAGCTTCCTCAGGGCCTAGGTTTTGATCTTGCAAACATTCCAGGCATAGCCTCAGAAACCAAGTTTTCAACTTCCCGTATGACCTCTGTGCGGCACCGCTTCAAACAATCGCCTTCATCGATAGAGTGTACTACAAAGAGACGAAAATAATAACCTCCAAAATCTCCTTCAAATTTTAACCAAAAAGAAATTATTATTACCAATGTGATATCGATAGCTACGATGCCACAACTTACGTGCGCTCTTCTAGGTTGGAATTACGACAGACACCGACGACAGCGCACTCTAGCCGCAGCGGGTGAGCTCTACGAGCTCCGCTCCAGTTTCAGCCCATTTGAGACTATGTACTACCTACGACGGGTCTAAGGCTTCGCACCTACGTCCGAAGTATGTATTCAGGCACCAGGAAACCACTTTTACTTACTTGCAGTACCGACGTATTTTACCTAACCTGCTCCTAATCGCTTCCTTCATTCGGCCAACCTTTCAGTTTCCAGGAGCAGACCTACGCGCCACCTTCCAGGCGGGATACAGAAACCAATATGTACTCGCGGATATCGGGAGATATATCGGAGGATATCCGCATCCCCGCAACATCCAAGCCCGCAGCAAGTACGGAGCGGAGTTCAGTGGCAGCCCGTGTGCGCAGAGGGGCTGGCCACCACAGGGAACCGACCACCTGTCTATTGGCGTTTCGCAACGGAGGCTGACGCACACTGGCCAGTGATCGATTTCAGGTCCACCTCGGCGGCGGCAGTAGCAGCAGCAGCAGCAGCAGCAGGCGTGGTGTCTGTGACCCGGTACCCGCATGCGGCTCCGGCCAGCTAGTGTTACACTCATTGCCGGCGGCCGAACCGGTTCCTCACCGTACTGTACTACTAGGTCGGTTTGCAGTTTGCCACTTTCAACTATTATTGCCCCATTTACTTTCCTAAAAATTACACTACTGACCATTAAAATTGCTACACCAATAAGAAATGCAGTGATAAACGGGTATTCATTGGACAAATATATTATACTAGAGCTGACATGTGATTACATTTTCACTCAATTTGGGTGCATAGATCCTGAGAAATCAGTACCCAGAGCAACCACCTCTGGCCGTAATAACGACCTTGACACGCCTGGGCATTGAGTCAAACAGAGCTTGGATGGCGGGAACAGGTACAGCTACCCACGCAGCCTCAAAACGATACCACAGTTCATCAAATGTAATGACTGCCGTATTGTGACGAGCCAGTTGCTCGGCCACCATTGACCAGACATTTTCAATTGATGAGAGATCTGTGCTGGCCAGGGCAGCAGTCGAACATTTTCTGTATCCAGAAAGGCCCGTACAGGACCTGCAACATGCGGTCGTGCATTATCCTGCTGAAATGTAGGGTTCCTCAGGGATCGAATGATGCACAGAACCACGGGTCGTAACACATCTGAAATGTAACGTCCACTGTTCAAAGTGCCGTCAATGCGAACGAGAGGTGACAGACGTGTAACCAGCGACACCCCGTACCATCACGCCGGGTGATACACCAGTATGGCGATGACGAATACACGCTTCCAATGTGCGTTCACCGCGATGTCGCCAAACACGGATGCGACCATCATGATGCTGTAAACAGAACCTGGATTCATCCAAAAAATGACGTTTTGCCATTCGTGCACCCAGGTTCGTCGTTGAGTACACCATCGCAGGCGCTCCTGTCTGTGATGCAGCGTCAAGGGTAACCGCAGCCACCGTCTCCGAGCTGATAGTCCATGCTGCTGCAAACGTCGTCGAACTGTTCGTGCAGATGGTGGTTGTCTAGCAAACTTCCCTCGACTGCTACTAATACGAGGCCGTTGGGATCCAGCACGGCGTTCCGTATTACCCTCCTGATCCCACCGATTCCATATTCTGCTAACAGTCATTGGATCTCGACCAAGGCGAGCAACAAGCTACAATCCGACCTTTATCAAAGTCGGAATCGTGATGGTACGCATTTCTACTCCTTACACGAGGCATCAAAACAACGTTTCACCAGGCAGCGCCGGTCGACTGCTGTTTGTGTATGAGAAATCGGTTGGAAACTTTCCTCATGTCAGCACATTGTAGGTGTCGCCACCCGCGCCAACCTTGTGTGAATGCTCTGAAAAGCTAATCATTTGCGTATGACAGCACCTCCTTCCTGTCGGTTAAATTTCGCGTCTGTAGCACGTCATCTTCGTGGTGTAGCAATTTTAATGGCCAGTAGTGTATTTCCAACTGCAGTGTATAAGCACATGAATTTAATTTCCTGTTTGTGTTTTACCTTGCTTGGTATCAGAACTGAAATACCAGTCAGAAGAAAAAAAGGAATTTTACATAATTTGCGTGTATAATTTAGTAGAAGTACAACATGATTAAATTTGTAGATAAGTTTGTGCGGGGATGTACAGATACGACATACATCACACTGACCTGCCACCTCTGTCGGGGACACTAGTTCTAGTATGGCTGTGAATCGAGACGAACTAAGGTTGGGTGACAAATGCCTGTGGGTCATCCCATGCTCCTTTAGCTCTGTATCAGAGTTCATCAGTAGTACTGATTGGCGACATGGTAGTGTGCCAGTCTATTGACAAATCACGACCATACTTATTGTAAAAGGTGAAAGTTCGGAGAGTGTGCTGTCCAGTGCAAGAATCAATGTGTATAAAGGTAGGACTGGACAGCACGAGCAACATGCGGTCTTGCGTTATCTTGTAGGAAGATAACGTCAGGAAGAACTTGAAAGATGGGTACAGCCAGCTGCCTTAACACGACAGAAATGCAATACTTGTTGTCTAAATTAGTGGCTGTTACGCACAGAATACTAAGGGGTAGGAAATCAGAAACTTTTATTAAAACTCATTAAAATTACCTCAAGCAAAAAACCAAGTCGTGTCAAAGACTGGGCTGTAAGCAGAAAGCACACCAATATGTTGTACGTGGGTCAGGCCCTCGATACACTGTGACACTGTCTGCCATGTGAAAATACCCATTCTACAGAAAGAAGACTGCAACAGAAAATAAAAGCAGGCAAGACCAGTGTATTCGCTAGTTGTAAGACATAGTACAAGAAACGCTGTCTCTTACAGAGGATCAAATAATGAGGAACTGACACAGCAGTTAACAGCCGCAAGTGAATATAGCAGAATAAGGAGGAGACATGTGGTCATTACGAACTGAGCCTCATGTCATAGCCTCACACTAGCTCCCTTTACACACTCCAGCTTTCCAGTTCTCGTCATGATCACTGAGATCGATGACATTCACATTAATAGAACTTGATTCCATGATTATGATACTGTAGTGAAAGTATATCCTAAATGCTCCATCACAGCCCATGAACTAGCCAAAGATGTACTCGAGATGATGGACCACCTGACGAACTTCCTGTTGCTTACTAACTGCCGCCTACTGATGTCTTCTGATAACAGCACATCGCAGCTTGCTGCCAGCAGTGCACTTCAGCACGGAAGCCAGCCAACAACAGGGACCTTGGGGTCGACATTTCTGTTCAACATCCAGGCTCCTGCAGGTGCTGAAACCTACCAGGGCAGTACTGAGGAGATCAACTGATCTCACAGCTGCTGACAGCAGCTACACTGCTGAAGGGTCATTAAGGGTCATCATAAAATTCTGAGTAGGACCAAGGGTACTCCACATAGCCACTACAAGACCACTACACGCTGGACAATAGTCATGCCAGCTCGCTGGCAACCCACCATGGTGACGAGGTCGCTAACTGCTCGCCTGGGCAGATGCTGAGCTGACTCGACAGAGATCAGCTAGAATCCAACACACAGCTAAATGAAGCATAAGCTGAGCCTGGTGCAGAAGAAGACGACGTGTAAACATTGTGAATAAATGATTTAACTCTAATAACGTTTCACTAGAGTCGAAGACGCTTCACACGTTCCCAACAGCTATCCTGTCTTCATGCACACGTGTCTTCGCTCGGCCCCTCTGTATGGCTATGCAAATCAGCGGTGATCGTGTTCTGTACTCAGAGGCACCACATGTCATCAGTTCATGCGCTTTGACTGTATGGTGACGATGAAAGCTACTTGGAAGCACCTGTTCTCCTTGCAGCCTCCAAATGTGGATACTTCTATTGTGATGCCATACACAAAATTTGTGCTATTGTTGGGCGCATCTCTGTTGACAGGCTCATGTCGGGTGCTGCGTTAAGGCGCTCTGTAGCCGTGCTGACAGTCCCTAGTGCTCCAGAAGTCGTCATACTGTCGTTGTGGATACTTGTCTCAGTGGTAACGACCCCATTCCCTGATGCAAGATACTGTATGTGGCTGTACAATCTTGCATGGGTGAGCGAAGTGTGCGTCTGTCCTCTCGGGGGCTAGACGCATGGGGCCGTTGTGGTCCTGCACGGCGCTGAGCGTGGCCAACCTCAATGCACCGATTCCACGTTCGAACGACATCCTCATCTGACAGGAAATGTCGCTCCTTCAAGGCTTTTACTAAGGGATCAAATGCGTGATAATGACATGGCGAGAGATAAAGACTATGGGGTGGGAGCTCTAGAGTTTCCACATTATAGTTGGCCTAACTTCTGCGTTAAGACATTTGCGACATGGGGACGTGCGTTGTCATGAAACAGTAGCTGCCCTTGTCGCACCATTTCACAGCGGTAGCTTTTGAGAGACCTGCTGCCCCATACACAGTTTTCATTCTCCGGTGTTTGTCCTTCGAAAACCAAGAACAGAACAACAGCATGTTGGACCTGTTTGGACGCGTTTTCACGTTTCCGCATTTACCGCATGCACATCGGAAAGATAAGAATGCCACGCTAACCCACTTGCCTGAATGCCGGTGTTTATATACCCACGTCAGAGTTGCGCTACGTTTCATATACGCTTTTTGATCCCCTATTATAATACTGAAAACACAAAGAAACTTACTTCATTTCATGCTAAAAACGGAAAATAGTACCGCCAGGTTAAATGTACGTGCATTATAATTCCTCAAACTGAGCAGCAACGGGGGAATAGATGTCCAGTTGTTGAGCAACTGGCCGCCCATATGAACCAAGGGGGAACCAACAATGTCTCCTTAGAAAATGTTCAGTGAAAGTCACTGCATATGGGCCGTAATCATGCACCCATGGTGACTGCTGTCATCGGCGATGAAGGTCGGATTTTCATGCCAGTACTGCAACTGAACGACCATTGAGTAGCGATAGGTGGCTTTTTCTGATGAATCATGTATTATGCTCCATTGGACTGACAGCCATTGACGGGAACGGCGTGAAATCTCTGAAAACACCCTACAACTATCATCGCAAATGTGTCCGCCCCGATAGCTGAGTGGTCAGCGTGACTGACTGCCATCCTACGGGCCCGGGTTCGAGTCCCGGCTGGGACGGGGAATTTTCTCCACTCAGGGACTGGGTGTTGTGTTGTCTTCATCATCATATTTCATCCCCATCCGGCGCGCAGGACCGAGCGAGGTGGCGCAGTGGTTAGACACTGGACTCGCATTCGGGAGGACGACGGTTCAATCCCGCGTCCGGCCATCCTGATTTAGGTTTTCCGTGATTTCCCTAAATCACTCCAGGAAAATAACGGGATGGTTCCTCTGAAAGGGCACGGCCGACTTCCTTCCCCATCCTTCCCTAATCCGATGAGACCGATGACCACGCTGTCTGGTCTTCTTCCCCAAAACAACCAACCAACCAACCAACCAACCGGCGCGCAGGTCGCCCAATGTGGCGTCGAATATAGTAAGACCTGCACCACGGCGGCCGGACCTCCCCCGCAAGGGGCCTCCCGGCCAATGACGCCAAACGCTGATTTCCATTTTCCATCGCAAAGGTCCAGACCAGAGGAAGGAGCGTTATGGTTTCGGAAATGTTTTTGGGGGATTCCTGCGTGATTTCGGCATTGTGGACGGTACAATGGATCAACGCATGTATGGACCTATCCTTTGGCACCATGTCTATCCCAAGGTGCACTTTGCTTCTCCTCGGCACGATGGCATCTACCAGCAGGACAATGCAACGTGTCACGCAGCTCACAGTGTATGTGCGTGGTGCACACAACACCAGGACGAGTGTACCACACTCCCCTGGCCACCAAATTCGCCGGCAGTGAATCCAGTCGAGAAATTGTAGCACCATCGCTATCAGGCTGCTCGTGCCATGAATCCTCTACCGAGAAACCTGGAGCAGTTGGCCACGGTAGTGGAGTCGACGTAGATGTACGTACCTGTCGGTACCTTCCAGAACCACTCTGACACTCTTCCTGCACGCCTCTCAACGTTCTGGGCTACTGAAGGTTACTTTTCAGGCTTTTGACAGGTGATCACATTAATATCAGTGGTCAGTGTATTACCCTTTGACTGTATTCGTACTAAGGGGACAAGAGCCGAGTCAGTTTACACTGATGCAAAAAAAGAAGCTACGTTTTACAGCTACTTCCATACACTAAAAGCCACGAAGTACGTGGCAGTGGGCAGGTCCCATAGTACCACGTATTAACGATTCTTCTCATAAATTCCGTACACTGAGCGCGAGAAGAATGATTTCTTAAATGCCTCCGTCCTTCATCTGATTGTCTAACCTTGTTTTGTGGAAAATAAATGATCGATACATAGAAGGCTGTAGTATACGACGAGATTCCTCACTCAAAAATGCTGGTTCTTCAAACTTTTCAAACTACCTTTAGCGGGTTTGTTTCTGTTTATCTTCAAGCGTCTGCCAGTTCAGTTCTTCTACGTGACGGATTCCAGTCGGTTCTAATCAAACCTGTGACTATTCGTGCTGCCCTTCTCTGTACAGTTCAGTATCCCTTCTTAGTCGTGTTTGATAGGTCCCACAGGACACAACAGCTTTCTAGAGTGAGTCAAACGAATGTTTTGTAATCAATCTCCTTTGTGGACGGACTGCATTTTCCTAATACCCTACCAATGAACCGAAGTCTGACACGTGTTTACCTACGACTGTGGCTATACCTCTACCGATTAGAAATTTGGATGGCAAAATGGAAGATACGACCTAACCCAACCAAGACACCGACAGTCCTCATCAGATACAGACGTCTAACAAAGAAGAAACAACAGAACGAACACGACAAGCGACTAACACTCTGCAATAGCTCCCTACAGCTGAACGACAAAGCTAGCTACCTAGGAGTATGCTTAGACAAACATCTCAACTGGAAGACCAACCTGACGCACCTCCTTTACAAAACCAGACTCAGTCAAAACCTAATACGACAGGTACAGGGACGCTTCCACGGCTGCAGCACACAAACCGCACAGCAGACATACAAAATCTTCATTCGCCCTACTTTATAATACGCAGCAGCTCCCCCTAGGAGGCATACACGCACCAATTGCGAAGAGACTCTTCAGCACAGAAAGTGGACTCCTACGCAGTGTTGCCAGGCTACCTTCGAAGAGACTCTTCAGCACAGAAAGTAGACTCCTACGCAGTGTTGCCAGGCTACCTTATATAACACCCAGCAATGAAGTCTGCGAAGCAGCCAGAGTGGAGCCATTACAAACCAGAGTAGCCGGGTTGAGAGCCAGATAAGCCAATCATATCCAAACAACAGACCAGTCATACAAGACATTATCACAGTAAACCACAAAATAAACAGGAAACCTTAATTCAAGTACACACCACCCTCCCACACAATCGTACACAACACAGCGAAGATGTACCCTGATCTCGCTCTCATCTTGTCACCACTCACAAGAAATACCACCATCCTCTCCCACCTAGGCGAGAGAACACACAAATAAAACACAAACACTACCAAACACAATAGATCATGGCCCATTAGAAGCACCGCCAACCACACACTAAATAAAATACCTACTCGTTTCCATCCTCCCCCCCCCCTCCCTCACTCTGCACTCTAATCAACAAAAACGGAAACAAAACTGATAATAAACACAAAATGCAATGTACACCACATGTTTCTATTATTATTCTTTTTATTTCAGCTTCCTGTGTTTTGTTTCTCCCTAGTTTCCTTTGTAAAAAATAAAACTGTAAAATATATATGTATTGTAAAATTGAGAAATTACTCGTATTGTAAACTAGTTAAAAATATGAATTATAAATGTTTAAGAGCAAATTTCATTGTAAAATTAGTTAAAAGAACAAACTGCATTGTAAAATGTTAAAGAACCAAAGAAAACTTGCACTGTATAGCAAGACAAATGTAATAAATGCATAAAAATAAAATTCTTAAACCCTATGGCCGGAACGGGCAAATAAGAAGTCCTCAAACAGCCCCCTCAAGGTAGACAACGAAAACTGAAAAAAGAAACCTCCCAAGGACCATTCTCGGGTAGTGCCTGAAGGAGACAGCGAGCTACGCCGTCGAAATATCGTGCGAGAACGACGTGAACATCCGGCAGAAGTCCCGCTTCTTCAAAATGTCTGTAATTACTATTTATATAGTCTTCCAGATCATTAATATACAACATTAACTGCAGTGGTCCCAATACACGTTTTTCTTGACGTGCCTAAAGTTACTTATACATCTGTCGATGACTCTCCATCCGAGATAACGTGCTATTTCATCGCTACCAAGAAATCCTCAGTCCTTTCGTACATTTCACTTTATACCCCACACGACCGTACTTATGTTAATCAGCTTTGGTCTGGTACCGAGCCTGAAGCTTTTCGGAAGTCAAGGAATACTGCATCTGCTAAACCGCCTTCACTCCTTTCCGGATATCACGTGAGATTTAGAGTTGGAGTGCGTATGACCGATGTTTTCGAAAATCACGCTGCCTGGCGTAGTGGAATTCATGTTCGAGATATCTCAATACATTTGGACTCAGAATAGGCTGGAATATTCTACAACAGGTGGACGTCAGCGACAAAGGAAGGCAGTTTTGTGAATCAATTCTGCTGTATTTAAGGCGGGTTGCACCAGTGTGTTCTTCCAACTACTGGTCACATTTTTTGTTCTACAGGTCTGTTGTGCATCATGGCCAAAAGAACGGCTAGATCAGCTGCACATCTCTTGTACAACCTGATAGGGACCCCAACGGAACATAGAGGCACTTGTTCGATTTCAGCGATTGTAGCTGTTTTCCAGCGCCACTGAAACAAACATGGGTGCGTAAATTGAACTCGCAGTTCCTCCAAACAAGGAATAAAATTCTTGAAAAGGGAAGCACAGAAATGGCAAGATGTCGACTCGGTGAACGTGTGAGGGAGTTAATTGAAAGGTAGCAATATAGCTGCTATAAATTTAAATTTTTATGAAGTCTGAGAGTAGCGTATGTCTGATGAATACGACCGAACACAATTGACAGCTCAGAAAAAACACGTTTTAAAGAGAAGAACTGTATCGGCGTAATCTGATATTACTATTATTAATAGTATTATTATTATTGTGGGTAACATAAAACTATAAAATTAGAACAAGTACAACGCTGTTCAGATTATTGTTTGAGTTGAAAATAAATTCTGAGAAGGGCAGCAGCATTTCGAGCCTGCAACCTTTCCCTGTCCTGATGTTGCCTGACCTTTCAATTAAACCCTGATAATAACTCGACTACAGTTATTATTTTACGCATAATTAAACACACCACCGTAATCGCGCTGGACTATATTTATTTATTTAAATATTTATTTATTTAATTAACATGATCACATTAAGTCCTTCAGCTTCTCTCTGACATCAAAGTTTTGGACTGTCGGTGTACCACATTTTACTTACAGTTAAAGGCAGTGTCTAATGGGAATATAAATTACGCTGTGTCCCTATAGGACTGATCTCTCATATAGTCAATAATTTCAGGCAGAACTACAATCACGATCGCTTTGTTCACAGCTATTAAGCTAACCTCTAAAAGCAAACTCAAGAAAAAAATAGTTTTAGCGTTAAAAGCGAACTGTACTTTCTCATTATGATTGGTTTCAGGTAAACTAGCTCCACATTGCCTACACGATTGCCGCATTGCCAACCGATGAGCAGTCCTCGTTGGCATTTCGTTAGAGCTTATAAGCGAGACAGGCAGATTCGAAACGAAAAAACAATGATAAGAAGGAAAATAATAGTTAATAAAAATATCAATATGATGATGAAAATGATGCAGTAAAGAACTAGAAATAAAAAATTACATATAAACCAATTACCTGAGTACAAATAACAATCAAACTTTTATTATTTCTAAATCTAGTCAAAATGAAATCGCTACGTTTGACGAGATTCGAACATACAATCTTCTAGGCATCAGGTTTACATGCATATTATTGCGCTACGCCACAACACTGGGTTAAGTCGTTATGCAATATTTATGAATGTGTGGATCCAGTTACGACGAAAAATTGCAGCTTTCAAAAATTCGAACTCACACAAAGTATTGCGAAGCCGATCTCTGTGACTGTGATACGTATATGTGGCGCTGAATCGCGTCTTGTGCAGAAGTATCAAGTAGTGTTCGGTTAGCGCCGTATATGAAACGTTTGTCTTTCATTGGCGTCATTTGTGCGTGTGTGCGTGTGCGTGTGTGTGTGTGTAATCACGTGTGATGAAATACAAAATAAAATTGCCATACCCATGCTTCCGGATCCAAAAACTCAAAGAAAGAATGCCGGGCAAAGATTCAAAAGTGAACTGACCATCTGCTGTGGCAGTTTGGCAACGGCGAGCGGTTCGGGCGTGACGTTGAGCAGCCTGATTGGATAAAACCAGCTCTAACGCGTGAGGTGTCAACTATCAAGTAATTTTAATAGGACTAAAGCGTAATTTAAGTTTTCTTTAGTGACTGCTTTTAACTTTAACTACAAAATAGTGTACTGAATATGATATTCTCCTTATGAAAAAAAATCTAATCGCTTTGCGTTCTTATTTTGCTCCTTTTCGTGTTTGGTCTGCTGACCTAGCTATGGTTAAATTGCTTCGAACGCGCATAGCCTTATATAGTTCAAATGGCTCTGAGCACTATGTGACTTAACTTCTGAGGACATCAGTCGCCCAGAACTTAGAACTACTTAAACCTAACTAACCTAAGGACATCACACCCATCCATGCCCGAGGTAGGATTCGAACCTGCGACCGTAGCGGTCGCGCGGTTCCAGACTAAAGGGCCTAGAACCGCTCGGCCACACCGGGTATAGAAATCACGTGGTCGTGATGTGAAGAACTCGTCGAGCCTAGTTCTGAGCGCATTTTCAATAGGCAAGGACGTTCCTTGAAGTCTGTTCGATAGATAGCGGAAAAGGTGAAAACCTGAGGGCTTAATTTTTGTCCGTCTAGCAGAACCCGGGCCCGGCGTTATCTTGGAGTAGATTCAGCCTTTCTGGTCGTCGTTCTTGGGTTGTGTCTACAAGACGTCTCAGCTGTTGAAAATAAATGTCAGCAATGATTGTTACACCTTCGGGAAGCAATTCTTAGTACACTACACCGTCGCTGTTCCACCAGATGCATAATACAATCTAAGTAAGACTTTTATCCATTGTGGATGTGGAACACTGCGACTGTGGTGTGAAAAGGTTTTCAGAAATTACTGCAACCAGTCGCCTTTTATGTAGATGTATTTTATTTAACCATGACCGGTTTCGAGCTGCCTAGCAACTCATCATCAGATGGTATATACATTTAGTGCTTTTTTGTACCCATTGTGTGGGTGGTTGAGTATCTGTGGCTAGACAGAAACGAGAACAAATAATCGCTACATGTGGTACAGTATCACGAAATATTTACAGCATAATTTATGTTTAACGTATAAGAGCAATAATCACTACATGTGGTACAGTTACATGAAATATTTACAGTTTAATTTACGTTTTGAGGTGTTACTTACAGATAAATCTTTCTGCAGGTATATATATCTCTTTTAGGACGTATTTTTGAAACCATTGTGTCTTGTTTTTCACAATTTCACAAGTTAAAACTTTCACTAGATGTATATTACTTTTATGAGGCACTGTTGGAAACATATATCTTGTTTTTCGTAAACATCGCTGAACACACTTAGCCACAGATACGAATACAGGATTTACACATTATAAACAAGCCAAAGATTGCAATATAACTACAGTATCAAAGATTTCAAGTTGACCAGAGGCATTATTAGTCATCGCACACACTGACAAGAGATTTGTCTTTATTACATAGAAAATAAATGTAAATTAGCTTAAACTATTAAAATGTTTATTTATAAATTAACTGTGCAATTTTAACAGGTATATAAAACTAAATTTTTTTACATTATATTTCAGTTACATTTAAGATTATTGGTATTGAGAGTATTATGACAGCTAATTTCTTGCTCCTTCCATTGGCTGATCTTGGCATATGATGTCAGGGATGAGAGGTTGATGGTTAACTTGAAATAATAAGTAATGCTGGTACTTGAAAGGGTGTGGAAAAGGAGTTGGCGGTGGGTTTTTTTTTTTTTTTTTTTTTTTTCTATGTAATAAAGACAAATCTCTTGTCAGTGTGTGCGATGACTAATAATGCCTCTGGTCAACTTGAAATCTTTGATACTGTAGTTATATTGCAATCTTTGGCTTGTTTATAATGTGTAAATCCTGTATTCGTATCTGTGGCTAAGTGTGTTCAGCGATGTTTACGAAAAACAAGATATATGTTTCCAACAGTGCCTCATAAAAGTAATATACATCTAGTGAAAGTTTTAACTTGTGAAATTGTGAAAAACAAGACACAATGGTTTCAAAAATACGTCCTAAAAGAGATATATATACCTGCAGAAAGATTTATCTGTAAGTAACACCTCAAAACGTAAATTAAACTGTAAATATTTCATGTAACTGTACCACATGTAGTGATTATTGCTCTTATACGTTAAACATAAATTATGCTGTAAATATTTCGTGATACTGTACCACATGTAGCGATTATTTGTTCTCGTTTCTGTCTAGCCACAGATACTCAACCACCCACACAATGGGTACAAAAAAGCACTAAATGTATATACCATCTGATGATGAGTTGCTAGGCAGCTCGAAACCGGTCATGGTTAAATAAAATACATCTACATAAAAGGCGACTGGTTGCAGTAATTTCTGAAAACCTTTATAATACAATCTTTCGTGGATGCGCGAAGGTCTTTGTGCAGGGAGTTGCTGCTTTTTTTTTTTTTTTTTGGCCCAACCTTTCCTTTCTTTTCCTAATGTTAGCATAATGACACCAACTGTCGTCACCAGTAACGACACGGGATAGTATAGGTCGACGATGTTCACTAACCAATTCATGAGCAGCGATGTACATATGGCCACCCGCTGATTTTTGTGGTTTTGGCTTAGAGCGTGCTGTATCCACACACCCGAATTTTGATCCTTCCCCAATGCTTGCAACTTTCGCACGGTGGTCTAATGATCACAGTTCACCACCTTTGGCACTGACGTGGATTCATGCCTTTTAACGATTTTCACTAAGCTGTGAAGGTCTTCCTGAACATGGAGAGTCAAAATGACCCTCCTGAAAACTAGAAAGCCATTTTCTTTTTGTTTTGCCGTCCTCTGTCCAGTGGCATTATCCCTCTACCCGGCGCAAGTGTTTCTGCCCGCCTCGGACTGCTGCCACCGTCTACTGAACTTGAAGAAGGTGTCTGAACTGTCCCATTTGTCCACTTGGCACTCCACTCTCTAGCATCACAGCTCCACTAACTATTTCCAAATGACAAAATGACAACATGAGAACTCAAACAGCAACAATGAACTACAAATAAAAAATTGCAATCGATAAATAACCAATAGCAACCGGAATACCAAATTGCAAAACAAAAACGCTACGAGGTTATGCACAAACCTAATGAAAGATAGATAGATATAGATAGATAGATAGATAGATAGATAGATATTCAGCGATCACACGCCCTGCAGACCACGCGCTGCTTCCACTAACTGCCTCCATTCCTTCCTGTTTTGTGCCCGGTTCCTCCAGGTGTCTTCAATTCCCAGGGCTGCTAGGTCCTCCGCCAGGTCGTCCATCCAGCGCTGCCTTGGTCGTCGAATGGGGCGTTTGGTGTTTGGTTTCCCCGCTAGTGCCATCTTCGCTTGTCTTCCATCTGGCATACGGCCTACATGGCCCACCCATTGTATTCTTTTGCACTTCATCTTCTATATGATAGCTGGTTGTCACACCAGAAGGTAGATTTCCTCGTTTTCCCTCCTCCTCCATTCTCCGTTATCTAAAACTGGTCCCCATATCTTCCTCATTACTCTTCATTACTCTTCATTACTCTTCTTTCAAATATTAATAGTTTTTCCCTTTCTCGCTTAGTCATGCTCCATGTTTCTGAACCGTACGCTATTGCTGGACATATCACTGTGTTGTTCATTTTCATCTTAGTGTTGAAAAATGTCGTGTGACTAGGGCCTCCCGTCGGGTAGACCGTTCGCCTGGTGCAGGTCTTTCGAGTTGACGCCACTTCGGCGACCAGCGCGTCGATGGGGATGAAATGATGATGATTAGGACAACACAACACCCAGTCCCTGAGCGGAGAAAAGTCTCCGACCCAGCCGGGAATCGAACCCGGGTCCTTAGGATTGACATTCTGTCGCGCTGACCACACAGCTACCGGGGGCGGACATCTTAGTGTTCACTGAGATCGATTTAGAGCCAAGCGTCTCTCTGAGACAATGCATGCATTCCATTCCCACTGCTATTCTTTCCTTGATGTCCACTTTTATGTTGTTGTCCGTGGCAAACCAAGATCACAAGTATTTGAACTGGTCTACTCTCTTAAATCTCTTGCCATCTATCTCAAGAAATTCTACCTGCTCTTGTCTTCTTCCTAATTGCATGAACTCTGTTTTGTCTCTATTCACTTTGAGCCCTACCTTCTGTGCATAATTGTCCATTTTCTGGTACATTTCTTTCAACTCGTGCTTTGATTCACTTACTAGTACTATGTCATCCGCATATGCAAGACAATTTAAGTTACCTAATGAAAGATATGAATGAAAACATAGAAAACAAATGTAGACTGTCACTTTTATAACTACGAACCTAAACTAACGCCGTCATGTCGCAACAAGAGGAGGAATGATATTACGAGGCCATTACTGTTCATTTGTATGATAGTAAACAAAAAATTAACAGCTACAGGCGGCGAGGAATGATTTAAAAAATCGTAATGACATAGAAAAAATAAGCACCAAGAAAACATGAAAGTTTTGGTATCTGTTGCATCCAACAAGGGCACAGAAATAGCCAACAGAAACTAACAACGCTGCTGATTGGTCACAAAGGCGTCAGTCATGGCGGGAGGTGAGATTGCTTTGCTGTGACGGAAGTGCGAGATCCGAGACGAGTGCAAACTGACCAGTTGAATAAGAAGCGTGCGATTAAAGGACGCACCGACAGAGCAACCTTTCGGCGTTGCTGTGACAGGCGCCAAAGGGCGCAATGTCGCCGACAGATGTTTCAACAGCATCGCGTGACACTGACCCACCACAGGGGAGATTACACGGAACGGGCTTCCCTTTGTTCCTCACTGCTCCAAAGAGCAGCGGAGAAAGGAAGAGAGCAGTTAACAGTTCGGCGTGAACTGTGGTAGTCTGTGCTTGTGGCTGTCTAGCAGGGGTTCTGTACTTTAGATTGCGTGCCGTTAATCGAGGAGCGACATTCAAATCCAGAACACAGCAGAGAACAGAGGTCCCCTTGTCTTCGAGGAGAGTCTTATCTCTACAGGCAGGAAACAACGGGGCTCCCAGCGTACTGTAACAAAGGCGCAACAAATGGCCTGCCCTCTGTCATTGTTCCCAACACCTTACTCCGTCTTCCACTTCATCATTCATGCTAATGAAATAGCTCCATGCGCAAGCATTAAAAAACTACTTCGTGGTGCGTTCCTCATTTAAAACCAAGTAATATTACATGATTTGTAGTCCTTAAAAAAGCGAGATCGTTTCTAAAATACTGATCGCACAAAATTTAGGACAACGTGGGTAACTGTTTTATGGACGTGTATTGGCTATCTTAATCGTGGAATACAATGCCGGGCCGGGCTACTGCGTTCCGCACTCATCTTTCTTTCGAATATTTCTAAGAGATGACAGCGTTTTGTTATTTAAGATTCCAACTTACCTAGGGCTGGGAGATACCTATATAGTAACAGATGCAAACCTGTGTTTGTGGTTTTTACTAGCAGCATTCTTGAGACACCACGTATCCCAGTATAGT
This sequence comes from Schistocerca piceifrons, assembly GCF_021461385.2. Classification (NCBI taxonomy): domain Eukaryota; kingdom Metazoa; phylum Arthropoda; class Insecta; order Orthoptera; family Acrididae; genus Schistocerca; species Schistocerca piceifrons. The sequence continues at coordinate 259,780,276 of NC_060140.1, read as the reverse complement.
GGTACCGTAAGCATTTCTTTCCACATTTCCGTTCTTTACAGTGTTATACAACTGCGCTAGTATAACAGTAACAACGATAATATTAGGCCCAATAATTATAAATTATACAGGTCAAACAGATGGGTAATTTGTTACTTTTACTTTATCGGCCATGTTTGTTGAAAATCATCGGACGAAGAGAAAAAATGGTTCAAATGGCTCTGAGCACTATGGGACTTAACATCTGAGGTAATCTGTCCCCCAGAACTTAGAACTACTTAAACCTAACTAACCTAAGGACATCACGCACATCCATGCCCGAGGCAGGATCCGAACCTGCGACCGCAGTGCTCTAGTGGTTGCAGACTGAAGCGCCTAGAACCGCTCGGTCACATAGGTCGGCGGACGAAGAGAAACTCAATATACCTTACTGTGAAGGTGAAAGTGATGCAAGAGTAGGGAACGTACGTGGACGCTATGAAATGGACTAGGGTGAGTGCATGAATGATGGTCATATTGAAGATGGTGTGACAGCCGATGATGAAGTGATACTTTGGGAAAAGAAGATCAAGTTTCACTCCTACAAACGGTCCCAAAATAGAATAATGCTAGAGCGGGACGTTGTTGTGTGTGTCCCAACAAGATTGACAGAACGACCATGGTTAAGCGTGAAAGATAACAGATTTATTTCCGTCACACATATTAAACGCCCGCTGGCTGTTGGGAGCGGCTGTAAATGGGAAATGCCTTTGCAGTCGCTCCCATCAGTCATAGTGCGGGGTGTCAACATCGTTTGCTCGTACAATAGTCTTTATGCCCTGTGTGTGTAAATTACCAATGTTCGTTAACAATAATTTGAAGCCGTAAACCACGAACTTCCACTATCAGAGTTGTGGTCTGAATTATTCTGGTAACAGGGATATGCAGTTACTCGGTATAGCGTTCATGGGGAGTGCACCGAAGCGAAGTATTACAAAGTTAAGAAAATGGCATCAAGACTCCAGATGAACATAAACACGGGTCATCAAAGCCAACGATAAGCGGTGAATTTCGCGTACTTACAATGAATTATCGGAAAAGTGTTAAAAGTTTAAAGCAGGCTTAACTACTTTCGCAAATAAAGTAAATATCAGTTCCTAAATAGAATGTGCTTAAGGCTCAAATACAGGAAATCCGCGGTTCTATCACGGACAGAGTCCCGGTGCAAATAGTTCACCGTTGCCTTCAATGAAACCTTCTGCCCCAATAGGAGAAATGCTGTACGCAAACGCACCGCATCCTCAAGCCCCTGATGCTCATCTGCAGATAATTTTTCGTGAACAACTTTAATGCGTACCGTACGTCGCAGCTCCGACCGTAGGCATGCGCTTGGCTTGAAACATCTTTGGTTTCGTGTCTTGTAATTTACTTCCCACTAAGAAAGTAGAGGCTGATCATGACTACGTCTTAATACAACAATGTCCCGTTAAATACTTGGTACGTAAGAATAAGGAGCGTCTGAAACGTCAGACTAATTTTCGTATCGCACTGTGCAGCATATGGTAATTGCGTAAGTGACAACTGTTCATGGAATCGAAACAATAATAGACATAAAAAGGTTCTACACTCCGTCCATCATAAGAATAAACCCCTTGTAAACATTACGCTCCGTATTCTTCCGCGTTTGCTGGAACGTTATCGGATTTCGTTTCGCGTGGATCGGAAGCCGAGCTGTCTTGGTACAGTCAAGTACGGTAATGCGGATCCTGCATCCTGCGCGTTATGAGACATCGATTGAGGGATGATAGGGCAACAGCTTCATCGGCGCATTTAACTAGGGTAGCACTGGCCAGGCAAATGATCCAACGAACCTGCAGGGAAGTGAACAATTGCAGTAAGGACGTAAAACGAGACGAGAGGAAAACAACATAGCCTCGGATGTCATTTAATTTTTAAACAAAAGGAAATTATATATGGCAAAACTCAGGCGATACGCTTCTTATGTGACCTGACGGTAAACATAACATGCTCTTGTTCTTAGCTAACATAGCATTGTAATTAAAAACAAGAGTGATGGCTTAACAAGAGCAATTTTTCTCCTTGAGATATACTGAAGCCACTGAAGGTACTACAGTCAGTCGTTTGATAATCTCTGAGCTTCTTCCTTATCGGACTCCGAGGAATATATTTCAGTACTGCTACGTTGATAACGAGACTATCAGCAACAGAATCCCAAGCCACCAAAAAGTCCACATTTCCTCCTCTTCTTTTATGACATGCTGTTCTGTATTTCGCCATCATTCGGCAGTGAAGTGTCACAAAGCTTCGTGAATTAGTTCCAGTACGTTTGGCAGCTCAAATGTCTTGTTATTTCTCGCGACAAATCCCTTAACTTGGTTCTATATCAGTTCTGTTGGGTTCAGATAGTAGTTATACCAGTGACAGCTGTAAAAATGAAGCATTTGTACAGCGTGCTCGACGCCGTGAAAATTATTTTGTTCAATGTTTCTACAACACTTGTCATTCTGGCTCATGTGAGGCCACATCTGTTCTACAAGAAGTAATTTGATTTTTCTCTAAAAAATTTTGATTGTGTAATGTATTCTTAACTTCAGCAATCATTAACAATCTTTTATAAATATCGTCACTTAAGAATTTATATTTCCAATGGAAACCAGAATTTTACAAGCGATATGTAATTAAACACTAGAAGATGTGCATTTTTCTTCAAAAATGATGATTAAGTATGAGTTATGATGAATTTCATATTTAAATGATCTAGGCATTCAAACCTAAAAAAATTTTATATACCACAACGAGGTTCGAACTGTCGCACCAAAACACATGATTTATACGACGCTACCGAAAACGATTTGCGTATAATTTGAATGTGACCTATGTATTGCATAATGTTCTCGAACATCAGAACTAATTTTTCTCTGTAATCTCGTGAAGAAATTAACAACAGGGTGCACGTGTTTCACTACGAAGCAGGAAGCAGTGTTATCCATTTTCACAGTGCCTGTGAACAGCGAGACAATCGAGCACAAGTAGCGGTTACAGAGACTGTAACTGTACACGATTTTTGAAATAAAAATTATGTAGCTGAAGTATAATTAAGGAAAACGTTGATTGCTGGTAATACATCAGAATGTCATAAAGGTTCTTTTACAGTGACATAATATATGAAATATATAAGTTGGATCTACTTACAAGAGCGCGAGTGGAACACCACCAGTGTACGAGAGTTACGGCCGCTGACCAGTCATTGCGGTTGTGATCGTTTACATCAAGTTTATTCTTATGATGAGCAAAGTTTAGTACGACGTAAACAGGATGTATTTGTAATTCCGAGGAGAAGAAGAAGAAGAAGGGCGTCCGCCATCATTAGCCCTTGCGCAACAATGCATCTACCATCTCCAGGACACTGCGCGTTCCACCAACGTAGTGGGACTCCCTCCCGAATGGATAGAAACAGCGCCTTCAAACAACACCAGTTACATAAGTTATTACCGGATTTTTCGTTTTAAGCTTACTTCAACTAGAGATCAATCTTCACCAGAGAGATTAAACAGTCATTTATAAGCTGCTGTCATCGTCCTGGAATATTCTATAAATAATATGTCTCTAAATTTCGGTATTTATAGATTGACATCAGTATTTCTCTATGAAATTGGCATACAAATTACTTACTGCGATATTGTCTCTTGTTTACAGGTTTTGAAACGCATCGCTTTTTCCTTCTTTGTTAGTAGTGACTGAAGTCTTAGTAAATCTGGTTGCATATTCGGTTTTCACAATTAGACACTTTTTACTCACTAGCTTTTACGCTGCATCTGTCGTTCATTTTTTTCTCTTCATGTAATTTTTTTGAACTTTGCAAGAGAAATGGTACAGTAGTTTCACATTATCTGCAGTCATCACAGTGTTTACATTGATTTCTTTGTTTTCTACTTCGGTCGTATTGTCAACCTAGTGAACTTTTCTTTTTTTAGTAAGAGCGGCTGTCAATATTAACACAACACTTCTTTTTCTCAGCCAGTTTCGATTGAAAAAGTGCGGAATTTGTTGTGGGGCATCGTGGAACATTCCTGCTTCAATCCCTATAGTTTTCGTGAAATTCCTAGTGGTGGCGCTGTACGTAGTCTTCAAATTGGCGGAGGTGCTTTCCGAGCAGGGAGCCGTCATTGAATTTCCTTAGAAAACCATATCATCGCAGATATTCATAGACCTTTCGAGAATGTTTTCTGAGAGCTGGCAGTGAACGAAAGCACGGTGAGCCGTTTGGCGACGCTTCTGTCATCAGCGCAACAAGACCGCGCAAATCTATCTCCCACGTGCCGGCCGGCCGCACACAGCTCTGACTCCTGCAGTGTTGGAAAGTGCGGACACACTCATTCGAAGTGCTCGACGGATCACGAACAAACTCTTCGTTGCTCAACTGGATGTCTTTGTTGTTAATGCTGACACACTCGTCTCGACTTCCGTCTGTTTAGCCCAATGAGGGACGCACTCCACAGAAAGCAGTACTTTATTGATGGGGAGGTTAGTGACGCAGCAAGACGTTGCCTGCGACGTCCACATATTACGATGCAGGCATAATTGGCCTGCCAGTAAAGTGGCCTAATATACAGTAAGTGCAGAGAGGATAGTAGCAAGTGGGTGACGTAAGTAAAAGAGTGGTCAGATGTGTATGTTCACACATGGCTCTCAGCACTATGGGACTTAACTTCTGAGGTCATCAGTCCCCTAGAACTTAGAACTACTTAAACCTAACTAACCTAAGGACATCACACACATCCATGCCCGAGGCAAGATTCGAACCTGCGACCGTAGAGGTCGCGCGATTCCAGTCTGCAGCGCCTAGAACCGCTCGGCCACCCCGGCCGGCAGATGTGTATGTATTTCAAACCATATTAATTGGTCTATTGATTTAAGAAGTGATGTGGTTTGCCAGGTTAGTCTGCTCATTTATGACATATTTGTTTCCTATTATGACTTTATGAGAATGGTAGTTTTCTTGTAGGTGAGCTGTGTTTCGTTGCATGTCCTTATGCTGTGTCGTAATCGATGACGGTAACTTTTTGTTAGTGCTGCAAGAGTTTAGCAAAATTTAAATCATTTGCCCTGTACTTCCAAGCTCTTACATGCTCATTGTATCTGGCGTCAATGTGGTTCTCTTTTGTCCTGTATATCTTCCCCCATAAGTATTGAATTTTATTTGGTATGTTCTTAATTTGTGACATAGATCTGTCTATTTTTTGCGTTTGGGAAGTATTTTTGAAATGAATTGTTTGATTGGTGAATTATTTTATGTTTTGTTTTCTGAAAATATTATATTTATGTGTGTATTCGTGGGTGTATGCACACCAGCTTTGCTTTTCTTTCTTTCTTTCTTTCTTTCTTTCTTTCTTTCTTTCTCACTCTATCTTGTTCCCATTCTGTGTGTTGTATGTTTTATATGTGGCATCCTGTCCTTGTGCTGGTAGCAGCTGGATGTTATTCCTCCTATGTTTCTTGATTTTTGTGTTCAGTTTTGTTACTGAATATCCTCTGTTTTCATTGTTTGTGGTTGTTTGTACTAAGGTATTTATTTCCTTCCGGGAGCTGTCTCTGTGTAGTGAGCCTGTTTTAAGTCTGTGGAACGTATATCTAAACTCAGTTTTGTTGTGTATGAGTGATTTGATATCTGTGATATTACTGTGACCATTATTGTGAGCTTTTAGTATATGCTGAATAAAAGTTGATTATTCTGAATCTTTACGATGATGTCCTAGATATTTGGTTGATAATTTTGCACTTTTTCCATTGTAAAAAGCAACAGAAGGAAAAGTGTCCATTTTATAAATCAAGATTCTTCCACCTAAAATACAACCCGTGTGGAAGATATGCAAAACAAACTTGGAGAACATTTGAACACAATACAAACAATAAATACGAACATGGAAGTCCAGGACAAATCGTTCCAATTTCGCTATACACTTAAAACAACTTCTTACTCTACAAGTAAACTACCACATACGTAAAACCATAAAGGAAAAAAAGCTCATAAACGTTCAGGCCAACCGGGCAAACCGCATAATTTTTAAATTAACAGAGCTCGAAGTACAATATTAAATAGATACTCTTACCACTCATCTAGCTACGTCAGCCATGCACTACCACTCTCTGTCCACTCAGTTCCCGTTTATCATCTCTGCCACCCCCGCCCCCACCCCCAAAACTCATACCACCACTCCTGCGTTCTCCCTCCTTCTACTCCACTTACGTCTCTACAAATCATCTAAAACATCATCTGTGTCGGCCGGTGTGGCCGAGCGGTTCTAGGCGCCTCAGTCTGGAACCGCGCGACCGCTACGGTCGCAGGTTCGAATCCTGCCTTGGGCACGGATGGGTGTGATGTCCTTAGGTTAGTTAGGTTTAAGTATTTCTTTTCTAGGGGACTGATGACCTCAGATGTTAAGTTCCATAGTGCTCAGAGCCATTTGAACCATTTTTGAACATCATCTGTAATTTACACGCACTCGGAACCCTTCTTCCCCCCCCCCCCCCTCCACTCCGTTGATTGTTCGAGGTTTTTCAAGGTGCTAATTAAAATGCATCACCACCCCTCGTAGTCTTCGGATTCATGACCAACACAACAAAGGATCAATTCACGGCGTGAATTTTGGATATCAAAAGTAGTCCTACACCGTACTAAATGAGAACTGTAACTCATGTACACGACTGGGAGCTGTAGCTCTTGGTGTTCTGTGTACGTGCCTGTGGCGCAGCCGAAGTGGTGGTAAACACGCGCCCGAGGCAGATCACGGTACTGCTCTCGTTTCGCGCTCAGTGCATCCCACCCAGGGCGTAACGAGGCCGCGGCCAATACAGTGTTCGCATGGCTGCACCGCACAGCACGCGACCAGTGTTTTCACGGAAGGCGCGTTTAACCTGGCCGGTCGGGCTTATCTGTATGCAAATCGGCTGTGTCCGCCGCTGCGATAGCCCGCGGCACATTCGTTCCCATTTCACTTTCACTCCGCGGCACGGTCCTCACTGGGCGCACGTACACCGCGCAATATGTTGCCGTTTGTCACTCGCGCGACCTCGCACACCAAGGACGAAGCCCGCATCTCCAACATCACAGCCTTTAGTGACGCTCATCGTTTCCCCAAACTAACACTCACGCACAGACGGAGAGCTCGTGGATCGATCCGTGGGTGTGCCACACCTCCCCAAATAGAAATCACGCGATGGCGATATTCACATATACAGATGGCGATAGTATCGCATGCATAAGGTATAAAGGACAGTGAATTGGCGTAGTTTTCATTTCCTCTCAGGCGACTCGGGTGAAAAGGTTTCCGATATAGTTGTGGTCGCGCGACGGGAATAAACAGACTTCGAACGTGGATTTGTAATTGGAGCTAGATGCGTGGTACGTTTCATTTTGGAAATCGTTAGGCAGTTCAGATTACGAGATCCACTGTGTAATATTGTATGCATTACCTTTCACCACGGACAACGCAGTGGCTGACAGCCTACACAACAACGTTTGCGTAAAATTGTCACTGATAACAGACAACAATACTCCGTGAAATAACCGAAGTAAGAGTGATTTCAGGTGTGCCGCAGGGTAGTGTCGTAGGACCGTTGCTATTCACAATATACATAAATGATCTTGTGGATGACATCGGAAGTTCACTGAGGCTTTTTGCGGATGATGCTGTGCTATATCGAGAGGTTTTAACGACGGAAAATTGTACTGAAATGCAGGAGGATCTGCAACGAATTGACGCATGGTGCGGGGAATGGCAATTGAATCTCACTGCAGACAAGTGTAATGTGCTGCGAACACACAGATAGAAAGATCCCATATCATTTAGCTACAATATAGTATGGTAGCAACTGGAAGCAGTTGTTGTTGTTGTTGTTGTGGTCTTCAGTCCTGCGACTGGTTTGATGCAGCTCTCCATGCTACTCTATCCTGTGCAAGCTTTTTCATCTCCCAGTACCTACTGCAACCTACATCCTTCTGAATCTGCTTAGTGTATTCATCTCTTGGTCTCCCTCTACGATTTTTACCCTCCACGCTGCCCTCCAATACTAAATTGGTGATCCCTTGATGCCTCAGAACATGTCCTACCAACCGATCCCTTCTTCTGGTCAAGTTGTGCCACAAACTTCTCTTCTCCCCAATCCTATTCAATACTTCCTCATTAGTTATGTGATCTACCCATTTAATCTTCAGCATTCTTCTGTAGCACCACATTTCGAAAGCTTCTATTCTCTTCTTGTCCAAACTATTTATCGTCCATGTTTCACTTCCATACATGGCTACACTCCATACAAATACTTTCAGAAATGACTTCCTGACACTTAAATCAATACTGGATGTTAACAAATTTCTCTTCTTCAGAAACGCTTTCCTTGCCGTTGCCAGCCTACATTTTATATCCTCTCTACTTCGACCATCATCAGTTATTTTGCTCCCCAAATAGCAAAACTCCTTTACTACTTTAAGTGCCTCATTTCCTAATCTAATTCCCTCAGCATCACCCGACTTAATTAGACTACATTCCATTATCCTTGTTTTGCTTTTGTTGATGTTCATCTTATATCCTCCTTTCAAGACACTGTCTATTCCATTCAACTGCTCTTCCAAGTCCTTTGCTGTCTCTGACAGAATTACAATGTCATCGGCGAACCTCAAAGTTTTTATTTCTTCTCCATGAATTTTAATACCTACTCCGAATTTTTCTTTTGTTTCCTTTACTGCTTGCTCAATATACAGATTGAACAACATCGGGGAGAGGCTACAACCCTGTCTTACTCCCTTCCCAACCACTGCTTCCCTTTCATGTCCCTCGACTCTTATAACTGCCATCTGGTTTCTGTACAATGGAAGCAGTTAATTCCATAAATTATCTGGGAGTAGGCATTACGAGTGATTTAAAATGGAATGATCATATAAAGTAGATCGTCGGTAAAGTAGATGTCGGACTGAGATTCATTGGAAGAATCCTAAGGAAATGCAATCCGAAAACAAAGGAAGTAGGTTACAGTACGCTTGTTCGCCCACTGCCTGAATACTGCTCAGCAGTGTGGGATCCGTACCAGATAGGGTTGATAGAAGAGAGAGAGAAGATCCAACGGAGAGCAGCGCGCTTCGTTACAGGATCATTTAGTAATCGCGAAAGCGTTACGGAGATGATAGATAAACTCCAGTGGAAGACTCTGCAGGAGAGACGCTGAGTAGCTCGGTACGGGCTTTTGTTGAAGTTTCGAGAACATACCTTCACCGAGGAGTCAAGCAGTATACTGCTCTCTCCTACGTATATCTCGCGAAGAGACCATGAAGATAAAATGAGAAGGATTAGAGCCCACACAGAGGCATACCGACAACCCTTCTTTCCACAAACAATACGAGACTGGAATAGAAGGGAGAACCGATAGAGGTACTCAAGGCACCCTCCGCCACAAACCGTCAGGTGGCTTGCGGAGTATGGATGTAGATGTAGATGTAAAGCAATGTGGACGTACGACAAACGTATCCGTTAGGAGAGTGCGGCGAAATTTGGCGTTAATGGACTATGGCAGTAGACTACCCAGGTGAGTGCCTTTGCTAACAGCACGACATCGCTTGCAGCGCTCTCCTGGGCTCTGATGGTAAGAGCCGATGGTAGGGTTGGACTGAGGCACAGACGCCACGAAGTAATGGACGCAAGTTGTCAACAAGGCACTGTGCAACAAGTTGGTGGTGACTCCGTAATGGTGTGGGCTGCGTTTACATGGAGGAGACTGGGTCCTCTGGTCCAACTCAACCGATCATTGCCCGGAAATTGTTATGTTCGGCTGCTTGGAAATCATTTGCCAACATTCAAGGACTTCATGTTCCGGAACAATGATGGAATGTGCGTGGATGACAATGCGACATGTTACCGGGACACAATAGTCAGCGATTGGTTTTGTGGTGTGCGTACTGTGAGACCTTCGGTACACACACCATCAGATTATTTGACTGGTCGGTCTAACGAAGTAGGCGAGTGTCATCAATGAGTCTCGTGGTCTTATCGTGGCGTGTTTGTCTTCTGCCGTTAGGTCTGACGATAGAAATGCCACTTGCACGCTTAGAGTAGCAGATTGACGCTGACCAACTTCAAACAGAACTTGATTAATTTTCACACACATTTATTAAAATAATAAAAAGCATAGAAATTACTTAACTTGATTCTGGATGCTGTTTACAATTGACAATCTGAAGTTCCTTTGGGGTCTTGGTACGTTAATCCTTTCTCACAAAACTCTGATACTTCACAGAGTGTCTATACATTTATCTTCATGGCTATGTATAGGAATATGGTACTCTTATTAGGCGCAGACTGAAACTTGACTACAGACTAATGCAGACTGACTCATCGGAGGTCTGTACACTCGTTATAATACCTCGCGCGTTCAGGTATCACTGCGCGAGTGTGATCCGCGAGGAGAAAAGGTTCTACGTTAGCAGCAATCTCATTGGCTTCGTTACATATTAATACGCTGATCGGCGGAAGCAGAATTTGGTCCGTCTTTATGGCAGCACCATCTCGTAGAGCGGAGACGGACGAGCGCTGCGCCTACGCTGTTGTGCTTAGCGGGGCGCGCTCTAGTGGGAAAGTTGTGTACCCGCTGACTAAGGGGAACTATGTACACAACAGGTTTCAAGAAAATTTTGGACGATTCGAGCGAATGATTTGACCACCCAAATCCCCCGATATGAATCCCATTGTACGTTTATGGGATATAATCGAGAGGTCAGTTCTTGCACAAAATCCTGCACTGGCAACATTTAATTATGGGGGTCTACAGAGGCAGAATAGCTCAGTGTTTCTTCATGAGACTTGCAACAACTTGTTGAGTACATGCTACGTTAAGTTGCTGCACCATGCCGGTTACAAGAAGGTCCGACACGGTATTAGGAGGTATCCTATGACTTCTGCCACCTCACTGTATTTGGATATGCAGGCTGTTATTTATTTGGCTCTGTGCTTAAGGAAGTGAGACATCAAAAGTGGATGATGACTCTTTATAGCGTGACAGAAATAAAAGAATTTCTGGAAATGGAAAACATGTTAACATCAATATAACATTAAGTGTTGGGTAGCCTCTTCTGAAAGTGTTTGTCTGCAGCGACATGCGAACGATAAACAGTTTAGATAAGAAGACGTGAAATGCTGTGTTGCAGAAGAATGTTGATGATTAGATGGGTAGATCGAGCAATTAACGAAGATGTGCAAAGTCGAATTCGAGAGGAAAGAAATTTCTTCTGTTTTTCTTGTGAAAGAAACGCTCGGGAGACATTTTCAGAACGTCTATGCTAGCGAAAGTGTAAGCACTGGTATGAATGCAAAATATACAGTAAAGAGGTGCTCACTGCGAGAAACACAAAGATGGCTGTTTCAACACATGTTACTTTTACGGACTAGAATGTTACTACGAATTTTATTAAATATGCTGGCTTACAAGGATATGGTCCAATCCAAAACGTCGAAACACACCCCGAATTTTTTTATGCAGGAAGCATACGACAAAAGAAATGCACTCCCGAAACTTTAGCTGCTAAGGCACAGTGAATTATTTTAAATTGAAGTTACTCGTTTTTGTCGCATGCAGAACCGCTTAGGACAGCCGTTCGTAAAGACCTTCCTGTCTAGAGTGCTATCCGCCGTGACAAGAGACTATAGCACCAAGTAGAGCTAATATCTGTAGTGACACAAGCGAATTTGAAGCATATAAACCACACAAAAAAGTCACGTATCAATAAGAGTGTTAAGTAAGAGAGAGTTCGTATCGGCAGCTGCATCATTCCACATTTACTCGTAATTCTTAAAAACGCGACTGGCAGAGGAAAATAAATCGTGGCGGTATCTAATGTTCCGTTACAGATGACTTCCATCAGTCGTGACTTAAATTTATTAAAATGAAATATTTCGTACACATATTTTGAAACAGTTCCTGTAACACATTTCTTTTGATAAGTTTTGAATAATGTATATTTTTCTAATAATGAAACAATTCCTTGTTTATTCCCGTAGTCGTCAAAATAAAACGAAGTATAATTTGAATGACGGAAACAAGCGTCCTCCTTACACCAAGAACACCCTACGAAACAAAAATTATTGCAATCATGCATGTCACAGGTATGATTAGTTTTATTTAGAAATAATTCCGATGTAATATGAAATGGTCCTGGCCGGTTCTCTATTGTGTTGCATATAGAGCATACTTAAACCAATTCTTAGAATGTGCAGATGCAAACTGGTAATTCACAAATGACTTAAATTTATATGTAAGGCTCTCCTGTAAACATCTAACGTCAAGGAGGTATCGGAAATTACGTTGTCGGGCAATTTCTTTCCACAGTCGAAAAACTTCTTTATTGAGAGTCACATTGGTTGTTCCGGGTGGAAGCTGAATCATATCAATAGTCTTCTCTTCGTCCTCCTGAAAGACAGAGCTATCATTATATCCAGGCCAAGAGTCCAAAAAAGCGAAGAATTAATTTCTGCAACTGATTATAAACTGTTTCGAATGAAATGTTAAAAATTATTCTTTCCTATTTCCATATTTTGATAGGTTTATTGTAACATTTTTTCCACTAACCAGGTCATTTTTTTGTTTGGTCCTAATATGCCTTGAGGTCCCTGAAGACAGATATAAAGTTGCAGAAACAGTACTTCAAATGGTTCAAATGGCTCTGAGCACTATGGGACTTAACATCTGTGGTCATCAGTCCCCTAGAACTTAGAACTACTTAAACCTAACTAACCTAAGGACATCACACACATCCATGCCCGAGGCAGGATTCGAACCTGCGACCGTAGCGGTCACGCGGTTCCATACTGAAGCGCCTAGAACCGCACGGCCTAAACAGTACTATAACTGTCATTGTTGTAAACGAATCTGTCATAGGAGCAATCAATTGCACGACAGACTGTCTTCTTTTCGCCTCAGTATGATGAAGTGCTTATTGTTCGCAGTGGTAACTGATCGACATTAGACAAAGCATATATGGTGATAACAGCAAACTTCGTTTCACAACAGCTATGAATTATTGGCATCTCCTCTACATTTTTGCTTAAAGTAAACTTCGTTGTTTTGCGACTTCCTATACTGTATGTGTTTGTGAATCTGTTTAACCAGATCGAAGAAGACTTTAAACAAACAATGGTCATATCAACTGCAGTGTATGGCCCAGTCTCATATCTCCATCAGTAACGGTGTATTTCCTCTCAAGTTCCTTTACCTGGTTCATATCTCAAGAAAACTACTTTAAAGAACTGTTGCCCATGTTAATTATTCAAGTTTAGGTGTTCGTTTTGGTTATTAATGGGAGGCAGGGGGCTTTGTGGCTATCCTTGTGAGGTGTCCAGATTTTAAGAACCTTACATGAGCTTACATGGATCCATAACGACAGGATGATACAGTATGAGATCCTCAGAAAATGATAATTATATCAACAAAAGGCATTTCACTTCATCTCATGTACTGAACACTAACAAAACAATATCTACCAATATATGGACTGGCATGAACATACAAGTTAAAGTGAAACTCATTTTGGAGACAAATCGAGCAGGTGGTTAATGATATCGTAGAACTATTTAGCAAGAGAACGGTGAGCTTCAACGCAGAAAGAGATAAGGCCAGAACAATACATTATTCCTTTTCATGTAAATAAGGCCGGGACCAAGGGTAAGTGGCTGCATGTCATTAACAGGGCTAGGCTGCAACTCAGCAAGGAAAAAAAATTATTCACTTCTAGCGAGACGGTGATTGGCTGAAGCCATACTTGGCGGCGCAAGCGCAACACGGTGGGGAGATCCCCATTATAAAAAGCATTTTGAGACCTAAAATTTTTCTATCTCTCTCATCTCATGGCGGACCGCACAAGTGTGTGGAAATAAGCGAAGGCATTGAGACTTTGATTTCTGCAAAGCGAGGACGATACGCTACATGCATCCCGTGGCGACACATAGCAAAGCAGTTGTTAATTATTCGTGCAGGAATTTTTGCGGGGGAGGAAATTGTGCACGTTGCTCCAACTCATAGCGAGTGTGCAATGGTCATTATTTCAACTAGGCAAAGATTAACATTCTACAGAACGCAGGAAAGTTGCGACTGAGTGAATTGAGTCAAGGCTAGAGTAGGGAATTAGCGTTTCAGATGCATCACAGAGACAACTTGGAAAGTACTGTCATGCATTAGGCCACAGTAAATGTTGAGTCTAGGGTTTGCTCACTCCAACTTGTATACACTTTGACCACTGAATGTCAAAAGCCAGGATACTTACCTACCCTCACATTGGGTACATGAGAGTTTATTTCATTGGTTCAGAAAGTAATTCTTGTCCACCAACTCAGTGCATTGACAAGCAATGACAATGTAGATTTAAAGAGGCTGATTAGGATTTTTAATAATCAGTCTTTCCTCTGACAAAAAATTTCCGTGTGTAGAGGTAACGATTTTAATAATCGTCATTTCAATATGTCAAAGACTTAAATATTTTGTTACTGAGTGTCAAAAGTAGTTGAACATGATTGTTGTTTATCACTTGACCCCTGAAAGTAACAGTTGATAAATTATATGCAGAATAAAAAAGGGAACAGCTCTTTTGTCTTTTTAGAATAGACACCTAACTTTCACTTTTATTAATTCATGCATTCTAGGTACGTGGCAGCAGCATTTCTAATTCTTTTTGTTACTATCTGCACCTGACATTAGCTGCCTTACAGGGCCAGGGTCATACTTTTTTAGAATGGCTGTTTCACATCCTGGGCTTGAGAAGACAGTTCAGATGTTTTGTCCAATTGTGCGCTAAGTGGTAAGCTAAGTTTGCACACATTAGTATGCTCACTGTGCAGCTTCAATGGTCGGACACATGACACCCTGTACAGTAAATCTTTCCGATAGTTTTTCTTACACAATTTTGTGAGTTACATTTTGCTGCATATTTATTACTTGATGTAAGTCTTTCTTCCATTTATACTTTTAACGATCAGATTACCCAAAGAAAAACCAGGTTAGCACACAGCTTAATTTCAAGCAATAAACACAATGAATATTAAGTCAGTTTTATTTCCACTGTCAATGTTTACCCTCGCGCAAAAGCAACTGGTAAATATAATGTATATTAAGTGCCCTCTTCGATTTTCTTCATACCCATAATATTTGAAGATCGATGCCCAGGCATCAGCTCCCTGAAGCTGCACAACGATGCGCTCTGAAGATTTCCGATCGCTGCTACGTACAAAACAATTCAAGCAATTTATAAAAGTTGCTTCTGGCTGAGTGTCTGGGAATAAATTGTGATCTGTATTACGCAAGCGAAAAAAGAACTGTATTACGTAAGTGAAAAAAGAACTGTAGTTGCGAAGTCACTCGTTCGGAAAAAACGAAAATACATATTCAAATGTGTGTGAAATCTTATGTGACTTAACTGTTAAGGTCGTCAGTCCCTAAGTTTACACACTACTTAACCTAAATTATCCTAAGGACAAACACACACACACACACACACACACACACACACACACACACACACACACACACACACACACGAGGGAGGACTCGAACCTCCGCCGGGACCAACCGCGCAGTCCATGACTGCAGCGCCTCAGACCGCTCGGCTAATCCCGCGCGGCACACTCGTTCGATTCTTTCTATCAACAATGTAATTTTTTTGTTTGACTTCCATATTTATTATGAAACAAACTCTGAATGACAATACTGAATCATATTTTAATAAAAATGAGCTTTTTTAATTTCTGCTCACTATTAACATCAAACTATCCATACTATCAATAATTATTTCGTATAAAAATGAGAAACATCAAATAGAAAGTAAAATACTTTTTTATATCTAACTATTGAAAAGTATTGTTATTTTTATATTTTTCTTTCATAATAAATCACTTCCCTTTCTTGTATTATATTTTAATTTATTGCAGATTCTCGGATTTTCATGCACTTGATAGTTAAAAAACATGTTTTTATTAAAAATTTCGATTCAATATTGGTTAACTGAAATTTCAATTTCTTTATAAATACCGAAGTGAAGTAAAGTAAAAAAGCGAGACGAGTTTCTGAATCTATGTACTTTGCTACAGGTATTTCTGATAAAATGATTTTGTTTTGTACGTTTATATTTAAAGCTCTCGGAAATCTTCAAGGTCGATATTTGACATATGTGTCAAATATACACGTCTATTTGCCTGAGTTCATGTGGATATGGAATTCCCTCATTTGTGTGGTGCTACGATCTGGCGTTGAATGTATTAAGACTTTGTAGCCAACAGGCTAATTGTTTGTCACGTAGTGCGGGAGATACTGGTTAATTGTCTCACTTGTTCATTGTGTGCCTTATGGTTTGGCGGTTTTTTGTAATTTTTCCCTCCTGCAATACATAAGCTCAGTTAACGTATTTATTGCCTTGTTTACAATTTTTTGTTAGAGTTACACCGTTTTGTGAACATATTTATTGTCAAAACGCCTTTAAATTCGTTTGAGAAATACGTAAAATAATGGATAGGCGACCACTGAACTACAGCGGATTGTGTGTGGCGCCCAGGAACACATTACGGATAGCAGCGTTCTCACTAGCTCTTTGTCTATCAAAAGCACACCTATTCACATATACACTCCTGGAAATTGAAATAAGAACACCGTGAATTCATTGTCCCAGGAAGGGGAAACTTTATTGACACATTCCTGGGGTCAGATACATCACATGATCACACTGACAGAACCACAGGCACATAGACACAGGCAACAGAGCATGCACAATGTCGGCACTAGTACAGTGTATATCCACCTTTCGCAGCAATGCAGGCTGCTATTCTCCCATGGAGACGATCGTAGAGATGCTGGATGTAGTCCTGTGGAACGGCTTGCCATGCCATTTCCACCTGGCGCCTCAGTTGGACCAGCGTTCGTGCTGGACGTGCAGACCGCGTGAGACGACGCTTCATCCAGTCCCAAACATGCTCAATGGGGGACAGATCCGGAGATCTTGCTGGCCAGGGTAGTTGACTTACACCTTCTAGAGCACGTTGGGTGGCACGGGATACATGCGGACGTGCATTGTCCTGTTGGAACAGCAAGTTCCCTTGCCGGTCTAGGAATGGTAGAACGATGGGTTCGATGACGGTTTGGATGTACCGTGCACTATTCAGTGTCCCCTCGACGATCACCAGTGGTGTACGGCCAGTGTAGGAGATCGCTCCCCACACCATGATGCCGGGTGTTGGCCCTGTGTGCCTCGGTCGTATGCAGTCCTGATTGTGGCGCTCACCTGCACGGCGCCAAACACGCATACGACCATCATTGGCACCAAGGCAGAAGCGACTCTCATCGCTGAAGACGACACGTCTCCATTCGTCCCTCCATTCACGCCTGTCGCGACACCACTGGAGGCGGGCTGCACGATGTTGGGGCGTGAGCGGAAGACGGCCTAACGGTGTGCGGGACCGTAGCCCAGCTTCATGGAGACGGTTGCGAATGGTCCTCGCCGATACCCCAGGAGCAACAGTGTCCCTAATTTGCTGGGAAGTGGCGGTGCGGTCCCCTACGGCACTGCGTAGGATCCTACGGTCTTGGCGTGCATCCGTGCGTCGCTGCGGTCCGGTCCCAGGTCGACGGGCACGTGCACCTTCCGCCGACCACTGGCGACAACATCGATGTACTGTGGAGACCTCACGCCCCACGTGTTGAGCAATTCGGCGGTACGTCCACCCGGCCTCCCGCATGCCCACTATACGCCCTCGCTCAAAGTCCGTCAACTGCACATACGGTTCACGTCCACGCTGTCGCGGCATGCTACCAGTGTTGAAGACTGCGATGGAGCTCCGTATGCCACGGCAAACTGGCTGACACTGACGGCGGCGGTGCACAAATGCTGCGCAGCTAGCGCCATTCGACGGCCAACACCGCGGTTCCTGGTGTGTCCGCTGTGCCGTGCGTGTGATCATTGCTTGTACAGCCCTCTCGCAGTGTCCGGAGCAAGTATGGTGGGTCTGACACACCGGTGTCAATGTGTTCTTTTTTCCATTTCCAGGAGTGTAGAAGCAAACAGACAACCAAAGGCACACTCCCGTGACTACGGTCAGTTGTGCAATCTTATTTTATTTCCGCTGATTCGATATAAAAGCGGAAAACTCCCCAGCCTCGTGGTTTGTTTTTGTGATGAATGCTTGCCTTCGCCCCCTTTTCCTTCATTACTGTAATTCCAAATGATGAAGCTGTTTATTGTTGCGACGCCCAAAAGAGAAAAAAAAAGACGATGCTACCATTCGGGCGACCTACTTCCAATAGCATATCTTTTTCCTCCTCCGGTCGAACCGGTCTGCAGCTCCCATTACAGCTGTGTACTCTGCTATGGATGCAAGGCAGGATATAGCTGTGTTTGCACCAGCTCTATTTTTTGTTCAGACGAACTTATATTTTTTGGGTGGTGAGCGATTAACAAATTGAATCTGCCTTCATTATCTTGCAATTTTACTGTAGATACACACCCTTTCATACTCCTGAAGATGTGCGGTTGTATGCAGTTCGAAAATATTTTCCAACATGGAGCACAAGGATGCGATGTAGACAATGCGGCACACTGAAGCAAGAGATACGGGACAAATTTTATATGTAGCTATTGCGAAGTATGTCATGTATTCAGTCATGTTTTGAAAAATTTCATGTACTTGTTAAGCTGTGAATAAATTAATTTGTTTGACATAATAATGGTACTTTCTTCTTTTCACAGATCTTAAACCTTAGTAAAAAGAAATTATTTTTCAGCAGGAGGTATACGTCCTGTTGGGTTAGAGGGGCATTTAAATAAATTTAGGAAGCCGCTTAATCTTTAAAAATGGTTCAAATGGCTCTGAGCACTATGGGACTTAACTTCTGAGGTCATCAGTCCCTTAGAACTTAGAACTACTTAAACCTAACTAACCTAAGGACATCACACACATCCATGCCCGAGGCAGGATTCGAACCTGCGACCGTAGCAATCGCGCGGTTCCAGACAAGCTCCTAGAACCACTCGGCCACCACGGCCGGCTCCGCTTAATCTTCGTAGAGTCCAGTGGGATGTACACGTTCTTCTGAAAGTAATTATAAAATAACAAACAATAATTCAAATTTAGAGTCATGGACTGACTCAGTACCCATTCCAAAACTAGGAAACAAATTTTTACAGCAATACGTGAAATTTTCAGTAATTCGATCGCGAAAGGATTAAGCACGAAGAAAATGGAACAAAGTTATTTCGTGGGCATCCTAGAGGAGGTCGAAATTATGAGACTTATTACTCGTTTTCCATACCAAACCCTGAATGGACAGACAGAGTTGAGACACTAGCAATTTGGTAAATTTCGACTGCCTAAGCTAGTTGACGTAATACTCTGTACTTTCTTTACCTAGTCCGCCGCTTTGTTCCTTCTCGATATTTCCATTTTCCTACTCTCTCTCTCTCTCTCTCCCCCCCCCCCCCCCCCCTCACCTCATCATCTCACCAGCCCCACCTATTACGCATCCACTGTATCTTAGGTTTTCCACGTCCTCCGTTCAAATGTGTTTTAAAATCTTTATAAATTTTCAGAAGTTTCATATTCTCTTAATAAGCAACAAAATTTACTACAGTCTTGGATCCTTGTAACTGTCAAAGTGAATTTCTTAAAACATTCTTACGAAACAATTTATAGAATTTAGTGCACTTACAGTCTTTTAAAGTCCTAAGGTTTGTTCAGTAGACGCTGCTGGCGGTGTTTCGTTCTGACAGACAATGAATGTTGGGTAAAAAAGTTTCGAGGTTTTCCGCTCGAATGTTTTCATCATGTGAGTACTTCCATTTTGATATTCTCACGTAAAAGCTGTCAATTTTTAAAAACATAATTAAAGTCTCAATAATTTCCCGTACCAGTGGGTATCTCAGGGTTGTTATTCCTTCTGGATTTATTGTTATACAGATGTTCAGCTTGTAAGCTTATTGTCATGCCGCTTGGCTTAGTTGTGGAGTATCTTTGCGGGCAGCCGCGTCTGTAGAGTCGAGCACGGCACACGGAACTGTTATGTTGTGTTGCGTGTAGCTCTGCATGAGAGAGGCATTGTCAGTATGGAAATTGAAGTGTTGCTACAAGTGCTATTACAGTAAAGTGATAAAATAAGCAAATGATTCAGAGGAAAGTGCGTCAAGAAGTAATTTAAAAATGAGCAGTGCTGCTGATAACGTATTTGTGTATCCTCTCGTTGCGTGTCGTACCGTACAGTATCAATCACCAGCGCCGTGTTCGGTCTCCCAGAATGAACTAATGTAATCAGAAAAAAATTAGTTACCACAAGAGAGTGCAGTCACGTGTCAGTCTTGTAGCGAGCGTGAGGACGTGCGTTCGGTCATCACGTTTCCGCATTGTCAACAATCAGCCGCGCCGCGACGGTTACGCGCACATTCGTACACGTGAGATCTGAAAAATTAACTTTATGAACAGTGTTAAAATATCATTACTAGTGTCAAGGAGGACTGGTACCAAATATGTGTATGCGTGACGAGCGTAAGAACTTTCGTACGATCATTCGGCTTCCGCATCATCAACAATCACCCGCGTCGTGACGGTTACGCGTACGCTCGTCCGAATTATATTGTGGACTGTAATCATCCATTAATTGGGATAACAATTCTGAATTAGAATGTAAACAGTGCAACCTGCGACTTCCTTTTATCGTCTCAGAATATAGTTGTTCATACCAGACGTAGAACAGTGTTGTGTTTTGACGTTGAATGGCTCCCCTAACTCGCCTGCGTATTTCGATGGATATTTTCACGCAATCCAGCTGTGGAGCAGAATAGTACGACCGCTGCGGGATTACCAGGTACGTGGTGTGGACAGGGCCCACGGTCAAGGGACGACAACCAGTTTAAAGGGTACCCCACCCATTTGTACTCCCGGGCGTGCTGAAGCGGTTGCTAATACCATAGAGTAAATATCTCTGGAGTGAGCATTGCGTTTTGCGCACGTTGTCAACGTTAAACCAGGATTGTCACGTGTTTTCGGGACTTCGCTATGCGTGTGTGCTTTCCGCAGAGTTTGAAGTTTATAATATCAAGTGTTTTTGTTGTGTTTTCACCGTTTGTTGATAGTGTAATAGCGATGGTGAATTACTGTTGTTGCTACGGATGCAGAGAAAAATATTTGAACAGAGGGATACTAACTTTTCATGGGTACATACCATGTAGCTCTGATTATAGTTATCAGATTAGTAAGAGACACTGTATATGTTTAAAAAATTTCGAGACGCATTATAATTAAGGCTTGATTCTATAGACCTATTTTTCTACGATTTTATGACTATATAATAGATATTACGGCTCGTACAAAAGCCTACAAACAATCGCTTTCTCTCGTAAATTTGCTAGTGGAACAGGAAAGAGAGTGGTTAGTTGTTTCAGCAAATATTATCCTCCATGCGTTTATCAGTGACTTGTCGATTATGTATATAGATTTGAAAGACGGGATACAGATAAATTCAATAGAGTAGGAGTCTGTAATTGTCTTCGTATAATGTGTGTGTCCAAACCTTTTTGCTTGCTATAAAGTTACAGTAGGAGACCATGTTAAGTGTATCTAGGACATGGAGAATGATTATGTGTGATTCATATTTTAGTTTCCCGAAGGATGAACAACGAGTAAAGATGTGGCTCCAGAAAATAAGGAGGAGTAATTTTGTCCCCACAAAATATTCCAAAGTATGTTCAAAACACTTTGAAGAGGAATGTTCAGACACAGAAAAATTTGGACGTGTGTGGCTGAAGGTAGCTAATCAAAGTACACATTCATCTTCTTTTGGTGTATTTTACCTTCAATTTATTTTCTTCACCATTTGATTAAGAAGCGCAAAATATTAGTAAACATGTCCCCAAACTCTTTCATTTGTGTCACTTTCCACTTCCCTTAATGGTGTTATATGGGTTGACTGTTACATGACCAACTGTATTTGCTTTACATTACATTTATTCTCTGATCGCCTTTTCCCCCCTTCTTGCTCAGTCTACTATTTATTTAACAAACTGGGAGCAAGTACGTAAAATGCGTTAAATAAATACTTCAAAGTGTCATCAGTAACAAAAATTGTGCTTTACGTCGCAAAAACGAGAAAATAAATACGCAGAAATAGCAGAAAAAAAGGACGAATTAACAGGGATATAACCACTAATGTGTGGCAAATTTGGTGTTTTTCGGACACCTGCAAAAGTACTAGCGTACTGTCAAGTCGTTTTGCAAGACTATCACTGCAAAAATGTACGTCAGGCTCTGTAATACTATAAAGTGCCGTATCATAACGAAAACTACCAAAAATCGAGTGCATCTGAACTGTTACACCTATCGCAAAGAAGCAGAATGCAGTATCACTTGCCCTTAAAAGTTACGTAGCTGGTATATTCCCGGTGTCAAACGGATACTGTTAAAATGTCTGCGCAACATGTATAAATAATCCACGACACGTACGAAAGAATCCGTCTGTACTAGGGATGTAGTGACATTCTAAATATACAGGGCGCTATACGGACAAACGCAGGACGTCCCGAGAACACGTGACCAGGCCGGCAATGCATGTTAACAACACAAAATCTGTTCTGCGCATGTGAATGCTCACTCCAGAGATATTTGCTCTTTGGCTAATACCATAGAGTAGAAATATCTCTGGAGTGAGCATTCAGAAGTGCAGAATTGATTTTGTGTTGTCAACATACGTTGCCACAATGGTCACGTGATCTCGAGACGCCGTAGATTTGTCCGACATTTGTCCTATAAATTTTGAATGTTGTCATATCGCTAGTAAAGACAGATTCCCTTCGTAAGCGCTGTGGATTTAGTATAGACGTTTGCAGGCACCATAGCAGTTTACGTCTGATATTTGAAATAAACTGGGCTCTTAGCTTTGAAGAGCAAAATGAACGAGCATGACGTCACAGAAGCTTCATGTCAGCATGTATTTACAATGTCTTTCATGTCACATCTCGTCAAGTCGCTTAACACAGTACTGAACGGCGAAATTGGGGTTTTGAGTCACCATCCCTAATACGCATAAAATGTTAGAGTATAGTATCAGAACTGAGGAGCTAACGACGACAAAATTTGTCAGTGGCCAAAGTAAACTTTATAACCTATGTTCTTGATCAATTATGTTTGGTAAATTACTGAGAAGTGAGACAACGTTTCAAAAACATCGACAATTATTTGCTAGCGAAAATATATACATTCATACACATCAAAGAAAGCTTCAAACGAATTAATGAAACCTGTTAA
Organism: Schistocerca piceifrons; assembly: GCF_021461385.2. Classification (NCBI taxonomy): domain Eukaryota; kingdom Metazoa; phylum Arthropoda; class Insecta; order Orthoptera; family Acrididae; genus Schistocerca; species Schistocerca piceifrons. Next base: position 259,756,994 of record NC_060140.1, on the reverse strand, counting down.
ACTTATCCGTTATGTTTTTTCTTACGTAATTAATAACGTCAGAAACAACTGTATTTTACTCCTCCATTAAAGCTGACTTTTTTCCTAAAAATGTCATATGGTGGAATTTGCTTCGTCTACTTATGTTCTTATTCATATACATTGTGGGCGTCAGCGCCGTTGTGTCATCGTAAAACCTAAATAACTTTTCGCCTTGAGATATACGACCTCGGTTGTGTAAGAAAGTGGAAAAAATATCCCAGTCGTCATGGAACATCTCCAATTTGTCACTAAAACAAAGCGCTATTATAAAATAAAGATTATGAAGATACAACAGAACAAAATCCACTGTTATAAGTAGAATGAGCGCGGTGAAAATAGGTTAACTTAAGATGTTAACAGACTGGTACCGCTAAAATTTTCTTCCCGAGAAACCTTGACGTACCGTGAAATGACGTGACGTTCCGTTGACGACCTGTGCGATTGCCTCCATTCGAAAAGTATTGTAAAATGTTTTGGTGTTACGTGACGAGACGTGACGTTACCTGATGGCGGACGCGAATTGGCGCTAAACAATCGACGTCGTCCCTAGATCACGTGACAATTCCAGTTTAATGTTGACAACATGCGCAGGACGCAATGCTCACTCCGGAGATATTTCTACTCTATGGCTAATACCTGTATGTCAATGATGTGTCAAATGGTTCAAATGGCTCTGAGCACTATGGGACTTAGCTTCTGAGGTCATCAGTCGCCTAGAACTTAGAACTGCTTAAACCTAACTAACCTAAGGACAGCACACACATCCATGCCCGAGGCAGGATTCGAACCTGCGACCGCAGCGGTCGCTCGGCTCCAGACTGTAGTGCCCAGAACCGCACGGCCACTCCCGCCGGCAATGGTGTGTCATCGGTTCTGACCTATTGCAAATATCGTATATATGCTGATGACCTTCAGCTGTGTCTAAGTGCGAAACCAAGCAATCTCAAAAAAGCAATTGAAAATTTCAATACTGACCTCGATGCACTGTCGAAATGGGCACAGGACATAGGTCTAAAACTAAACCCATCTAAAACCCAAGCGGTACTTGTTGGTCACTCTAAGCTCATTAGCCCAAAACATCGGGAATCCGTACCATCTCTTATCCTAAATGGAACAAATAGTAACTTCTCTCCCTCAGCAAATAGTTTGAGAGTAATAATAGATGAAAATCTAAATTTGACAGAGCACGTACCTGCAGTGTGCAAAAAAGCATCAGCATCCATTCATGTCCTACAAAAACATAAAAAACTCTTCCCTTTCGATCTGAAAAAGAAATTAGTACAAATGCTTATACTCCCAATCATTGACTACAGCGATATTATCCTACAAGGCCCCTCTCAGGAAAATTCGCGACGTCTAGAACTGGTCATGAATGCCTGCGTCCGATATATCTGTGACGTTCGACTTTTTGATCACATTTCACCAGCATATGCAAAATTGTCCTGGTTGCGTGCAGACAAACGCAGAGGTTTCCATACACTCTGTCTCATCTACTGCCTTATAAATGTACACTGTCCCTCATATCTCTCCTAGTCCCTAACGCTCATGTCGGAACAACATGACAGAAACACACGTTCCCATTACAATAAAATCCTCTCTGTTCCACTGCATCGCTCAGTCACCTTCTCCAAGTCCTTTGCAGTAGCAGGAACCCGACTATGGAATAACCTCCCTCGTCATGTTAGAAAACTTAAAAACATGTCCGGCTCCAAAAAACAGTTAATGACGTATCTACTTAAGCAACAGTAATGCCTTCCTCTGTACATGAATGCACTTCACCTCATTACTTCCCTCTTTCCCCCTCCTTAAATCTCCCTTCCCCAAAACTCGCTATACTAGTAAACATCTACTTTACACACCAAGATATTAATGTACATCTGCACAAATCTTCATTACTATTGCCAATTTTTCTCATGTTTATCATTATTATTTAGCTTTTTACTGTTATTATCACTGTTTTTATCATAATCTGTATGTATAGCACCTGTTGTAAAAATACTGCCAGCATTTACTTTATTAGGTTTTAGTCATGTTTATCATTATTATTTGATTTTTTTTGCTGTTATTATTATTGCTTTTATCATAATCTGTATGTATAGCACCTGTTGTAAAAATACTGCCGCATTTACTTTATTAGGTCTTAATCACTACTCTTTATTCATATTGTCACTTATCTAATTTTCTCGTTTAAACTATTGTCATGATGTAACTCTGATGTGTGAAATGCTGCACGTGTGGAACACTGGTCCGATGTACGAGAGGGCCTGATGGTCCTAATCTGATCAGGTTAAATAAATAAATATATAAATAAATAAATACCAAAGGTACTCTGTAAGGAGTGCGAAGCCGGATCCTGCAGTATTATATTCCACTGCCTTAAACACGGCGCCACATTGCTCGCTCAAAATGAACTGCCCCAGCTTGGGGCGTTTACTGTTTTGAATTACGCTGCCCGCGGCTGCGGCAGATGGCGAGACCGCGGGAGCCCGCAGAACGCAGCGGCCGTCCCAGGCCAGCCCGGATGGGCAGCGGACCACAGCGCTAGCAGCCCAAGGCCGCAGTCTGCCGTGTTCCGCCAGCCAGCGCGCTGATTCAGCCACAGCTGTCTCGCTTCCCAGGGAGGCGCACTCACACGGAAAACACCTCTGCAGCTGACAGAGTAATATTCCGGATTTACTTTTTTTCCTTTCAGACACGGGCCGACTTCCGAAAACTCACTCTAGATGTTCCTGCGTTTCGTATAATTTCGAGAGCCAGTGTTCAACGCACTGCGTCAAAGCTCTTCTTCTTTGCTCGGCCTCGTTCTCTTTCTCTCTCGGCTTCCAGTCCGAGGTTGACTTGTGCATAACTCCCTTTTCCTTCTTCCGCCGCCCGTGTTGTAACTGCACCGGTTTCCTCTCTGCAGTCGACTTAAGCTTGTGAATATTACAACCTTCGACCGTAAGTACAATAGACTGGCCCTGACGTCATTTTCGTGGCTCCAACATCTCTGGGCTGAAGTCACGTGAATGTTGGCAAAACATGGTTGTTTCGTGTTGCGCTTATGGCTGTACTCCGCGTTTTGTCGGGGGAAGTGGCATTACATTTCACGTGTGTTTCTCTGATAGTGCAGATGAGTTTATTGAAATCTGCTGAAGTGACTTTTATATGTTTTTTACAATTGAAATAGAGTATCATGTAAATTAAAGTGTTTAAAGTGATGTCTTTAAAGTCAGACTCGTATTACATTTTGGAAAGTATCTGTGATAATTAGGTTACAGAAGTAAGTATAATTGTTTCTCGTTCCTACTCATAGGTTCCATAAGGATGAAAACCGAAGGCAGCTTTGGATACAGGCCCTGAAACGGAAAAACTTTAAGCTATCTGCACATACGCGCCTTTGCTCGAAGCACTTCACGGAGAAGTGTTTTGATAGGTTAGTTATTATTTACAATGTATATTTATAGTTTATATTTACAGTGTCTCATTTTTAAACCTAGGCTCCAAAATTATTTTCTGAAACTTCAAAGTCTCACCTTTCAACTAAAATATTTTTTTAAACTGATACTTTAAACTTTTGTATGAATAGTGGGAACTGAACCTTGGAAGTGCACCTAAAACTGATACTTTAAAATGGAACTGCTCCTAAAGTCGACAATTTTGGCACCTATAGTTGAAATAATTCCCATATCCCATTTTCTTTTATAAGTGACTAGAGCTCAAAACGTGGCGAATCCAATGTTTAAAGTTTTGACACGAGCCCACTCTTACTGTTTAAAAGAATTTTAACGACATTTTACTTTAATTGATAGTTATAGTAATTTCGCCCCGCTGCCCACCAGAGTGGCGTTCGACGTATTTGTTAGATTTTATAAATGGTACTGTGAACAAATCCAGGTCAAATGTAGTTCTGGCATACTTCTTCGCAAATAAAAAAGTAATTTTTGTTGGAAGCGTTTGGCAGTCAGTTGAGAAATGTGGGGAAAATACGATACAAACATAGTATGGCAGACCGCTGATTTGAAATCCCGCCACGTTTTGCCAACAGTCACGTGGTTTATGATGGAGCCACAGCAAGGCCAGTCTACTACTATCTATGGTCGAAGATTACAACACAAAGGAATTGAGTCAAGTTGGACCAAAGTGCACAAAAATGAGTGATTAACTTTGCTTATCAGCTACACTGTCTTGCTCCAAAGCACAAGATTTTCTGTTTACGACATCCACAACAGAGGCATGACTGATTAATTTAAAGAGATCGACTCCAGTTGACTAATTATTTATTCAAACAGAGACCGGTTTCGAGATCGTATACACCCATCTTCAGGCACGGCCATCCACAAAATCGTGGTTAGCGTCCTTAACGTGCGGCTGCCCGACAGCGGATAGTGTGAGTACAGTGTTTCTTACATGTTTCAGTATCCGTCGTCCTACCAGTCAGAACGCTACGTCTTCAGGTCAGTTTGATTATTAGGCCCTCTTCTATTTTTATTCCTCCAGGGCGAAGTGGACTGGAGCCGTTGCACTGACTGGCCCGACCACATGCTACGCATTAGCAGATACAAAAAGAGAATCGCCTGTAATATTTCTGGCTTTGCAGTCATCATATTCAGGTACAAGAAGATCTAATTAGAGCAGTTCAAAAGGCAGCAATCGAAAGATGACATAATGTGGTGTGAGGTACTGATGACAGATGGTTTACTCGGTATGCGGATCATGAGAAAGATCACCTAAATTGTGATCCTCAACCGCTATTGGCTGCTGCATTCGGAAGATGCGCACCAAAATGATAATCTTCTGTTATTAATATTAGACAAACCAAACAGCGTATTTGCTTGTACTTCAGATTAAAGATTGAAGAAGAGGAATTAAAAAAATGGTTCAAATGGCTCTGAGCACTATGCGACTTACCTTCTGAGGTCATCAGTCGCCTGCAACTTAGAACTAATTAAACCTAACTAACCTAAGGACATCATACACATCCATGCCCGAGGCAGGATTCGAACCTGCGACCGTAGCGGTCGCTCGGCTCCAGACTGTAGCGCCTAGAACCGCACGGCCACTCCGGCCGGCGAAGAGAAATGATATGTGACTCTAAAGTGCAATGTAATTCTGCAGTTTCTCGTGTTCTGATAATTAAAAAAAAAAAAGCGAGTGGCATCCCGTGTAAACAAAGTGATTGGAAATTTAATTATTTCTAAAATAACAGTTCCTCGCTAAGAGTTCCTTACAGTCTGAAGATAACGGATTCACGACCTACTTGCTGTTTTCTGCGCACGGGACAACAACCATTGAAGATCACAGGCTGCTGAACATTTATTAGAACTTTCCACTCAGGGCGGTGGAAGCAAATAGGTACCTCGCGTGTATTGCAATCTTAGTACAAACGAGAACAGTGTCGCGTCATCTGTGTAACACACAGGAGGTATGAAGGAGATAAATATTTTTGGGAGAAATGGTTTATCGTACGCACGTATGTAATACCCCATCTCTCCCTCCCTCCCTCCCTCCCTCCCTCCCTCCCTCCCCCTCTCCCCCACCCCCCCCTCTCTCTCTCCCTCTCTCTCTCTCTCTCTCTCTCTCTCTCTCTCTCTCTCTCTCTCTCTCTATTTTACAACATGCCGTACGCCTAGATCCAGTAGTTTGCTGGTTTTTACAGGTATGTTGCGCTATACTTTTCCCCTCCTCTCCTTTGTATGTTTTCTAGTTTGTAAGTCAAATATGCACCGCTGATGATGACTGTATTGCGAGGCGCTCAACGACGCTGTTATCAGCGTCTGTGCAAATTCCAAATCTTTTTCACAGTTCAGTCTCGCCACTTTTCCGAATGATGATGAAATGGTTAGGGCAACACAAACAGCCAGCCCCCGGGCGGAGAAAATCCCCGATGCGGCCGCGTGTCGAACATGGGAACCCATGTTCCAGAGGCAGCAAAATGTGCACCGAGTTCACTGGAAATCGCTCCCTGTGTTTCAGAGCTATTCGTATTTTGTACGTCATAGCTTTTCCACCCCAGCTGCAAACAGCAATTCCATTCATTTATCTTTGAAAAGATCGCTCGAAAACTGATTGAGACGGACCTACATTCACTGGCACAAGCATTTGCTATCACAAATTTTCTACATAAGCGGGTCCACAGCCTCCAAAAATTTTATGAAAGAAAACATTGTCAGTGGTAGGCTATTTAATTTCATCCTTTATTCGGTGCGCGATCGGCCAATTTTGACACTAAGTCATCTTCAAGCACTTACACTTAAGTATTATGCGTAATACTTATATATAAGTGGTTGAAAATGTCTCAGCATCGAAACTGGTCACTCGCACACCTAATAAAGCACAATTGTACAGCCTACTAAGGACAGTGTTTTCTTTCAAAAAATTTGCTATCGAGTTTGAAAGCGATTGTCATAAAGAAGTTGTGACACTCGGCCCCTTTCCGTGTCGCTTAGATACTTTTACGATCTCTGTTCTTATGCCGTGTTATATGGCTGCTAGTGTTACCCCAGTCCTTAGCGATAAGTTACACATTCCGTGTTTATACACCAACAGCTGGAACCGTCACATCTTCCGACAGCGACGCGGTATATAACCTTTTACAGCCCTCCGAAGATACAGAGTATCAGTTCAGTCAAACGGCACGGGCGGCGCCACCATCAAATCGTTCTCGTTGCGGCTTCAGCCACAACCGAAATGCTTTTTTCCGTGTGATGTAAACCGATTATCTTGGCCTGGGCTTAATACCAGCAAGCGTAGCTCTAGAATTTCAGCCTGCAAGCCATTCGAGAGAATACACAACAAATATGTCGGCTTGTTGTACAGGTTGTACAAAATAAAATTTGTCGGTAAATATTTTGCTCACCTTAGCGTAGGTAATCCAATTAACATCATAGTCCCAGAGTGCAGAAGCTGTAAGTTGCATTGCGTATCTTAAGATCCATGTAGTATTACCATAATCTCGGGCGAACTTGATCTAATCATGTGCTTGCTTACTTACAGTAACTTGAGTTCCGCAAGTAAAGACGTTTAGAGTCACAGTCTCTTATCCCGACAAATCGGACAGCTTCATTCACGTCCATACACTATAGCTTCCTTCTGCCAGTCATATCCGTACCCTAACTCGTCTTAATGCACTGTCACGGGTGGAGTGTCATATGACCTCCTGTTACCAGTTATACACCATAAACATTGCTGCAAAACGATCGGTATGCTGTTTTGAGTGGGTGACTAATATTTTTTTCCAGAGAGTTCGTTCGCGACCCGAAGAAATGTAGGTACCACGCAGTTTTGTTGAATGAATTGTTGATAATTTGATAATATGTATTTCATTTATCACCATTTTTAAACTAACCTAATCGCACTTATCTGCAGTACACTGTTTTTTTTTAGTGTCGCAGAAGAATTCTAGTATACACTAAGAGAAAATAAAAATATAAAAACTAGACATGCCTCGAAGGAATTATCCGAAGAGGAAGGAAATCGGAATAGATGTGACGTACTTGTACCGACAGATACACAGGATTACAATTTCAGAAAAAATTGGACGATTTATTCAAGAGAAAGGGCTTCACAAATTGAGGAAGTCCATATCGCGTTGGTCCACTTCCCGGCCTAACGTAGGCAGTTATTCGACTTGGCATTGATTGATAGATCTGTAGGAAGCCCTCCTGAAGTATATGCTACTTTCTGTCCAGTTGTCATGTTAGACGATATTCTAAGCATCATTTGTAAAGCTTTCTTGCTAACCCATTCTGGGCTTACATATCACAAAGACAGTGGCTGGCTCTGAGCACTACGGGACTTAACAGCTATGGTCATCAGTCCCCTAGAACTTAGAACTACTTAAACCTAACTAACCTAAGGACAGCACACAACACCCAGTCATCACGAGGCAGAGAAAATCCCTGACCCCGCCGGGAATCGAACCCGGGAGCCCGGGCGCGGGAAGCGAGAACGCTACCGCACGACCACGAGATGCGGACGTCGGCGGTCTCTGTGAGTAAACAGACGAGGTCGAGCTGTACGCTTTTGTGTTGCACGTACCCCTTCACGTTTCCAGTTCACTTTCACTTCGGAAACAGTGGACCTACGGATGTTTAGAAATGTGGAAATCTCGCGTACAGACGTATAACAAGTGACACCCTACCACCTGCCCACGTTCGAAGTCCGTGAGTTACGCGGAGGGCCCCATTCTGCTCTCTCACTATGTCTAGTGACTTCTGAGATCGCTGATATGGAGTACCTGGCAGTAGGTGGTAGCACAACGCACCTAATATGGAAAACGTATGTTTTTGGTGGTGTCCCGATACTTTTGATCACATATAAGTAAACTTCATACAGTGTAATGATAGGTCCCAGAGGATATATTGATGGGGGTAAAATATGTCTCCTTTTGAATTCAGCCAAGCATTGATAGCAATGGGACCACTTTGAAAAAAGCAGTGCTTGTGGAAGCGAGTGGTGAGGCCCATCGGTACTGGTCTTGAACATGTGATGCACCTTATAATGTAACTGTTCCCTGACACACACTCACTCTTTGTAAAAAAACACAATACACTTGTCTAACATCTCGAGCCAAGAAAGCTTCATATAAAATCTATTTTTACAATATATTTAAAAGTTAAATGAAATTTGGATCAGGCACATTCTGGAATCAAGTAGTAATGAACAGAGAAATCTAATCTGCACTCAAATGATTCTGGTTGGAGTAAACAACAAAAATTTTTTGTTTGTTTCCTAATTTGTGGAAATTATTATTACTGAAACATTCACAATATAGCAAAAATAACGTTTTTTGTCTATGATGTAATTGGCATCTTTGACACACGTGCATTGGAGTTACTTATTGTCTTGGTGGCATGAAGCGAGTTGGTTTTGGACATATGTTTCAAGTATTAATACAGTAGTATTTTGTGTAGCTGATTGTGAACTCTGTTGTGTTCTGGAGCTTGTGTCGACTGAATGTGGTTATCAGAAATACTTATTAATAAAATTAAGAAAAACGCCATAAATGGCCTCTAACATTTCATTTCGTAATAGCTACTGAAAAAATTGAAACTCTGAAATCAATTTTGCAACCCGGATCACACGACCAGCTAAAATGTCCCAATAACAGAAACAAGTAATACTTGGACATTGAACAGACGCCAAGTAAATAAATCTATTCTTACGACATTAACCTGAAGTTACAAAAAATTTCATTTTCTCTCATTTTTCTTTCATCGAAATGATGATAAATATTGATGCAAATAAGTTCAGTGAAGAGGCTTATAAATTTTTGAAAATTTTGACTTATATAGCAAAATAAGAGACATGTTACAACTGCATCAGGGGCTAAGCAGTTAAAACGTATAGTGACCGAACTAAGTCCCTCCAGCGTTCCGGACAACCCAGCACTACTTCCCTCGGAAAGACGATATGTGGAGGTGGTTTGCCATTCCTTCTTCTCCGACCTCTTTCTCAAGCGTGTGTCTGTATAGTTATCATAGCTAATAAGTTATTGTGTGTGGAGTTATTTAACTGATTTGTTGTGACTGAGGACGGATTGCTCGTGTCTACACTTTCCACTATAGTTTCCATCAATGACCATTATCAGGCAGATTTTATTACTGATAGGCGTCACATTTAGCTTCAAAGATTTTTTGTTAGGCTTTCGATGTGTTTACGAGTGCTAGTTTCGTCCATTGGTATGCCAATACAGCGTTTTGTGTGTGGTCCAACAGGTTGTACATACCGTAACTTTTACTAATTTGCAAGATTTCAGTCATCAACGAAAACTGTGGAGGTTAGCCTCCGAATAAGGAACTTACATGGGATTCGAGCTCAATGAGTCACCGTCAGGCGTAGTGAAAACGCCGTCAGATATTATATGAGTGCTGACACTGCTATCTAATCAGTCACGGCGCCACTGTGTTTACCACGGCAATATGACAGGCAGAAATATCACGAAGCTAACCTCTGCGGGAAACTTTGTGATAAGTTAGGTTAGATGCTAACTTACATCGATTCAGACAAAACTTAAATTATGAAATGGTCTCCCTCTTCATAGACAACAGGTGGACTAATTCTGGCTTCAGAAATCTCAACAAACATATACATAAAGATATGACATGTTATACAGCGAAGTGTGCACGAGCACCACTTTAAATCGTTCATAGAAAAATATGATCTAGTACACCAAACACAACATGGAATATTTGTGGAGGTACGTATAACACTTTTCTCTTGGTGACTTTCGGTGAATGATTTGTTTGTAAATACGTTACCGGACAGCCTAAATTAAGACTACGGTACGGGTGTTTGATAACAGTAATTACTGAAGTTTAAATGCTGTATGGAGATGCGTACCCTTGTATTGTACCTCTGCGTGCAATGCCTTACTTTGTTATCGTAACTGAAATTTTATTTTATGTCATTGAAAGACTAAAATAAAATGTTGAATTCGGATGTCAACACTTGTAAGTGGCTCCGATTGAACAACAGCAGCGCCTGGCGTCTTCCGATGTTACTGACCCTTCCTTTGGACGAAATTCAAGAAAGAATAGTTGCGAGTATACAATCTTGGGGGTAAAGTGACAAACATCACGAATTTGCTAACAATGTCTCAAACTCTTGCCGTACAATCGCCACATTCCTAGGTAATTTAAAATCTTCGGAGAAGATTCCGTGTTCTCTTCACGGATCTCAAGTCTTACAACGGCTGTTAAGTTAAACAATGTGAAAACTGGCAGATGCCATCCCCCACTTTCACGAATAGTTAGCGATCTTTACAAACCGCGCTAACACCCTGCCCGTCAGGACACACACACACACACACACACACACACACACACACGTGTTAATCTAGTATCAGTTTGGAAAAAGCCTGAACACGTAATGGATGTTAATTAGCATCAAATCTGCCCAGACTACTTTGGTCCGAAATCTCAAAACTATTTCGCTATTTGCCGTTACTCGCATTGAAACTGAAAATTTGGCGTACTTCTTGTAGCTTTGTAACTTCAGTTCTTGAATTTTTTCTCGTGTTACTAAATAGCCAATGACGAAAACTACGGAAAATATACACAGTGACTCAGGAGGAACGGTCAATATTCAGGTATAAGACAAGAACCATGATTCTTAGCAAAAGAGTACCGTAAACACGGGTTCTTTTGAGGAATTGTTCAATAGAACAAACATGTTTACAGTAGCAAAGATGAACAACTGGTCATAGCACTTTCGAGCACACGTTTACTCGACATTTTTGTTTTGGTTCATACTACCACCTAACAAAGTGCGGAAAGCAAAGATCTTTGCGTAGACGAGATACGTTTCACAACATTGAAGATGAAAAACTGCTCATAACCCTTAAGGTATCTTAGAGCTCTCGTTTACTAGAATTTGCTTCGGATGATCGTTGCTGTCATATCCCTGAACATTGACCATTCCTCCTGGTACACGGTGTGTACCATAATTTACAACGTAGTCGCCTGTATCTGAATGTCACCTGCTTGTACGGAAAATATCATGTACAAATCGCACACAAACCGTAGTTACTCAAATACTTTATACGTAAAAGGTGGGTAATGTAAATGTGGTAGCATTAATTGTTAATGCCGAATGAAACAGTTTTTCCAATATTTTTAAGATTTACTTTGTAGGGAATTGTGCTTCAGTTTTTCTACTCTTCACTCTCTTACACCCTCTAACACGAAAGTTTAAGTCTCAGTGTGAATTGTGATTTCAGGACAATATGAATTTCATCATTAAAGCACCCACCAAAATTCATCGAATTTTCGGTTCATCGCTCAGTAAAAATCAGCATTTATTACACAATTAACATTAATTCTGACATATTCTTCATTCATTGATCGTGTAGATATTCTTTTTGCAGGAACGACTCAAGCGCTCAAGATGGGCGGGCATTTTTCAGACAGACTTTGTTGGATTGACAACAGATGGCCAACACTGTATTTTTACTTTTTTTTCTGAATGGAATGTGAACTCTGTATTTTGAAAGTAAGGTGAAACATACAAGTCAAAAGATATACTTTACCAAATGGTATGTTAGGTTCGTCACCATATCGTAATTATATATGTAAATACTATACATTTTTAAACAGTTGATTTGAAAACATCGCAAAAATTGTTTTATTTAAAATAATTACACATTTAAACCTGTGGGAGTTCATCTTCAGTCACTGAACGTAGAGATTCTGCGAATTCATGATATTTAAATGGTAGTTTTATAACTGCAATATTAATATTGTTGCTTGGAAGAGGCGTATGCAGTACCTGAATATGAACCGTCGGTATTCAAAATGCAGCGCGGTTAAGTTGTTGGCTGCCAAGTAATAGAATATAACTTCAGAATAACCTTTCATATTGAGGTCAATACGAAACACGGAAAAATGCACTTAAATCATGGGGGCGAGGTACAGGGAGAGCGCCAATCAGCTGCCACGGCGAACCGGATACATCTGTTACTGCATGCAGTACTAGACACGATACACACACGTACCGAGTGGGCGCTGAACGACACTTGGGCGAGCGGGCACGCCTTTGGACAGTCGTGGAGCTGAAAGTCTTTATATTCGGGTAGATACGTCGAACGATATCTGACCCCGGGACACGCGGACACAAACACGCTTCTGTCACTATGGCAACCGCGACGGCCGGCCGGCGCAGAATGACTGACTGCCGCCGGCCAGGTGAGAGTGGGCTGTCTCAAGGCCGCGCCCGCTCGCCACGCGCGCCATCTGCCGTTACACCAAACAACGCGCAGCGGGAGGGGAGCTGCACTGTCTGTCCTCTGACGCAAGGAACCTCCTCGTGCTGTACTGCTTTCGTCACATGCCCGCGGCCCGCTAGCCGACACGTCATCTGCATTGTAGCCCAAACTCTGGAGCGCCGCGGCCAGCTTAACGGATCTACCGAAAACAAATGCTGTACGAATTGATTCTAGAACTGACCAACCGTGTCATTCTGCTCCACTACACTCCATGAGTACAGAAGTTCGACATACATGAGGTTTCCAGATGTCCGGCTTTGTACTGTCGTTTCCGGCCAAATGTATACAATAGGACTGCTGATGTTAGCAGGAATACGGTATATAAATATTTAAAAGATAACGTTATACGCTCTTGACATATCGAAGAAAGTATCGATACATAACGGTAAAGGTATCGAAGTACCAACCTATAAAAATATCGCCTTCACATTGACAATATACTCTCGGTTTCATAGTTGAAGTATTGGTTTATTATTAGATTTGAAGTACGTCAAAAATCTGACAGCCTACATATCCCCCCTTAGAGCAAGAATTGAAAGCAAAGCGATGCACGTTCACGTTGGCGATAACCACTTTGCTAACAATGGTAACCGCATGTAACTGACACAATAAAAGGTGTCCGATGGGTCCGTTGTTCGGTGTCGTCAGTTGTCGGATTTGTACGGAACACTTCACGTCAGCCGGCCTCGGTGGCCGTGCGGTTCTAGGCGCTGCAGTCCGGAACCGCAGGACTGCTGCGGTCGCAGGTTCGAATCCTGCCTCTGGCATAGATGTATGTGATGTCTTTAGGTTAGTTAGGTTTAAGTAGTTCTAAGTTCTAGGGGACTGATGACCTAAGATGTTAAGTCCCATAGTGCCCAGAGCCATTTTTGAACTTCACGTCACTTTTTTTTCCTTTCTGCAAACCCTAGCGACCCAGCAGTTGCAGTCTCAAAATAATTGCGTGGTGAAGTTAAACGTTCCAGTCTCATATCCCCTCACATGTCAAGACCAATCTTATCATTTAGAATTTTGTTCATCATTTTCAGAAAATGCTTTTGAAGAATGCCGATGTGAAGAAACAGCGTACTAGTTGCGATAAAATTTGTTTTTCAACGCAACTGGTGTGCTATTTATTCACATCGGCAATCTTGTTATTCCATTCACACCGGCATCCCCCCAGTGCAGTCGGACTTCGTCTATGTGTCACCTACACTTGCTTCACACTGTGGTGGTGGTGGTAAATTCCTATGAGACCAAACTGCTGAGGGCATCGGTCCCTGGGCTTACACACTACTTCATGTAACTTAAACTAACTTACGCGAAGGAGAACACACACACCCATGCCCGACGGAGGACTAGAGCCTCCGACCGGGGGAGCCTCGCGAACCGTGGCAAGGTGCCTTACACCACACGGCACTTCACACTGTCACAGAGAATGCATCGACGTGATGATAGATCAAAAGTAGTAAGGCTCCATTACATAGTAAAATTATGTTCTACTACATTTTCGACAGAACCGTTTCAAATGTTTACCTTCATGTTCTACTACATTTTCGACAGAACCGTTTCAAATGTTTACCGAATTTTGCGAAAAAATATAAAATAAAAAGGTTGGCATCGAAATTGCCATTTCTGTATAGATGATCCATATATTGGGGAATAATATATCACTGATGTATATTGATCTTTTACGTAAAAATGTCGATACATCGATTTTTTAAAAACAACCCTAATATACAAATCCGGCCTATGTGGCTTTTGTAAGATATGTTCTAGATGAAGCAGGAAAGGGCACAATTAAGGCCCGATCGAAGCTAATGATATAAGCGCGAGAAACAACTATAGGGGCAAATTAGGAATGATGATGTGTCCTACGTTTCTCTTGGTAGGCCGAACGAGCCTAACTCACGATGTTACAACCGATCTACGTGCACAGCGAGCGGGTAAGGTTGTCTGTCGATCAGACGATGCCAGCCTGCCCCGCCATAACCACGCTCACGCGTCTGTGCTACCCGTGTACGAACGAGAGTTGTTCCCTAACCCATTCAGAACATTGTAGGATAATTTTGAGGACGACTTCTGTGAGTGTTATTTGTATCTCTTGCACTCTTTTATGGCTATATAAAAAAATCTAAACAGAACGAACTGTAACTACAGATACTTCTGTAAGTGAAGTAATCGACCACTGTTCACAAATCATAAATAACGTAACTGAAAGACTCGATTATACTTTTGTCCAATTGAAGTTCTCGGATTACAAGGCCATTATCAAGACATATCACAATCAAGCAGACGAATGTAGAGCAAACACTATTTACGTAACTGACAAACGACTATTTAAAACCTTGGAAATCTGAATTTAGCATCGAATTAGATCACTTTCAGCGGATGACATTAGCTGACATTCGAATATTGAGATGAACAGTAGAAACTATAGATATTTGTCTAGAAAAAGCGTTAAGTTGAATGACAGTAAATTCTTCGACTAGTGGGAAAATTTCACGATATTCATTCATAAAGGACGACTGTGCCTAAAAAAAAAATTATCGCATGAAAAGACAACACCTTATTTCCGTTCCCAGCGTAATGAAGAACTTTATTTGGAATTACCGAAGCTGAAAGAATGTTACTTTACAATTCCCGGCCATAACGTCAACTTCGGAGTGTTCTCTTTCATAAACGTGCAATCGACAAAGGAATACAATTATTTGCATACCTGTACAGTCACAAAGATTATGTTTATGTTGTTTAGTTTAAAATTATCCTCTCAAGAAATCCACGAAATTATTTTGAAGAAGAAAACGTTAGTGATGAAGTGGTGTCAAACGAAAAATATTAACACTTAACTACAAATATTTTTAGCATTTTATAACTGTAATTAAATTGGCTGGAGTTAACGAATATCTTTTAGTTTTTTATCCCAGAGGAATAGATATGTTTATTTTGTTTAATGAGTCATTTTTAATTTATTTTGACTTAATCTTATCGTACGAAGAATACCTAGCAATTGAGGAGACTGAGTTGCTATCATAACTGCCAAGTGGTAAGGCTGTGTACTGATTGCTTTTTGTTTCATTCTGTTTAAGGTCGATCTCCAAAAACTGACTTTAACAGATTATTAATAAGCGATTAAAATACCTAATAGACTATTAATAAGATTAAAAACAGCCGACCAGTTGCAATGGATAAAGTAATCTTTACCTAGGTTTCGACAGATTTAAATCTATCTTCTTCAGAAGGCGGCCTGAGGACAATGAACATCGTAATTTATATTAAAAGGTATGAAACATAAGTCAAGAATAGAGTTTAACACATATTAGAAAGCTCTTGTATTACAAAATATGAGAAGGACTCCTGGTACTTACAGTATTACATTAATATGGAATGATATGTCATTGTCGTTTTTACAAATATCTGCATAGATCCATTAGTCCAAATTAAATTTAGCCCTGAAAATAGGGTTTGTCATGTAAATAAAAATTAGTGCATGGAAGTTACAGAGCTCACAAGCGACTGAGTATAATCGGCCAGCGTCGTTACACTGCGGCCAGGGCAGGTGGCGCTCATGTTGCGAACTATGTGCCGATTGGCGTACTGAAGCAACATGTAAAATATCAATATTAATTGCGTCCTTAGATAAAGTGACAATAAATAGAAGGAAAGCATTTAACACTCCCGTTATAACAGTATGGGAGCCTTGGGAACATTAACGTAGATATATACATCAAAAAGGCAGGTGGCGCTTACGCCGTGAGTTACATGCAGTGGCATATACAGCCAGAATATAAAAGTTACATTACAATAATAGTGAAGCACACACACCGTATATAAGTCAAAACTTTAAAAATAATCACTAATGGCTCTTAAGACAAAAATTAAGAACCCTGGTCCACAATCCAGTTAATACACATTCTCAGGGAGCCAAGGTTTTAGAATAAGAGAAAATCACATGAGGGCCAATGTAGTGGCAGCCATACATCGTGAGAAAACCACATTGCATAAAAGGTAGTGAGCTTAAAGATTTGAAAGTGCATTATAGCTTCCTGAGAAAATAGACTACTGAGGTTACCAGCATTAATGTTATACAACAAACAGTACGGGTTTAAAGCCTTCGAAAAATTGTCTACAGGCAAGGTTCAACTGGTCGTTCAGTATATTACCGTCTTTGAGCTCTAGATGTTTAAAAATTTGTAACTCTTCCCACAGATCTAGTCTACGCCCTTTGACTTGTCTGTATAGGATAACCGTGTCTTCTGTTTAGGCGTATGGCCGGCTATCAAGAGGTGTTCAGCAAAAGTAGAGTTGTGAATATTCGCTCCTTTTTTACCTAATAGATGTTCTTTATATCGTGTTTTCACAGCTCTGCCTGTTGGACCAATATAATATGAGGGGCAGTTATTACAGGTTAGTTTGTAAACACCTGAATTGGAAAACCAATCGCTGGCAATCTCTACTGAATGTACAAGATTTCTTTTTAAACTGTTATCTGTAGAGAAGGAGACGTTACAGTTATATTTTTTATTTAGAAGACGTTTAATCCTATACGATATATTACCCAAGAAAGGGATGTAAATAAATTTTTTAGTTTCTTTAGTATCCGTGGGGAGGTTGTTGCTCAAAGTCGAACAATTTTGGGAAATTTTCTTATTGAGCAAGTAATCGATCATATTCTGATTGTACCCATTATTAGCAGCAATCGCTTTGATGACATTCAATTCCTTTTGTTGATCCGCAGGTGATAAAGGAGTAGTTACCATTCGGTGAATGGCTGAATGAAAAAACGCCAGTTTATGAGCTTTTGGATGAGTTGAGTCAGCAGGAATGACATTATCTGAATATGTTTCCTTGCGGAAGATATTGAAATGGAAGGTATTATCTTGTATAGAAATTGTTAAATCGAGGAAGTTAAGTTCACGTTTTTCATTTTGAAGTTCTTTTGTGAAGGAAATTTTTTCATGTAAACCATTGAAAGTATTGAAGAGATGCTCTAACTCATGATCAGTGCCATCAAAAGCAATGATAATGTCGTCAACATAACGTGCATAATAGCGGATTTTGTGGCGTAATTCTGAACTTGAATTGAAGAATGTTACTTCCAGGCCGTTGATGAAAACCTCTGCTAAAATACCGGCGAGGGGGCTACCCATTGCTAGACCATCTGGCTGTGCATACATTTTCCCATTAAATGTGAAATAATTGTATTTTAAAACGACCTTAAGCAAACCAATGAGTTCCGCAATCTGAGTTTCACTTAGTTTTTTATGCCTAAGAAGATTCTTTTTTACAAGGTCTATGGTTTCATCAACCGGGACATTTGTATAAAGGCTGACGATGTCAAAGGACACGAATCTAGGGTCAGGTGTACATCTTACAGATTGAATATTGTTAATTCCTTACTGTTTTTTTACAGAAAAATTATTTTCAAATGTGAAAGCAACTTTAATTTTAAAATGGAGGCGCCTAGCAAGTGTGTGATGTGGACTGCCTATACCATTCACTACAGGGCGAATCGGGTGATTTTGTTTGTGCAGTTTAAACTGACTTCTGAGCACGGGTGGTTTCGGGTTCATATTTATAAGCCCTTTCTTTTGAAAGTTATTCAACAGGCTGACGGAACTAGCTAAAGTACGCCGGATTTCATTTTGCAGTTCAGCGGTTGGATCTACGGCTTCACTAATATTGTAATGTAACTTTTATATTCTGGCTGTATATGCCACTGCATGTAACTCACGGCGTAAGCGCCACCTGCCTTTTTGATATATATATCTACGTTAATGTTCCCAAGGCTCCCATACTGTTATAACGGGAGTGTTAAATGCTTTCCTTCTATTTATTGTCACTTTATCTAAGGACGCAATTAATATTGATATTTTACATGTTGCTTCAGTACGCCAATCGGCACATAGTTCGCAACATGAGCGCCACCTGCCCTGGCCGCAGTGTAACGACGCTGGCCGATTATACTCAGTCGCTTGTGAGCTCTGTAACTTCCATGCACTAATTTTTATTTACATGACAAACCCTATTTTCAGGGCTAAATTTAATTTGGACTAATGGATCTATGCAGATATTTGTAAAAACGACAATGACATATCATTCCATATTAATGTAATACTGTAAGTACCAGGAGTCCTTCTCATATTTTGTAATACAAGAGCTTTCTAATATGTGTTAAACTCTATTCTTGACTTATGTTTCATACCTTTTAATATAAATTACGATGTTCATTGTCCTCAGGCCGCCTTCTGAAGAAGATAGATTTAAATCTGTCGAAACCTAGGTAAAGATTACTTTATCCATTGCAACTGGTCGGCTGTTTTTAATCTTATTACGTGGAACAGTTGCTGTTGCGCAGCTATGTTTAAAATACTAATAGACTATTACTGTTTAGCCCTAGGATGCATATACAATGCCTCCCAGGCTCTTGTATGTCTTCATGTTTAAAAATATTCTGTAATTTTTTTTGTTTGATTTCAAACTGCTTTCCAGTACTCTTTCACTAACAATGTGATATTCCTCCTATCAAGTCTGAACGAGATACCTTTTTAAGTTTTACGTTTACCCATACACCGTGAATGCATAAGCAGGGCTTCAGAAGCCCTCACACATTTATGAATGTTCTCTAACCTATATTGTCTTCAACATTTGTTTGGGAGCAGTTATTAATTCAAGAATAACTGTAGTGGTATCTCCAGCAACAAGAGTGGTAACAGCAGCAGTAGCTATAGTAGTAATGGCATAACTAAAAAATAATACACACTACTTTCACATATTGGCGAAGTCGATGTATTATTGATCTTTTTGCTATCAAATGTTTTATTGTTGCATAGTATTGCTATCCTTGTCAGCCTCATTGTAACTGTAGTTTGACTGTTGCTGCAAGGCCCATATTGTTACGAGTATGACTCGTTTAGTGCTGCACAAGCTGCTGTTCGAGAGACACACCTTTTGCTATGGCTTTGACACGCAAAGCAAGAGAGTCAGTATGTGCAAATGCAGCTAATTTTGACAGTGTTGTGGCTCAGTGGTTTGATGAAGATGATTCTTGCGAGGAAGGAAATATTTTTGAAGATTCAAGTAGTGAAGAATCAGCCAATGAACCTGCAGATGTGAATATTGAGGCAGATGACAGTCCTTCCGATAATATTACTTCATCAGAGTCTGAAAATGAAGAACCACCACAAAAAGGTATAGAAGACCACACATACATTAGTCGGAATGGGACATTTGGAAATTAGATCCTCCTGCAACTTTCCGTACGCCTGTCTATAATATCGTAAAAAGGCACCTGGCAGCCCGTGGTTTGAAAACCTGTAAACCTAAGGATGCCTGGGACTATTTCACCTCCGAGGAAATACTAGAGGAAATCATCAACTGCACAAATATTCAAGGCAGAAGAGTGACTGCTTTATGTGGTAAAACGTGGAAAAACGTTTCGCTTGCTGAAATGGAGGGTTTCTTGGTCTTTTGCTGCTTTCTGGTGTTGAGAAGAGTTGGGATGTTCCTATCAGAGAATTGTTCTTGGATGAAAAGGCAAATCCTACTTATAAGGCCACCATGTCAGTAAATAGATTCGAGGGTATAAGGAGAATAATTAGATTTGATGACAGGCGTACCCATGAAGCTCGATCTGTAGATGACAAACTTGCAGCTGTTCGCTATGTATGGGGACTATTTCTTGACAAGTGTAGAAATAGAATAATTCCTAATGATTCGCTCACAGTTGACGAACAGCTAGTCCCATTCCTTGGAAGATGCAGCTTCACCCAGTATATGCCCTCTAAACCAGTCAAGTATGGCATTAAAAAATTTGGTTATGTGATGCTATATCTGCATATGCTTTAGACGGAATTGTTTACACGGGAAGGAAGCCCCATGAACCTATTCAGAAAAATCTTGGATTGAATGTGGTGAAAGATCTTGCTAAAAGCATTGAAGGATCATCAAAAAATATTACTGTTGACAACTTCTTTACTAATTTGCAGCTGACAGAAGAGATGCTTCAGAAGCAAATTACAGAGGTGGGAACAATCAAACAAAATAAACCAGAAATTCCTAATGAGATGAAACCATCTGCCTCAAGAGCGATTCATTCCTCTTTGTTTGCATTTAGAGATGACAATACAATGGTGTGTTACGTTCCCAAAAAGATAAAGTCTGTAGTTCTCATTAGCACAATGCATCACGACAGAAACATTGATGAAACTCATGCAGAAAAGAAACCAGATATAATAAAGTCCTATAACTACGAAGGATGGAGTAGATCAAATGGACCATAAAATTCGTTATTACACTTGCAAGAGACAAACAAGAAGATGGCCATTTGCATTATGGATGAATATGATGGACGCCGCAGCAATGAACAGTGAAATTTTATTTTCCGCCCAACATCTGACATACCATAGTGGAAGAAGTGATAAAAGGCGTTTGTTCCTAAGAGATTTAGCAGAGGAAATGGTAAGACCACTAATGGAACTTCGTATTCAGATCCCTAGTCTTCCAAAGAAAATCGTTGATGCCATGCAAAGATGTGGTGTTCAAAAAGATGTCATACTGCTGAACCAACTACCTCTTTCAGGAAAAAGGAGATGCAATTATTGTCCATATAATAAACACAGGAAAAGTGCTATGACATGCATTAAGTATACAACCAACATTTGTAAGAAACATAGTGGCGTTCTTTGTGCTTCTTGTTTGTCACATGTTTAAAACTAAGAAAAATGTAATTTTATGTGAACAATGAATAACAACTTTTTGTCAAAATATTGACTATATAAATAGTATTGTGAATAATGAGTATGTTTTAATTGAAGAAATTGGTTGTAATAAATGTTATAAAATGAAAAGTGCAACTTGTAAGTGAATTAATAAAATTATTTGTATATGTAGTATGTAAAGGGATGTAACTAATAAAAATTCACTCAGAGTTTTTTTAAAAAATTAATAAAATGTTAATCAGGCGCAGCAGATCCTGTTACTGTATCTTAGGAATCTTTCAATAAGACTATAAATTTGACAGAAATAAACTTAACTCCAAAGAATGATTATATGAAAATAGAAAAATTTTAAATTAGGGCAGGGTCTTGGAGGCCCTGCATATGCATTCATGTGTGTTTTCGGCACCATGCACCCTAGGGTTAAAATAGGTAGTACAGCTTTTAGGGACAAATATCCGGTTCAGTATAACAAAGTTGCTGGCTTCTATTTTTGGACCTGGCAAACCTAGACACACTTTGACACTCGCCCAAAGTCACCAGTCACGTATCTTATAAGTTTACGAAGTTATTACCTTACATATCTCCCGTACGAGCAGCAGCCTCACCGTTCATTCATCCCAGCGCTGCTCCCCATCCCATCTCGACAGCTTCACTCCCTCGTGTAGCCAGACGTACATTTCTATTAGTTCTGCAAAGCTATTAGAATAATATATAACATACTGTAAAAAGTACCATAAGGATTTAACCGAATAAGTAGTGTTATTCAAGAGAAAGAGCTCCATAAGTCAATAACACTTTGGTTCACCTCTGCCCATATGTCAACAGTTACTCGGCTTGGCACAGATTTTGGATGTCCTCCTGAGGGATATGGTGGCAAATTCTGCCCAATTGGCGCTTTAGATCGTCGAATTCCTGAGATATGAGCGCCCTATCCGTGGTGCTAGGAACGTTCTCAATTGGGGAGAGATCCGGCGACCTGTCTGGCCAACGTTTGACACGCACGCGGACAAGCAGTAGAAATTCTCGCCGTGTGCAGGCGGGCATTATTTTGCTGAAACGTAAGCCCAGAGTAGTTCGCCATGTAGGGCAACAGAACAGGGCATAGAATATCGTCAACGTATCGCTGTACTGTACGGGTGCCACGAATGACAACATAAGAGGTTCTGGTATGGAAATAAATAGCACCCCAGATCATCACTCCTGGTGATGGGAGACGACAGGCAGGTGGGTATAGCGCCGTCTTCGGTATGGAATCTCATTTACTGGAGCAGGTCTTCAGTGATGAGTCCTGCTTGCAACTGAGCCCCGATGACCAGTTTAGACATGGCTGGTGACGCCATGGGCAGCAGTGGGATACCAACGTGATTGTCGCCCGCCATAATACTCGACAGCCAGGAGTGATGGTCTGCGATGCCGTTTCGTTTCACTGTAGGGTCCCCTTGTTGTCAACTGCGGCACTCTTACAGCAAAGCGGTACGTCGACGATATTTTACGGCCCATTTTGCTGCCTTTCAATGCAAGCCATCCTGGTCTTACGTTTCAGTAAGATAATGTCCGCTCGCAAACGACAAGAATTTCTACTGCTTTTATTCGTACTTGCCAAAACCTACCATGGCAGTAAGGTCGTCGGATCTCTCCCCTATAGAGAACATTTGGAGCATTTTGGACAAGGACTTTCAATCTGTTCGGAATTTTGGATCTAACGCTCCAGTCGCAAAAAAAATGACACGATATCCCTCGAAACTACACCTGAAGAGTAGATCAATCAATTGCTAAGCCGAATAACTGTTAGCATAAGGGCAAAAGTGAACCAAAGCGTTATTGACTTTCCCGATCCTTCCTCTCGAATAAATCATCCTTTTTTGTGTGATAGGAGGAAGACACCCGAAAACTTCGTCCCAGAGAACTTTGCCTGACTATTCACATCCGACCAATCCACCTCACAAAAAACTATAATATCTTGGACTGACACTCGATCAAAAGCTAAAGTGGGACCTGATCTACAAACAGTCCTAAGGAAGGCCCATAATAAGCTAAAATTACCAAAACTACCAGAGTTCTGCAGCTACCAAGTATTATCGCTCTCTCTAAATCCTGCAACGACATGCACTCCACCTGAAGTTCCTTATCCGACTACATTCTCCCGGTCGTATATTGTTCCAGCTCAGAAAGTTGCCATACTTCGTCAGAGGCCTAGATCTCCCGTGAACCTGAGTTTCAACACCTTATAGTGTCCCTATACATGAGAAACTGCTGCAGCTGCTCTAACACCACCTCTCCAACTCTCCATGTCCTGTCTCTAGGTAATTTCAATCGCCTTCCACCCTCAGACCATAAACTCACCTCTTAAATCTTACGTTCTTTCCTTCTATAGCTTACCCCAACCATCCCACTCCATCCAAAATGAACAACACATAATTTCCTTGCCCGTCTGGCATTCAATCCATATCCGAAACCCAACATTCCACCAATCAATTACTTCTCACATACCCTTCTCGCATAATTTTCCGTGTTCGAGTTATCATCGCCAATACCACACACAGCCCACTTTCTACCTACAGTTACCATGGATCTTCTGTCGTATCATGCTCCTAATAAAAATAATGTACGTCCGATGACAATCGTTTAGTCATAAATATCATCACCTATTTTGTATTTTTATTTTTTATATTATAGTCGTTAATTTTACTGCGCAATGGCTTAAGAGCAACAATTTAATCGTTGACAGCCAGCTACCAATTGTAAGGGGGATGCAAATAACGAGTAAATAAAAAATAGTCGTCTCTCCATAATTATAAAACACTGATCCAACTTATCTTCTCCTGAGCCATCGTTTCACAGATATCTCTTCCACCAAACGTTTTTGGTTCCCTCAAAATCCTTGAAGGCCATGCGCTCTGCCTCGCCTTCCATATTCGTTCACCTTCGCCTTCATGTATCCCTGAACACCTCATCGAAATCTCACCCCTCGTCATCCACACAGATTCACCATCCGAAATGCCATTGGTAATGCCTACCTATGTGTTTGTACTGACTTTAACTATAGATCCACAATCACACTCTGACGTCTACTTTAAGATCAAAGGAGCTCATTTAAAGACTATCAGGGAGACAGTATTTCTCTAAAATTGATCTACCCGAATCTTTTTTATAAATGGTGCTTGGCGAACACTCCTACCATTTCACAGTCATAAATATCCCGGCTGTATGGATAAATAGTAGCCATTCGTAATTACTAGAACACCAACAGTTTTCCAGCGTTTTTTGGGGATAATGGTTCCTACCATTACGAACACTGTCAGTTATGTAGGTAGTATGTTAGTTAGCGGTGCTACAAGAGAGGAACACCTTGCAAACTTACATCCATAGTTCCAGACAATACTACAATAAGGCCTGAAGTACAACCCTATACAGTGAGAATATTTCGAAGAACAAGTGAAGTACTTAGACAACATATTCAGTCGCAATGGATTTCAACCGATGCAGAAACATGTGGAAGCCACAGAAAAAAAATTCAGATGCCTACAAATTTAAAAGGCCTGTCTTTCCAATAAAATAAATAATTACGAAAACTTTGTACCAAATTTCGGCCAGATCACCACACACCTTAATAATCTACTCAAGAAAAGCAAAAAATATAAATGATCACTGCATCCACAATTTTAGAAGCTACATCTCAGGACTGTCTTGAAACAAGTTAAGAAATAATTCCTGAAGATTGGCCAGAATACCTCCCAACCCACTCCCTTTCAGAACTACGCAAATTTTTCCCCTGAAAATAGGATCCACATGGTACAGAAAGTGCTGATGCTGAAATCGGACAACGAAGACTGCCGGATGCTCATCCTGCCGCCACTGCATCGGCGTCTCGTAAACCTCCTCACTCGCAAGGCGGCACGCCTGCTGCCCCGGCATCACGCAGGACATCGAGAGGATAGCCCGCGTCTGCGGGTCCTGCGTGACAGCCCAGTCAGCGCCTCCATGTAGGTTCTATGCCTGGCCAACATCGAAGCGCCCATGGAAGTGGTCCATGTGGACTTCACTGGCTCGTTTATCAGAGAAACGTGGTTCATCGTAATAGACTCATTCCCAAGTTTCGTTTCTTAGATCAAACCTGAAGTGCCACAGTAAGGGAGACCATTGATACTCTGCAGAAAATATTCGCCTTTGAAGGGACAAAAAACAATCTTTTTCGACAATGGCTTTCTACCTTCATACAATATGTTTCATGATTTCTGTTCTCGGAACTGTATAATAAATGCATCTGACAACAGCACTGTTCCTCCCAGCTTCCAATCTTGAGACCGAGCACTTCGTCTGCAACTTTAAGTTGCAGACACAGAACATGCTGTCAGTCACATACAAGGCTGAGGTCGTGCCCAGTTCTTAGCCACCTAAAGGAGCATACCATACATATGCACATTCTGGAGGAACTATTGCATGGCTTCTGACACTGGGCTCTCTTGGAACTTTCAAGTCTTACAACACGCCCATGGCCACCCAGTCGTCGAATGCACTACTATCTGAGCAGAGACGTTTGGGTTCACACCTCCCAAAGAGTCTCAGAATAGCAACCAGGCGTCATCAAAGCTGCCCTTGGAGAAATGTTCACAGTGATGCCAATGTCGCCATACTGTTAGGACATGCTAACCAGCTGCGCCCATGCTTAGCAGCTTCCAGAGCCCCATAATTGGTTCAATACTTCAGATTCTTGCAAATCCACATCCCATCGGAGCTGGTTTCCCATGAAATGGGACCCATTTGCACCAGGACCAGTGACTTCCAGCACAGGCCTTTGAGATCATATCACCAGCTCCAGCCGATTCAAGCTTCAGGATCATGTCCCTGCCGCAAGCAGAGGACACTATGACACCAGATGCCAAATGGACAGCAAACCTTGAACTAGCTCCCACAAGTGGTGCGACGATCACTATACCGACAGGGATGCCCTGCCATCCGACAGCGCAGTCGGTACCCTGTGATGCTGACTGTCAACGATTCCTTCGGCGGCCTTTAAGACGTGCCAGTGGGCTGTGACATGGTCTGGCCACTGACGTCAAGCCGGAGATATGAGAAGCCGCCTGTCTGCTGCAAGACACTTTGGATCGTCCCATGCTACAGTCGCTGCCTCACAGGTGCTCTTGTGGTTACTGTTTCTGACTGTCGATCACGGGCCTCCACGTTTTATTCCCAGCCTGCTCGGGGATTTTCTCCACCCAGGACATCATTACATCATCATCGACGCGCAAGTCTCCGAAGTGGTGTTAAATGGAAAAAATTGCACCCAGAATGTGATTCCTGACCAAAAATGTCAGAGGCACATTTCTTTTTATCTCATTAACACCGTCCTTTCGTGACCCGTATGTTTGCTACGTTTCAGCTGGAGTAAATTTTAGAATGCTGTTAGATTATTGGCGGATCTGCTTGACCATGGGCTATGTGAATTATCCTCTTCATGTGTATTAAAATCGTGACGTCCTGGTGCGGACTGGAAGTGGAACTATCAAGTGATTACAGTATATCTGTGTAATAAAGCGTGTGTCGTATTGTAGCAGGTGTAATATCATCCGCCCAAATCCCAGATCGATGAGGTTTTGCT